>NW_028136263.1:0-600000 GCF_964662115.1 Mustela nivalis | reverse complement strand
GGCATCAGGGGCCATGAAGGTTTCTCCCACCCTGAAGGTGTGACTGCATGCCAAGAGCAAGCTTGACAGCCATGGGGAAGGAGGAGTTCTGTTTTGTGCTTGCTATACCCAATGTGTGGAGAATTGATATAATGTCTAGGTTCAGATATCTGAAAACCAAGGTTAGGATGAGGTGACGGCATAAGACCATGGCGTGTCCGAAGTGCTGGGTGTGCGGCCAGCTGTCTCCTTGTCTGTCTGGACGTCTGGCTTCAGGCTGTGTCAGGCAGAGCATGAGTGCCCAGAGCAGCCTATCCAGTTCGGGTACCGTCGAGGACCGAGCAGGTTGATCCTCATCTGGGTTTTCTGGAGAGCCCCACAGGGAAACGTTTTTCTTCCGTTGGGCAGACACTGGGCTGGGTTTTGGTTCCGGAGTTCCTAGTCCGGAGGGCTTGTTTGCCAGGAGTGTGAGGAAGGAAGTCGGAAAACACAAGCTAGCGTGAGGTTTGGGACCGAGGGCACGGCAGGCCCACTCTGAAGAGGCTGAATCGAGATCTCCTGCACTGAGGTCATGTCAACTATGAGACGTGCCTCAGGCTAGAGTTCTTGTCCAGCATGGCCTCTTCCTGAAGGGTGTGGGGGCTTCATGAGGCCAGAAAGTTTTGGCTACGATGGGATTTGTGAACTGCTCCAAAACTGAAGGTTACCTTCTGCACGACAGTCGAGTCCTATTGAATGGTTCCAAGAGGCCCCATATGGAAAGACTCGAGAGCAGGTGTCTAAGCATGGATGCCTGGGAACGCCACCTCATATTCCCACTCTTTAGTCAGGACAAGGCAGGCTCAATCTGCGGGCTCCTGGGTGAGCTACCCAGAGGGGAGAGTTGAAATGGACTCTCCTGAAGATGAGTCCTACTGTGGCTTGGTGGCCTGGGAGACCTTGGAATGTGGAGGTGGCTCAGGGACTCTGCAGGATTCTCCAACATGAGCAGTTTGACACAGCTCCAACAAGGCAACTTCCCATGTGGAGTCGAGAGGAGTTCTGTTCCGTGCCTCAGGAAAGCCCCATACCCTGTTCTTCGAACCAAAGCCTCTGAGGAGTGACACCTGGAAACCAAAGCAAGAGTTGAGACTACGGCCTAAAGGCCTGTCCGGCTCAACCTTCTATCTCTGTTGACATCTGTGTGCATGCATTCATGGATGTAGCTGCTCAGCTTGTGTCCGAATGCCCCTGTGAGTCCAGTGAGGCTCCCAGTAGTGGGATGTCCTCAGAGGCCTTGAGGTTTCTCATATTCTGGAGGTGTGTGGCCAAAGGAATGGACACAGTTTCCCAGGAGAGAGCAGGCACGGTCCTGTGGTATGGCTCCAGAGGACCCAGCCTAGAGGCTGTGTTTGCCAGGGCTGTGGGGACAGATGTCTGAAAAAGCAAACTTGGCTCAGCTAGGGGCCAATGTAATGGCAGGCCTGATCTCTAGTCCGTGAGGGGAGATCCTCTGGAAATCAAAGTAGGGCAAGTGGGAGGCAGTAACTCAGGATTTTGTCTCTGGGTGTTGCGTTTACAGTGTCCGGTCAGGGTAGGGGTTGTCTCAAAGGCCGAGGAAGAGCCTTCCTCTCGGGGGATTGTCCAAGCTCCCAAGTGTTTGTGTTCATTCTGTGGGAATGAAGAGTACTGTTTTCTGCCACAGTGGACCCCCCAGGAGAGGGACTCTAGAGCACAGCAGTGGGTTCCCTCAACTGGTATACACACCATCTAGTTAGCCACATATGCGGGCACTTGGTCCAGTCACTGAGAGGCGTTACTTGAATAAGGTACTCACGCTGAGGGTCACAATGTGTGTTAGTGCCCAAGGCGGCCCTCACGCTTGGGCGTGGCCTCATGGGCCATGCCGTTTTCTCCTACACTGAAGGTTTGACTCACTGCCAGCAGCAAGGTTTCTTGCCAGGGGGAAGGAGGGGTTCTGACGTGTGCATCAGGTTCCCCCCTGTGCAGGGATTGGAGATAAGGTCTAGGTTCCGATGACTGAAAACCCAGGTTGGGAATGGATGGTGGCCTAAGGCAGTGGCGGGTCCAATGTGCTGGGTGTGCAGCCAGCTTTGTCGGTGTCTGTTGGAAGGTCTGGGCTCAGGCTATTTGCGACAGAGCATCACTGTTTAAGGTAGCCTATGCAATTGAGGTGTTGCCGCGGGCCAAGCAGTTTGATCCTCATTTGGGGTTTCTGGGCAGCGCCATAGACAATGTTTTTCTCCTGGGAGGCAGGCACAGTGCTTCATTGTGGCCCCAGAATTCCCAGTAGGGAGGGTTTGTGGGCCAGGAGTGTGAGGACGGAAGTCTGAAAAAAAAAGCTAGTGTGAGGATTGGAGCCAAGGGCAGAGCAGGCCCACTCTGCAGAGGCTGAATCAAAATCTCCTGCATCTGAAGTCAGGCTGAGGATCAGACGTTGGCTGAGGCTGGAGTATGTGTCCATGATGGCACCTTCATGAAGTGGGGGCCTCATGAGGCCAAGGAAGTTTTCCCACGCTGAGTTTGGAGGTTGCCCCAAACCACAAGGTTTCCTTCTGCGGGACATTCGAGTCCTGTTGCATGGCTCCAGGACATACCATATGGAAGGACTGGAGAGCAGGGTTCGAAGGATGGATCCCTGTACATCATGCCTCGCATTCCCATTGGCTATTAGTGACAAGATATGTTTGATCTGCTGCCTCTGGAACACGCGACCCAGGGGGCTGAGATGAAATGGCCTCTCCTGAGGATGCGTCCATAATGTCCGTTTGGGTCCATGGAGACCTTGGAATGTGCTGGTTGTTCAGTGGCCCTGCGGAACTCTCCTACCTGAAGTGTTTGATACATCCCAGTAAGAAAGCTGCCCATGTGGAGATGAGAGAGGTTTGGTTTGGTGCCTCAGAAAAGCCCCATGTGCTGGTCTACGAAAACAGTCCTCTGAGAACGGAAACATGGAAACCAAAGCTAAGGTTCAGATTAGGGCCTGGGGGCCTGTCCATTTCAACCTTCTGTCTCTGGGGACACTGTCTGAGAGTCTAAGTGGAGATAGTTGCTCCGCTGGTGTCAGAGAGCCCCTCTTAGTCCAGGGTGGCCTATACTATTGATGGCCTCAGGGACCTTGGAGCTTTTCCCTAACCTGTAGGGTTGTGGTCAATGGATTGGGCACACTTTCCTTGGAGAGGGCAGGCACAATCTTTCGCTGTTTGGTCCAGAGGCCCTAGCCTGGATGTTGTGTGGGTCCAGGCTGTGGGCACAGAAGACTGAATACACAAACTCTGCTTATGAGTGGCGCCGAGGATATGGCCGGCCGAATGTACAGCCCGAGAGGGAGCTCCTGGGCCTCTGAAACAAGGGCGAGTGGGAGGCGTTCCTTCAGGCTTTTGTCTCTGGATGTTGTGTCCGGGATAGCCGTGGATTGGAGCGTTGGCCTCAGGTACTGTGGACGAGTATCCCTCTCTGGGGATTTGTCCCAGCTCCCAAGATTTTGGGGTCTTTTTGTGGGAAGGGTGGAGTCGTGTTGTCTGGCTCATGGGTCTCTCCAAGAAAGGGTTCCAGAGCAGAGCTCCAGGTACGGACGGGGCGACTGGAAAATTCAAACCGTGGTGAGGATTGGGTGCATAGGGGCTTGGCAAGCCCCATATGTGGGCTCTTGGTCCAGGCCCTGACAGGCCTTTCTTTGACATGGGGCTCATGCTGAGGGTCACAGTGTGAATTTGTGCCCAAGCAGCACTCAAGTTTGGGCGTGGCATCAGGGGCCATGAAGATTTCTCCCAAACTGAAGGTGTGACTCCATGCCAATAGCAAGCATGACAGCCATGGGGAAGGAGGAGTTCTGTTTTGTGCTTGCTATACCCAGCTGTTTGGAGAATTGATATAATGTCTAGGTTCAGATATCTGAAAACCAAGGTTAGGATGAAGTGACCCCATAAGACCATGGCGTGTCCGAAGTGCTGGGTGTGCGGCCAGCTGTCTCCTTGTCTATCTGGACGTCTGGCTTCAGGCTGTGTCAGGCAGAGCATGAGTGCCCAGAGCAGCCTATCCAGTTCGGGTACTGTCGAGGCCCGAGCAGGTTGATACTCATCTGGGTTTTCTGGAGAGCCCCACAGGGAAACGTTTTTCTTCCGTTGGGCAGACACTGGGCTGGGTTTTGGTTCTGGAGTTCCTAGTCCGGAGGGCTTGTTTGCCAGGAGTGTGAGGAAGGAAGTCGGAAAACACAAGCTAGCGTGAGGTTTGGGACCGAGGGCACGGCAGGCCCACTCTGCAGAGGTTGAATCGAGATCTCCTGCACTGAGGTCATGTCAACTATGAGACGTGCCTCAGGCTAGAGTTCTTGTCCAGCATGGCCTCTTCCTGAAGGGTGTGGGGGCTTCATGAGGCCAGAAAGTTTTGCCTACGATGGGATTTGTGAACTGCTCCAAAACTGAAGGTTACCTTCTGCACGACAGTCGAGTCCTATTGGATGGTTCCAAGAGGCCCCATATGGAAAGACTCGAGAGCAGGTGTCTAAGCATGGATGCCTGGGAACGACACCTCATATTCCCACTCTTTAGTCAGGACAAGGCAGGCTCAATCTGTGGGCTCCTGGGTGAGCTACCCAGAGGGGAGAGTTGAAATGGACTCTCCTGAAGATGAGTCCTACTGTGGCTTGGTGGCCTGGGAGACCTTGGAATGTGGAGGTGGCTCAGGGACTCTGCAGGATTCTCCAACATGAGGTGTTTGACACGGCTCCAACAAGGAAACTTCCCATGTGGAGACGAGAGGAGTTCTGTTCCGTGCCTCAGGAAAGCCCCATACCCTGTTCTTCAAACCAAAGCCTCTGAGGAGTGACACCTGGAAACCAAAGCAAGAGTTGAGACTACGGCCTAAAGGCCTGTCCGGCTCAACCTTCTATCTCTGTTGACATCTGTGTGCATGCATTCATGGATGTAGCTGCTCAGCTTGTGTCCGAATGCCCCTGTGAGTCCAGTGAGGCTCCCAGTAGTGGGATGTCCTCGGAGGCCTGAGGTTTCTCATATTCTGGAGGTGTGTGGCCAAAGGAATGGACACAGTTTCCCAGGAGAGAGCAGGCACGGTCCTGTGGTATGGCTCGAGAGGACCCAGCCTAGAGGCTGTGTTTGCCAGGGCTGTGGGGACAGATGTCTGAAAAAGCAAACTTGGCTCAGCTAGGGGCCAATGTAATGGCAGGCCTGATCTCTAGTGCGTGAGGGGAGATCCTCTGGAAATCAAAGTAGGGCAAGTGGGAGGCAGTCACTCAGGATTTTGTCTCTGGGTGTTGCGTTTACAGTGTCCGGTCAGGGTAGGGGTTGTCTCAGAGGCCGAGGAAGAGCCTTCCTCTCGGGGGATTGTCCAAGCTCCCAAGTGTTTGTGTTCATTCTGTGGGAATGAAGAGTACTGTTTTCTGCCACAGGGGACCCCCCAGGAGAGGGACTCTAGAGCACAGCAGTGGGTTCCCTCAACTGGTGTACACACCATCTAGTTAGTCCTGGGTGCCTATGGGCATGGCAAGCCACATATGCGGGCTCTTGGTCCAGTCACTGAGAGGCGTTACTTGAATAAGGTACTCACGCTGAGGGTCACAATGTGTGTTTGTGCCCAAGGCGGCCCTCACGCTTGGGCGTGGCCTCATGGGCCATGCCGTTTTCTCCTACACTGAAGGTTTGACTCACTGCCAGCAGCAAGGTTTCTTGCCATGGGGAAGGAGGGGTTCTGACTTGTGCATCAGGTTCCCCCCTGTGCAGGGATTGGAGATAAGGTCTAGGTTCCGATGACTGAAAACCCAGGTTGGGAATGGATGGTGGCCTAAGGCAGTGGCGGGTCCAATGTGCTGGGTGTGCAGCCAGCTGTGTCGGTGTCTGTTGGAAGGTCTGGGCTCAGCCTATTTTCGACAGAGCATCACTGTTTAAGGTAGCCTATGCAATTGGGGTGTTGCCGCGGGCCAAGCAGTTTGATCCTCATTTGGGGTTTCTGGGCAGCGCCATAGACAATGTTTTTCTCCTGGGAGGCAGGCACAGTGCTTCATTGTGGCCCCAGAATTCCCAGTAGGGAGGGTTTGTGGGCCAGGAGTGTGAGGATGGAAGTCTGAAAACACAAGCTAGTGTGAGGATAGGAGCCAAGGGCAGAGCAGGCCCACTCTGCAGAGGCTGAATCAAAATCTCCTGCATCTGAAGTCAGGCTGAGGATCAGACGTTGGCTGAGGCTGGAGTATGTGTCCATGATGGCACCTTCATGAAGTGGGGGCCTCATGAGGCCAAGGAAGTTTTCCCACGCTGAGTTTGGAGGTTGCCCCAAACCACAAGGTTTCCTTCTGCGGGACATTCGAGTCCTGTTGCATGGCTCCAGGACATACCATATGGAAGGACTGGAGAGCAGGGTTCGAAGGATGGATCCCTGTACATCATGCCTCGCATTCCCATTGGCTATTAGTGACAAGATATGTTTGATCTGCTGCCTCTGGAACACGCGACCCAGGGGGCTGAGATGAAATGGCCTCTCCTGAGGATGCGTCATAATGTGCGTTTGGGTCCATGGAGACCTTGGAATGTGCTGGTTGTTCAGTGGCCCTGCGGAACTCTCCTACCTGAAGTGTTTGATACATCCCAGTAAGAAAGCTGCCCATGTGGAGATGAGAGAGGTTTGGTTTGGTGCCTCAGAAAAGCCCCATGTGCTGGTCTACGAAAACAGTCCTCTGAGAACGGAAACATGGAAACCAAAGCTAAGGTTCAGATTAGGGCCTGGGGGCCTGTCCATTTCAACCTTCTGTCTCTGGGGACACTGTCTGAGAGTCTAAGTGGAGATAGTTGCTCCGCTGGTGTCAGAGAGCCCCTCTTAGTCCAGGGTGGCCTATACTATTGATGGCCTCAGGGACCTTGGAGCTTTTCCCTAACCTGTAGGGTTGTGGTCAATGGATTGGGCACACTTTCCTTGGAGAGGGCAGGCACAATCTTTCGCTGTTTGGTCCAGAGGCCCTAGCCTGGATGTTGTGTGGGTCCAGGCTGTGGGCACAGAAGACTGAATACACAAACTCTGCTTATGAGTGGCGCCGAGGATATGGCCGGCCGAATGTACAGCCCGAGAGGGAGCTCCTGGGCCTCTGAAACAAGGGCGAGTGGGAGGCGTTCCTTCAGGCTTTTGTCTCTGGATGTTGTGTCCGGGATAGCCGTGGATTGGAGCGTTGGCCTCAGGTACTGTGGACGAGTATCCCTCTCTGGGGATTTGTCCCAGCTCCCAAGATTTTGGGGTCTTTTTGTGGGAAGGGTGGAGTCGTGTTGTCTGGCTCATGGGTCTCTCCAAGAAAGGGTTCCAGAGCAGAGCTCCAGGTACGGACGGGGCGACTGGAAAATTCAAACCGTGGTGAGGATTGGGTGCATAGGGGCTTGGCAAGCCCCATATGTGGGCTCTTGGTCCAGGCCCTGACAGGCCTTTCTTTGACATGGGGCTCATGCTGAGGGTCACAGTGTGAATTTGTGCCCAAGCAGCACTCAAGTTTGGGCGTGGCATCAGGGGCCATGAAGATTTCTCCCAAACTGAAGGTGTGACTCCATGCCAATAGCAAGCATGACAGCCATGGGGAAGGAGGAGTTCTGTTTTGTGCTTGCTATACCCAGCTGTTTGGAGAATTGATATAATGTCTAGGTTCAGATATCTGAAAACCAAGGTTAGGATGAAGTGACGGCATAAGACCATGGCGTGTCCGAAGTGCTGGGTGTGCGGCCAGCTGTCTCCTTGTCTATCTGGACGTCTGGCTTCAGGCTGTGTCAGGCAGAGCATGAGTGCCCAGAGCAGCCTATCCAGTTCGGGTACTGTCGAGGCCCGAGCAGGTTGATACTCATCTGGGTTTTCTGGAGAGCCCCACAGGGAAACGTTTTTCTTCCGTTGGGCAGACACTGGGCTGGGTTTTGGTTCTGGAGTTCCTAGTCCGGAGGGCTTGTTTGCCAGGAGTGTGAGGAAGGAAGTCGGAAAACACAAGCTAGCGTGAGGTTTGGGACCGAGGGCACGGCAGGCCCACTCTGCAGAGGTTGAATCGAGATCTCCTGCACTGAGGTCATGTCAACTATGAGACGTGCCTCAGGCTAGAGTTCTTGTCCAGCATGGCCTCTTCCTGAAGGGTGTGGGGGCTTCATGAGGCCAGAAAGTTTTGCCTACGATGGGATTTGTGAACTGCTCCAAAACTGAAGGTTACCTTCTGCACGACAGTCGAGTCCTATTGGATGGTTCCAAGAGGCCCCATATGGAAAGACTCGAGAGCAGGTGTCTAAGCATGGATGCCTGGGAACGCCACCTCATATTCCCACTCTTTAGTCAGGACAAGGCAGGCTCAATCTGTGGGCTCCTGGGTGAGCTACCCAGAGGGGAGAGTTGAAATGGACTCTCCTGAAGATGATTCCTACTGTGGCTTGGTGGCCTGGGAGAGCTTGGAATGTGGAGGTGGCTCAGGGACTCTGCAGGATTCTCCAACATGAGGTGTTTGACACGGCTCCAACAAGGAAACTTCCCATGTGAAGACGAGAGGAGTTCTGTTCCGTGCCTCAGGAAAGCCCCATACCCTGTTCTTCAAACCAAAGCCTCTGAGGAGTGACACCTGGAAACCAAAGCAAGAGTTGAGACTACGGCCTAAAGGCCTGTCCGGCTCAACCTTCTATCTCTGTTGACATCTGTGTGCATGCATTCATGGATGTAGCTGCTCAGCTTGTGTCCGAATGCCCCTGTGAGTCCAGTGAGGCTCCCAGTAGTGGGATGTCCTCGGAGGCCTGAGGTTTCTCATATTCTGGAGGTGTGTGGCCAAAGGAATGGACACAGTTTCCCAGGAGAGAGCAGGCACGGTCCTGTGGTATGGCTCGAGAGGACCCAGCCTAGAGGCTGTGTTTGCCAGGGCTGTGGGGACAGATGTCTGAAAAAGCAAACTTGGCTCAGCTAGGGGCCAATGTAATGGCAGGCCTGATCTCTAGTCCGTGAGGGGAGATCCTCTGGAAATCAAAGTAGGGCAAGTGGGAGGCAGTCACTCAGGATTTTGTCTCTGGGTGTTGCGTTTACAGTGTCCGGTCAGGGTAGGGGTTGTCTCAGAGGCCGAGGAAGAGCCTTCCTCTCGGGGGATTGTCCAAGCTCCCAAGTGTTTGTGTTCATTCTGTGGGAATGAAGAGTACTGTTTTCTGCCACAGGGGACCCCCCAGGAGAGGGACTCTAGAGCACAGCAGTGGGTTCCCTCAACTGGTATACACACCATCTAGTTAGTCCTGGGTGCCTATGGGCATGGCAAGCCACATATGCGGGCTCTTGGTCCAGTCACTGAGAGGCGTTACTTGAATAAGGTACTCACGCTGAGGGTCACAATGTGTGTTTGTGCCCAAGGCGGCCCTCACGCTTGGGCGTGGCCTCATGGGCCATGCCGTTTTCTCCTACACTGAAGGTTTGACTCACTGCCAGCAGCAAGGTTTCTTGCCATGGGGAAGGAGGGGTTCTGACTTGTGCATCAGGTTCCCCCCTGTGCAGGGATTGGAGATAAGGTCTAGGTTCCGATGACTGAAAACCCAGGTTGGGAATGGATGGTGGCCTAAGGCAGTGGCGGGTCCAATGTGCTGGGTGTGCAGCCAGCTGTGTCGGTGTCTGTTGGAAGGTCTGGGCTCAGCCTATTTTCGACAGAGCATCACTGTTTAAGGTAGCCTATGCAATTGGGGTGTTGCCGCGGGCCAAGCAGTTTGATCCTCATTTGGGGTTTCTGGGCAGCGCCATAGACAATGTTTTTCTCCTGGGAGGCAGGCACAGTGCTTCATTGTGGCCCCAGAATTCCCAGTAGGGAGGGTTTGTGGGCCAGGAGTGTGAGGACGGAAGTCTGAAAACACAAGCTAGTGTGAGGATAGGAGCCAAGGGCAGAGCAGGCCCACTCTGCAGAGGCTGAATCAAAATCTCCTGCATCTGAAGTCAGGCTGAGGATCAGACGTTGGCTGAGGCTGGAGTATGTGTCCATGATGGCACCTTCATGAAGTGGGGGCCTCATGAGGCCAAGGAAGTTTTCCCACGCTGAGTTTGGAGGTTGCCCCAAACCACAAGGTTTCCTTCTGCGGGACATTCGAGTCCTGTTGCATGGCTCCAGGACATACCATATGGAAGGACTGGAGAGCAGGGTTCGAAGGATGGATCCCTGTACATCATGCCTCGCATTCCCATTGGCTATTAGTGACAAGATATGTTTGATCTGCTGCCTCTGGAACACGCGACCCAGGGGGCTGAGATGAAATGGCCTCTCCTGAGGATGCGTCATAATGTGCGTTTGGGTCCATGGAGACCTTGGAATGTGCTGGTTGTTCAGTGGCCCTGCGGAACTCTCCTACCTGAAGTGTTTGATACATCCCAGTAAGAAAGCTGCCCATGTGGAGATGAGAGAGGTTTGGTTTGGTGCCTCAGAAAAGCCCCATGTGCTGGTCTACGAAAACAGTCCTCTGAGAACGGAAACATGGAAACCAAAGCTAAGGTTCAGATTAGGGCCTGGGGGCCTGTCCATTTCAACCTTCTGTCTCTGGGGACACTGTCTGAGAGTCTAAGTGGAGATAGTTGCTCCGCTGGTGTCAGAGAGCCCCTCTTAGTCCAGGGTCGCCTATACTATTGATGGCCTCAGGGACCTTGGAGCTTTTCCCTAACCTGTAGGGTTGTGGTCAATGGATTGGGCACACTTTCCTTGGAGAGGGCAGGCACAATCTTTCGCTGTTTGGTCCAGAGGCCCTAGCCTGGATGTTGTGTGGGTCCAGGCTGTGGGCACAGAAGACTGAATACACAAACTCTGCTTATGAGTGGCGCCGAGGATATGGCCGGCCGAATGTACAGCCCGAGAGGGAGCTCCTGGGCCTCTGAAACAAGGGCGAGTGGGAGGCGTTCCTTCAGGCTTTTGTCTCTGGATGTTGTGTCCGGGATAGCCGTGGATTGGAGCGTTGGCCTCAGGTACTGTGGACGAGTATCCCTCTCTGGGGATTTGTCCCAGCTCCCAAGATTTTGGGGTCTTTTTGTGGGAAGGGTGGAGTCGTGTTGTCTGGCTCATGGGTCTCTCCAAGAAAGGGTTCCAGAGCAGAGCTCCAGGTACGGACGGGGCGACTGGAAAATTCAAACCGTGGTGAGGATTGGGTGCATAGGGGCTTGGCAAGCCCCATATGTGGGCTCTTGGTCCAGGCCCTGACAGGCCTTTCTTTGACATGGGGCTCATGCTGAGGGTCACAGTGTGAATTTGTGCCCAAGCAGCACTCAAGTTTGGGCGTGGCATCAGGGGCCATGAAGATTTCTCCCAAACTGAAGGTGTGACTCCATGCCAATAGCAAGCATGACAGCCATGGGGAAGGAGGAGTTCTGTTTTGTGCTTGCTATACCCAGCTGTTTGGAGAATTGATATAATGTCTAGGTTCAGATATCTGAAAACCAAGGTTAGGATGAAGTGACGGCATAAGACCATGGCGTGTCCGAAGTGCTGGGTGTGCGGCCAGCTGTCTCCTTGTCTATCTGGACGTCTGGCTTCAGGCTGTGTCAGGCAGAGCATGAGTGCCCAGAGCAGCCTATCCAGTTCGGGTACTGTCGAGGCCCGAGCAGGTTGATACTCATCTGGGTTTTCTGGAGAGCCCCACAGGGAAACGTTTTTCTTCCGTTGGGCAGACACTGGGCTGGGTTTTGGTTCTGGAGTTCCTAGTCCGGAGGGCTTGTTTGCCAGGAGTGTGAGGAAGGAAGTCGGAAAACACAAGCTAGCGTGAGGTTTGGGACCGAGGGCACGGCAGGCCCACTCTGCAGAGGTTGAATCGAGATCTCCTGCACTGAGGTCATGTCAACTATGAGACGTGCCTCAGGCTAGAGTTCTTGTCCAGCATGGCCTCTTCCTGAAGGGTGTGGGGGCTTCATGAGGCCAGAAAGTTTTGCCTACGATGGGATTTGTGAACTGCTCCAAAACTGAAGGTTACCTTCTGCACGACAGTCGAGTCCTATTGGATGGTTCCAAGAGGCCCCATATGGAAAGACTCGAGAGCAGGTGTCTAAGCATGGATGCCTGGGAACGCCACCTCATATTCCCACTCTTTAGTCAGGACAAGGCAGGCTCAATCTGTGGGCTCCTGGGTGAGCTACCCAGAGGGGAGAGTTGAAATGGACTCTCCTGAAGATGAGTCCTACTGTGGCTTGGTGGCCTGGGAGACCTTGGAATGTGGAGGTGGCTCAGGGACTCTGCAGGATTCTCCAACATGAGGTGTTTGACACGGCTCCAACAAGGAAACTTCCCATGTGAAGACGAGAGGAGTTCTGTTCCGTGCCTCAGGAAAGCCCCATACCCTGTTCTTCAAACCAAAGCCTCTGAGGAGTGACACCTGGAAACCAAAGCAAGAGTTGAGACTACGGCCTAAAGGCCTGTCCGGCTCAACCTTCTATCTCTGTTGACATCTGTGTGCATGCATTCATGGATGTAGCTGCTCAGCTTGTGTCCGAATGCCCCTGTGAGTCCAGTGAGGCTCCCAGTAGTGGGATGTCCTCGGAGGCCTGAGGTTTCTCATATTCTGGAGGTGTGTGGCCAAAGGAATGGACACAGTTTCCCAGGAGAGAGCAGGCACGGTCCTGTGGTATGGCTCCAGAGGACCCAGCCTAGAGGCTGTGTTTGCCAGGGCTGTGGGGACAGATGTCTGAAAAAGCAAACTTGGCTCAGCTAGGGGCCAATGTAATGGCAGGCCTGATCTCTAGTGCGTGAGGGGAGATCCTCTGGAAATCAAAGTAGGGCAAGTGGGAGGCAGTCACTCAGGATTTTGTCTCTGGGTGTTGCGTTTACAGTGTCCGGTCAGGGTAGGGGTTGTCTCAGAGGCCGAGGAAGAGCCTTCCTCTCGGGGGATTGTCCAAGCTCCCAAGTGTTTGTGTTCATTCTGTGGGAATGAAGAGTACTATTCTGCCACAGGGGACCCCCCAGGAGAGGGACTCTAGAGCACAGCAGTGGGTTCCCTCAACTGGTATACACACCATCTAGTTAGTCCTGGGTGCCTATGGGCATGGCAAGCCACATATGCGGGCTCTTGGTCCAGTCACTGAGAGGCGTTACTTGAATAAGGTACTCACGCTGAGGGTCACAATGTGTGTTTGTGCCCAAGGCGGCCCTCACGCTTGGGCGTGGCCTCATGGGCCATGCCGTTTTCTCCTACACTGAAGGTTTGACTCACTGCCAGCAGCAAGGTTTCTTGCCATGGGGAAGGAGGGGTTCTGACTTGTGCATCAGGTTCCCCCCTGTGCAGGGATTGGAGATAAGGTCTAGGTTCCGATGACTGAAAACCCAGGTTGGGAATGGATGGTGGCCTAAGGCAGTGGCGGGTCCAATGTGCTGGGTGTGCAGCCAGCTGTGTCGGTGTCTGTTGGAAGGTCTGGGCTCAGCCTATTTTCGACAGAGCATCACTGTTTAAGGTAGCCTATGCAATTGGGGTGTTGCCGCGGGCCAAGCAGTTTGATCCTCATTTGGGGTTTCTGGGCAGCGCCATAGACAATGTTTTTCTCCTGGGAGGCAGGCACAGTGCTTCATTGTGGCCCCAGAATTCCCAGTAGGGAGGGTTTGTGGGCCAGGAGTGTGAGGATGGAAGTCTGAAAACACAAGCTAGTGTGAGGATAGGAGCCAAGGGCAGAGCAGGCCCACTCTGCAGAGGCTGAATCAAAATCTCCTGCATCTGAAGTCAGGCTGAGGATCAGACGTTGGCTGAGGCTGGAGTATGTGTCCATGATGGCACCTTCATGAAGTGGGGGCCTCATGAGGCCAAGGAAGTTTTCCCACGCTGAGTTTGGAGGTTGCCCCAAACCACAAGGTTTCCTTCTGCGGGACATTCGAGTCCTGTTGCATGGCTCCAGGACATACCATATGGAAGGACTGGAGAGCAGGGTTCGAAGGATGGATCCCTGTACACCATGCCTCGCATTCCCATTGGCTATTAGCGACAAAATATGTTTGATCTGCTGCCTCTGGAACACGCGACCCAGGGGGCTGAGTTGAAATGGCCTCTCCTGAGGATGCGTCATAATGTGCGTTTGGGTCCATGGAGACCTTGGAATGTGCTGGTTGTTCAGTGGCCCTGCGGAACTCTCCTACCTGAAGTGTTTGATACATCCCAGTAAGAAAGCTGCCCATGTGGAGATGAGAGAGGTTTGGTTTGGTGCCTCAGAAAAGCCCCATGTGCTGGTCTACGAAAACAGTCCTCTGAGAACGGAAACATGGAAACCAAAGCTAAGGTTCAGATTAGGGCCTGGGGGCCTGTCCATTTCAACCTTCTGTCTCTGGGGACACTGTCTGAGAGTCTAAGTGGAGATAGTTGCTCCGCTGGTGTCAGAGAGCCCCTCTTAGTCCAGGGTGGCCTATACTATTGATGGCCTCAGGGACCTTGGAGCTTTTCCCTAACCTGTAGGGTTGTGGTCAATGGATTGGGCACACTTTCCTTGGAGAGGGCAGGCACAATCTTTCGCTGTTTGGTCCAGAGGCCCTAGCCTGGATGTTGTGTGGGTCCAGGCTGTGGGCACAGAAGTCTGAATACACAAACTCAGCTCATGAGTGGCGCCTAGGGTATGGCAGGCCGGATGTACAGCCCGAGAGGGAGCTCCTGGGACTCTGAAACAAGGGCGAGTGGGAGGCGTTCCTTCAGGCTTTTGTCTCTGGATGTTGTGTCCGGGATAGCCGTGGATTGGAGCGGTGGCCTCAGGTACTGTGGACGAGTATCCCTCTCTGGGGATTTGTCCCAGCTCCCAAGAGTTTGGGGTCATTTTGTGGGAAGGGTGGAGTCGTGTTGTCTGGCTCATGGGTCTCTCCAAGAAAGGGATTCCAGAGCAGAGCTCCAGGTACGGACGGGGCGACTGGAATATTCAAACCGTCGTGAGGATTGGGTGCATAGGGGCTTGGCAAGCCCCATATGTGGGCTCTTGGTCCAGGCCCTGACAGGCCTTTCTTTGACATGGGGCTCATGCTGAGGGTCACAGTGTGAATTTGTGCCCAAGCAGCACTCAAGTTTGGGAGTGGCATCAGGGGCCATGAAGGTTTCTCCCACCCTGAAGGTGTGACTGCATGCCAAGAGCAAGCTTGACAGCCATGGGGAAGGAGGAGTTCTGTTTTGTGCTTGCTATACCCAGCTGTGTGGAGAATTGATATAATGTCTAGGTTCAGATATCTGAAAACCAAGGTTAGGATGAGGTGACGGCATAAGACCATGGCGTGTCCGAAGTGCTGGGTGTGCGGCCAGCTGTCTCCTTGTCTGTCTGGACGTCTGGCTTCAGGCTGTGTCAGGCAGAGCATGAGTGCCCAGAGCAGCCTATCCAGTTCGGGTACCGTCGAGGACCGAGCAGGTTGATCCTCATCTGGGTTTTCTGGAGAGCCCCACAGGGAAACGTTTTTCTTCCGTTGGGCAGACACTGGGCTGGGTTTTGGTTCCGGAGTTCCTAGTCCGGAGGGCTTGTTTGCCAGGAGTGTGAGGAAGGAAGTCGGAAAACACAAGCTAGCGTGAGGTTTGGGACCGAGGGCACGGCAGGCCCACTCTGAAGAGGCTGAATCGAGATCTCCTGCACTGAGGTCATGTCAACTATGAGACGTGCCTCAGGCTAGAGTTCTTGTCCAGCATGGCCTCTTCCTGAAGGGTGTGGGGGCTTCATGAGGCCTGAAAGTTTTGCCTAAGATGGGATTTGTGAACTGCTCCAAAACTGAAGGTTACCTTCTGCACGACAGTCGAGTCCTATTGGATGGTTCCAAGAGGCCCCATATGGAAAGACTCGAGAGCAGGTGTCTAAGCATGGATGCCTGGGAACGCCACCTCATATTCCCACTCTTTAGTCAGCACAAGGCAGGCTCAATCTGCGGGCTCCTGGGTGAGCTACCCAGAGGGGAGAGTTGAAATGGACTCTCCTGAAGATGAGTCCTACTGTGGCTTGGTGGCCTGGGAGACCTTGGAATGTGGAGGTGGCTCAGGGACTCTGCAGGATTCTCCAACATGAGCAGTTTGACACGGCTCCAACAAGGAAACTTCCCATGTGGAGACGAGAGGAGTTCTGTTCCGTGCCTCAGGAAAGCCCCATACCCTGTTCTTCGAACCAAAGCCTCTGAGGAGTGACACCTGGAAACCAAAGCAAGAGTTGAGACTACGGCCTAAAGGCCTGTCCGGCTCAACCTTCTATCTCTGTTGACATCTGTGTGCATGCATTCATGGATGTAGCTGCTCAGCTTGTGTCCGAATGCCCCTGTGAGTCCAGTGAGGCTCCCAGTAGTGGGATGTCCTCGGAGGCTTTGAGGTTTCTCATATTCTGGAGGTGTGTGGCCAAAGGAATGGACACAGTTTCCAAGGAGAGAGCAGGCACGGTCCTGTGGTATGGCTCCAGAGGACCCAGCCTAGAGGCTGTATTTGCCAGGGCTGTGGGGACAGATGTCTGAAAAAGCAAACTTGGCTCAGCTAGGGGCCAATGTAATGGCAGGCCTGATCTCTAGTCCGTGAGGGGAGATCCTCTGGAAATCAAAGTAGGGCAAGTGGGAGGCAGTCACTCAGGATTTTGTCTCTGGGTGTTGCGTTTACAGTGTCCGGTCAGGGTAGGGGTTGTCTCAGAGGCCGAGGAAGAGCCTTCCTCTCGGGGGATTGTCCAAGCTCCCAAGTGTTTGTGTTCATTCTGTGGGAATGAAGAGTACTGTTTTCTGCCACAGTGGACCCCCCAGGAGAGGGACTCTAGAGCACAGCAGTGGGTTCCCTCAACTGGTATACACACCATCTAGTTAGCCACATATGCGGGCACTTGGTCCAGTCACTGAGAGGCGTTACTTGAATAAGGTACTCACGCTGAGGGTCACAATGTGTGTTAGTGCCCAAGGCGGCCCTCACGCTTGGGCGTGGCCTCATGGGCCATGCCGTTTTCTCCTACACTGAAGGTTTGACTCACTGCCAGCAGCAAGGTTTCTTGCCAGGGGGAAGGAGGGGTTCTGACGTGTGCATCAGGTTCCCCCCTGTGCAGGGATTGGAGATAAGGTCTAGGTTCCGATGACTGAAAACCCAGGTTGGGAATGGATGGTGGCCTAAGGCAGTGGCGGGTCCAATGTGCTGGGTGTGCAGCCAGCTTTGTCGGTGTCTGTTGGAAGGTCTGGGCTCAGGCTATTTGCGACAGAGCATCACTGTTTAAGGTAGCCTATGAAATTGAGGTGTTGCCGCGGGCCAAGCAGTTTGATCCTCATTTGGGGTTTCTGGGCAGCGCCATAGACAATGTTTTTCTCCTGGGAGGCAGGCACAGTGCTTCATTGTGGCCCCAGAATTCCCAGTAGGGAGGGTTTGTGGGCCAGGAGTGTGAGAACGGAAGTCTGAAAACAAAAGCTAGTGTGAGGATTGGAGCCAAGGGCAGAGCAGGCCCACTCTGCAGAGGCTGAATCAAAATCTCCTGCATCTGAAGTCAGGCTGAGGATCAGACGTTGGCTGAGGCTGGAGTATGTGTCCATGATGGCACCTTCATGAAGTGGGGGCCTCATGAGGCCAAGGAAGTTTTCCCATGCTGAGTTTGGAGGTTGCCCCAAACCACAAGGTTTCCTTCTGCGGGACATTCGAGTCCTGTTGCATGGCTCCAGGACATACCATATGGAAGGACTGGAGAGCAGGGTTCGAAGGATGGATCCCTGTACAGCATGCCTCGCATTCCCATTGGCTATTAGTGACAAGATATGTTTGATCTGCTGCCTCTGGAACACGCGACCCAGGGGGCTGAGATGAAATGGCCTCTCCTGAGGATGCGTCATAATGTGCGTTTGGGTCCATGGAGACCTTGGAATGTGCTGGTTGTTCAGTGGCCCTGCGGAACTCTCCTACCTGAAGTGTTTGATACATCCCAGTAAGAAAGCTGCCCATGTGGAGATGAGAGAGGTTTGGTTTGGTGCCTCAGAAAAGCCCCATGTGCTGGTCTACGAAAACAGTCCTCTGAGAACGGAAACATGGAAACCAAAGCTAAGGTTCAGATTAGGGCCTGGGGGCCTGTCCATTTCAACCTTCTGTCTCTGGGGACACTGTCTGAGAGTCTAAGTGGAGATAGTTGCTCCGCTGGTGTCAGAGAGCCCCTCTTAGTCCAGGGTGGCCTATACTATTGATGGCCTCAGGGACCTTGGAGCTTTTCCCTAACCTGTAGGGTTGTGGTCAATGGATTGGGCACACTTTCCTTGGAGAGGGCAGGCACAATCTTTCGCTGTTTGGTCCAGAGGCCCTAGCCTGGATGTTGTGTGGGTCCAGGCTGTGGGCACAGAAGTCTGAATACACAAACTCAGCTCATGAGTGGCGCCTAGGGTATGGCAGGCCGGATGTACAGCCCGAGAGGGAGCTCCTGGGACTCTGAAACAAGGGCGAGTGGGAGGCGTTCCTTCAGGCTTTTGTCTCTGGATGTTGTGTCCGGGATAGCCGTGGATTGGAGCGGTGGCCTCAGGTACTGTGGACGAGTATCCCTCTCTGGGGATTTGTCCCAGCTCCCAAGAGTTTGGGGTCATTTTGTGGGAAGGGTGGAGTCGTGTTGTCTGGCTCATGGGTCTCTCCAAGAAAGGGATTCCAGAGCAGAGCTCCAGGTACGGACGGGGCGACTGGAATATTCAAACCGTCGTGAGGATTGGGTGCATAGGGGCTTGGCAAGCCCCATATGTGGGCTCTTGGTCCAGGCCCTGACAGGCCTTTCTTTGACATGGGGCTCATGCTGAGGGTCACAGTGTGAATTTGTGCCCAAGCAGCACTCAAGTTTGGGAGTGGCATCAGGGGCCATGAAGGTTTCTCCCACCCTGAAGGTGTGACTGCATGCCAAGAGCAAGCTTGACAGCCATGGGGAAGGAGGAGTTCTGTTTTGTGCTTGCTATACCCAGCTGTGTGGAGAATTGATATAATGTCTAGGTTCAGATATCTGAAAACCAAGGTTAGGATGAGGTGACGGCATAAGACCATGGCGTGTCCGAAGTGCTGGGTGTGCGGCCAGCTGTCTCCTTGTCTGTCTGGACGTCTGGCTTCAGGCTGTGTCAGGCAGAGCATGAGTGCCCAGAGCAGCCTATCCAGTTCGGGTACCGTCGAGGACCGAGCAGGTTGATCCTCATCTGGGTTTTCTGGAGAGCCCCACAGGGAAACGTTTTTCTTCCGTTGGGCAGACACTGGGCTGGGTTTTGGTTCCGGAGTTCCTAGTCCGGAGGGCTTGTTTGCCAGGAGTGTGAGGAAGGAAGTCGGAAAACACAAGCTAGCGTGAGGTTTGGGACCGAGGGCACGGCAGGCCCACTCTGAAGAGGCTGAATCGAGATCTCCTGCACTGAGGTCATGTCAACTATGAGACGTGCCTCAGGCTAGAGTTCTTGTCCAGCATGGCCTCTTCCTGAAGGGTGTGGGGGCTTCATGAGGCCAGAAAGTTTTGCCTACGATGGGATTTGTGAACTGCTCCAAAACTGAAGGTTACCTTCTGCACGACAGTCGAGTCCTATTGGATGGTTCCAAGAGGCCCCATATGGAAAGACTCGAGAGCAGGTGTCTAAGCATGGATGCCTGGGAACGCCACCTCATATTCCCACTCTTTAGTCAGCACAAGGCAGGCTCAATCTGCGGGCTCCTGGGTGAGCTACCCAGAGGGGAGAGTTGAAATGGACTCTCCTGAAGATGAGTCCTACTGTGGCTTGGTGGCCTGGGAGACCTTGGAATGTGGAGGTGGCTCAGGGACTCTGCAGGATTCTCCAACATGAGCAGTTTGACACGGCTCCAACAAGGAAACTTCCCATGTGGAGACGAGAGGAGTTCTGTTCCGTGCCTCAGGAAAGCCCCATACCCTGTTCTTCGAACCAAAGCCTCTGAGGAGTGACACCTGGAAACCAAAGCAAGAGTTGAGACTACGGCCTAAAGGCCTGTCCGGCTCAACCTTCTATCTCTGTTGACATCTGTGTGCATGCATTCATGGATGTAGCTGCTCAGCTTGTGTCTGAATGCCCCTGTGAGTCCAGTGAGGCTCCCAGTAGTGGGATGTCCTCGGAGGCCTTGAGGTTTCTCATATTCTGGAGGTGTGTGGCCAAAGGAATGGACACAGTTTCCAAGGAGAGAGCAGGCACGGTCCTGTGGTATGGCTCCAGAGGACCCAGCCTAGAGGCTGTGTTTGCCAGGGCTGTGGGGACAGATGTCTGAAAAAGCAAACTTGGCTCAGCTAGGGGCCAATGTAATGGCAGGCCTGATCTCTAGTCCGTGAGGGGAGATCCTCTGGAAATCAAAGTAGGGCAAGTGGGAGGCAGTCACTCAGGATTTTGTCTCTGGGTGTTGCGTTTACAGTGTCCGGTCAGGGTAGGGGTTGTCTCAGAGGCCGAGGAAGAGCCTTCCTCTCGGGGGATTGTCCAAGCTCCCAAGTGTTTGTGTTCATTCTGTGGGAATGAAGAGTACTGTTTTCTGCCACAGTGGACCCCCCAGGAGAGGGACTCTAGAGCACAGCAGTGGGTTCCCTCAACTGGTATACACACCATCTAGTTAGCCACATATGCGGGCACTTGGTCCAGTCACTGAGAGGCGTTACTTGAATAAGGTACTCACGCTGAGGGTCACAATGTGTGTTAGTGCCCAAGGCGGCCCTCACGCTTGGGCGTGGCCTCATGGGCCATGCCGTTTTCTCCTACACTGAAGGTTTGACTCACTGCCAGCAGCAAGGTTTCTTGCCAGGGGGAAGGAGGGGTTCTGACGTGTGCATCAGGTTCCCCCCTGTGCAGGGATTGGAGATAAGGTCTAGGTTCCGATGACTGAAAACCCAGGTTGGGAATGGATGGTGGCCTAAGGCAGTGGCGGGTCCAATGTGCTGGGTGTGCAGCCAGCTTTGTCGGTGTCTGTTGGAAGGTCTGGGCTCAGGCTATTTGCGACAGAGCATCACTGTTTAAGGTAGCCTATGCAATTGAGGTGTTGCCGCGGGCCAAGCAGTTTGATCCTCATTTGGGGTTTCTGGGCAGCGCCATAGACAATGTTTTTCTCCTGGGAGGCAGGCACAGTGCTTCATTGTGGCCCCAGAATTCCCAGTAGGGAGGGTTTGTGGGCCAGGAGTGTGAGGACGGAAGTCTGAAAAAAAAAGCTAGTGTGAGGATTGGAGCCAAGGGCAGAGCAGGCCCACTCTGCAGAGGCTGAATCAAAATCTCCTGCATCTGAAGTCAGGCTGAGGATCAGACGTTGGCTGAGGCTGGAGTATGTGTCCATGATGGCACCTTCATGAAGTGGGGGCCTCATGAGGCCAAGGAAGTTTTCCCACGCTGAGTTTGGAGGTTGCCCCAAACCACAAGGTTTCCTTCTGCGGGACATTCGAGTCCTGTTGCATGGCTCCAGGACATACCATATGGAAGGACTGGAGAGCAGGGTTCGAAGGATGGATCCCTGTACATCATGCATCGCATTCCCATTGGCTATTAGTGACAAGATATGTTTGATCTGCTGCCTCTGGAACACGCGACCCAGGGGGCTGAGATGAAATGGCCTCTCCTGAGGATGCGTCATAATGTGCGTTTGGGTCCATGGAGACCTTGGAATGTGCTGGTTGTTCAGTGGCCCTGCGGAACTCTCCTACCTGAAGTGTTTGATACATCCCAGTAAGAAAGCTGCCCATGTGGAGATGAGAGAGGTTTGGTTTGGTGCCTCAGAAAAGCCCCATGTGCTGGTCTACGAAAACAGTCCTCTGAGAACGGAAACATGGAAAGGAAAGCTAAGGTTCAGATTAGGGCCTGGGGGCCTGTCCATTTCAACCTTCTGTCTCTGGGGACACTGTCTGAGAGTCTAAGTGGAGATAGTTGCTCCGCTGGTGTCAGAGAGCCCCTCTTAGTCCAGGGTGGCCTATACTATTGATGGCCTCAGGGACCTTGGAGCTTTTCCCTAACCTGTAGGGTTGTGGTCAATGGATTGGGCACACTTTCCTTGGAGAGGGCAGGCACAATCTTTCGCTGTTTGGTCCAGAGGCCCTAGCCTGGATGTTGTGTGGGTCCAGGCTGTGGGCACAGAAGACTGAATACACAAACTCAGCTTATGAGTGGCGCCGAGGATATGGCCGGCCGGATGTACAGCCCGAGAGGGAGCTCCTGGGCCTCTGAAACAAGGGCGAGTGGGAGGCGTTCCTTCAGGCTTTTGTCTCTGGATGTGTCCGGGATAGCCGTGGATTGGAGCGTTGGCCTCAGGTACTGTGGACGAGTATCCCTCTCTGGGGATTTGTCCCAGCTCCCAAGATTTTGGGGTCTTTTTGTGGGAAGGGTGGAGTCGTGTTGTCTGGCTCATGGGTCTCTCCAAGAAAGGGTTCCAGAGCAGAGCTCCAGGTACGGACGGGGCGACTGGAAAATTCAAACCGTGGTGAGGATTGGGTGCATAGGGGCTTGGCAAGCCCCATATGTGGGCTCTTGGTCCAGGCCCTGACAGGCCTTTCTTTGACATGGGGCCCATGCTGAGGGTCACAGTGTGAATTTGTGCCCAAGCAGCACTCAAGTTTGGGCGTGGCATCAGGGGCCATGAAGATTTCTCCCAAACTGAAGGTGTGACTCCATGCCAATAGCAAGCATGACAGCCATGGGGAAGGAGGAGTTCTGTTTTGTGCTTGCTATACCCAGCTGTTTGGAGAATTGATATAATGTCTAGGTTCAGATATCTGAAAACCAAGGTTAGGATGAAGTGACGGCATAAGACCATGGCGTGTCCGAAGTGCTGGGTGTGCGGCCAGCTGTCTCCTTGTCTATCTGGACGTCTGGCTTCAGGCTGTGTCAGGCAGAGCATGAGTGCCCAGAGCAGCCTATCCAGTTCGGGTACCGTCGAGGCCCGAGCAGGTTGATACTCATCTGGGTTTTCTGGAGAGCCCCACAGTGAAACGTTTTACTTCCGTTGGGCAGACACTGGGCTGGGTTTTGGTTCTGGAGTTCCTAGTCCGGAGGGCTTGTTTGCCAGGAGTGTGAGGAAGGAAGTCGGAAAACACAAGCTAGCGTGAGGTTTGGGACCGAGGGCACGGCAGGCCCACTCTGCAGAGGTTGAATCGAGATCTCCTGCACTGAGGTCATGTCAACTATGAGACGTGCCTCAGGCTAGAGTTCTTGTCCAGCATGGCCTCTTCCTGAAGGGTGTGGGGGCTTCATGAGGCCAGAAAGTTTTGCCTATGATGGGATTTGTGAACTGCTCCAAAACTGAAGGTTACCTTCTGCACGACAGTCGAGTCCTATTGGATGGTTCCAAGAGGCCCCATATGGAAAGACTCGAGAGCACGTGTCTAAGCATGGATGCCTGGGAACGCCACCTCATATTCCCACTCTTTAGTCAGGACAAGGCAGGCTCAATCTGCGGGCTCCTGGGTGAGCTACCCAGAGGGGAGAGTTGAAATGGACTCTCCTGAAGATGAGTCCTACTGTGGCTTGGTGGCCTGGGAGACCTTGGAATGTGGAGGTGGCTCAGGGACTCTGCAGGATTCTCCAACATGAGGTGTTTGACACGGCTCCAACAAGGCAACTTCCCATGTGGAGACGAGAGGAGTTCTGTTCCGTGCCTCAGGAAAGCCCCATACCCTGTTCTTCGAACCAAAGCCTCTGAGGAGTGACACCTGGAAACCAAAGCAAGAGTTGAGACTACGGCCTAAAGGCCTGTCCGGCTCAACCTTCTATCTCTGTTGACATCTGTGTGCATGCATTCATGGATGTAGCTGCTCAGCTTGTGTCCGAATGCCCCTGTGAGTCCAGTGAGGCTCCCAGTAGTGGGATGTCCTCGGAGGCCTTGAGGTTTCTCATATTCTGGAGGTGTGTGGCCAAAGGAATGGACACAGTTTCCCAGGAGAGAGCAGGCACGGTCCTGTGGTATGGCTCGAGAGGACCCAGCCTAGAGGCTGTGTTTGCCAGGGCTGTGGGGACAGATGTCTGAAAAAGCAAACTTGGCTCAGCTAGGGGCCAATGTAATGGCAGGCCTGATCTCTAGTCCGTGAGGGGAGATCCTCTGGAAATCAAAGTAGGGCAAGTGGGAGGCAGTCACTCAGGATTTTGTCTCTGGGTGTTGCGTTTACAGTGTCCGGTCAGGGTAGGGGTTGTCTCAGAGGCCGAGGAAGAGCCTTCCTCTCGGGGGATTGTCCAAGCTCCCAAGTGTTTGTGTTCATTCTGTGGGAATGAAGAGTACTGTTTTCTGCCACAGGGGACCCCCCAGGAGAGGGACTCTAGAGCACAGCAGTGGGTTCCCTCAACTGGTATACACACCATCTAGTTAGTCCTGGGTGCCTATGGGCATGGCAAGCCACATATGCGGGCTCTTGGTCCAGTCACTGAGAGGCGTTACTTGAATAAGGTACTCACGCTGAGGGTCACAATGTGTGTTTGTGCCCAAGGCGGCCCTCACGCTTGGGCGTGGCCTCATGGGCCATGCCGTTTTCTCCTACACTGAAGGTTTGACTCACTGCCAGCAGCAAGGTTTCTTTCCATGGGGAAGGAGGGGTTCTGACTTGTGCATCAGGTTCCCCCCTGTGCAGGGATTGGAGATAAGGTCTAGGTTCCGATGACTGAAAACCCAGGTTGGGAATGGATGGTGGCCTAAGGCAGTGGCGGGTCCAATGTGCTGGGTGTGCAGCCAGCTGTGTCGGTGTCTGTTGGAAGGTCTGGGCTCAGCCTATTTTCGACAGAGCATCACTGTTTAAGGTAGCCTATGCAATTGGGGTGTTGCCGCGGGCCAAGCAGTTTGATCCTCATTTGGGGTTTCTGGGCAGCGCCATAGACAATGTTTTTCTCCTGGGAGGCAGGCACAGTGCTTCATTGTGGCCCCAGAATTCCCAGTAGGGAGGGTTTGTGGGCCAGGAGTGTGAGGATGGAAGTCTGAAAACACAAGCTAGTGTGAGGATAGGAGCCAAGGGCAGAGCAGGCCCACTCTGCAGAGGCTGAATCAAAATCTCCTGCATCTGAAGTCAGGCTGAGGATCAGACGTTGGCTGAGGCTGGAGTATGTGTCCATGATGGCACCTTCATGAAGTGGGGGCCTCATGAGGCCAAGGAAGTTTTCCCACGCTGAGTTTGGAGGTTGCCCCAAACCACAAGGTTTCCTTCTGCGGGACATTCGAGTCCTGTTGCATGGCTCCAGGACATACCATATGGAAGGACTGGAGAGCAGGGTTCGAAGGATGGATCCCTGTACAGCATGCCTTGCATTCCCATTGGCTATTAGCGACAAAATATGTTTGATCTGCTGCCTCTGGAACACGCGACCCAGGGGGCTGAGTTGAAATGGCCTCTCCTGAGGATGCGTCATAATGTGCGTTTGGGTCCATGGAGACCTTGGAATGTGCTGGTTGTTCAGTGGCCCTGCGGAACTCTCCTACCTGAAGTGTTTGATACATCCCAGTAAGAAAGCTGCCCATGTGGAGATGAGAGAGGTTTGGTTTGGTGCCTCAGAAAAGCCCCATGTGCTGGTCTACGAAAACAGTCCTCTGAGAACGGAAACATGGAAACCAAAGCTAAGGTTCAGATTAGGACCTGGGGGCCTGTCCATTTCAACCTTCTGTCTCTGGGGACACTGTCTGAGAGTCTAAGTGGAGATAGTTGCTCCGCTGGTGTCAGAGAGCCCCTCTTAGTCCAGGGTGGCCTATACTATTGATGGCCTCAGGGACCTTGGAGCTTTTCCCTAACCTGTAGGGTTGTGGTCAATGGATTGGGCACACATTCCTTGGAGAGGGCAGGCACAATCTTTCTCTGTTTGGTCCAGAGGCCCTAGCCTGGATGTTGTGTGGGTCCAGGCTGTGGGTACAGAAGTCTGAATACACAAATTCAGTATGTGTGGCGCTTAGGGTATGGCAGGCCGGATGTACAGCCCGGAAGGGAGCTCCTGGGCCTCTGAAACAAGGGCAAGTGGGAGGCGTTCCTTCAGGCTTTTGCCTCTGGATGTTGTGTCCGGGATAGCCGTGGATTGGAGCGATGGCCTCAGGTAATTTGGACGAGTATCCCTCTCTGGGGATTTGTCCCAGCTCCCAAGAGTTTGGGGTCATTTTGTGGGAAGGGTGGAGTCGTGTTGTCTGGCTCATGGGTCTCTCCAAGAAAGGGATTCCAGAGCAGAGCTCCAGGTACGGGCGGGGCGACTGGAAAATTCAAACCGTGGTGAGGATTGGGTGCATAGGGGCTTGGCAAGCCCCATATGTGGGCTCTTGGTCCAGGCCCTGACAGGCCTTTCTTTGACATGGGGCCCATGCTGAGGGTCACAGTGTGAATTTGTGCCCAAGCAGCACTCAAGTTTGGGCGTGGCATCAGGGGCCATGAAGGTTTCTCCCACTCTGAAGGTGTGACTGCATGCCAAGAGCAAGCTTGACAGCCATGGGGAAGGAGGAGTTCTGTTTTGTGCTTGCTATACCCAGCTGTGTGGAGAATTGATATAATGTCTAGGTTCAGATATCTGAAAACCAAGGTTAGGATGAGGTGACGGCATAAGACCATGGCGTGTCCGAAGTGCTGGGTGTGCGGCCAGCTGTCTCCTTGTCTGTCTGGACGTCTGGCTTCAGGCTGTGTCAGGCAGAGCATGAGTGCCCAGAGCAGCCTATCCAGTTCGGGTACCGTCGAGGCCCGAGCAGTTGATCCTCATATGGGTTTTCTGGAGAGCCCCACAGGGAAACGTTTTTCTTCCGTTGGGCAGACACTGGGCTGGGTTTTGGTTCTGGAGTTCCTAGTCTGGAGGGCTTGTTTGCCAGGAGTGTGAGAAAGGAAGTCTGAAAACACAAGCTAGCGTGAGGTTTGGGACCGAGGGCACGGCAGGCCCACTCTGCAGAGGCTGAATCGAGATCTCCTGCACTGAGGTCATGTCAACTATGAGACGTGCCTCAGGCTAGAGTTCTTGTCCAGCATGGCCTCTTCCTGAATGGTGCGGGGGCTTCATGAGGCCAGAAAGTTTTGCCTACGATGGGATTTGTGAACTGCTCCAAAACTGAAGGTTACCTTCTGCACGACAGTCGAGTCCTATTGTGGGGCCGGAATTGCCAAACTTGAGGGCTTCGGGGCCAGGAGTGTGAGGACAGAATTCTGAGAAGACAAGCTAGACTTCGGTTTCAGGGCGAGGTCACGGCAGGTACCCCCTGCAGATCTGAACCAATATCTCATGCATCTGAAGTCAGGGCGAGGATCAGAAGTTGGCTCAGGTTGGATTTTCTGTGCATGATGGACGCTTCATGAAGGGAGCGGAATCTCGAAGCCATTGAGGTTTTCCCACGTTGGGAGTTGTGGGATGCCCCCTTCAAGGATTCCTTCTGCGGGACAATTGAGAACTGTTGGACAGCTCCAGGACATCCCATATGGAATGACTCCAGAGCACCGTTCGCGGATGGATGCCTGGGAAGCCCGCCTCGCATTCCAATTGTCTCCTAGCAACAAGACAGTTTAGATCTGATGGCTCTCCCGGAGCAACCGGGGTGGCAGAGTTGAAACGGACTTTCCTGAGGATGTGTCCTAATCTGTTTTTGTGTCCATGAGGGCCTTGGAAAGGGGCGGTGGCACCGGGAATCTGAAGTTCTCTCCTAAGCTTTGGACATGGCTCCCATGCACAGGTTTCCTTGTGTAGACGAGATGAGTTCTGATGGGTGCCTCAGGAAAACCCCTATGCTCGTATTGGAATCAGGCTTTTGAGGACACATGCCTGTAACCCAAAGCAATGGATCCTATTATGGCCTAGGGTCCTGTCTGGTTCAATCTTCTTCTCTGGGGACATCCATCTATGGTATGAGTGGAGGTCGATTATCAGCTGGTGTCAGACAGCCCTTGTTTGTTCCGGGCGACCTACACTATTGGGATGGCCTTAGGGACTTTGGAGGTTTCTCCTAATTTGTACGATTATGGACCATGGAATGGGTAGAATTCCCATGGATTGGTAGGCACAGTCCTAATGTGTGGCTCCAGGGGCCCAGCCTGGAGGGTGTGTGGCCCAAGACGTTGAGGACAGAAGTCTGAAAACACAAACTCAGCTTAGGTTTGGGGACGTAGGTATGGCAGGCCCGATCTACAAACCATGAGAAGAACTCTTCAGGATATTAAGAAAGGGCGAGTCTGAGGCGCTTGCTCAGGCTTTTTTCTCTGGATTTTGATCAGCGATGGCCGTGGAATGTCGGGGAGGCCTCATGGGCCATGGACGAATCTTCCTCTCTGAGGATTTGGCCAGATTCCCAATTGCTTTTCGTCAATCTGTGGGATGGGAGGACTCATTTCAGTTTTGTTACCTCAGGTGTCCCACCAAAAGAGGAATTCCAAAGCCACGCCGTGGGGAAGACTGAAGAGACAACACGGACTATGGTTAAAAACTGGGGCCTAGGGGCATGGCAAGCCCAATATGCTATCCTTTCATCCAGCCACTGAGTGGCCTTACTTGAGGACTGGGCTCAGCCTGAGGGTCACAATGTGTGTTTGTAACCAATGTGGCCCACGAGCATGGGCGGTGCCTCATGGGCAACACTTGTTTCAACGACACTGAACGTTTGACAACATGCCAACCACATGGTTTCTTGCCATGGGGAAGGAGTTCTGATTTCTGCATCACCTTCAACCTGGGCAGTGATTGGAGATAAGGTCTAGGTTCTGAAACCTGGAAACCGAGGTTGGGAAGAGATGACGACCTAAGGCCATGGGGGCTCGATGTGCTCAGTGTGCGGCCAGCTGTCTGGGAGTGGCCAGGGGTCCAGGCTCAGGCTGTGTCAGAAAGGGCATTACTGCCCTGGTCAGCCTATGTATTTGGGGTACAGCCAAGGTCGGTGTAGGTTGATCCTCATTTGGGGTTACTGGTTAGCCCCAGAGGACAATGTTTTTTATGTGGAGGGCAGGCAGAGTGCTGCATTGTAGTTCTGGATTGCCAAACTGGAGGGCTTGTGGGCCAGAAGTCTGACGACAAAGTCTGAGAACACAAGCTAGGCTTAGGTTTCTGGGTGAGGCCATGGCAGGCACAATCTACAGACCTGAATCGAGACCTCGTGCATCTGAAGTCAGGGCGAGGATCAGACGATCGCTCAGGTTGGAGTTTCTGTCCCTGATAGCCCCTTCATGAATGGGGGGGGGCATCAGGAGGCCATGGGGGTTTTCCCACGATGGGAGTTGTGAGAAACTCCAAACTGCAGAGAGTCTTCTGCAGGACAATTGAGACCTGTTGTTTGGCTCCAGGCCAATGATTCTGAGCAGGGTTCTAAGGATGGATGGCTGCGTAGCCCACCTCGCATTCCAATTGTCTCCTAGCAACAAGACAGGTTAGATCTCCTGGATCTGTCGGGAGTAACCGAGGACGCTGCATTGACATGGACACCCCTGGGCATGGGTCCTAATGTGCTTTTGTGTCTAAGGAGACCTTGGAATGAAGCGGTGGCACTTGGGCCCTAAAGAGTTCTTCTAAACAGAGGCTTTGACACAGCTCCAACGTGCAAGTTTCCCATGTGTAGATGAGATGTTTTATGATAGGTGAGTCAAGAAACAGCTATATGCTGCTTTTGAAATCCAGGCCTCTGAGGAGAGATGCCTGGAAACGAAAGCAATGGATCTGATTACTGCCTAGGGGCCTGTTCTTTCCTTTTTACCTCTGGGGACATCTGTATATGGGTCTGAGTGCACGTAGGTGCTCATTTGGGCTCAGATTGCCCCTGTTTTTCCTGGGAAGCCACCACTATTGAGATGGATCAGGGACTTTGGAGGTTTATCCTATTAGAAGGGTTGTGGCCATTGGAATGGGCACACACAATTCCCTTGGAGAGGGCAAGTACAGTCCTCAGGTTTGGCTCCAGGGGCCTGAGCCTGTAGGTTGTGTAGGCCAGGGCTGTTTGGACAGTTGTCTGAAAACACAAACTCGGCTTATATTTCGGGTCATAGGTATGGCAGGACTGATCTACAGACCATGAGGAGAACTCTACTGGATTTGAAAGAAGTCGAGTGTGAGGCTCCTTTTCTCAAGTTTTTGTCTCTGGATATCGTGTCACTCATGGTCGTGGAATTTCTGGGTGACTTCATGGGAAATGGACGAGTCTTACTCTCTGGTGGTTTGGCCCCGTCCAAAGAGTTAGGGGTCATTTTGTGGTCTTGAAGAAGTCCGTTTTTTTTTTTTTTTGTTGTTGTTGTTGTTGTTGTTGTCTTCTTTTTTAACCTCAGGTGTCCCACCAAATGAGGGAATCCAGAGTAGAGCCCTGGGGAGAGGCGACTGGACAATCAGTAATCTGGTTAAAAATTGGGGCCTAGGGACATGTCAAGCCCATTATGACATCTAATTGTCCAGCCAAGGAGAGGACTTACTAGAGGACAGGACTCATGCTGAGGGTCACAATGCGTGTGTATGCCCTCGTCGCACTCAAGAATGGGCAGGACCTCAGGGTGAATGCTGGTTTCTCCTACACTGAACGTTGGACAACGTGCCAACCACAAGGGTTCTTGCCATGGGTAAGGAGGAGTTCTGATTTCTGCATCACACTCACCCCTGAGCAGTGATTGGAGATAAGGTCTCGGTTCTGAAGCCTGAAAACTTAGGTAGGGAAGAGATGATGACCTAACGCCATGGAGGGTTTCATGTGCTCAGTGTGCGGTTAGCTTTCTGGGTGTTGGTCAGGAGGTCCGGGCTCAGGCTGTGTCAGAAAGGGCATTAATGCCCTGGTCAGCCTATGTATTTGGGGTACAGCCAAGGTTGGTGCAGGTTGATCCTCATTTGGGGTTACTGGTTAGCCCCAGAGGACAATGTTTTTTATCTGGATGGCAGGCAGAGTGCTGCATTGTAGTTTTGGATTGTCAAACTGGAGGGCTTGTGGGCCAGTAGTCTGACGACAAAAGTCTGAGAACACAAGCTAGGCTTAGGTTTCTGGGTGAGGCCATGGCAGGCACAATCTACAGCCCTGAATCGCGATCTCGTGCATCTGAAGTCAGGGCGAGGATCAGACGATCGCTCAGGTTGGAGTTTCTGTCCCTGATGGCCCCTTCATGAATGGAGGGGGCATCAGGAGGCCATGGGGGTTTTCCCACGATGGGAGTTGTGAGAAACTCCAAACTGCAGAGAGTCTTCTGCAGGACAATTGAGACCTGTTGTTTGGCTCCAGGCCAATGATTCTCAGCAGGGTTCTAAGGATGGATGGCTGGGTAGCCCACCTCGCATTCCAATTGTCTCCTAGCAACAAGACAGGTTAGATCTCCTGGATCTGTGGGGAGTATCCGAGGACGCTGCATTGACATGGACACCCCTGGGCATGGGTCCTAATGTGCTTTTGTGTCTAAGGAGACCTTGGAATGAAGCTGTGGCACTTGGGCCCTAAAGAGTTCTACTAAACAGAGGCTTTGACACAGCTCCAACGTGCAAGTTTCCCATGTGTAGATGAGATGTTTTATGATAGGTGAGTCAAGAAACAGCTATATGCTTCTTTTGAAATCCAGGCCTCTGAGGAGAGATGCCTGGAAACCAAAGCAATGGATCTGATTAGTGCCTAGGGGCCTGTTCTTTCCTTTTTACCTCTGGGGACATCTGTATATGGGTCTGAGTGCACGTAGGTGCTCATTTGGGCTCAGATTGCCCCTGTTTTTCCTGGGAAGCCACCACTATTGAGATGGATCAGGGACTTTGGAGGTTTATCCTATTAGAAGGGTTGTGGCCATTGGAATGAGCACACACAATTCCCTTGGAGAGGGCAAGTACAGTCCTCAGGTTTGGCTCCAGGGGCCTGAGCCTGTAGGTTGTGTAGGCCAGGGCTGTTTGGACAGTTGTCTGAAAACACAAACTTGGCTTATGTTTCGGGTCATAGGTATGGCAGGACTGATCTACAGACCATGAGGAGAACTCTTCTGGATTTGAAAGAAGGACGAGTGTGAGGCTCCTTTTCTCAAGTTTTTGTCTCTGGATATCGTGTCACTCATGGTCGTGGAATTTCTGGGTGACTTCATGGGAAATGGACGAGTCTTACTCTCTGGTGGTTTGGCCCCGTCCAAAGAGTTTGGGGTCATTTTGTGGTCTTGAAGAAGTCCGTTTTTTTTTTTTTTTTTTTTTGTTTTCTTTTTTAACCTCAGGTGTCCCACAAAATGAGGGATTCCAGAGTAGAGCCCTGGGGAGGGGCGACTGGACAATCAGAAATCTGGTTAAAAATTGGGGCCTAGGGACATGTCAAGCCCATTATGACATCTAATTGTCCAGCCAAGGAGAGGACTTACTAGAGGACAGGACTCATGCTGAGGGTTACAATGCGTGTGTATGCCCTCGTCGCACTCAAGAATGGGCAGGGCCTCAGGGTGAATGCTGGTTTCTCCTACACTGAACGTTGGACAACGTGCCAACCACAAGGGTTCTTGCCATGGTTAAGGAAGAGTTCTGATTTCTGCATCACACTCACCCCTGAGCAGTGATTGGAGATAAGGTCTCGGTTCTGAAGCCTGAAAACTTAGGTATGGAAGAGATGATGACCTAACGCCATGGAGGGTTTCATGTGCTCAGTGTGCGGTCAGCTTTCTGGGTGTTGGTCAGGAGGTCCGGGCTCAGGATGTGTTCGACAGTGCATTAGTGCCCAGGTTAGACTATATAATTTGGGTAAAGTCGAGTGCTGTGTAGGTTTACCCTCATTTATGGTGCCTGGGCAGCTCATGAGGCAATAATTTTTTTTCTAGAGGGCAGGCAGAGTGCGGCATTGTGGGTCCGAAATTGCCAAACTTGAGGGCTTCGGGGCCAGGAGTGTGAGGATGGAAGTCTGAGAAGACAAGCTAGACTTGGGTTTCAGGGCGAGGGCACGGCAGGTACCCCCTGCAGATCTGAACCAATATCTCATGCATCTGAAGTCAGGGCGAGGATCAGACGTTGGCTCAGGTGGGAGTTTCTGAGCATGACGGCCGCTTCATGAAGGGAGCGGAATCTCGAGGCCATTGAGGTTTTCCCACGTTGGGAGTTGTGGGATGCCCCCTTCCAGGATTCCTTCTTCCGGACAATTGAGACCTGTTGGACAGCTCCAGGACATCCCATATGGAATGACTCCAGAGCACCGTTCGCGAATGGATGCCTGGGAAGCCCGCCTCGCATTCCAATTGTCTCCTAGCAACAAGACAGTTTAGATCTGATGGCTCTGCTGGAGCAACCTCGGTGGCTGAGTTGAAATGGACTTTCCTGAGGATGTGTCCTAATGTGATTTTGTGTCTATGAGGGCTTTGGAATGGGGCGGTGGCACCGGCAACCTGAAGTACTTTCCTAAGCTTTGGACATGGCTCCCATGCACAGGTTTCCTTGTGGAGACGAGATGAGTTCTGATGGGTGCCTCAGGAAAACCCCTATGCTCGTATTGGAATCAGGCTTTTGAGGACACATGCCTGTAACCCATAGCAATGGATCCTATTATGGCCTAGGGTCCTGTCTGGTTCAATCTTCTTCTCTGGGGACATCCATCAATGGTATGAGTGGAGGTCGATTATCAGCTGGTGTCAGACACCCCTTGTTTGTTCCGGGTGACCCACACTATTGGGATGGCCTAAGGGTCGTTGGAGGTTTCTCGTAATTTGTACGATTTTGGACCATGGAATGGGCAGAATTCCCATGGAATGGTAGGCACAGTCCTAATGTGTGGCTCCAGGGGCCCAGCCTGGAGGGTGTGTGGCCCAAGACTTTGAGGACAGGAGTCTGAAAACACAAACTCAGCTTAGGTTTGGGGACGTAGGTATGGCAGGCCCGATCTACAAACCATGAGAAGAACTCTACAGGATATGAAGAAAGTGCGAGTCTGTGGCGATTGCTCAGGCTTTTGTCTCTGGATTTTGTATCAGTGATGGCCGTGGAATGTCGGGGAGGCCTCATGGGCCATGGACGAATCTTCCTCTCTGAGGATTTGGCCCGATTCCCAATTGCTTTTCGTCAATCTGTGGGATGGGAGGACTCATTTCAGTTTTGTTACCTCAGGTGTCCCACCAAAAGAGGAATTCCAAAGCAAAGCCGTGGGGAAGACTGAAGGGACAATCCGAAATATGGTTAAAAATTGGGGCCTAGGGGCATGGCAAGCCCAATATGCTATCTCTTCATCCAGCCACTGAGTGGCCTTACTTGAGGACTGGGCTCAGCCTGAGCATCACAATGTGTTTGTGACCAATGTGGCCCGCGATGGGACTTTGGAGGTTTATCCTATTAAAAGGTTGTGACCATAGGAATGGGCACAAAGAATTCCCTTGGAGAAGGCAAGTACATTCCTCAGGTTTGGCTCCAGGGGCCTGAGCCTCTAGGTTGTGTAGGCCAGGGCTGTTTAGACAGTTATCTGAAAACAAACTCAGCTTATGTTTGGGGACGTAGGTATGGCAGGCCCGATCTACAAACCATGAGAAGTACTCTTCAGGATATGAAGAAAGTGCGAGTCTGAGTCGCTTGCTCAGGCTTTTGTCTCTGGATTTTGTATCAGCAATGGCCGTGGAATGTCGGGGAGGCCACATAGGCCATGGACGAATCTTCCTCTCTGAGAATTTGGCCCGATTCCCAATTGCTTTTCGTCAATCTTTGGGATGGGAGGACTCATTTCAGGTTTGTTACCTCAGGTGTCCCACCAAAAGAGGAATTCCAAAGCAAAGCCGTGGGGAAGACTGAAGGGTCAACCCGAACTATGGTTAAAAATTGGGGCCTAGCGGCATGGCTAGCCCAATATGCTATCTCTTCATCCAGCCACTGAGTGGCCTTACTTGAGGACTGGGCTCAGCCTGAGGGTCACAATGTGTGTTTGTGACCAATGTGGCCCGCGAGCATTGGCGGGGCGTCATGGGCCACACTGGTTTCAACGACACTGAACGTTGGACAACATGCCAACCACAAGGTTTCTGCCATGGGGAAGGAGTTCTGATTTCTGCATCACCTTCAACCTTGGGCATGATTGGAGATTAGGTCTAGGTTCTGAAACCTGGAAACCGATGTTGGGAAGAGATGACGACCAAAGGCCATGGAGGCTCGATGTGCTCAGTGTGCGGCCAGCTGTCTGGGAGGGGCCAGGGAGTCCAGGCTCAGGCTGTGTCAGAAAGGGCATTAGTGCCCTGGTCAGCCTATGTATTTGGGGTACAGCCAAGGTCGGTGTAGGTTGATCCTCATTTGGGGTTACTGGGTAGCACCAGAGGACAATGTTTTTCTTCTGGAGGGCCGGCAAGTGAAGCATTGTAGTTCTGGATTGCCAAACTGGAGGGCTTGTGGGCCAGTAGTCTGAGGACAAAAGTCTGAGAACACAAGCTTGGCTTAGGTTTCTGGGTGAGGCCATGGCAGGCACAATCTACAGACCTGAATCGAGATCTCGTACATCTGAAGTCAGGGCGAGGATCAGACGATCGGTCATGTTGGAGTATCTGTCCCTGATGGCCCCTACATGAATGGGGGGGGCATCACGAGGCCATGGGGGTTTTCCCACGATGGGAGTTATGAGAAGCTCCAAACTGCAGAGAGTCTCCTGCAGGTCAATTGAGACCGTTGCTTGGCTCCAGGCCAATGATTCTGAGCAGGGTTCTAAGGATGGATGGCTGCGTAGCCCACCTCGCATTCCAATTGTCTCCTAGCAACAAGACAGGTTAGATCTCCTGGATCTGTGGGGAGCAACCGAGGACGCTGTGTTGAAATGGATACCCCTAAGGATGGGTCCTAATGTGCTTTTTTGTCTATGGAGACCTTGGAATGAAGAGGTGGCACTGGTGCCCTAAAGTGTTCTCCTAAACAGAGGCTTTGACACAGCTCCAACGTGCAAGTTTCCCATGTGTAGATGAGATGTTTTCTGATGGGTGAGTCAAGAAACAGCTATATGCTGTTTTGAAATCCAGGCCTCTGAGGAGAGATGCCTGGAAACCAAAGCAATGGATCTGATTAGTGCCTAGGGACCTGTTCTTTCCTTTTTACCTCTGGGGACATCTGTCTATGGGTCTGAGTGCAGGTAGGTGCTCATTTGGGCTCAGATAGCCCCTGTTTTTCCTGGGAAGCCACCACTTTTGAGATGGATCAGGGACTTTGGAGGTTTATCCTATTAGAAGGGTTGTGGCCATTGGAATGGGCACACACAATTCCCTTGGAGAGGGCAAGTACAGTCCTCAGGTTTGAATGCAGGGGCCTGAGCCTGTAGGTTGTGTAGGCTAGGGCTGTTTGGACAGTTGTCTGAACACAAACTCGGCTTATGTTTCGGGTCATAGGTATGGCAGGACTGATGTACAGACCATGAGGAGAACTCTTCGGGATTTGAAAGAAGGGCTAGTGTGAGGCTCCTGCTCAAGTTTTTGTCTCTGGATATCATGTCACTCATGGTCGTGGAATTCTGGGTGACATCATGGGAAATGGACGAGTCTTACTTTCTGGTGGTTTGGCCCCGTCCAAAGAGTTTGGGGTCATTCTTGGGCTGGAAGAATTCTGTTTTTTTTTTTGTTGTTGTTGTTGTTGTTGTTTTTCTTTTTTAACCTCCGGTGTACCACCAAATGAGGGATTCCAGAGTAGAGCCCTGGGGAGGGGCGACTGGACAATCAGAAATCTGGTTAAAAATTGGGGCCTAGGGACATGTCAAGCCCATTATGACATCTAATGGTCCAGCCACAGAGAGGACTTACTAGAGGACAGGACTCATGATGAGGGTCACAATGCGTGTGTATGCCCTCGTCGCACTCAAGAATGGGCGGGGCCTCAGGGTGAATGCTGGTTTCTCCTACACTGAACGTTGGACAACCTGCCAACCACAAGGGTTCTTGCCATGGGTAAGGAGGAGTTCTGATTTCTGCATCAGACTCACCCCTGGGCAGTGATTGGAGATAAGGTCTCGGTTCTGAAGCCTGAAAACTGAGGTAGGGAAGAGATGATGACCTAAGGCCATGGCGGGTTTTATGTGCTCAGTGTGCGGTCAGCTTTCTGGGTGTTGGTCAGGAGGTCCGGGCTCAGGATGTGTTCGACAGTGCATTAGTGCCCAGGTTAGACTATATAATTTGGGTAAAGTCGAGTGCTGTGTTGGTTTACCCTCATTTAAGGTGCCTGGGCAGCTCATGAGGCAATAGTTTTTTTTCTAGAGGGCAGGCAGAGTGCTGCATTGTGGGTCCGGAATTGCCAAACTTGAGGGCTTCGGGGCCAGGAGTGTGAGGACGGAAGTCTGAGAAGACAAGCTAGACTTGGGTTTCAGGGCGAGGGCACGGCAGGTACCCCCTGCATATCTGAACCAATATCTCATGCATCTGAAGTCAGGGCGAGGATCCGACGTTGGCTCAGGTGGGAGTTTCTGAGCATGACGGCCGCTTCATGAAGGAGCGGAATCTCGAGGCCATTGAGGTTTTCCCACGTTGGGAGTTGTGGGATGCCCCCTTCAAGGATTCCTTCTGCGGGACAATTGAGACCTGTTGGACAGCTCCAGGACATCCCATATGGAATGACTCCAGAGCACCGTTCGCGGATGGATGCCTGGGAAGCCCGCCTCGCATTCCAATTGTCTCCTAGCAACAAGACAGTTTAGATCTGATGGCTCTGCCGGAGCAACCGGGGTGGCTGAGATGAAATGGACTTTCCTGAGGATGGGTCCTAATGTGTTTTTGTGTCCATGAGGTCCTTGGAATGGGGCGGTGGCACCGGGACCCTGAAGTACTCTCCTAAGATTTGGACATGGCTCCCATGCATAAGTTTCCTTGTGGAGACGAGATGAGTTCTGATGGGTGCCTCAGGAAAACCCCTATGCTCGTATTGGAATCAGGCTTTTGAGGACACCTGCCTGTAACCCAAAGCAATGGATCCTATTATGGCCTAGGGTCCTGTCTGGTTCAATCTTCTTCTCTGGGGACATCCATCTATGGTATGAGTGGAGGTCGATTATCAGCTGGTGTCAGACAGCCCTTGTTTGTTCCGGGCGACCTACACTATTGGGATGGCCTCAGGGACTTTGGAGGTTTCTCCTAATTTGTACGATTTTGGACCATGGAATGGGCAGAATTCCCATGGATTGGTAGGCACAGTCCTAATGTGTGGCTCCAGGGGCCCAGCCCGGAGGGTGTGGGGCCCAAGACTTTGAGGACAGAAGTCTGAATACACAAACTCAGCTTAGGTTTGGGGACGTAGGTATGGCAGGCCCGATCTACAAACCATGAGAAGAACTCTTCAGGATATGAAGAAAGTGCGAGTCTGAGGCGCTTGCTCAGGCTTTTGTCTCTGGATTTTGTATCAGCGATGGCGGTGGTGTCGGCGAGGCCTCATGGGCCATGGACGAATCTTCCTCTCTGAGGATTTGGCCCGATTCCCAATTGCTTTTCGTCAATCTGTGGGATGGGAGGACTCATTTCATTTTTGTTACCTCAGGTGTCCCACCAAAAGAGGAATTCCAAAGCCAAGCCGTGGGGAAGACTGAAGGGTCAACCCGAACTATGGTTAAAAATTGGGGCCTAGGGGCATGGCAAGCCCAATATGCTATCTCTTCATCCAGCCACTGAGCGGCCTTACTTGAGGACTGGGCTCAGCCTGAGCGTCACAATGTGTGTTTGTGACCAATGTGGCCCACGTGCATGGGCGGGGCCTCATGGGCCACACTGTTTTCAACTACACTGAACGTTGGACAACATGCCAACCACAAGGTTTCTTGCCATGGGAAGGAGTTCTGATTTCTGCATCACCTTCAACCCTGGGCAGTGATTGGAGATAAGGTCTAGGTTCTGAAACCTGAAAACCGAGGTTGGGAAGAGATGACAACCTAAGGCCATGGCGGCTGGATGTGCTCAGTGTGCGGCCAGCTGTCTGGGAGGGGCCAGGGGCTCCAGGCTCAGGCTGTGTCAGAAAGGGCATTAGTGCCCTGGTCAGCCTATGTATTTTGGGTACAGCCATGGTCGGTGCAGGTTGATCCTCATTTGGGGTTACTGGGTAGCCCCAAAGGACAATGTTTTTCTTCTGGAGGGACGGCAGAGTGCTGCATTGTAGTTCTGGATTGCCAAACTGGAGGGCTTGTGGGCCCGTAGTCTGACGACAAAAGTCTTAGAATACAAGCTAGGCTTAGGTTTCTGGGTGAGGCCATGGCAGGCACAATCTACAGAACTGAATCGAGATCTCGTGCATCTGATGTCAGCGCGAGGATCAGACAATCGCTCAGGTTGGAGTTTCTGTCCCTGATGGCCCCTTCATGAATGGGGGGGGGGCATCACGAGGCCATGGGTGTTTTACCATGATGGGATTTGTGAGAAGCTCCAAACTGCAGAGAGTCTTCTGCAGGACAATTGAGACCTGTTGTTTGGCTCCAGGCCAATGATTCTGAGCAGGGTTCTAAGAATGGATGGCTGGGTAGCCCACCTCGCATTCCAATTGTCTCATAGCAACAAGACAGGTTAAATGTCCTGGATCTGTGGGGAGCAACCGAGGTCGCTGTGTTGAAATGGACACCCCTAAGGATGGTTCCTAATGTGCTTTTGTGTCTATGGAGACCTTGGAATGAAGCGGTGGCACTGGTGCCCTAAAGGGTTCTCCTAAACAGAGGCTTTCACACAGCTCCAACATGCACGTTTCCCATGTGTAGATGAGATGTTTTCTGATTGGTGAGTCAAGAACAACTATATGCTGCTTTTGAAATCCAGGCCTCTGAGGAGAGATGGCTGGAAACCAAAGCAATGGATCTGATTAATGCCTAGGGGCCTGTTCTTTTCTTTTTACCTCTGGGGACATCTGTCTATGGGTCTGAGTGCAGGTAGGTGCTCATTTGGGCTCAGATTGCCCCTGTTTTTCCTGGGAAGCCACCACTTTTGAGATGGATCAGGGACTTTGGAGGTTTATCCTATGAGAAGGGTTGTGGCCATTGAAATGAGCACACACAATTCCCTTGGAGAGCGCAAGTACAGTCCTCAGGTTTGGCTCCAGGGGCCTGAGCCTGTAGGTTGTGTAGGCCAGGGCTGTTTGGACAGTTGTCTGAAAACACAAACTCGGCTTATGTTTCGGGTCTTAGGTATGGCAGGACTGATGTACAGACCATGAGGAGAACTCTTCGGGATTTGAAAGAAGGGTGAGTGTGAGGATCCTTCTCAAGTTTTTGTCTGTTGATATCGTGTCACACATGGTCGTGGAATTTCTGGGTGACTTTATGGGAAATTGGACGAGTCTTACTCTCTGGTGGTTTGGCCCCGTCCAAAGAAATTGGGGTCATTCTGTGGGCTGGAAGAAGTCCGTTTTTTTTTTTTTTATTGTTGTTGTTGTAGTTTTCTTTTTTAACCTAAGGTGTCCCACCAAATGAGGGATTCCAGAATAGAGACCAGGGGAGGGGCGACTGGACAGTAAGAAATCTGGTTAAAAATTGGGGCCTAGGGACATGTCAAGCCCATTATGACATCTAAAGGTCCAGCCACTGAGAAGACTTACTAGAGGACAGGACTCATGCTGAGGGTCACAATGCGTGTGTATGCCCTCGTCGCACTCAAGAATGGGCGGGGCCTCAGGGTGAATGCTGGTTTCTCCTACACTGAACGTTGGACAACCTGCCAACCACAAGGGTTCTTGCCATGGGTAAGGAGGAGTTCTGATTTCTGCATAACATTCACCCCTGGGCAGTGATTGCAGATAAGGTCTCGTATCTGAAGCCTGAAAACTGAGGTAGGGAAGAGATGATGACCTAAGGCCGTGGCGGGTTTTATGTGCTCAGTGTGCGGTCAGCTTTCTCGGTGTTGGTCAGGAGGTCCGGGCTCAGGTTGTGTTCGACAGTGCATTAGTGCCCAGGTTAGACTATATAATTTGGGTAAGGTCGAGTGCTGTGTAGGTTTATCCTCATTTAAGATGCCTGGGCAGTTCATGAGGCAATAATTTTTTTTTTTCTAGAGGGCCGGGAGAGTGCTGCATTGTGGGTCCGGAATTGCCAAATTTTAGGACTTCGGGGCCAGGAGTTTGAGGACGGAAGTGTGAGAAGACAAGATAGACATGGGTTTCAGGGCGAGGGCACGACAGGTACCCCCTGCAGATTTGAACCAATATCTCATGCTTCTGAAGTCAGGGCGAGGATCAGACGTTGGCTCAGGTTGGAGTTCCTGTGCATGACGGCCGCTTTATGAAGGGAGCGGAATCTCGGGGCCATTGAGGTTTTCCCACGTTGGGAGTTGTGGGATGGCCCCTTCAAGGATTCCTTCTGCGGGACAATTGAGACCTGTTGGACAGCTCCAGGACATCCCATATGGAATGACTCCAGAGCACCGTTCGCGGATGGATGCCTGGGAAGCCCGCCTCGCATTCCAATTGTCTCCTAGCAACAAGACAGTTTAGATCTGATGGCTCTGCCGGAGCAACCGGGGTGGCTGAGTTGAAATGGACTTTCCTGAGGATGGGTCCTAATGTGTTTTTGTGTCCATGAGGGCCTTGGAATGGGGCGGTGGCACCGGGACCCTGAAGTACTCTGCTAAGCTTTGGACATGGCTCCCATGCACAGGTTTCCTTGTGGAGACGAGATGAGTTCTGATGGGTGCCTCAGGAAAACCCCTATGCTCGTATTGGAATCAGGCTTTTGAGGACACATGCCTGTAATCCAAAGCAATGGATCCTATTATGGCCTAGGGTCCTGTCTGGTTCAATCTTCTTCTCTGGGGACATCCATCTATGGTATGAGTGGAGGTCGATTATCAGCTGGTGTCAGACAGTCCTTGTTTGTTCCGGGCGACCTACACTATTGGGATGGCCTTAGGGACTTTGGAGGTTTCTCCTAATTTGTACGATTTTGGACCATGGAATGGGCAGAATTCCCATGGATTGTTAGGCACAGTCCTAATGTGTGGCTCCAGGCGCCCAGCCTGGAGCGTGTGTGGCCCAAGACTTTGAGGACAGAAGTCTGAAAACACAAACTCAGCTTAGGTTTGGGGACGTAGGTATGGCAGGCCCGATCGACAAACCATGAGAACAACTCTTCAAGATATGAAGAAAGTGCGAGTCTGAGGCGCTTGCTCAGGCTTTTGTCTCTGGATTTTGTATCAGCGATAGCCGTGTAATGTTGGGGAGGCCTAATGGGCCATGGTCGAATCTTCCTCTCTGAGGATTTGGCCCGATTCCCAATTGCTTTTCGTCAATCTGTGGGATGGGAGGACTCATTTCAGGTTTGTAACGTCAGGTGTCCCACCAAAAGAGGAATTCCAAAGCAAAGCCGTGGGGAAGACTGAAGGGACAACCCGAACTATGGTTAAAAATTGGGGCCTAGGGGCATGGCTAGCCCAATATGCTATCTCTTCATCCAGCCACTGAGTGGCCTTACTTGAGGACTGGGCTCAGCCTGCGGGTCACAATGTGTGTTTGTGACCAATGTGGCCCGCGAGCATGGGCGGGGCCTCATGGGCCACACTGGTTTCAATGACACTGAACGTTGGACAACATGCCAACCACAAGGTTTCTTGCCATGGGGAAGGAGTTCTGATTTCTGCATCACCTTCAACCTTGGGCAGTGATTGGAGATAAGGTCTAGGTTGTGAAACCTGAAAACCGAGTTTGGGAAGAGATGACGACCTAAAGCCATGGCGGCTGGATGTGCTCAGTGTGCGGCCAGCTGTCTGGGAGGGGCCAGGGACTCCAGACTCAGGCTGTGTCAGAAAGGGCATTAGTGCCCTGGTCAGCCTATGTATTTGGGGTTCAGCCATGGTCGGTGCAGGTTGATCCTCATTTGGGGTTACTGGGTAGCCCCAGAGGACAATGTTTTTCTTCTGGAGGGCAGGCAGAGTGCTGCATTGTAGTTCTGGATTGCCAAACAGGAGGGCTTGTGGGCCAGTAGTCTGACGACAAAAGTCTGAAAACACAAGCTAGGCTTAGGTCTGGGTGAGGCCATGGCAGGCACAAACTACAGACCTGAATCGAGATCTCGTGCCTCTGAAGTCAGCGCGAGGATCATACGATCGCTCAGGTTGGAGTTTCTGTCCCTTATGGCCCCTTCATGAATGGGGGGGGCATCACGAGGCCATGGGTGTTTTCCCACGATGGGAGTTGTGAGAAGCTCCAAACTGCAGAGAGTCTTCTGCAGGACAATTGAGACCTGTTGTTTGGCTCCAGACCAATGATTCTGAGCAGGGTTCTAAGGATGGATGGCTGGGTAGCCCACCTCACATTCCAATTGTCTCCTAGCAACAAGGCAGGTTAAATGTCCTGGATCTATGGGGAGCAACCGAGGACGCTGTGTTGAAATGGACACCCCTGGGGATGGGTCCTAATGTGCTTTTGTGTCTATGGAGACCTTGGAATGAAGAGGTGGCACTGGTGCCCTAAAGGGTTCTCCTAAACAGAGGCTTTGACACAGCTCCAACGTGCACGTTTCCCATGTGTAGATGAGATGTTTTCTGATGGGTGAGTCAAGAAACAACTATATACTGCTTTTGAAATCCAGGCCTCTGAGGAGAGATGGCTGGAAACCAAAGCAATGGATCTGATTAGTGCCTAGGGGCCTGTTCTTTTCTTTTTACCTCTGGGGACATCTGTCTATGGAACTGAGTGCAGGTAGGTGCTCATTTGGGCTCAGATTGCCCCTGTTTTTCCTGGGAAGCCACCACTTTTGAGATGGATCAGGGAATTTGGAGGTTTATCCTATGAGAAGGGTTGTGGCCATTGGAATGGGCACACACAATTCCCTTGGAGAGGGCAAGTACAGTCCTCAGGTTTGGCTCCAGGGGCCTGAGCCTGTAGGTTGTGTAGGCCAGGGCTGTTTGGACAGTTGTCTGAAAACACAAACTCGGCTTATGTTTCGGGTCATAGGTATGGCAGGACTGATGTACAGACCATGAGGAGAACGCTTCGGGATTTGAAAGAAGGGTGAGTGTGAGGATCCTTCTCAAGTTTTTGTCTCTTGATATCGTGTCACACATGTTCGTGGAATTTCTGGGTGACTTTATGGGAAATGGACGAGTCTTACTCTCTGGTGGTTTGGCCCCGTCCAAAGAGATTGGGGTCATTCTGTGGGCTGGAAGAAGTCCGTTTTTTTTTTTTTTTTTTTTTTGTTGTTTTCTTTTTTAACCTCAGGTGTCCCACCAAATGAGGTATTCCAGAATAGAGACCTGGGGAGGGGCGACTGGACAGTAAGAAATCTGGTTAAAAATTGGGGCCTAGGGACATGTCAAGCCCATTATGACATCTAAAGATCCAGCCACTGAGAGGACTTACTAGAGGACAGGACTCATGCTGAGGGTCACAATGCGTGTGTATGCCCTCGTCGCACTCAAGAATGGGCGGGGCCTCAGGGTGAATGCTGGTTTCTCCTACACTGAACGTTGGACAACGTGCCAACCACAAGGGTTCTTGCCATGGGTAAGGAGGAGTTCTGATTTCTGCATAACATTCACCCCTGGGCAGTGATTGCAGATAAGGTCTCGTTTCTGAAGCCTGAAAACTGAGGTAGGGAAGAGATGATGACCTAAGGCCATGGCGGGTTTTATGTGCTCAGTGTGCGGTCAGCTTTCTGGGTGTTGGTCAGGAGGTCCGGGCTCAGGTTGTGTTCGACAGTGCATTAGTGCCCAGGTTAGACTATATAATTTGGGTAAGGTCGAGTTCTGTGTAGGTTTATCCTCATTTAAGGTGCCTGGGCAGCTCATGAGGCAATAATTTTTTTTTTTCTAGAGGGCCGGGAGAGTGCTGCATTGTGGGTCCGGAATTGCCAAATTTTAGGACTTTGGGGCCAGGAGTTTGAGGACGGAAGTTTGAGAAGACAAGCTAGACATGGGTTTCAGGGCGAGGGCACGACAGGTACACCCTGCAGATCTGAACCAATATCTCATGCATCTGAAGTCAGGGCGAGGATCAGACGTTGGCTCAGGTTGGAGTTCCTGTGCATGACGGCCGCTTTATGAAGGGAGCGGAATCTCGGGGCCATTGAGGTTTTCCCACGTTGGGAGTTGTGGGATGCCCCCTTCAAGGATTCCTTCTGCGGGACAATTGAGACCTGTTGGACAGCTCCAGGACATCCCATATGGAATGACTCCAGAGCACCGTTCGCGGATGGATGCCTGGGAAGCCCGCCTCGCATTCCAATTGTCTCCTAGCAACAAGACAGTTTTGATCTGATGGCTCTGCCAGAGCAACCGGGGTGGCTGAGTTGAAATGGACTTTCCTGAGGATGGGTCCTAATGTGTTTTTGTGTCCATGAGGGCCTTGGAATGGGGCGGTGGCACCGGGACCCTGAAGTACTCACCTAAGCTTTGGACATGGCTCCCATGCACAGGTTTCCTTGTGGAGACGAGATGAGTTCTGATGGGTGCCTCAGGAAAACCCCTATGCTCGTATTGGAATCAGGCTTTTGAGGACACATGCCTGTAACCCAAAGCAATGGATCCTATTATGGCCTAGGGTCCTGTCTGGTTCAATCTTCTTCTCTGGGGACATCCATCTATGGTATGAGTGGATGTCGATTATCAGCTGGTGTCAGACAGTCCTTGTTTGTTCCGGGCGACCTACACTATTGGGATGGCCTCAGGGACTTTGGAGGTTTCTCCTAATTTGTACGATTTTGGACCATGGAATGGGCAGAATTCCCATGGATTGGTAGGCACAGTCCTAATGTGTGTCTCCAGGCGCCCAGCCTGGAGAGTGTGTGGCCCAAGACTTTGAGGACAGAAGTCTGAAAACTCAAACTCAGCTTAGGTTTGGGGACGTAGGTATGGCAGGCCCGATCGACAAACCATGAGAAGAACTCTTCAAGATATGAAGAAAGTGCGAGTCTGAGGCGCTTGCTCAGGCTTTTGTCTCTGGATTTTGTATCAGCGATGGCCGTGGAATGTCGGGTAGGCCTCATGGGCCATGGTCGAATCTTCCTCTCTGAGGATTTGGCCCGATTCCCAATTGCTTTTCGTCAATCTGTGGGATGGGAGGACTCATTTCAGGTTTGTTACCTCAGGTGTCCCACCAAAAGAGGAATTCCAAAGCCAAGCCGTGGGGAAGATTGAAGGGACAACCCAAACTATGGTTAAAAATTGGGGCCAAGGGGCATTGCAAGCCCAATATGCTATCTCTTCATCCAGCCACTGAGTGGCCTTACTTGAGGACTTGGCTCAGCCTGAGGGTCACAATGTGTGTTTGTGACCAATGAGGCCCGCGAGCATGGGCGGGGCCTCATGGGCCACACTGGTTTCAACTACACTGAACGTTGGACAACATGCCAACCACAAGGTTTCTTGCCATGGGGAAGGAGTTCTGATTTCTGCATCACCTTCAACCTTGGGCAGTGATTGGAGATAAGGTCTAGGTTCTGAAACCTGAAATCCGAGGTTAGGAAGAGATGACGACCTAAGGCCATGGCGGCTGGATGTGCTCAGTGTGCGGCCAGCTGTCTGGGAGGGGCCAGGGGGTCCACTCTCAGGCTGTGTCAGATAGGGCATTAGTGACCTGGTCAGCCTATGTATTTGGGGTAATGCCAAGGTCGGTGCAGGTTGATCCTCATTTGGGGTTACTGGGTAGCCCCAGAGGACAACGTTTTTCTTCTGGAGGGCAGGCAGAGTGCTCCATTGTAGTTCTGGATTTCCAAATTGAGGGCTTGTGGGCCAGTAGTCTGACGACAAAAGTCTGAGAACACAAGCTAGGCTTAGGTTTCTGGGTGAGGCCATGGCAGGCACAATCTACAGACCTGAATCGAGATCTAGTGCATCTGAAGTCAGGGCGAGGATCAGACGATCGCTCAGGTTGGAGTTTCTGTCCCTGATCGCCCCTTCATGAATGGGGGGGCATCACGAGGCCATGGGGGTTTTCCCACTATGGGAGTTGTGAGAAGCTCCAAACAGCAGAGAGTCTTCTGCAGGACAATTGAGACCTGTTTTTTGGCTCCAGGCCAATGATTCTGAGCAGGGTTCTAAGGATGGATGGCTGGGTAGCCCACCGCGCATTCCAATTGTCTCCTAGCAACAAGACAGGTTAGATCTCCTGGATCTGTGGGCAGCTACCGAGGATGCTGAGTTGACATGGACACCCCTGGTGATGGGTCCTAATGTGATTTTGTGTCTATGGAGACCTTGGAATGAAGCGGTGGCACTGGGGCCCTAAAGGGTTCTCCTAAACAGAGGCTTTGACACAGCTCCAACGGCAAGTTTCCCATGTGTAGATGAGATGTTTTCTGATGGGTGAGTCAAGAAACAGCTATATGCTGCTTTTGAAATCCAGGCCTCTGAGGAGAGATGCCTGGAAACCAAAGCAATGGATCTGATTAGTGCCTAGGCGCCTGTTCTTTCCTTTTTACCTCTGGGGACATCTGTCTATGGGTCTGAGTGCAGGTAGGTGCTCATTTGGGCTCAGATTGCCCCTGTTTTTCCTGGGAAGCCACCACTTTTGAGATGGATCAGGGACTTTGGAGGTTTATCCTATTAGAAGGGTTGTGGCCATTGGAATGGGCACACACAATTCCCTTGGAGAGGGCAAGTACAGTCCTCAGGTTTGGCTCCAGGGGCCTGAGCCTGTAGGTTGTGTAGGCCAGGGCTGTTTGGACAGTTGTCTGAAAACAAACTCAGCTTAGGTTTGGGGACGTAGGTATGGCAGGCCCAATCTACAAACCATGAGAAGAACTCTTTAGGGTATGAAGAAAGTGCGAGTCTGAGTCGCTTGCTCAGGCTTTTGTCTCTGGATTTTGTATCAGCGATGGCCGTGGAATGTCGGGGAGGCCTCATGGGCCATGGACGAATCTTCCTCTCTGAGGATTTGGCCCGATTCCCAATTGCTTTTCGTCAATCTGTGGGATGGGGGACTCATTTCAGGTTTGTTACCTCAGGTGTCCCACCAAAAGAGGAATTCCAAAGCAAAGCCGTGGGGAAGACTGAAGGGACAACCCGAACTATGGTTAAAAATTGGGGCCTAGGGGCATGGCAAGCCCAATATGCTATCTCTTCATCCAGCCACTGAGTGGCCTTACTCGAGGACTGGGCTCATCCTGAGGGTCACAATGTGTGTTTGTGACCAATGTGGCCCGCGAGCATTGGCGGGGCCCAAGGGGCCACACTGGTTTCAATGACACTGAACGTTGGACAACATGCCAACCACAAGGTTTCTTGCCATGGGGAAGGAGTTCTGATTTCTGCATCACCTTCAACCCTGGGCAGTGATTGGAGATAAGGTCTAGGTTCTGAAACCTGAAAACCGAGTTTGGGAAGAGATGACGACCTAAGGCCATGGCAGCTCAATGTGCTCAGTGTGCGGCCAGCTGTCTGGGAGGGTCCAGGGGGTCCAGGCTCAGGCTGTGTCAGAAAGGGCATTAGTGCCCTGGTCAGCCTATGTATTTGGGGTACAGCCATGGTCGGTGCAGGTTATCCTCATTTGGGGATACTGGGTAGCCCCAGAGGACAATGTTTTTCTTCTGGAGGGCCGGCAGAGTGCTGCATTGTAGTTCTGGATTGCCAAACTGGAGGGCTTGTGGGCCAGTATTCTGACGAGAAAAGTCTGAGAACACAAGCTAGGCTTAGGTTTCTGGGTTAGGCCATGGCAGGCACAATCTACAGACCTGAATCGAGATCTCGTGCATCTGAAGTCAGGGCGAGGATCAGACGATCGCTCAGGTTGGAGTTTCTGTCCCTGATGGCCCCTTCATGAAGGGGGGGGGGCTTCACGAGGCCATGGGTGTTTTCCCACGATGGGAGTTGTGAGAAGCTCCAAACTGCAGAGAGTCTTCTGCAGGACAATTGAGACCTGTTGTTTGGCTCCAGGCCAATGATTCTGAGCAGGGTTCTAAGGATGGATGGCTGGGTAGCCCACCTCGCATTCCAATTGTCTCCTAGCAACAAGACAGGTTAGATGTCCTGGATCTGTGGGGAGCAACCGAGGACGCTGAGTTGAAATGGACACCCCTGGGGATGGGTCCTAACGTGCTTTTGTATCTATGGAGACCTTGGAATGAAGCGGAGGCACTGGGGCCCAAAAGGGTTCTCCTAAACAAAGGCTTTGACACAGCTCCAACGTGCAAGTTTCCCATGTGTAGATGAGATGTTTTGTGATGGGTGAGTCAAGAAACAGCTATATGCTGCTTTTGAAATCCAGGCCTCTGAGGAGAGATGCCTGGAAACCAAAGCAATGGATCTGATTAGTGCCTAGGGGCCTGTTCTTTCCTTTTTACCTCTGGGGACATCTGTCTATGGGTCTGAGTGCAGGTAGGTGCTCATTTGGGCTCAGATTGCCCCTGTTTTTCCTGGGAAGCCACCACTATTGAGATGGATCAGGGACTTTGGAGGTTTATCCTATGAGAAGGGTTGTGGCCATTGGAATGGGCACACACAATTCCCTTGGCGAGGGCAAGTACAGTCCTCAGGTTTGGCTCCAGGGGCCTGAGCCTGTAGGTTGTGTAGGCCAGGGCTGTTTGGACAGTTGTCTGAAAACACAAACTCGGCTTATATTTCGGGTCATAGGTATGGCAGGACTGATCTACAGACCATGAGGAGAACTCTTCGGGATTTGAAAGAAGGGCTAGTGTGAGGCTCTGCTCAAGTTTTTGTCCTGGATATCGTGTCACTCATGGTCGTTGAATTTCTGGGTGTCTTCATGGGAAATGGACGAGTCTTACTCTCTTGTGGTTTGGCCACGTCCAAAGAGTTTGCCTTCATTCTGTGGGCTGGAAGAAGTCGGTTTTTTTTTTTTTTTGTTGTTGTTGTTGTTTTTTTCTTTTTTAACCTCAGGTGTCCCACCAAATGATGGATTCCAGAGTAGAGCCCTGGGGAGGGGCGACTGGACAATCAGAAATCAGGTTAAAAATTGGGGCCTAGGGACATGTCAAGCCCATTATGACATCTAATGGTCCAGACACTGAGAGGACTTACTAGAGGACAGGACTCATGCTGAGGGTCACAATGCGTGTGTATGCCCTCGTCGCACTCAAGAATGGGCGGGGCCTCAGGGTGAATGCTGGTTTTTCCTACAGTGAACGTTGGACAACGTGCCAACCACAAGGGTTCTTGCCATGGGTAAGGAGGAGTTCTGATTTCTGCATCACACTCACCCCTGGGCAGTGATTGGAGATAAGGTCTCGGTTCTGAAGCCTGAAAACTGAGGTAGGGAAGAGATGATGACCAAAGGCCATGGCGGGTTTTACGTGTTCAGTGTGCGGTCCGCTTTCTGGGTGTTGGTCAGGAGTTCCGGGCTCAGGTTGTGTTCGACATTGCATTAGTGCCCAGGTTAGACTATATAATTTGGGTAAAGTCGAGTGCTGTGTAGGTTTACCCTCATTTAATGTGCCTGGGCAGCTCATGAGGCAATAATTTTTTTTCTAGAGGGCAGGCAGAGTGCTGCATTGTGGGTCCGGAATTGCCAAACTTGAGGGCTTCGGGGCCAGGTGTGTGAGGACGGAAGTCTGAGAAGACAAGCTAGACTTGGGTTTCAGGGCGAGGGCACGGCAGGTACCCCCTGAAGATCTGAACCAATATCTCATATATCTGAAGTCAGGGCGAGGATCAGACGTTGGCTCAGGTTGGAGTTTCTGAGCATGACGGCTGCTTCATGAAGGAGCGGAATCTCGAGGCCATTGAGGTTTTCCCACGTTGGGAGTTGTGGGATGCCCCCTTCAAGGATTCCTTCTGCGGGACAATTGAGACCTGTTGGACAGCTCCAGGACATCCCATATGGAATGACTCCAGAGCACCGTTCGCGGATGGATGCCTGGGAAGCCCGCCTCGCATTCCAATTGTCTCCTAGCAACAAGACAGTTTAGATATGATGGCTCTGCTGGAGAAACCGGGGTGGCTGAGTTGAAATGGACTTTCCTGAGGATGGGTCCTAATGTGTTTTTGTGTCCATGAGGGCCTTGGAATGGGGCTGTGGCACCGGGAACCTGAAGTACTCTCCTAAGCTTTGGACATGGCTCCCATGCACAGGTTTCCTTGTGGAGACGAGATGAGTTCTGATGGGTCCCTCAGGAAAACCCCTATGCTCGTATTGGAATCAGGCTTTTGAGGACACATGCCTGTAACCCAAAGCAATGGATCCTATTATGGCCTAGGGTCCTGTCTTGTTCAATCTTCTTCTCTGGGGACATCCATCTATGGTATGAGTGAGGGCGATTATCAGCTGGTGTCAGACAGCCCTTGTTTGTTCCGGGCAACCTACACTATTGGGATGGCCTCAGGGACTTTGGAGGTTTCTCGTAATTTGTACTATTTTGGACCATGGAATGGGCAGAATTCCCATGGATTGGTAGGCACAGTCCTAATGTGTGGCTCCAGGGGCCCAGCCTGCAGGGTGTTGGCCCAATACTTTGAGGACAGAAGTCTGTAAACACAAACTCAGCTTAGATTTGGGGACGTAGGTATGGCAGGCCCGATCTACAAACCATGAGAAGAACTCTTCAGGATATGAAGAAAGTGCTAGTCTGAGGCGCTTGCTCAGGCTTTTGTCTCTGGATTTTGTATCAGCGATGGCCGTGGAATGACGGGGAGACCTCATGGGCCATGGACGAATCTTCCTCTCTGAGGATTTTGCCCGATTCCCATTTGCTTTTCGTCAATCTGTGGGATGTGAGGACTCAATTCAGTTTAGTTACCTCAGGTGTCCCACCAAGAGAGGAATTCCAAAGTCAAGCCGTGGGGAAGAATGAAGGGTCAACCCGAACTATGGTTAAAAATTGGGGCCTATGGGCATGGCAAGCCCAATATTCTATCTCTTCATCCAGCCACTGAGCGGCCTTACTTGAGGACTAGGCTCAGCCTGAGCGTCACAATGTGTGTTTGTTACCAATGTGGCCTGTGAGCATGGGCGGGGCCTCATGGGCCACACTGGTTTCAACGAACGTTGGACAACATGCCAACCACCAGGTTTCTTGCCATGGTGAAGGAGTTCTGATTTTTGCATCACCTTCAACCCTGGGCAGTGATTGGAGATAAGGTCTAGGTTCTGAAACCTGAAAACCGAGGTTGGGAAGAGATGACGACCTAAGGCCAAGGCAGCTGGATGTGCACAGTGTGCGGCCAGCTGTCTGGGAGGGTCCAGGGGGTCCAGGCTCCGGCTGTGTCAGAAAGGGCATTAGTCCTCTGGTCAGCCTATGTATTTGGGGTACAGCCATGGTCGGTGCAGTTTGATCCTCATTTGGGGTTACTGGGTAGCCCCAGAGGACAATGTTTTTCTTCTGGAGGGCTGGCAGAGTGCTGCATTGTAGTTCTGGATTGCCAAACTGGAGGGCTTGTGGGCCAGTAGTCTGACGACAAAAGTCTGAGAACACAAGCTAGGCTTAGGTTTCTGGGTGAGGCCATGGCACGCACAATCTACAGACCTGAATCGAGATCTCGTGCCTCTGAAGTCAGGGCGGATTAGACGATCGCTCAGGTTGGAGTTTCTGTCCCTGATGGCCCCTTCATGAATGGGGGGTGCATCACGAGGCCATGGGTGTTTTCCCACGATGGGATTTGTGAGAAGCTCCAAACTGCAGAGAGTCTTCTGCAGGACAATTGAGACCTGTTGTTTGGCTCCAGGCCAATGATTCTGAGCAGGGTTCTAAGGATGGATGGCTGGGTAGCCCACCTTGCATTCCAATTGTCTCCTAGCAACAAGACAGGTTAGATCTCCTGGATCTGTGGGGAGCAACCGAGGACGCTGAGTTGAAATGGACACCCCTGAGGATGGGTCATAACGTGCTTTTGTGTCTATGGAGACCATGGAATGAAGCGGTGGCACTGGGGCCCTAAAGGGTTCTCCTAAACAAAGGCTTTGACACAGCTCCAACGTGCAAGTTTCCCATGTGTAGATGAGATGTTTTGTGATGGGTGAGTCAAGAAACAGCTATATGCTGCTTTTGAAATCCAGGCCTCTGAGGAGAGATGCCTGGAAACCAAAGCAATGGATCTGATTAGTGCCTAGGCGCCTGTTCTTTCCTTTTTACCTCTGGGGACATCTGTCTATGGGTCTGAGTGCAGGTAGGTGCTCATTTGGGCTCAGATTGCCCCTGTTTTTCCTGGGAAGCCACCACTATTGAGATGGATCAGGGACTTTGGAGGTTTATCTTATGAGAAGGGTTGTGGCCATTGGAATGGGCACACACAATTCCCTTGGAGAGGGCAAGTACAGTCCTCAGGTTTGGCTCCAGGGGCCTGAGCCTGTAGGTTGTGTAGGCCAGGGCTGTTTGGACAGTTGTCTGAAAACAAACTCAGCTTAGGTTTGGGGACGTAGGTATGGCAGGCCCAATCTACAAACCATGAGAAGAACTCTTCAGGGTATGAAGAAAGTGCGAGTCTGAGTCGCTTGCTCAGGCTTTTGTCTCTGGATTTTGTATCAGCGATGGCCGTGGAATGTCGGGGAGGCCTCATGGGCCATGGACGAATCTTCCTCTCTGAGGATTTGGCCCGATTCCCAATTGCTTTTCGTCAATCTGTGGGATGGGGGACTCATTTCAGGTTTGTTACCTCAGGTGTCCCACCAAAAGAGGAATTCCAAAGCAAAGCCGTGGGGAAGACTGAAGGGACAACCCAAACTATGGTTAAAAATTGGGGCCTAGGGGCATGGCAAGCCCAATATGCTATCTCTTCATCCAGCCACTGAGTGGCCTTACTCGAGGACTGGGCTCATCCTGAGGGTCACAATGTGTGTTTGTGACCAATGTGGCCCGCGAGCATTGGCGGGGCCCAAGGGGCCACACTGGTTTCAATGACACTGAACGTTGGACAACATGCCAACCACAAGGTTTCTTGCCATGGGGAAGGAGTTCTGATTTCTGCATCACCTTCAACCCTGGGCAGTGATTGGAGATAAGGTCTAGGTTCTGAAACCTGAAAACCGAGTTTGGGAAGAGATGACGACCTAAGGCCATGGCAGCTCAATGTGCTCAGTGTGCGGCCAGCTGTCTGGGAGGGTCCAGGGGGTCCAGGCTCAGGCTGTGTCAGAAAGGGCATTAGTGCCCTGGTCAGCCTATGTATTTGGGGTACAGCCATGGTCGGTGCAGGTTATCCTCATTTGGGGATACTGGGTAGCCCCAGAGGACAATGTTTTTCTTCTGGAGGGCCGGCAGAGTGCTGCATTGTAGTTCTGGATTGCCAAACTGGAGGGCTTGTGGGCCAGTATTCTGACGAGAAAAGTCTGAGAACACAAGCTAGGCTTAGGTTTCTGGGTTAGGCCATGGCAGGCACAATCTACAGACCTGAATCGAGATCTCGTGCATCTGAAGTCAGGGCGAGGATCAGACGATCGCTCAGGTTGGAGTTTCTGTCCCTGATGGCCCCTTCATGAAGGGGGGGGGGGCTTCACGAGGCCATGGGTGTTTTCCCACGATGGGAGTTGTGAGAAGCTCCAAACTGCAGAGAGTCTTCTGCAGGACAATTGAGACCTGTTGTTTGGCTCCAGGCCAATGATTCTGAGCAGGGTTCTAAGGATGGATGGCTGGGTAGCCCACCTCGCATTCCAATTGTCTCCTAGCAACAAGACAGGTTAGATGTCCTGGATCTGTGGGGAGCAACCGAGGACGCTGAGTTGAAATGGACACCCCTGGGGATGGGTCCTAACGTGCTTTTGTATCTATGGAGACCTTGGAATGAAGCGGAGGCACTGGGGCCCAAAAGGGTTCTCCTAAACAAAGGCTTTGACACAGCTCCAACGTGCAAGTTTCCCATGTGTAGATGAGATGTTTTGTGATGGGTGAGTCAAGAAACAGCTATATGCTGCTTTTGAAATCCAGGCCTCTGAGGAGAGATGCCTGGAAACCAAAGCAATGGATCTGATTAGTGCCTAGGGGCCTGTTCTTTCCTTTTTACCTCTGGGGACATCTGTCTATGGGTCTGAGTGCAGGTAGGTGCTCATTTGGGCTCAGATTGCCCCTGTTTTTCCTGGGAAGCCACCACTATTGAGATGGATCAGGGACTTTGGAGGTTTATCCTATGAGAAGGGTTGTGGCCATTGGAATGGGCACACACAATTCCCTTGGCGAGGGCAAGTACAGTCCTCAGGTTTGGCTCCAGGGGCCTGAGCCTGTAGGTTGTGTAGGCCAGGGCTGTTTGGACAGTTGTCTGAAAACACAAACTCGGCTTATATTTCGGGTCATAGGTATGGCAGGACTGATCTACAGACCATGAGGAGAACTCTTCGGGATTTGAAAGAAGGGCTAGTGTGAGGCTCTGCTCAAGTTTTTGTCCTGGATATCGTGTCACTCATGGTCGTTGAATTTCTGGGTGTCTTCATGGGAAATGGACGAGTCTTACTCTCTTGTGGTTTGGCCACGTCCAAAGAGTTTGCCTTCATTCTGTGGGCTGGAAGAAGTCGGTTTTTTTTTTTTTTGTTGTTGTTGTTGTTTTTTTCTTTTTTAACCTCAGGTGTCCCACCAAATGATGGATTCCAGAGTAGAGCCCTGGGGAGGGGCGACTGGACAATCAGAAATCAGGTTAAAAATTGGGGCCTAGGGACATGTCAAGCCCATTATGACATCTAATGGTCCAGACACTGAGAGGACTTACTAGAGGACAGGACTCATGCTGAGGGTCACAATGCGTGTGTATGCCCTCGTCGCACTCAAGAATGGGCGGGGCCTCAGGGTGAATGCTGATTTTTCCTACAGTGAACGTTGGACAACGTGCCAACCACAAGGGTTCTTGCCATGGGTAAGGAGGAGTTCTGATTTCTGCATCACACTCACCCCTGGGCAGTGATTGGAGATAAGGTCTCGGTTCTGAAGCCTGAAAACTGAGGTAGGGAAGAGATGATGACCAAAGGCCATGGCGGGTTTTACGTGTTCAGTGTGCGGTCCGCTTTCTGGGTGTTGGTCAGGAGTTCCGGGCTCAGGTTGTGTTCGACATTGCATTAGTGCCCAGGTTAGACTATATAATTTGGGTAAAGTCGAGTGCTGTGTAGGTTTACCCTCATTTAATGTGCCTGGGCAGCTCATGAGGCAATAATTTTTTTTCTAGAAGGCAGGCAGAGTGCTGCATTGTGGGTCCGGAATTGCCAAACTTGAGGGCTTCGGGGCCAGGTGTGTGAGGACGGAAGTCTGAGAAGACAAGCTAGACTTGGGTTTCAGGGCGAGGGCACGGCAGGTACCCCCTGAAGATCTGAACCAATATCTCATATATCTGAAGTCAGGGCGAGGATCAGACGTTGGCTCAGGTTGGAGTTTCTGAGCATGACGGCTGCTTCATGAAGGAGCGGAATCTCGAGGCCATTGAGGTTTTCCCACGTTGGGAGTTGTGGGATGCCCCCTTCAAGGATTCCTTCTGCGGGACAATTGAGACCTGTTGGACAGCTCCAGGACATCCCATATGGAATGACTCCAGAGCACCGTTCGCGGATGGATGCCTGGGAAGCCCGCCTCGCATTCCAATTGTCTCCTAGCAACAAGACAGTTTAGATATGATGGCTCTGCTGGAGAAACCGGGGTGGCTGAGTTGAAATGGACTTTCCTGAGGATGGGTCCTAATGTGTTTTTGTGTCCATGAGGGCCTTGGAATGGGGCTGTGGCACCGGGAACCTGAAGTACTCTCCTAAGCTTTGGACATGGCTCCCATGCACAGGTTTCCTTGTGGAGACGAGATGAGTTCTGATGGGTCCCTCAGGAAAACCCCTATGCTCGTATTGGAATCAGGCTTTTGAGGACACATGCCTGTAACCCAAAGCAATGGATCCTATTATGGCCTAGGGTCCTGTCTTGTTCAATCTTCTTCTCTGGGGACATCCATCTATGGTATGAGTGAGGGCGATTATCAGCTGGTGTCAGACAGCCCTTGTTTGTTCCGGGCAACCTACACTATTGGGATGGCCTCAGGGACTTTGGAGGTTTCTCGTAATTTGTACTATTTTGGACCATGGAATGGGCAGAATTCCCATGGATTGGTAGGCACAGTCCTAATGTGTGGCTCCAGGGGCCCAGCCTGCAGGGTGTTGGCCCAATACTTTGAGGACAGAAGTCTGTAAACACAAACTCAGCTTAGATTTGGGGACGTAGGTATGGCAGGCCCGATCTACAAACCATGAGAAGAACTCTTCAGGATATGAAGAAAGTGCTAGTCTGAGGCGCTTGCTCAGGCTTTTGTCTCTGGATTTTGTATCAGCGATGGCCGTGGAATGACGGGGAGACCTCATGGGCCATGGACGAATCTTCCTCTCTGAGGATTTTGCCCGATTCCCATTTGCTTTTCGTCAATCTGTGGGATGTGAGGACTCAATTCAGTTTAGTTACCTCAGGTGTCCCACCAAGAGAGGAATTCCAAAGTCAAGCCGTGGGGAAGAATGAAGGGTCAACCCGAACTATGGTTAAAAATTGGGGCCTATGGGCATGGCAAGCCCAATATTCTATCTCTTCATCCAGCCACTGAGCGGCCTTACTTGAGGACTAGGCTCAGCCTGAGCGTCACAATGTGTGTTTGTTACCAATGTGGCCTGTGAGCATGGGCGGGGCCTCATGGGCCACACTGGTTTCAACGACACTGAACGTTGGACAACATGCCAACCACCAGGTTTCTTGCCATGGTGAAGGAGTTCTGATTTTTGCATCACCTTCAACCCTGGGCAGTGATTGGAGATAAGGTCTAGGTTCTGAAACCTGAAAACCGAGGTTGGGAAGAGATGACAACCTAAGGCCATGGCAGCTGGATGTGCACAGTGTGCGGCCAGCTGTCTGGGAGGGTCCAGGGGGTCCAGGCTCCGGCTGTGTCAGAAAGGGCATTAGTCCCCTGGTCAGCCTATGTATTTGGGGTACAGCCATGGTCGGTGCAGTTTGATCCTCATTTGGGGTTACTGGGTAGCCCCAGAGGACAATGTTTTTCTTCTGGAGGGCTGGCAGAGTGCTGCATTGTAGTTCTGGATTGCCAAACTGGAGGGCTTGTGGGCCAGTAGTCTGACGACAAAAGTCTGAGAACACAAGCTAGGCTTAGGTTTCTGGGTGAGGCCATGGCACGCACAATCTACAGACCTGAATCGAGATCTCGTGCCTCTGAAGTCAGGGCGGATTAGACGATCGCTCAGGTTGGAGTTTCTGTCCCTGATGGCCCCTTCATGAATGGGGGGTGCATCACGAGGCCATGGGTGTTTTCCCACGATGGGATTTGTGAGAAGCTCCAAACTGCAGAGAGTCTTCTGCAGGACAATTGAGACCTGTTGTTTGGCACCAGGCCAATGATTCTGAGCAGGGTTCTAAGGATGGATGGCTGGGTAGCCCACCTTGCATTCCAATTGTCTCCTAGCAACAAGACAGGTTAGATCTCCTGGATCTGTGGGGAGCAACCGAGGACGCTGAGTTGAAATGGACACCCCTGAGGATGGGTCATAACGTGCTTTTGTGTCTATGGAGACCATGGAATGAAGCGGTGGCACTGGGGCCCTAAAGGGTTCTCCTAAACAAAGGCTTTGACACAGCTCCAACGTGCAAGTTTCCCATGTGTAGATGAGATGTTTTGTGATGGGTGAGTCAAGAAACAGCTATATGCTGCTTTTGAAATCCAGGCCTCTGAGGAGAGATGCCTGGAAACCAAAGCAATGGATCTGATTAGTGCCTAGGCGCCTGTTCTTTCCTTTTTACCTCTGGGGACATCTGTCTATGGGTCTGAGTGCAGGTAGGTGCTCATTTGGGCTCAGATTGCCCCTGTTTTTCCTGGGAAGCCACCACTATTGAGATGGATCAGGGACTTTGGAGGTTTATCTTATGAGAAGGGTTGTGGCCATTGGAATGGGCACACACAATTCCCTTGGAGAGGGCAAGTACAGTCCTCAGGTTTGGCTCCAGGGGCCTGAGCCTGTAGGTTGTGTAGGCCAGGGCTGTTTGGACAGTTGTCTGAAAACACAAACTCGGCTTATATTTCGGGTCATAGGTATGGGAGGACTGATCTACAGACCATGAGGAGAACTCTTCGGGATTTGAAGGAAGGGCGAGTGTGAGGCTCTGCTCAAGTTTTTTTCTCTGGATATCGTGTCACTCATGGTCGTGGAATTTCTGGGTGTCTTCATGGGAAATGGACGAGTCTTACTCTCTGGTGGTTTGGACCCGTCCAAAGAGTTTGGGGTCATTTTGTGGGCTGGAAGAAGTCCGTTTTTTTTTTGTTGTTGTTGTTGTTGTTTTCTTTTTTAACCTCAGGTGTCCCACCAATGATGGATTCCAGAGTAGAGCCCTGGGAGGGTAGCGCCTGGACAATCAGAAATCTGGTTAAAAATTGGGGCCTAGGGACATGTCCAGCCCCTTATGACATCTAATGGTTCAGCCACTGAGAGGACTTACTAGAGGACAGGACTCATGCTGAGGGTCACAATGGGTGTGTATGCCCTCATCGCACTCAAGAATGGGCGGGGCCTCAAGGTGAATGCTGATTTCTCCTACACTGAACGTGCCAACCACAAGGATTCTTGCCATGGGTAAGGAGGAGTTCTGATTTCTGCATCACACTCACCCCTGGGCAGTGATTGGAGATAAGGTCTCGGTTCTGAAGCCTGAAAACTGAAGTAGGGAAGAGATGATGACCTAAGGCCATGGCGGGTTTTAGGTGTTCAGTGTGCGGTCAGCTTTCTGGGTGTTGGTCAGGAGGTCCGGGCTCAGGTTGTGTTCGACAGTGCATTAGTGCCCAGGTTAGACTATATAATTTGGGTAAAGTCGAGTGCTGTGTAGGATTACCCTCATTTAAGGTGCCTGGGCAGCTCATGAGGCAATAATTTTTTTTCTAGAGGGCAGGCAGAGTGCTGCATTGTGGGTCCGGAATTGCCAAACTTGAGGGCTTCGGGGCCAGGAGTGTGAGGACGGAAGTCTGAGAAGACAAGCTAGACTTGGGTTTCGGGGGGGCATGGCAGGTACCCCCTGCATATCTGAACCAATATCTCATCCATGTGAAGTCAGGGCGAGGATCAGACGTTGGCTCAGGTTGGAGTTTCTGAGCATGACGGCCGCTTCATGAAGGGAGCGGAATCTCGAGGCCATTGAGGTTTTCCCACGTTGGGAGTTGTGGGATGCCCCCTTCATGGATTCCTTCTGCAGGACAATTGAGAACTGTTGGACAGCTCCAGGACATCCCATATGGAATGACTCCAGAGCACCGTTCGCGGATGGATGCCTGGGAAGCCCGCCTCGCATTCCAATTGTCTCCTAGCAACAAGACAGTTTTGATCTGATGGCTCTGCCGGAGCAACCGGTGTGGCTTAGTTGAAATGGATTTTCCTGAGGATGGGTCCTAATGTGTTTTTGTGTCCATGAGGGCCTTGGAATGGGGCGGTGGCACCGGGACCCTGAAGTACTCTCCTAAGCTTTGGACATGGCTCCCATGCACAGGTTTCCTTGTGGAGACGAGATGAGTTCTGATGGGTGCCTCAGGAAAACCCCTATGCTCGTATTGGAATCAGGCTTTTGAGGACACATGCCTGTAACCCAAAGCAATGGATCCTATTATGGCCTAGGGTCCTGTCTGGTTCAATCTTCTTCTCTGGGGACATCCATCTATGGTATGAGTGGAGGTCGATTATCAGCTGTTGTCAGACCGCCCTTGTTTTTTCCGGGCGACTTACACTATTGGGATGGCCTCAGGGACTTTGGAGGTTTCTCCTAATTTGTACGATTTTGGACCCTGGAATGGGCAGAATTCCCATGGATTGGTAGGCACAGTCCTAATGTGTGGCTCCAGGGGCCCAGCCTGGAGGGTGTGGGGCCCAAGACTTTGAGGACAGAAGTCTGAAAACACAAACTCAGCTTAGGTTTGGGGACGTAGGTATGGCAGGCCCGATCTACAAACCATGAGAAGAACTCTTCAGGATATGAAGAAAGTGCGAGTCTGAGGCGCTTGCTCAGGCTTTTGTCTCTGGATTTTGTATCAGCGATGGCCGTGGAATGTTGGGGAGGCCTCATGGGCCATGGACGAATCTTCCTCTCTGAGGATTTGGCCCGATTCCCAATTGCTTTTCGTCAATCTGTGGGATGGGAGGACTCATTTCAGTTTTGTTACCTCAGGTGTCCCACCAAAAGAGGAATTCCAAAGCCAAGCCGTGGGGAAGACTGAAGGGTCAACCCGAACTATGGTTAAAAATTGGGGCCTAGGGGCATGGCTAGCCCAATATGCTATCTCTTCATCCAGCCACTGAGCGGCCTTACTTGAGGACTGGGCTCAGCCTGAGCGTCACAATGTGTGTTTGTGACCAATGTGTCCCGCGAGCATGGGCGGGGCCTCATGGGCCACACTGGTTTCAACTACACTGAACGTTGGACAACATGCCAACCACAAGGTTTCTTGCCATGGGGAAGGATTCTGATTTCTGCATCACCTTCAACCCTGGGCAGTGATTGGAGATAAGGTCTAGGTTCAGAAACCTGAAAACCGAGGTTGGGAAGAGATGACGACCTAAGGCCATGGCGGCTCGATGTGCTCAGTGTGCGGCCAGCTGTCTGGGAGGGTCCAGGGGGTCCAGGCTCAGGCTGTGTCAGAAAGGGCATTAGTGCCCTGGTCAGCCTATGTTTTTGGGTACAGCCATGGTCGGTGCAGGTTGATCCTCATTTGGGGTTACTGGGTAGCCCCAGAGGACAATGTTTTTCTTCTGGAGGGCCGGCAGAGTGCTGCATTGTAGTTCTGGATTGCCAAACTGGAGGGCTTGTGGGCCAGTAGACTGACGACAAAAGTCTGAGAACACAAGCTAGGCTTAGGTTTCTGGGTGAGGCCATGGCAGGCACAATCTACAGACCTGAATCGAGATCTCGTGCATCTGAAGTCACGGCGAGGATCAGACGATCGCTCAGGTTGGAATTTCTGTCCCTGATGGCCCCTTCATGAATGGGGGGGCATCACGAGGCCATGGGTGTTTTCCCACGATGGGAGTTGTAAGAAGCTCCACACTGAAGAGAGTCTTCTGCGAGACAATTGAGACCTGTTGTTTGGCTCCAGGCCAATGATTCTGAGCAGGGTTCTAAGGATGGATGGCTGGGTAGCCCACCTCGCATTCCAATTGTCTCCTAGCAACAAGACAGGTTAGATCTCCTGGATCTGTGGGGAGCAACCGAGGACGCTGAGTTGAAATGGACACCCCTGGGGATGGGTCATAATGTGCTTTTGTGTCTATGGAGACCTTGGAATGAAGCGGTGGCACTGGGGCCCAAAAGGGTTCTCCTAAACAAAGGCTTTGACACAGCTCCAACGTGCAAGTTTCCCATGTGTAGATGAGATGTTTTGTGATGGGTGAGTCAAGAAACAGCTATATGCTGCTTTTGAAATCCAGGCCTCTGAGGAGAGATGCCTGGAAACCAAAGCAATGGATCTGATTAGTGCCTAGGGGCCTGTTCTTTCCTTTTTACCTCTGGGGACATCTGTCTATGGGTCTGAGTGCAGGTAGGTGCTCAGTTGGGCTCAGATTGCCCCTGTTTTTCCTGGGAAGCCACCACTATTGAGATGGATCAGGGACTTTGGAGGTTTATCTTATGAGAAGGGTTGTGGCCATTGGAATGGGCACACACAATTCCCTTGGAGAGGGCAAGTACAGTCCTCAGGTTTGGCTCCAGGGGCCTGAGCCTGTAGGTTGTGTAGGCCAGGGCTGTTTGGACAGTTGTCTGAAAACACAAACTCGGCTTATGTTTCGGTCATAGGTATGGCAGGAATGATCTACAGACCATGAGGAGAACTCTTTGGGATTTGAAAGAAGGGCGAGTGTGAGGCTCTGCTCAAGTTTTTGTCTCTGGATATCGTGTCACTCATGGTCGTGGAATTTCTGGGTGACTTCATGGGAAATGGACGAGTCTTACTCTCTGGTGGTTTGGCCCCGTCAAAAGAGTTTGCGGTCATTCTGTGGGCTGGAAGAAGTCCGTTTTTTTTTTTTTTTTGTCGTTTATTTCTTTTCTAACCTCAGGTGTCCCACCAAATGATGGATTCCAGAGTAGAGCCCTGGGGAGGGGCGATTGGACAGTCAGAAATCTGGTAAAAATTGGGGCCTAGGGACATGTCAAGCCCATTATGACATCTAATGGTCCTGCCACTGAGAGGACTTACTAGAGGACAGGACTCATGCTGAGGGTCACAATGCGTGTGTATGCCCTCGTCGCACTCAAGAATGGGCGGGGCCTCAGGGTGAATGCTGGTTTCTCCTACACTGAACGTTGGACAACCTGCCAACCACAAGGGTTCTTGCCATGGGTAAGGAGGAGTTCTGACTTCTGCATCACACTCACCCCTGGGCAGTGATTGGAGATAAGGTCTCGGATAGAAGCCTGAAAACTGAGGTAGGGAAGAGATGATGACCTAAGGCCATGGCGGGTTTTATGTGCTCAGTGTGCGGTCAGCTTTCTGGGTGTTGGTCAGGAGGTCCGGGCTCAGGTTGTGTTCGACAGTGCATTAGTGCCCAGGTTAGACTATATAATTTGGGTAAAGTCGAGTGCTGTGTAGGTTTACCCTCATTTAAGGTGCCTGGGCAGCTCATGTGGCAATAGTTTTTTTTCTAGAGGGCAGGCAGAGTGCTGCATTGTGGGTCCGGAATTGCCAAACTTGAGGGCTTCAGGGCCAGGAGTGTGAGGATGGAAGTCTGAGAAGACAAGCTAGACTTGGGTTTCAGGGCGAGGGCACGGCAGGTACCCCTTGCAGATCTGAACCAATATCTCATGCATCTGAAGTCAGGGCGAGGATCAGACGTTGGTTCAGGTTGGAGATTCTGAGCATGACGGCTGCTTCATGAAGGAGCGGAATCTCGAGGCCATTGAGGTTTTCCCACGTTGGGAGTTGTGGGATGCCCCCTTCAAGGATTCCTTCTGCGGGACAATTGAGACCTGTTGGACAGCTCCAGGACATCCCATATGGAATGACTCCAGAGCACCGTTCGCGGGTGGATGCCTGGGAAGCCCGCCTCGCATTCCAATTGTCTCCTAGCAACAAGACAGTTTAGATCTGATGGCTCCGCCGGAGCAACCGGGGTGGCTGAGTTGAAATGGACTTTCCTGAGGATGGGTCCTAATGTGTTTTTGTGTCCATGAGGGCCTTGGAATGTGGCGGTGGCACCGGGACCCTGAAGTACTCTCCTAAGATTTGGACATGGCTCCCATGCATAGGTTTCCTTGTGGAGACGAGATGAGTTCTGATGGGTGCCTCAGGAAAACACCTATGCTCGTATTGGAATCAGGCTTTTGAGGACACCTGCCTGTAACCCAAAGCAATGGATCCTATTATGGCCTAGGGTCCTGTCTGGTTCAATCTTCTTCTCTGGGGACATCCATCTATGGTATGAGTGGAGGTCGATTATCAGCTGGTGTCAGACAGCCCTTGTTTGTTCCGGGCGACCTACACTATTGGGATGGCCTCAGGGACTTTGGAGGTTTCTCCTAATTTGTACGATTTTGGACCCTGGAATGGGCAGAATTCCCATGGATTGGTAGGCACAGTCCTAATGTGTGGCTCCACGGGCCCAGCCCGGAGGGTGTGGGGCCCAAGACTTTGAGGACAGAAGTCTGAAAACACAAACTCAGCTTAGGTTTGGGGACGTAGGTATGGCAGGCCCGATCTACAAACCATGAGAAGAACTCTTCAGGATATGAAGAAAGTGCGAGTCTGAGGCGCTTGCTCAGGCTTTTGTCTCTGGATTTTGTATCAGCGATTGCCCGGGAATGTCGGGAGGCGTCATGGGCCATGGACGAATCTTCCTCTCTGAGGATTTGGCCCGATTCCCAATTGCTTTTCGTCAATCTGTGGGATGGGAGGACTCATTTCAGTTTAGTTACCTCAGGTGTCCCACCAAAAGAGGAATTCCAAAGCCAAGCCGTGGGGAAGACTGAAGGGACTACCCGAACTATGGTTAAAAATTGGGGCCTAGGGGCATGGCAAGCCCAATATGATATCTCTTCATCCAGCCACTGAGTGGCCTTACTTGAGGACTGGGCTCAGCCTGAGCGTCACAATGTGTGTTTGTGACCAATGTGGCCCGCGAGCATGGGCGGGGCCTCATGGGCCACACTGGTTTCAACTACACTGAACGTTGGACAACATGCCAATCACAAGGTTTCTTGCCATGGGGAAGGAGTTCTGATTTCTGCATCACCTTCAACCCTGGGCAGTGATTGGATATAAGGTCTAGGTTCTGAAACCTGAAAACTGATGTTGGGAAGAGATGACGACCTAAAGCCATGGCGGCTCGATTTGCTCAGTGTGCGGCCAGCTGTCTGGGAGGGGCCAGGGGGTCCAGGCTCAGGCTGTGTCAGAAAGGGCATTAGTACCCTGGTCAGCCTATGTATTTGGGGTACAGCCAAGGTCGGTGCAGGTTGATCCTCATTTGGGATTACTGGGTAGCACCAGAGGACAATGTTTTTCTTCTGGAGGGCCGGCAGAGTGCTGCATTGTAGTTCTGGATTGCCAAACTGGAGGGCTTGTGGGCCAGTAGTCTGACGACAAAAGTCTGAGAACACAAGCTAGGCTTAGGTTTCTGGGTGAGGCCATGGCACGCACAATCTACAGACCTGAATCGAGATCTCGTGCATCTGAAGTCAGGGCGAGGATCAGACGATCGCTCAGGTTGGAGTTTCTGTCCCTGATGGCCCCTTCATGAATGGGCGGGGGCATCAAGAGGCAATGGGGGTTTTCCCACAATGGGAGTTGTGAGAAGCTCCAAACTGCAGAGACTCTTCTGCAGGACATTTGAGACCTGTTGTTTGGCTCCAGGCCAATGATTCTGAGCAGGGTTCTCAGGATGGATTGCTGGGTAGCCCACCTCGCATTCCAATTGTCTCCTAGCAACAAGACAGGTTAGATCTCCTGGATCTGTGGGGAGCAACCGAGGACGCTGAGTTGAAATGGACACCCCTGGGGATGGGTCCTAACGTGCTTTTGTGTCTATGGAGACCTTGGAATGAAGCGGTGGCACTGGGGCCCAAAAGGGTTCTCCTAAACAAAGGCTTTGACACAGCTCCAACGTGCAAGTTTCCCATGTGTAGATGAGATGTTTTGTGATGGGTGAGTCAAGAAACAGCTATATGCTGCTTTTGAAATCCAGGCCTCTGAGGAGAGATGCCTGGAAACCAAAGCAATGGATCTGATTAGTGCCTAGGGGCCTGTTCTTTCCTTTTTACCTCTGGGGACATCTGTCTATGGGTCTGAGTGCAGGTAGGTGCTCAGTTGGGCTCAGATTGCCCCTGTTTTTCCTGGGAAGCCACCACTATTGAGATGGATCAGGGACTTTGGAGGTTTATCTTATGAGAAGGGTTGTGGCCATTGGAATGGGCACACACAATTCCCTTGGAGAGGGCAAGTACAGTCCTCAGGTTTGGCTCCAGGGGCCTGAGCCTGTAGGTTGTGTAGGCCAGGGCTGTTTGGACAGTTGTCTGAAAACACAAACTCGGCTTATGTTTCGGTCATAGGTATGGCAGGAATGATCTACAGACCATGAGGAGAACTCTTTGGGATTTGAAAGAAGGGCGAGTGTGAGGCTCTGCTCAAGTTTTTGTCTCTGGATATCGTGTCACTCATGGTCGTGGAATTTCTGGGTGACTTCATGGGAAATGGACGAGTATTACTCTCTGGTGGTTTGGCCCCGTCAAAAGAGTTTGCGGTCATTCTGTGGGCTGGAAGAAGTCCGTTTTTTTTTTTTTTTTGTCGTTTATTTCTTTTCTAACCTCAGGTGTCCCACCAAATGATGGATTCCAGAGTAGAGCCCTGGGGAGGGGCGATTGGACAGTCAGAAATCTGGTAAAAATTGGGGCCTAGGGACATGTCAAGCCCATTATGATATCTAATGGTCCTGCCACTGAGAGGACTTACTAGAGGACAGGACTCATGCTGAGGGTCACAATGCGTGTGTATGCCCTCGTCGCACTCAAGAATGGGCGGGGCCTCAGGGTGAATGCTGGTTTCTCCTACACTGAACGTTGGACAACCTGCCAACCACAAGGGTTCTTGCCATGGGTAAGGAGGAGTTCTGACTTCTGCATCACACTCACCCCTGGGCAGTGATTGGAGATAAGGTCTCGGATAGAAGCCTGAAAACTGAGGTAGGGAAGAGATGATGACCTAAGGCCATGGCGGGTTTTATGTGCTCAGTGTGCGGTCAGCTTTCTGGGTGTTGGTCAGGAGGTCCGGGCTCAGGTTGTGTTCGACAGTGCATTAGTGCCCAGGTTAGACTATATAATTTGGGTAAAGTCGAGTGCTGTGTAGGTTTACCCTCATTTAAGGTGCCTGGGCAGCTCATGTGGCAATAGTTTTTTTTCTAGAGGGCAGGCAGAGTGCTGCATTGTGGGTCCGGAATTGCCAAACTTGAGGGCTTCAGGGCCAGGAGTGTGAGGATGGAAGTCTGAGAAGACAAGCTAGACTTGGGTTTCAGGGCGAGGGCACGGCAGGTACCCCTTGCAGATCTGAACCAATATCTCATGCATCTGAAGTCAGGGCGAGGATCAGACGTTGGTTCAGGTTGGAGATTCTGAGCATGACGGCTGCTTCATGAAGGAGCGGAATCTCGAGGCCATTGAGGTTTTCCCACGTTGGGAGTTGTGGGATGCCCCCTTCAAGGATTCCTTCTGCGGGACAATTGAGACCTGTTGGACAGCTCCAGGACATCCCATATGGAATGACTCCAGAGCACCGTTCGCGGGTGGATGCCTGGGAAGCCCGCCTCGCATTCCAATTGTCTCCTAGCAACAAGACAGTTTAGATCTGATGGCTCCGCCGGAGCAACCGGGGTGGCTGAGTTGAAATGGACTTTCCTGAGGATGGGTCCTAATGTGTTTTTGTGTCCATGAGGGCCTTGGAATGTGGCGGTGGCACCGGGACCCTGAAGTACTCTCCTAAGATTTGGACATGGCTCCCATGCATAGGTTTCCTTGTGGAGACGAGATGAGTTCTGATGGGTGCCTCAGGAAAACACCTATGCTCGTATTGGAATCAGGCTTTTGAGGACACCTGCCTGTAACCCAAAGCAATGGATCCTATTATGGCCTAGGGTCCTGTCTGGTTCAATCTTCTTCTCTGGGGACATCCATCTATGGTATGAGTGGAGGTCGATTATCAGCTGGTGTCAGACAGCCCTTGTTTGTTCCGGGCGACCTACACTATTGGGATGGCCTCAGGGACTTTGGAGGTTTCTCCTAATTTGTACGATTTTGGACCCTGGAATGGGCAGAATTCCCATGGATTGGTAGGCACAGTCCTAATGTGTGGCTCCACGGGCCCAGCCCGGAGGGTGTGGGGCCCAAGACTTTGAGGACAGAAGTCTGAAAACACAAACTCAGCTTAGGTTTGGGGACGTAGGTATGGCAGGCCCGATCTACAAACCATGAGAAGAACTCTTCAGGATATGAAGAAAGTGCGAGTCTGAGGCGCTTGCTCAGGCTTTTGTCTCTGGATTTTGTATCAGCGATTGCCCGGGAATGTCGGGAGGCGTCATGGGCCATGGACGAATCTTCCTCTCTGAGGATTTGGCCCGATTCCCAATTGCTTTTCGTCAATCTGTGGGATGGGAGGACTCATTTCAGTTTAGTTACCTCAGGTGTCCCACCAAAAGAGGAATTCCAAAGCCAAGCCGTGGGGAAGACTGAAGGGTCAACCCGAACTATGGTTAAAAATTGGGGCCTAGGGGCATGGCAAGCCCAATATGCTATCTCTTCATCAGGCCACTGAGCGGCCTTACTTGAAAACTGGGCTCATCCTGAGCGTCACAATGTGTGTTTGTGACCAATGTGTCCGGCGAGCATGGGCTGGGCCTCATGGGCCACACTCGTTTCAACTACACTGAACGTTGGACAACATGCCAAACACAAGGTTTCTTGCATGGGGAAGGAGTTCTGATTTCTGCATCACCTTCAAGCCTGGGCAGTGATTGGAGATAAGGTCTAGGTTCTGAAACCTGAAAACCGAGTTTGGGAAGAGATGACGACCTAAGGCCATGGCGGCTCGATGAGCTCAGTGTGCGGCCAGCTGTCTGGGAGGGTCCAGGTGGTCCAGGCTCAGGCTGTGTCAGAAAGGGCATTAGTGCCCTGGTCAGCCTATGTATTTGGGGTACAGCCATGGTCGCTGCAGTTTGATCCTCACTTGGGGTTACTGGGTAGCCCCAGAGGACAATGTTTTTCTTCTGGAGGGCCGGCAGAGTGCTGCATTGTAGTTCTGGATTGCCAAACTGGAGGGCTTGTGGGCCAGTAGTCTTACGACAAAAGTCTGAGAACACAAGCTAGGCTTAGGTTTCTGGGTGAGGCCATGGCAAGCACAATCTACAGAACTGAATCGAGATCTCGTGCATCTGAAGTCAGGGCGAGGATCAGACGATCACTCAGGTTGGAGTTTCTGTCCCTGATGGCCCCTTCATGAATGGGGTGGGGGGCATCACGAGGCCATGTGTGTTTTCCCACGATGGGAGTTGTGAAAAGCTCCAAACTGCAGAGAGTCTTCTGCAGGACAATTGAGACCTGTTGTTTGGCTCCAGGCCAATGATTCTGAGCAGGGTTCTAAGGATGGATGGCTGGGTAGCCCACGTCGCATTCCAATTGTCTCCTAGCAACAAGACAGGTTAGATCTCCTGGATCTGTGGGGAGCAACCGAGGACGCTGAGTTGAAATGGACACCCCTGGGATGGGTCCTAACGTGCTTTTGTGTCTATGGAGACCTTGGAATGAAGCGGTGGCACTGGGGCCCTTAAGGGTTCTCCTAAACAAAGGATTTGACGTGCAAGTTTCCCATGTGTAGATGAGATGTTTTGTGATGGGTGAGTCAAGAAACAGCTATATGCTGATTTTGAAATCCAGGCCTCTGAGGAGAGATGCCTGGAAACCAAAGCAATGGATCTGATTAGTGCCTAGGGGCCTGTTCTTTCCTTTTTACCTCTGGGGACATCTGTCTATGGGTCTGAGTGCAGGTGGGTACTCAGTTGGGCTCGGATTGCCCCTGTTTTTCCTGGGAAGCCACCACTATTGAGATGGATCAGGGACTTTGGAGGTTTATCCTATGAGAAGGGTTGTGGCCATTGGAATGGGCACACACAATTCCCTTGGAGAGGGCAAGTACAGTCCTCAGGTTTGGCTCCAGGGGCCTGAGCCTGTAGGTTGTGTAGGCCAGGGCTGTTTGGACAGTTGTCTGAAAACACAAACTCGGCTTATGTTTCGGGTCATAGGTATGGCAGGACTGATCTACAGACCATGAGGAGAACTCTTCGGGATTTGAAAGAAGGGCGATGTGAGGCTCCTGCTCAAGTTTTTGTCTCTGGATATCGTGTCACTCATGGTCGTGGAATTTCTGGGTGACTTCATGGGAAATGGACGAGTCTTACTCTCTGGTGGTTTGGCCCCGTCCAAAGAGTTTGCGGTCATTCATTGGGCTGGAAGAAGTCCATTTTGTTGTTGTTGTTGTTGTTGTTGTTGTTGTTGTTGTTGTTGTTGTTGTTTTTTTCTTTTTTAACCTCAGGTGTCCCACCAAATGATGGATTCCAGAGTAGAGTCCTGGTGAAGGGCAACTGGACAATCAGAAATCTGGTTAAAATTGGGGCCTAGGGACATGTCAAGCCCATTATGACATCTAATGGTCCAGACACTGAGAGGACTTACTAGAGGACAGGACTCATGCTGAGGGTCACAATGCGTGTGTATGCCCTCGTCGCAATCAGAATGGGCGGGGCCTCAGGGTGAATGCTGGTTTCTCCTACACTGAACGTTGGACAACCTGCCAACCACAAGGGTTCTTGCCATGGGTAAGGAGGAGTTATGATTTCTGCATCACACTCACCCCTGGGAAGTGATTGGAGATAAGGTCTCGGTTCTGAAGCCTGAAAACTGAGGTAGGGAAGAGATGATGACCTAAGGCCATGGCGGGTTTTATGTGCTCAGTGTGCGGTCAGCTTTCTGGGTGTTGGTCAGGAGGTCCGGGCTCAGGTTGTGTTCGACAGTGCATTAGTGCCCAGGTTAGACTATATAATTTGGGTAAAGTCGAGTGCTGTGTAGGTTTACCCTCATTTAAGGTGCCTGGGCAGCGCATGAGGCAATAATTTTTTTTCTAGAGGGCAGGCAGAGTGCTGCATTGTGGGTCCGGAATTGCCAAACTTGAGGGCTCGGGGCCAGGAGTGTGAGGACGGAAGTCTGAGAAGACAAGCTAGACTTGGGTTTCAGGGCGAGGGCACGGCAGGTACCCCCTGCAGATCTGAACCAATATCTCATGCATCTGAAGTCAGGGCGAGGATCAGACGTTGGCTCAGGTTGGAGTTTCTGAGCATGACGGCCGCTTCATGAAGGGAGCGGAATCTCGAGGCCATTGAGGTTTTCCCACGTTGGGAGTTGTGAGATGCCCCCTTCAAGGATTCCTTCTGCGGGACAATTGAGACCTGTTGGACAGCTCCAGGACATCCCATATGGAATGACTCCAGAGCACCGTTCGCGGATGGATGCCTGGGAAGCCCGCCTCGCATTCCAATTGTCTCCTAGAAACAAGACAGTTTAGATCTGATGGCTCTGCCGGAGCAACCGGGGTGGCTGAGTTGAAATGGACTTTCCTGAGGATGGGTCCTAATGTGTTTTTGTGTCCATGAGGGCCTTGGAATGGGGCGGTGGCACCGGGAACCTGAAGTACTCTCCTAAGCTTTGGATATGGCTCCCATGCACAGGTTTCCTTGTGGAGACGAGATGAGTTCTGATGGGTGCCTCAGGAAAAACCCTATGCTCGTATTGGAATCAGGCTTTTGAGGACACATGCCTGTAACCCAAAGCAATGGATCCTATTATGGCCTAGGGTCCTGTCTGGTTCAATCTTCTTCTCTGGGGACATCCATCTATGGTATGAGTGGAGGTCGATTATCAGCTGGTGTCAGATAGCCCTTGTTTGTTCCGGGCGACCTACACTATTGGGATGGCCTCAGGGAATTTGGAGGTTTCTCCTAATTTGTAAGATTTTGGACCCTGGAATGGGCAGAATTCCCATGGATTGGTAGGCACAGTCCCAATGTGTGGCTCCAGGGATCCAGCCTGGAGGGTGTGGGGCCCAAGACTTTGAGGAGAGAAGTCTGAAAACACAAACTCAGCTTAGGTTTGGGGACGTAAGTATGGCAGGCCCTATCAACAACCATGAGAAGAACTCTTCAGGAAAGGAAGAAAGTGCGAGTCTGAGGCGCTTGCTCAGGCTTTTGTCTCTGGATTTTGTATCAGCGATGGCCGTGGGATGTCAGGGAGGCCTCATGGGCCATGGACGAATCTTCCTCTCTGAGGATTTGGCCCGATTCCCAATTGCTTTTCGTCAATCTGTGGGATGGGAGGACTCATTTCATTTTTGTTACCTCAGGTGTCCCACCAAAAGAGGAATTCCAAAGCCAAGCCGTGGGGAAGACTGAAGGGTCAACCCGAACTATGGTAAAAAATTCGGGCCTAGGGGCATGGCAAGCCCAATATGCTATCTCTTCATCCAGCCACTGAGCGGCCTTACTTGAGGACTGGGCTCAGCCTGAGCGTCACAATGTGTGTTTGTGACCAATGTGGCCCGCCAGCATGGGCGGGGCCTCATGGGCCACACTGGTTTCAACTACACTGAACGTTGGACAACATGCCAACCACAAGGTTTGTTGCCATGGGGAAGGAGTTCTGATTTCTGCATCACCTTCAACCCTGGGCAGTGATTGGAGATAAGGTCTAGGTACTGAAACCTGAAAACCGAAGTTGGGAAGAGATGACGACCTAAGGCCATGGTGGCTCGATGTGCTCAGTGTGTGGCCAGCTGTCTTGGAGGGTCCAGGGGGTCCAGGCTCAGGCTGTGTCAGAAAGGGCATTAGTGCCCTGGTCAGCCTATGTATTTGGGGTACAGCCATGGTCGGTGCAGGTTGATCCTCATTTGGGGTTACTGGGTAGCCCCAGAGGACAATGTTTTTCTTCTGGTGGGCCGGCAGAGTGCTGCATTGTAGTTCTGGATTGCCAAACTGGAGGGCTTGTGGGCCAGTAGTTTTACGACAAAAGTCTGAGAACACAAGCTAGGCTTAGGTTTCTGGGTGAGGCCATGGCAGGCACAATCTACAGACCTGAATTGAGATCTCGTGCATCTGAAGTCAGGGTGAGGATCAGACGAACACTCAAGTTGGAGTTTCTGTCCCTGATGGCCCCTTCATGAATGGGGGGGCATCACGAGGCCATGGGTGTTTTCCCACGATGGGAGTTGTGAGAAGCACCAAACTGCAGAGAGTCTTCTGCAGGACAATTGAGACCTGTTGTTTGGCTCCAGGCCAATGATTCTGAGCAGGGTTCTAAGGATGGATGGCTGGGTAGCCCACGTCGCATTCCAATTGTCTCCTAGCAACAAGACAGGTTAGATCTCCTGGATCTGTGGGGAGCAACCGAGGACGCTGAGTTGAAATGGACACCCCTGGGGATGGGTCCTAACGTGCTTTTGTGTCTATGGAGACCTTGGAATTAAGCAGTGGCACTGGAGCCCAAAAGGGTTCTCCTAAACAAAGGATTAGACACAGCTCCAACGTGCAAGTTTCCCATGTGTAGATGAGAGGTTTTCTGATGGATGAGTCAAGAAACAGCTATATGCTGCTTTTGAAATCCAGGCCTCTGAGGAGAGATGCCTGGAAACTAAAGCAATGGATCTGATTAGTGCCTAGGTGCCTGTTCTTTCCTTTTTACCTCTGGGGACATCTGTCTATGGGTCTGAGTTCAGGTAGGTACTCAGTTGGGCTCGGATTGCCCCTGTTTTTCCTGGGAAGCCACCACTATTGAGATGGATCAGGGACTTTGGAGGTTTATCCTATGAGAAGGGTTGTGTCCATTGGAATGGGCACACACAATTCCCTTGGAGAGGGCAAGTACAGTCCTCAGGTTTGGCTCCAGGGGCCTGAGCCTGTAGGTTGTGTAGGCCAGGGCTGTTTGGACAGTTGTCTGAAAACACAAACTCGGCTTATGTTTCGGGTCATAGGTATGGCAGGACTGATCTACAGACCATGAGGAGAACTTTTCGGGATTTGAAAGAAGGGCGATGTGAGGCTCCTGCTCAAGTTTTTGTCTCTGGATATCGTGTCACTCATGGTCGTGGAATTTCTGGGTGACTTCATGGGAAATGGACGAGTCTTACTCTCTGGTGGTTTGGCCCCGTCCAAAGAGTTTGCGGTCATTCTGTGGGCTGGAAGAAGTCCATTTTTTTTTTTTTTGTTGTTGTTGTTGTTGTTTTCTTTTTTAACCTCAGGTGTCCCACCAAATGATGGATTCCAGAGTAGAGCCCTGGGGAGGGGCGACTGGACAATCAGAAATCTGGTTAAAAATTGGGGCCTAGGAACATGTCAAGTCCATTATGACATCTAATGGTCCAGCCACTGAGAGGACTTACTAGAAAACAGGACTCATGCTGAGGGTCAAAATGCGTGTGTATGCCCTCGTCGCACTCAAGAATGGGCGAGGCATCTGGGTGAATGCTGCTTTTTCCTACAGTGAACGTAGGACAACGTGCCAACCACAAGGGTTCTTGCCATGGGTAAGGAGGAGTTCTGACTTCTGCATCACACTCACCCCTGGGCAGTGATTGGAGATAAGGTCTCGGTTCTGAAGCCTGAAAACTGAGGTAGGGAAGAGATGATGACCTAAGGCCATGGCGGGTTTTATGTGCACAGTGTGCGGTCAGCTTTCTGGGTGTTGGTCAGGAGGTCCGGGCTCAGGTTGTGTTCGACAGTGCATTAGTGCCCAGGTTAGACTATATAATTTGGGTAAAGTCGAGTGCTGTGTAGGTTTACCCTCATTTAAGGTGCCTGGGCAGCTCATGAGGCAATAATTTTTTTTTCTAGAGGGCAGGCAGAGTGCTGCATTGTGGGTCCGGAATTGCCAACCTTGAGGGCTTCGGGGCCAGGAGTGTGAGGACGGAAGTCTGAGAAGACAAGCTAGACTTGGGTTTCAGGGCGAGGGCACGGCAGGTACCCCCTGCAGATCTGAACCAATATCTCATGCATCTGAAGTCAGGGCGAGGATCAGACGTTGGCTCAGGTTGGAGTTTCTGAGCATGACGGCCGCTTCATGAAGGGAGCGGAATCACGAGGCCATTGAGGTTTTCCCACGTTGGGAGTTGTGGGATGCCCCCTTCAAGGATTCCTTCTGCGGGACAATTGAGACCTGTTGGACAGCTCCAGGAAATCCCATATGAAATGACTCCAGAGCACGGTTCGCGGATGGATGCCTGGGCAGCCTGCCTCGCATTCCTATTGTCTCCTAGCAACAAGACTGTTTAGATCTGATGGCTCTTCTGGAGCAACCGGGGTGTCTGAGTTGAAATGGACTTTCCTGAGGATGGGTCCTAATGTGTTTTTGTGTCCATGAGGGCCTTGGAATGGGGCGGTGTCACCGGGACCCAGAAGTACTCTCCTAAGCTTTGGACATGGCTCCCAGGTTTCCTTGTGGAGACGAGATGAGTTCTGATGGGTGCCTCAGGAAAACCCCTATGCTCGTATTGGAATCAGGCTTTTGAGGACACATGCCTGTAACCCAAAGCAATGGATCCTATTATGGTCTAGGGTCCTGTCTGGTTCAATCTTCTTCTCTGGGGACATCCATCTATGGTATGAGTGGAGGTCGATTATCAGCTGGTGTCAGACACCCCTTGTTTGTTCTGGGCGACCCACACTATTGGGATGGCCTCAGGGACTTTGGAGGTTGCTCCTAATTTGTACGATTCTGGACCATGAAATGGGCAGAATTCCCATGGATTGGTAGGCACAGTCCTAATGTGTGGCTCCAGGGGCCCAGCCTGGAGGGTGTGTGACCCAAGACGTTGAGGACAGAAGTCTGAAAACACAAACTCAGCTTAGGTTTGGGGACGTAGGTATGGCAGGCCCGATCTACAAACCATGAGAAGAACTCTTCAGGATATGAAGAAAGGGCGAGTCTGAGGCGCTTGCTCAGGCTTTTTTCTCTGGATTTTGTATCAGCGATGGCCGTGGAATGTCGGGAGGCCTCATGGGCCATGGACGAATCTTCCTCTCTGAGGATTTGGCCCGATTCCCAATTGCTTTTCGTCAATCTGTGGGATGGGAGGACTCATTTCAATTTTGTTATCTCAGATGTCCCACCAAAAGAGGAATTCCAAAGCCAAGCCGTGGGGAAGACTGAAGGGACAACCCGAACTATGGTTAAAAATTGGGGCCTAGGGGCATGGCAAGCCCAATATGCTATCTCTTCATCCAGCCACTGAGTGACCTTACTTGACGACTGGGCTCAGCCTGAGCGTCACAATGTGTGTTTGTGACCAATGTGGCCCGCCAGCATGGGCGGGGCCTCATGGGCCACACTGGTTTCAACTACACTGAACGTTGGACAACATGCCAACCACAAGGTTTCTTGCCATGGGGAAGGAGTTCTGATTTCTGCATCACCTTCAACCCTGGGCAGTGATTGGAGATAAGGTCTAGGTTCTGAAACCTGAAAACCGAGGTTGGGAAGAGATGACGACCTAAGGCCATGGCGGCTCGATGTGCTCAGTGTGCGGCCTGCTGTCTGGGAGGGTCCACGGGGTCCAGGCTCAGGCTGTGTCAGAAAGGGCATTAGTGCCCTGCTCAGCCTAAGTATTTGGGGTACAGCCAAGGTCGGTGCAGGTTGATCCTCATTTGGGGTTACTGGGTAGCCCCAGAGGCAATGTTTTTCTTCTGGAGGGCTAGCAGAGTGCTGCATTGTAGTTCTGGATTGCCAAACTGGAGGGCTTGTGGGCCAGTAGTCTGACGACAAAAGTCTGAGAACACAAGCTAGGCTTAGGTTTCTGGGTGAGGCCATGGCAGGCACAATCTACAGACCTGAATCGTGATCTCGTGCATCTGAAGTCAGGGCGAGGATCAGACGATCGCTCAGGTTGGAGTTTCTGTCCCTGATGGCCCCTTCATAAATGGGGGGGGCATCACGAGGCCATGGGTGTTTTCCCACGAGGGGAGTTGTGAGAAGCTCCAAACTGCAGAGAGTCTTCTGCAGGTCAATTGAGACCTGTTGTTTGGCTCCAGGCCAATGATTCTGAGCAGGGTTCTAAGGATGGATGGCTGGGTATCCCACCTCGCATTCCAATTGTCTCCTAGCAACAAGACAGGTTAGATCTCCTGGATCTGTGTGGAGCAACCGAGGACGCTGAGTTGAAATGGACACCCCTGGGGATGGATCCTAACGTGCTTTTGTGTCTATGGAGATTTTGGAATGAAGCGGTGGCACTGGGGCCCTAAAGCCTTCTCCTAAACAGAGGCTTTGACACAGCTCCAACGTGCAAGTTTCCCATGTGTAGATGAGATGTTTTCTGATGGGTGAGTCAAGAATCAGCTATATGCTGCTTTTGAAATCCAGGAATGTGAGGAGAGATGCCTGGAAACCAAACAATGGATCTGATTAGTGCCTAGGGACCTGTTCATTCCTTTTTACCTCTGGGGACATCTGTCTATGGGTCTGAGTGCAGGAAGGTGCTCAGTTGGGCTCAGATTGCCCCTGTCTTTCCTGGGAAGCCACCACTATTGAGATAGATCAGGGACTTTGGAGTTTTATCCTATGAGAAGGGTTGTGGCCATTGGAATGGGCACACACAATTCCCTTGAAGAGGGCAAGTACAGTCCTGAGGTTCGGCTCCAGGGGCCTGAGCCTGTAGGTTGTGTAGGCCAGGGCTGTTTGGACAGTTGTCTGAAAACACAAACTCAGCTTATGTTTCGGGTCATAGGTATGGCAGGACTGATCTACAGACCATGAGGAGAACTCTTCGGGATTTGAAAGAAGGGCGAGTGTGAGGTTCCTGCTCAAGTTTTTGTCTCTGTATATCGTGTCACTCATGGTCGTGGAATTTCTGGGTGACTTCATGGGAAATGGACGAGTCTTACTCTCTGGTTGTTTGGCCCCGTCCAAAGAGTTTGGGGTCATTCTGTGGGCTGGAAGAAGTCCGTTTTTTGTTGTTGTTTTTGTTGTTGTTGTTGTTTTCTTTTTTAACCTCAGGTGTCCCACCAAATGATGGATTCCAGAGTAGAGCCCTGGGGAGGGGCGACTGGACAATCAGAAATCTGGTTAAAAATTGGGGCCTAGGGACATGTCAAGCCCATTATGACATCTAATGGTCCAGCCAGGGAGAGGACTTACTAGAGGACAGGACTCATGCTGAGGGTCACAATGCGTGTGTATGCCCTCGTCGCAATCAAGAATGGGCGGGACCTCAGGGTGAATGCTGGTTTCTCTTACACTGAACGTTGGACAACATGCCAACCACAAGGATTCTTGCCATGGGTAAGGTGGAGTTCTGACTTCTGCATCACACTCACCCCTGGGCAGTGATTGGAGATAAGGTCTCGGTTCTGAAGCCTGAAAACTGAGGTAGGGAAGAGATGATGACCTAAGGCCATGGCGGGTTTTATGTGCTCAGTGTGCGGTCAGCTTTCTGGGTGTTGGTCAGGAGGTCCAGGCTCAGGTTGTGTTCGACAGTGCATTAGTGCCCAGGTTAGACTATATAATTTGGGTAAAGTCGAGTGCTGTGTAGGTTTACCCTCATTTAAGGTGCCTGGGCAGCTCATGAGGCAATAATTTTTTTTTCTAGAGGGCAGGCAGAGTGCTGCATTGTGGGTCCGGAATTGCCAACCTTGAGGTCTTCGGGGCCAGGAGTGTGAGGACAGAAGTCTGAGAAGACAAGCTAGACTTGGGTTTCAGGGCGAGGGCACGGCAGGTACCCCCTGCAGATCTGAACCAATATCTCATCCATGTGAAGTCAGGGCGAGGATCAGACGTTGGCTCAGGTGGGACTTTCTGAGCATGACGGCCGCTTCATGAAGGGAGCGGAATCTCGAGGCCATTGAGGTTTTCCCACGTTGGGAGTTGTGGGATGCCCCCTCAAGGATTCCTTCTGCGGGACAATTGAGACCTGTTGGACAGCTCCAGGACATCCCATATGAAATGACTCCAGAGCATGGTTCGCGGATGGATGCCTGGGCAGCCTGCCTCGCATTCCAATTGTCTCCTAGCAACAAGACTGTTTAGATCTGATGGCTCTGCTGGAGCAACGGGGGTGGCTGAGTTGAAATGGACTTTCCTGAGGATGGGTCCTAATGTGTTTTTGTGTCCATGAGGGCCTTGGAATGGGGCAGTGGCACCGGGACCCAGAAGTACTCTCCTAAGCTTTGGACATGGCTCCCAGGTTTCCTTGTGGAGACGAGATGAGTTCTGATGGGTGCCTCAGGAAAACCCCTATGCTCGTATTGGAATCAGGCTTTTGAGGACACATGCCTGTAACCCAAAGCAATGGATCCTATTATGGCCTAGGGTCCTGTCTGGTTCAATCTTCTTCTCTGGGGACATCCATCTATGGTATGAGTGGAGGTCGATATTCAGCTGGTGACAGACAGCCCTTGTTTCTTCCGGGCGACCCACACTATTGGGATGGCCTCAGGGACTTTGGAGGTTGCTCCTAATATGTACGATTCTGGACCATGAAATGGGCAGAATTCCCATGGATTGGTAGGCACAGTCCTAATGTGTGGCTCCAGGGGCCCAGCCTGGAGGGTGTGTGGCCCAAGACGTTGAGGACAGAAGTCTGAAAACACAAACTCAGCTTAGGTTTGGGAACGTAGGTATGGCAGGCCCGATCTACAAACCATGAGAAGAACTCTTCAGGATATGAAGAAATTGTGAGTCTGAGGCGCTTGCTCAGGCTTTTGTCTCTGGATTTTGTATCAGCGATGGCCGTCGAATGTCGGGGAGGCCTCATGGGCCATGGACGAATCTTCCTCTCTGAGGATTTGGCCCGATTCCCAATTGCTTTTCGTCAATCTGTGGGATGGGAGGACTCATTTCAGTTTTGTTACCTCAGGTGTCCCACCAAAAGAGGAATTCCAATGCCAAGCTGTGGGGAAGACTGAAGGGACAACCCGAACTATGGTTAAAAATTCGGGCCTAGGGGCATGGCAAGCCCAATATGCTATCTCTTCATCCAGCCACTGAGCGGCCTTACTTGAGGACTGGGCTCAGCCTGAGCGTCACAATGTGTGTTTGTGACCAATGTGGCCCGCCAGCATGGGCGGGGCCTCATGGGCCACACTGGTTTCAACTACACTGAACGTTGGACAACATGCCAACCACAAGGTTTCTTGCCATGGGGAAGGAGTTCTGATTTCTGCATCACCTTCAACCCTGGGCAGTGATTGGAGATAAGGTCTAGGTTCTGAAACCTGAAAACCGAGGTTGGGAAGAGATGACGACCTAAGGCCATGGCGGCTCGATGTGCTCAGTGTGCGGCCTGCTGTCTGGGAGGGTCCACGGGGTCCAGGCTCAGGCTGTGTCAGAAAGGGCATTAGTGCCCTGCTCAGCCTAAGTATTTGGGGTACAGCCAAGGTCGGTGCAGGTTGATCCTCATTTGGGGTTACTGGGTAGCCCCAGAGGCAATGTTTTTCTTCTGGAGGGCTAGCAGAGTGCTGCATTGTAGTTCTGGATTGCCAAACTGGAGGGCTTGTGGGCCAGTAGTCTGACGACAAAAGTCTGAGAACACAAGCTAGGCTTAGGTTTCTGGGTGAGGCCATGGCAGGCACAATCTACAGACCTGAATCGAGATCTCGTGCATCTGAAGTCAGGGCGAGGTTCAGACGATCGCTCAGGTTGGAGTTTCTGTCCCTGATGGCCCCTTCATAAATGGGGGGGGCATCACGAGGCCATGGGTGTTTTCCCACGAGGGGAGTTGTGAGAAGCTCCAAACTGCAGAGAGTCTTCTGCAGGTCAATTGAGACCTGTTGTTTGGCTCCAGGCCAATGATTCTGAGCAGGGTTCTAAGGATGGATGGCTGGGTATCCCACCTCGCATTCCAATTGTCTCCTAGCAACAAGACAGGTTAGATCTCCTGGATCTGTGTGGAGCAACCGAGGACGCTGAGTTGAAATGGACACCCCTGGGGATGGATCCTAACGTGCTTTTGTGTCTATGGAGATTTTGGAATGAAGCGGTGGCACTGGGGCCCTAAAGCCTTCTCCTAAACAGAGGCTTTGACACAGCTCCAACGTGCAAGTTTCCCATGTGTAGATGAGATGTTTTCTGATGGGTGAGTCAAGAATCAGCTATATGCTGCTTTTGAAATCCAGGAATGTGAGGAGAGATGCCTGGAAACCAAAGCAATGGATCTGATTAGTGCCTAGGGACCTGTTCATTCCTTTTTACCTCTGGGGACATCTGTCTATGGGTCTGAGTGCAGGAAGGTGCTCAGTTGGGCTCAGATTGCCCCTGTCTTTCCTGGGAAGCCACCACTATTGAGATAGATCAGGGACTTTGGAGTTTTATCCTATGAGAAGGGTTGTGGCCATTGGAATGGGCACACACAATTCCCTTGAAGAGGGCAAGTACAGTCCTGAGGTTCGGCTCCAGGGGCCTGAGCCTGTAGGTTGTGTAGGCCAGGGCTGTTTGGACAGTTGTCTGAAAACACAAACTCAGCTTATGTTTCGGGTCATAGGTATGGCAGGACTGATCTACAGACCATGAGGAGAACTCTTCGGGATTTGAAAGAAGGGCGAGTGTGAGGTTCCTGCTCAAGTTTTTGTCTCTGTATATCGTGTCACTCATGGTCGTGGAATTTCTGGGTGACTTCATGGGAAATGGACGAGTCTTACTCTCTGGTTGTTTGGCCCCGTCCAAAGAGTTTGGGGTCATTCTGTGGGCTGGAAGAAGTCCGTTTTTTGTTGTTGTTTTTGTTGTTGTTGTTGTTTTCTTTTTTAACCTCAGGTGTCCCACCAAATGATGGATTCCAGAGTAGAGCCCTGGGGAGGGGCGACTGGACAATCAGAAATCTGGTTAAAAATTGGGGCCTAGGGACATGTCAAGCCCATTATGACATCTAATGGTCCAGCCAGGGAGAGGACTTACTAGAGGACAGGACTCATGCTGAGGGTCACAATGCGTGTGTATGCCCTCGTCGCAATCAAGAATGGGCGGGACCTCAGGGTGAATGCTGGTTTCTCTTACACTGAACGTTGGACAACATGCCAACCACAAGGATTCTTGCCATGGGTAAGGTGGAGTTCTGACTTCTGCATCACACTCACCCCTGGGCAGTGATTGGAGATAAGGTCTCGGTTCTGAAGCCTGAAAACTGAGGTAGGGAAGAGATGATGACCTAAGGCCATGGCGGGTTTTATGTGCTCAGTGTGCGGTCAGCTTTCTGGGTGTTGGTCAGGAGGTCCAGGCTCAGGTTGTGTTCGACAGTGCATTAGTGCCCAGGTTAGACTATATAATTTGGGTAAAGTCGAGTGCTGTGTAGGTTTACCCTCATTTAAGGTGCCTGGGCAGCTCATGAGGCAATAATTTTTTTTTCTAGAGGGCAGGCAGAGTGCTGCATTGTGGGTCCGGAATTGCCAACCTTGAGGTCTTCGGGGCCAGGAGTGTGAGGACAGAAGTCTGAGAAGACAAGCTAGACTTGGGTTTCAGGGCGAGGGCACGGCAGGTACCCCCTGCAGATCTGAACCAATATCTCATCCATGTGAAGTCAGGGCGAGGATCAGACGTTGGCTCAGGTGGGACTTTCTGAGCATGACGGCCGCTTCATGAAGGGAGCGGAATCTCGAGGCCATTGAGGTTTTCCCACGTTGGGAGTTGTGGGATGCCCCCTTCATGGATTCCTTCTGCGGGACAATTGAGACCTGTTGGACAGCTCCAGGACATCCCATATGAAATGACTCCAGAGCATGGTTCGCGGATGGATGCCTGGGCAGCCTGCCTCGCATTCCAATTGTCTCCTAGCAACAAGACTGTTTAGATCTGATGGCTCTGCTGGAGCAACGGGGGTGGCTGAGTTGAAATGGACTTTCCTGAGGATGGGTCCTAATGTGTTTTTGTGTCCATGAGGGCCTTGGAATGGGGCGGTGGCACCGGGACCCTGAAGTACTCTCCTAAGCTTTGGACATGGCTCCCAGGTTTCCTTGTGGAGACGAGATGAGTTCTGATGGGTGCCTCAGGAAAACCCCTATGCTCGTATTGGAATCAGGCTTTTGAGGACACATGCCAGTAACCCAAAGCAATGGATCCTATTATGGCCTAGGGTCCTGTCTGGTTCAATCTTCTTCTCTGGGGACATCCATCTATGGTATGAGTGGAGGTCGATATTCAGCTGGTGACAGACAGCCCTTGTTTCTTCCGGGCGACCCACACTATTGGGATGGCCTCAGGGACTTTGGAGGTTGCTCCTAATTTGTACGATTTTGGACCATGAAATGGGCAGAATTCCCATGGATTGGTAGGCACAGTCCTAATGTGTGGCTCCAGGGGCCCAGCCTGGAGGGTGTGTGGCCCAAGACGTTGAGGACAGAAGTCTGAAAACACAAAGTCAGCTTAGGTTTGGGAACGTAGGTATGGCAGGCCCGATCTACAAACCATGAGAAGAACTCTTCAGGATATGAAGAAATTGTGAGTCTGAGGCGCTTGCTCAGGCTTTTGTCTCTGGATTTTGTATCAGCGATGGCCGTGGAATGTCGGGGAGGCCTCATGGGCCATGGACGAATCTTCCTCTCTGAGGATTTGGCCCGATTCCCAATTGCTTTTCGTCAATCTGTGGGATGGGAGGACTCATTTCAGTTTTGTTACCTCAGGTGTCCCACCAAAAGAGGAATTCCAAAGCCAAGCTGTGGGGAAGACTGAAGGGACAACCCGAACTATGGTTAAAAATTGGGGCCTAGGGGCATGGCAAGCCCAATATGCTATCTCTTCATCCAGCCACTGAGCGGCCTTACTTGAGGACTGGGCTCAGCCTGAGCGTCACAATGTGTGTTTGTGACCAATGTGGCCCGCCAGCATGGGCGGGGCCTCATGGGCCACACTGGTTTTAACTACATTGAACGTTGGACAACATGCCAAACACAAGGTTTCTTGCCATGGGGAAGGAGTTCTGATTTCTGCATCACCATCAACCCTGGGCAGTGATTGGAGATAAGGTCTAGGTTCTGAAACATGAAAACCGAGGTTGGGAAGAGATGACGACCTAAGGCCATGGCGGCTCGATGTGCTCAGTGTGAGGCTAGCTGTCTGGGAGGGTCCAGGGGGTCCCGGCTCAGGCTGTGTCAGAAACGGCATTAGTGCCCTGGTCAACCTATGTATTTGGGGTACAGCCATGGTCGGTGCAGTTTGATCCTCATTTGGGGTTACTGGGTAGCCCCAGAGGACAATGTTTTTCTTCTGGAGGGCCGACAGAGTGCTGCATTGTAGTTCTGGATTGCCAAACTGGAGGGCTTGTGGGCCAGTAGTCTGACGAAAAGAGTCTGAGAACACAAGCTAGGCTTAGGTTTCTGGGTGAGGCCATGGCAAGCACAATCTACAGACCTGAATCGAGATCTCGTGCATCTGAAGTCAGGGCGAGGATCAGACGATCACTCAGGTTGGAGTTTCTGTCCCTGATGGCCCCTTCATGAATGGGGGGGGGGCATCACGAGGCCATGGGTGTTTTCCCACGATGGGAGTTGTGAGAAGCTCCAAACTGCAGAGAGTATTCTGCAGGACAATTGAGACCTGTTGTTTGGCTCCAGGCCAATGATTCTGAGCAGGGTTCTAAGGATGGATGGCTGGGTAGCCCACCTCGCATTCCAATTGTCTCCTAGCAACAAGACAGGTTAGATCTCCTGGATCTGTGGGGAGCAACCGAGGACGCTGAGTTGAAATGGACACCCCTGGGGATGGGTCCTAACGTGCTTTTGTGTCTATGGAGACCTTGGAATGAAGCGGTGGCACTGGGGCCCTAAAGGGTTCTCCTAAACAAAGGATTTGACACAGCTCCAACGTGCAAGTTTCCCATGTGTAGATGAGATGTTTTCTGATGGGTGAGTCAAGAAACAGCTATATGCTGCTTTTGAAATCCAGGCCTCTGAGGAGAGATGCCTGGAAAACAAAGCAATGGATCTGAGTAGTGACTAGGGGCCTGTTCTTTCCTTTTTACCTCTGGGGACATCTCTCTATGGGTGAGTGCAGGTGGGTACGCAGTTGGGCTCGGATCGCCCCTGTTTTTCCTGGGAAGCCACTACTATTGAGAAGGATCAGGGACTTTGGAGGTTTATCCTATGAGAAGGGTTGTGGCCATTGGAATGGGCACACACAATTCCCTTGGAGAGGGCAAGTACAGTCCTCAGGTTTGGCTCCAGGGGCCTGAGCCTGTAGGTTGTGTAGGCCAGGGCTGTTTGGACAGTTGTCTGAAAACACAAACTCGGCTTATGTTTCGGGTCATAGGTATGGCAGGACTGATCTACAGACCATGAGGAGAACTCTTCGGGATTTGAAAGAAGGGCGATGTGAGGCTCCTGCTCAAGTTTTTGTCTCTGGATATCGTGTCACTCATGGTCGTTGAATTTCTGGGTGACTTCATGGGAAATGGAGGAGTCTTACTCTCTGGTGGTTTGGCCCCGTCCAAAGAGTTTGTGGTCATTCTGTGGGCTGGAAGAAGTCCGTTTTTTGTTGTTGTTGTTGTTGTTGTTGTTGTTTTCTTTTTTAACCTCAGGTGTCCAACCAAATGATGGATTCCAGAGTAGAGCCCTGGTGAGGGGCGACTGGACCATCAGAAATCTGGTTAAAAATTGGGGCCTAGGGACATGTCAAGCCCATTATGACATCTAATGGTCCAGCCACTGAGAGGACTTACTAGAGGACAGGACTAATGCTGAGGGTCACAATGCGTGTGTATGCCCTCGTCGCACTCAAGAATGGGCGGGACCTCAGGGTGAATGCTGGTTTCTCCTACACTGAACGTTGGACAACATGCCAACCACAAGGGTTCTTGCCATGGGTAAGGAGGAGTTCTGACTTCTGCATCACACTCAATTCTGGGCAGTGATTGGAGATAAGGTCTCGGTTCTGAAGCCTGAAAACTGAGGTAGGGAAGAGATGATGACCTAAGGCCATGGCGGGTTTTATGTGCTCAGTGTGCGGTCAGATTTCTGGGTGTTGGTCAGGAGGTCCGGGCTCAGGTTGTGTTTGACAGTGCATTAGTGCCCAGGTTAGACTATATAATCTGGGTAAAGTCGAGTGCTGTGTAGGTTTACCCTCATTTAAGGTGCCTGGGCAGCTCATGAGGCAATAATTTTTTTTCTAGAGGCAGGCAGAGTGCTGCATTGTGGGTCCGGAATTGCCAAACTTGAGGGCTTCGGGGCCAGGAGTGTGAGGACGGGTGTCTGAGAAGACAAGCTAGACTTGGGTTTCAGGGCGAGGGCTCGGCAGGTACCCCCTGCAGATCTGAACCAATATCTCATGCATCGGAAGTCAGGGCGAGGATCAGACGTTGGCTCAGGTGGGAGTTTCTGAGCATGACGGCCGCTTCATGAAGGGAGCGGAATCTCGAGGCCATTGAGGTTTTCCCACGTTGGGAGTTGTGGGATGCCCCCTTCAAGGATTCCTTCTGTGGGACAATTGAGACCTGTTGGACAGCTCCAGGACATCCCATATGGAGTGACTCCAGAGCACCGTTCGCGGATGGATGCCTGGGAAGCCCGCCTCGCATTCCAATTGTCTCCTAGCAACAAGACAGTTTAGATCTGATGGCTCTGCCGGAGCAACCGGGGTGGCTGAGTTGAAATGGACTTTCCTGAGGATGGGTCCTAATGTGTTTTTGTGTCCATGAGGGCCTTGGAATGGGGTGGTGGCACCGGGACCCTGAAGTACTCTCCTAAGCTTTGGACATGGCTCCCATGCACAGGTTTCCTTGTGGAGACGAGATGAGTTCTGATGGGTGCCTCAGGAAAACCCCTATGCTCGTATTGGAATCAGGCTTTTGAGGACACATGCCTGTAACCCAAAGCAATGGATCCTATTATGGCCTAGGGTCCTGTCTGGTTCAATCTTCTTCTCTGGGGACATCCATCTATGGTATGAGTGGAGGGCGATTATCAGCTGGCGTCAGACAGCACTTGTTTGTTCCGGGCGACCTACACTATTGGGATGGCCTCAGGGACTTTGGAGGTTTCTCCTAATTTGTACGATTTTGGACCATGGAATGGGCAGAATTCCCATGGATTGGTAGGCACAGTCCTAATGTGTGGCTCCAGGGGCCCAGCCTGGAGGGTGGTTGGCCCAAGACTTTGAGGACTGAAGTCTGAAAACACAAACTCATCTTAGGTTTGGGGACGTAGGTATGGCAGGCCCAATCTACAAACCATGAGAAGAACTCTTCAGGATATGAAGAAAGTGCGAGTCTGAGGCGCTTGCTCAGGCTTTTGTCTCTGGATTTTGTATCAGCGATGGCCGTGGAATGTCGGGGAGGCCTCATGGGCCATGGACGAATCTTCCTCTCTGAGGATTTGGCCCCATTCCCAATTGCTTTTCGTCAATCTGTGGAATGGGAGGACTCATTTCAGTTTTGTTACCTCAGATGTCCCACCAAAAGAGGAATTCCAAAGCCAAGCCGTGGGGAAGACTGAAGGGACAACCCGAACTATGGTTAAAAATTGGGGCCTAGGGGCATGGCAAGCCCAATATGCTATCTCTTCATCCAGCCACTGAGTGACCTTACTTGAGGACTGGGCTCAGCCTGAGCGTCACAATGTGTGTTTGTGACCAATGTGGCCCATGAGCATGGGCGGGGCCTCATGGGCCACACTGGTTTCAACTACACTGAACGTTGGACAACATGCCAACCACAAGGTTTCTTGCCATGGGGAAGGAGTTCTGATTTCTGCATCACCTTCAACCCTGGGCAGTGATTGGAGATAAGGTCTAGGTTCTGAAACCAGAAAACCGAGGTTGGGAAGAGATGACGACCTAAGGCCATGGCAGCTCGATGTGCTCAGTGTGCGGCCAGCTGTCTGGGAGGGTCCACGGGGTCCAGGCTCAGGCTGTTTCAGAAAGGGCATTAGTGCCCTGGTCAGCCTAAGTATTTGGGGTACAGCCAAGGTTGGTGCAGGTTGATCCTCATTTGGGGTTACTGGGTAGCCCCAGTGGACAGTGTTTTTCTTCTGGAGGGCCGGCAGAGTGCTGCATTGTAGATCTGGATTGCCAAACTGGAGGGCTTGTGGGCCAGTAGTCTGACGACAAAAGTCTGAGAACACAAGCTAGGCTTAGGTTTCTGGGTGAGGCCATGGCAGGCACAATCTACAGACCTGAATCGAGATCTCGTGCATCTGAAGTCAGTGCGAGGATCAGACGATCGCTCAGGTTGGAGTTTCTGTCCCTATGGCCCCTTCATGAATGGGGGGGCATCACGAGGCCATGGGTGTTTTCCCACGAGGGGAGTTGTGAGAAGCTCCAAACTGCAGAGAGTCTTCTGCAGGACAATTGAGACCTGTTGTTTGGCTCCAGGCCAATGATTCTGAGCAGGGTTCTAAGGATGGATGGATGGGTAGCCCACCTCGCATTCCAATTGTCTCCTAGAAACAAGACAGGTTACATCTCCTGGATCTGTGGGGAGCAACCGAGGACGCTGAGTTGAAATGGACACCCCTGGGTATGGATCCTAACGTGCTTTTGTGTCTATGGAGACTTTGGAATGAAGCGGTGGCACTGGGGCCCTAAAGGGTTCTCCTAAACAGAGGCTTTGACACAGCTCCAACGTGCAAGTTTCCCATGTGTAGATGAGATGTTTTCTGATGGGTGAGTCAAGAAAAAGCTATATGCTGCTTTTGAAATCCAGGAATCTGAGGAGAGATGCCTGGAAACCAAAGCAATGGATCTGATTCGTGCCTAGGGGCCTGTTCTTTCTTTTTTACCTCTGGGGACATCTGTCTATGGGTCTGAGTGCACGTAGGTGCTCATTTGTGCTCAGATTGCCCCTGTTTTTCCTGGGAAGCCACCACTATTGAGATGGATCAGGGACTTTGGAGGTTTATCCTATTAGAAGGGTTGTGGCCATTGGAATGGGCACACACAATTCCCTTGGAGAGGGCAAGTACAGTCCTCAGGTTTGGCTCCAGGGGCCTGAGCCTGTAGGTTGTGTAGGCCAGGGCTGTTTGGACAGTTGTCTGAAAACACAAACTCGGCTTATGTTTCGGGTCATAGGTATGGCAGGACTGATCTACAGACCATGAGGAGAACTCTTCGGGATTTGAAAGAAAAGCGAGTGTGAGGCTCTGCTTAAGTTTTTGTCACTGGATATCGTGTCACTCATGGTCGTGGAAATCTGGGTGACTTCATGGGAAATGGACGAGTCTTACTCTCTGGTGTTTTGGCCCCGTCCAAAGAGTTTGCGGTCATTCTGTGGGCTGGAAGAAGTACGTTTTTTTTGTTTTGTTTTTGTTGTTGTTTTTTTCTTTTTTAACCTCAGGTGTCCCACCAAATGATGCATTCCAGAGTAGAGCCCTGGGGAGGGGCGACTGGACAATCAGAAATCTGGTTAAAAATTTGGGCCTAGGGACATGTCAAGCCCAGTATGACATCTAATCGTTCAGCCACTGAGAGGACTTACTAGAGGACAGGACTCATGCTGAGGGTCACAATGCGTGTGTATGCGCTCGTAATACTCAAGAATGGGCGGGGCCTCAGGGTGAATGCTGGTTTCTCCTACACTGAACTTTGGACAACGTGCCAACCACAAGGGTTCTTGCCATGGGTAAGGAGGAGTCCTGATTTCTGCATCACACTAACCCCTGGGCAGTGATTGGAGATAAGGTCTCCGTTCTGAAGCCTGAAAACTGAGGTAGGGAAGAGATGATGACCTAAGGCCATGGCGGGTTTTATGTGCTCAGTGTGCGGTCAGCTTTCTGGGTGTTGGTCAGGAGGTCCAGGCTCAGGTTGTGTTCGACAGTGCATTAGTGCCCAGGTTAGACTATATAATTTGGGTAAAGTCGAGTGCTGTGTAGGTTTACCCTCATTTAAGGTGCCTGGGCAGCTCATGAGGCAATAATTTTTTTTCTAGAGGGCAGGCAGAGTGCTGCATTGTGGGTCCAGAATTGCCAAACTTGAGGGCTTCGGGGCCAGGAGTGTGAGGACGGAAGTCTGAGAAGACAAGCTAGACTTGGGTTTCAGGGCGAGGGCACGGCAGGTACCCCCTGCAGATCTGAACCAATATCTCATGCATCTGAAGTCAGGGCGAGGATCAGACGTTGGCTCAGGTTGGAGTTTCTGAGCATGACGGCCGCTTCATGAAGGGAGCGGAATCTCGAGGCCATTGAGGTTTTCCCACGTTGGGAGTTGTGGGATGCCCCCTTCAAGGATTCCTTCTGCGGGACAATTGAGACCTGTTGGACAGCTCCAGGACATCCCATATGGAATGACTCCAGAGCACCGTTCGCGGATGGATGCCTGGGAAGCCTGCCTCGCATTCCAATTGTCCTCTAGCAACAAGACTGTTTAGATCTGATGGCTCTGCGGGAGCAACTGGGGTGGCTGAGTTGAAATGGACTTTCCTGAGGATGGGTCCTAATGTGTTTTTGTGTCCATGAGGGCCTTGGAATGGGGCGGTGGCACTGGGACCCTGAAGTACTCTCCTAAGCTTTGGACATGGCTCCCATGCACAGGTTTCCTTGTGGAGACGAGATGAGTTCTGATGGGTGCCTCAGGAAAACCCCTATGCTCGTATTGGGATCAGGCTTTTGAGGACACATACCTGAAACCCAAAGCAATGGATCCTATAATGGCCTAGGGTCCTGTCTGGTTCAATCTTCTACTCTGGGGACATCCATCTATGGTATGAGTGGAGGTCGATTATCAGTTGGAGTCAGACAGCCCTTGTTTGTTCCGGACGACCCACACTATTGGGATGGCCTCAGGGACTTTGGAGGTTTCTCTTAATTTGTACGATTCTGGACCATGGAATGGGCAGAATTCCCATGGATTGGAAAGCACAGTCCTAATGTGTGGCTCCAGGGGCCCAGCCTGGAGGGTGTGTGGCCCAAGACGTTGAGGACAGAAGTATGAAAACACAAACTCAGCTTATGTTTGGGGACGTAGGTATGGCAGGCCCGATCGACAAACCATGAGAAGAAATCTTCAGGATATGAAGAAAGTGTGAGTCTATGCGCTAGCTCAGGCTTTTGTCTCTGGATTTTGTTTCAGCGATGGCCGTGGAATGTCGGGGAGGCCTCATGGGCCATGGACGAATCATCCTCTCTGAGGATTTGGCCCGATTCCCAATTGCTTTTCGTCAATCTGTGGGATGGGAGGACTCATTTCAGTTTTGTTATCTCAGATGTCCCACCAAAAGAGGAATTCCAAAGCCAAGCCGTGGGGAAGACTGAAGGGACAACCCGAACTATGGTTAAAAATTGGGGACTAGGGGCATGGCAAGCCCAATATGCTATCTCTTCATCCAGCCACCGAGCGACCTTACTTGAGGACTGGGCTCAGCCTGAGCGTCACAATGTGTGTTTGTGACCAATGTGGCCCGCGAGCATGGGCGGGACCTCATGGGCCACACTGGTTTCAACTACACTGAACGTTGGACAACATGCCAACCACAAGGTTTTTTGCCATGGGGGGAAGGAGTTCTGATTTCTGCATCACCTTCAACCCTGGTCAGTGATTGGAGATAAGGTCTAGGTTCTGAAACCTGAAAACCGAGGTTGGGAAGAGATGACGACATAAGGCCATGGCGGCTCGATGTGCTCAGTGTGCGGCCAGCTGTCTGGGAGGGTCCACGGGGTCCAGGCTCAGGCTGTGTCAGAAAGGGCATTAGTGCTCTGGTCAGCCTAAGTATTTGGGGTACAGCCAAGGTCGGTGCAGGTTGATCCTCATTTGGGGTTACTGGGTAGCCCCAGAGGACAATGTTTTTCTTCTGGAGGGCCGGCAGATTGCTGCATTGTAGTTCTGGATTGCCAAACTGGAGGGCTTGTGGGCCAGTAGTCTGACGACAAAAGTCTGAGAACACAAGCTAGGCTTAGGTTTCTGGGTGAGGCCAAGGCAGGCACAATCTACAGACCTGAATCGAGATCTCGTGCATCTGAAGTCAGGGCGAGGATCAGACGATCGCTCAGGTTGGAGTTTCTGTCCCTGATGGCCCCTTCATGAATGGGGGGGTATCACGAGGACATGGGTGTTTTTCCACGAGGGGAGTTGTGAGAAGCTCCAAACTGCAGAGAGTCTTTTGCAGGACAATTGAGACCTGTTGTTTGTCTCCAGGCCAATGATTCTGAGCAGGGTTCTAAGGATGGATGGCTGGGTATCCCACCTCGCATTCCAATTGTCTCCTAGCAACCAGACAGGTTAGATCTCCTGGTTCTGTGGGGAGCAACCGAGGACGCTGAGTTGAAATGGACACCCCTGGGGATGGGTCCTAACGTGCATTTGTGTCTATGGAGACTTTGGAATGAAGCGGTGGCACTGGGACCCTAAAGGGTTCTCCTAAACAGAGGCTTTGACACAGCTCCAACGTGCCAGTTTCCCATGTGTAGATGAGATGTTTTCTGATGGGTGAGTCACGAAACAGCTATATGCTGCTTTTGAAATCCAGGAATCTGAGGAGTGATGCCTGGAAACCAAAGCAATGGATCTGATTAGTGCCTAGGGGCCTGTTCTTTCCTTTTTACCTCTGGGGACATCTGTCTATGGGTCTGAGTGCAGGTAGGTGCTCAGTTGGGCTCAGATTGCCCCTGTTTTCCTGGGAAGCCACCACTATTGAGATGGATCAGGGACTTTGGAGGTTTATCCTATTAGAAGGGCTGTGGCCATTGGAATGGGCACACACAATTCCCTTGGAGAGGGCAAGTACAGTCCTCAGGTTTGGCTCCAGGGGCCTGAGCCTGTAGGTTGTGTAGGCCAGGGCTGTTTGGAGAGTTCTCTGAAAACACAAACTCGGCTTATGTTTCGGGTCATAGGTATGGCATGACTGATCTACAGACCATGAGGAGAACCCTTCGGGATTTGAAAGAAGGGCGAGTGTGAGGCTCCTGCTCTAGTTTTTGTCTCTGGATATCGTGTCACTCATGGTCGTGGAATTTCTGGGTGACTTCATGGGAAATGGACGAGTCTTACTCTCAGGTGGTTTGGCCCCGTCCAAAGAGTTTGGCTTCATTCTGTGGGCTGGAAGAAGTCAGTTTTTGTTGTTGTTGTTGTTGTTTTCTTTTTTAACCTCAGGTGTCCCACCAAATGATGGATTCCAGAGTAGAGCCCTGGGGAGGGTCGCCTGGACAATAAGAAATCTGGTTAAAAATTGGGGCCTAGGGACATGTCAAGCCCATTATGACATCTAATGGTCCAGCCACTGAGAGGACTTACTAGAGGACAGGACTTATGCTGAGGGTCACAATGCGTGTGTATGCCCTCCTAACACTCAAGAATTGGTCAGGCCTCAGGGTGAATGCTTGTTTCTCCTAAACTGACGTTGAACAACGTGCCAAACACAAGGGTTATTGCCATGGGTAAAGAGGAGTTCTGATTTCTGCATCACACTCACCCCTGGGCAGTGATTGGAGATAAGGTCTCATTCTGAAGCCTGAAAACTGAGGTAGGGAAGAGATGATGACCTAAGGCCATGGCGGGTTTTATGTGCTCAGTGTGCGGTCAGCTTTCTGGGTGTTGGTCAGGAGGTCCGGAATCAGGTTGTGTTCGACAGTGCATTAGTGCCCAGGTTAGACTATATAATTTGGGTAAAGTCGAGTGCTGTGTAGGTTTACCCTCATTTAAGGTGCCTGGGCAGCTCATGAGGCAATAATTTTTTTTCTAGAGGGCAGGCAGAGTGCTGCATTGTGGGTCCGGAATTGCCAAACTTGAGGGCTTCGGGGCCAGGAGTGTGAGGACGGAAGTCTGAGAAGACAAGCTAGACTGGGTTTCGGGGGGGCATGGCAGGTACCCCCTGCATATCTGAACCAATATCTCATCCATGTGAAGTCAGGGCGAGGATCAGACGTTGGCTCAGGTTGGAGTTTCTGAGCATGACGGCCGCTTCATGAAGGGAGCAGAATCTCGAGGCCATTGAGGTTTTCCCACGTTGGGAGTTGTGGGATGCCCCCTTCAAGGATTCCTTCTACGGGACAATTGAGACCTGTTGGACAGCTCCAGGACATCCCATATGGAATGACTCCAGAGCACCGTTCGCGGATGGATGCCTGGGAAGCCCGCCTCGCATTCCAATTTTCTCCTAGCAACAAGACTGTTTAGATCTGATGGCTCTGCCTGAACAATGGGGTGGCTGACTTGAAATGGACTTTCCTGAGGATGGGTCCTAATGTGTTTTTGTGTCCATGAGGGCCTTGGAATGGGGCGGTGGCACCGGGAACCTGAAGTACTCTCCTAAGCTTTGGACATGGCTCCCATGCACAGGTTTCCTTGTGGAGACGAGATGAGTTCTGATGGGTGCCTCAGGAAAACCCCTATGCTCGTATTGGGATCAGGCTTTTGAGGACACATGCCTGTAACCCAAAGCAATGGATCCTATTATGGCCTAGGGTCCTGTCTGGTTCAATCTTCTTCTCTGGGGACATCCATCTATGGTATGAGTGGAGGTCGATTATCAGCTGGCGTTAGACAGCCCTTGTTTGTTCAGGGCGACCAAATCTATTGGGATGGCCTCAGGGACTTTGGAGGTTTCTCCTAATTTGTACGATTTTGGACCATGGAATGGGCAGAATTCCCATGGATTGGTAGGCACAGTCCTAATGTGTGGCTCCAGGGGCCCAGCCTGGAGGGTGTGTGGCCCAAGACTTTGAGGACAGAAGTCTGAAAACACAAACTCAGCATAGTTTTGGGGACGTAGGTATGGCCGCCCTATCTACAAACCATGAGAAGAACTCTTCAGGATACGAAGAAAGTGCTAGTCTGAGGCGCTTGCTCAGGCTTTTGTCTCTGGATTTTGTTTCAGCGATGGCCGTGGAATGTCGGGGAGGCCTCATGGGCCATGGACGAATCTTCCTCTCTGAGAATTTGGCCCAATTCCCAATTGCTTTTCGTCAATCTGTGGAATGGGAGGACTCATTTCAGTTTTGTTACGTCAGGTGTCCCACCAAAAGAGGAATTCCAAAGCCAAGCCGTGGGGAAGACTGAAGGGACAACCGGAACTATGGTTAAAAATTGGGGCCTAGGGGCATGGCAAGTCCAATATGCTATCTCTTCATCCAGCCACTGAGTGGCCTTACTTGAGGACTGGGCTCAGCCTGAGCGTCACAATGTGTGTTTGTGACCAATGTGGCCCGCGAGCATGGGCGGGGCCTCATGGGCCACACTGGTTTCAACTACACTGAACGTTGGACAACATGCCAACCACAAGGTTTCTTGCCATGGGGAAGGAGTTCTGATTTCTGCATCACCTTCAACCCTGGGCAGTGATTGGAGATAAGGTCTAGGTTCTGAAATTAGAAAACCGAGGTTGGGAAGAGATGACGACCTAAGGCCATGGCGGCTCGATGTGCTCAGTGTGCGGCCAGCTGTCTGGGAGGGTCCACGGTGTCCAGGCTCAGGCTGTGTCTGAAAGGGCATTAGTGCCCTGGTCAGCCTATGTATTTGGGGTACAGCCAATGTCGGTGCAGGTTGATCCTCATTTGGGGTTACTGGGTAGCCCCAGATGACAATATTTTTCTTCTGGAGGGCCGGCAGAGTGCTGCATTGTAGATCTGGATTGCCAAACTGGAGGGCTTGTGGGCCAGTAGTCTGACGACAAAAGTCTGAGAACACAAGCTAGGCTTAGGTTTCTGGGTGAGGCCATGGCAGGCACAATCTACAGACCTGAATCGAGATCTCGTGCATCTGAAGTCAGGGCGAGGATCAGACGATCGCTCAGGTTGGAGTTTCTGTCCCTGTTGGCCCCTTCATGAATGGGGGGGGCATCACGGGGCCATGGGTGTTTTCTCACGAGGGGAGTTCTGAGAAGCTCCAAACTGCAGAGAGTCTTCTGCAGGACAATTCAGACCTGTTGTTTGGCTCCAGGCCAATGATTCTGAGCCGGGTTCTAAGGATGGATGGATGGGTAGCCCACCTCTCATTTCAATTGTCTCCTAGCAACAAGACAGGTTAGATCTCCTGGATCTGTGGGGAGCAACCGTGGACGCTGAGTTGAAATGGACACCCCTGGGGATGGGTCCTAATGTGCTTTTGTGTCTATGGAGACCTTGGAATGAAGCGGTGGCACTGGGGCCCTAAAGGGTTCTCCTAAACAGAGGCTTTGACACAGCCCCAACGTGCAAGTTTCCCATGTGTAGATGAGATGTTTTCTGATGGGTGAGTCAAGAAACAGCTATATGCTGCTCTTGAAATCCAGGTCTCTGAGGAGAGATGCCTGGAAACCAAAGCAATGGATCTAATTAGTGCCTAGTTGCCTGTTCTTTCCTTTTTACCTCTGGGGACATCTGTCTATGGGTCTGAGTGCAGGTAGGTGCTCAGTTGGGCTCAGATTACCCCTGTTTTTCCTGGGAAGCCACCACTATTGAGATGGTTCAGGGACTTTGGAGGTTTATTTTATTAGAAGGGTTGTGGCCTTTGGAATGGGCACACACAATTCCCTCTGAGAGGACAAGTACAGTCCTCAGGTTTGGCTCCAGGGGCCTGAGCCTGTAGGTTGTGTAGGCCAGGGTTGTTTGGACAGTTGTGTGAAAACACACATCCTCCATGCTAGGGCCCCTGGAACCACACATCAGGATTGTTCCTGCCCTCTCAAAGGGAATTCTTCATATTCCATTGGCCACAACCATATAAATCAGGAGAAATCTCCAATGTCCCTGGGACCATCCCAATATTGTAGGCTGCTCGGAACAAACAGGGGTGATCTGACACTAGCTGAGCAACTAGCTCCACACAGACTCGGAGACAGATGTCCCCAGAGAAGAACATTGAACTGGACAGGCCCCTAGGCCCTAATCAGATCCATTGCTTTGGTTTCCAGGCATCTCTTCTCAGAGGCCTGGTTTCCAATACCAGCCTATGGGGTTTCCATAGGCTCCTTCAGAGCAAGTCTTGTCTGCACATTGGAAAATTGCTCGAGGAGCTATGTCAGAACCTCAGAGTCCTGGTTTTCAATACCATCATATGGGGGTTTCCTGAGGCATCAGTCAGAACAAATGTCTTCTCCACATGGGAAACGTGCTCTTTCAAGCTGTGTCAAAACCTCCGGCTAGGAAAATCCTTCAGGGCCCCGGTGCCACCACCTCATTCCAAGGTCTCCATGGACACAATCCCACATTAGGACCCATCTGCAGGAGAGTCTATTTCAACTCAGTGCCCTTGGGTGCTCCCCTAGTGCCAGCAGATCGAACCTATCTTGTCACTAGGAGACAATTGGAATGTGAGGCGGGCTGGCTAGGCATCCATCTGTAGAAAACTACTCTGAAGTAATTCCATATGGGACGTCCTGGAGCCATCCAACAGGTCACAGCTGTCCTGCAGAAGGAATCCTTGCGCTTTGGAGCACCTCACAACTCCCATCATGGGAAAAGCTCTGTGGCCTCGTGGTGCACTGTCCCCTTCATGAAAGAGCCATCTTGGACAGAAACTCCAACCTGAGCCAACGTCTAATCCTCGCCCTGACTTCAGATGCACGAAATCTTGATTCAACTCTGCAGAGTGTGCCTGCCGAAACCCTGCCCCGAAGCAAAACCTAGCTATTGTTCTCAGACTTCGTCCTCACACTCCGAGCCCACCAGCCCTCCAGTTAGGGAATTCTGGAGAGACACAATGCAGCACTCTGACTGCCCTCCAGAAGAGAAACGTTGTCCTATGGGGCTAACCAGAAACACCAAATGAGGATCAACCTGCATGCCACTTGACTCTACCCCAATTATACAGTTTCGCTTCGGCGTTAATGCCCTGTCTTGCACAGCCTGAGGTCTGAATTTTCAACCGACACCCAGACAGCTGGCTGTACACTGAGCACATCAGACCCGCCATGGCTTTAGGTCATCATCTCTTTTCAACCTTGGTTTTCAGGCTTCAGAACCTAGACCTTATATATACTCACTACCCAGGGGTGAACGTGATGCAGAAATAAAACTCCTTCTTCCTCAAGGCAAGAAACCTTGTGGTTGGCATGTTTTCCAACGTTCAGTGTAGGAGAATCCAGTGTAGCCCATGAGTCCCCGCCCATGCTTGAGAACCGCAATGGGCACAAACACATTGGGACCCTCAGTGTGAGCCCTGTCCTCAAGTAAAGCCTCTCAGGGTCTGGACCAAGACCCGCATTGCCATCCCTAGTCCCCCAATATTAATGAGAGGTTGAGAGTTCTAATCACCCCTATTCAGGTCTCTGCTCTGGAACCCCTGAGGAAAAAAAATATTGAAGGGTCTCCTCCATCCCCTGAATGAGCCCCAAAACTTGGGATCTGACCAAATCTTAAAAGAGAAAGAATCATCCATGGCCAAAGAGGCCATCCCGTCATTCCATGGCCACCATTGACACAAAATCTAGAGACAAAAGCCTGGAGATATGCCTCACACTTGCCCTTTGTTCATAGCCTGATAAATTCATCTCACGGTATATAGATCAGGCATGTCATACCTACGTCCCGAAATCTAAGCTGAGTTTGGGTTTTCAGGTTTCTGTCCCCACTGTCCTGGCCCACACACCCTCCAGGCTGGGGCCCCTGGAGCCATGCCTCAGGACTGTGCCTGCCTTCTCCAAGCAAATTCTGCCCATTCCATTGGCCACAACCCTAAAGATTAGGAGAACACTCCAACGTCCCTGAGGCCATCCCAATAGTGTTGGCCACTCAGGGCAAACAGGGTGATCTGTCCCAAGATGAGCAACTACCTCAACTCAGATCCATAGACAGATAACGCCAGAGAAGAAGATTGAACCGGACAGGCACCTAGGCCCTAATCAGATCCATTGCTTTTGATTCCAAGCATCTCTCCTCAGAGGCCTGGTTTCCAATACCAGCATATGTGTTCTTCAAGAGGTACCAGTCTGAACAAATCTCATTTCCACATGGGAAACATGCATTTTGGAGCTGTGTCACAACCTCCAGTTAAGGGAAACCTTCACGTCCAAGCAGCCAACACCCCATTCCAAGGTCTCCATGGACACAAACCCGCATTATGACCCATCCGCAGGCGAGTCCATTTCAACACATCCCCTTTGGTTGCTCCCCAAAAGAAGCAGATCGAACCTGCCTTGTCACTAGGAGACAATAGGAATGTGAGGCGGGCACTCCAGGAATCCATCTTTAGAACCCTGCACTGCCGTGGTTCCGCATGGGACGTCCTGGAGCAATCTGACCGGTCTCGACTGTCCTGTAGAAGGAATCCTTGCCGATTGGAGCAACTTACAATGCCAATCGTGGGAAAGTCTCCATAGCCCCATGATGCCCCCCACCATCATGAAGGGGCCATCCTGAACAGAAACTTCAACCTGAGCCTACGTCTGATCCTCGCCCTGACTTCAGATGCATGAGATTTAGATTTAGCTCTACAGAGTGTGCCTGCCATGATCTTGACCCAAAACCTAAGCCTAGCTTGTGTTCTCTCACTTCCTTCCTCACAAATCTGGCCCACAAGCCCTCCAGTGTGAGAATTCCGTCGCCACAATGCAGCACTCTTCCTTCCCTCCAGAAGAAAAACGTTGCCCCTGGGGCTACCCAGAAACGCCAAATGAGGATCAACCTGCATGCCATCAACTTTACTCCAATTATACAGTCTAAGCTTGGCACTAATGCCCTGTCTGACACAGCCTGAGCCTGGACCTCCTGGATGACACCCAGAAAGGTGGTGTCACACCTAAGGACTGTGCCAGTGCTCTCCAAGGGAACTCTGCCCGTTTCATTTGCCACAACCTTACAGATTAGGAGAAACCTCCAATTCCCAAGACCAGCCCAATAGTGTTGGCCTCCCCCAACAAACATGGGTGATCTGACACAAGCTGAGCAGTGACCTCCATTCTGAATCTTAGACAGAGACACTCAGAGGAGAATATTGAAAAGGACAGGCCCCTAGACCGTAATCAGATCCATTGCTTTGGATTCCAGGCATTGTTCCCCAGATGCTTGGTTTCCAATACCAGGTTGTGGGGGTTTCAGAACAAATCTCGTCTCTACATGGGAAACTTGCTCTTTGGAGCTGCATCAAAACCTCAGGTTAGGAGAATTCTTCAGGGCAACAGAGCCACTGCCCCATTCCAAGGGATCCATGGACACAAATCCACATCATGACTGATCCTCATGAGAGTCCATTTCATTTTAGCCCCCTCGGTTGTTCCCCCAGTGACAGCAGATCGAATCCTCCTTTTCACTAGGACACAACTGGAATGCAAGTTGGACTGCCCAGGCATCCATCATTAGAACTGTGCTTTGGAGCATTTCTTATGGGACGTCCTTGATCCATCCAAAAGGTCGTGACTGTCCCGCTGACGGAATTCTTGTGGTTTGGAGCATCACACACTCACAAAGTTGGAAATCTTCCATGGTTTCCTGATGCCCCCCCACCTTCATGAAGGGGACATCATGTACAGAAACTCCAACCTAAGCCAACATCTGATCCTCGCCCTGACTTCAGATGCACGAGATCTCATTTCAGGTCTGTAGAGTGTGCCTGCCATGTCACCGCTGCGAATTCTAAGCTGAACTTGTGTTCTCAGACTTCTGTCCAAAAACACCTGGCCCACAAGCCCTGAAGTTGGCAATTCTGGAGCCAGAATGCAGCACTCTGCCTGCCCTCCAGAAGAAAATCTTTGCCCTATGGGGCCAACCAGAAACCCCAAATGAGGACCAACCTTCACATCACTCGACTGTATCCCAATTATACAGTCTAGCCTGGGGACTAATGCCTTGCCTGACACAGCCTGAGCCCAGAACTCATGATGGACACAGACATCTGGCCGCACACTAAGTGCATCGGACCCACCATGGCCTTAGGTCGTCATCTCTTACCAACCTCGGTTTTCAGGCTTCAGAATCTAGACCTTATCTCTACTCACTGCCATGCCGTGTACGTGATGCAGAAATCAGAACTCCTCCTTCCCCATGACCAGAAACCCTGTGGTTGGCATGTTGTCCAACGTGCAGTGTAGGAGAAACCAGCATGGCCCATGAGGCCTCAGACATGCTTGAGGGCTGCGATGGGCACAAACACACATTAGGACCCTAAGCATGAACCCTGGCCTCAAGTAAAGCCTCTCTGGGGCTGGACCAAGAGCCCACATATGGAGATTACCATGCCCCTACTCCCCAAAACTTAACCAGTGCTTGAGAAGTCTAGTCACCCCTACTCAGATCTCTTCTCTAGAATCCCTCCTTGGTGGGACACATGAGGTTAAAAAAAAATAGAGAAAGGACTCCTACCGTCCAAAGAATGACCGCAAACACTTGGAATTGGGCCAAATTCACAGAGAGAAATACTCGTCCATGGCTGATGAGGCCATCCTGACATTCCACGGCCACCATTGACACAAAATCCGGAGACAAAAGCCTGAAAAAGCGCCACACACTCGCCCTTGTTCAAAGCCTGAAAAATTCTCACGGTCTGTAGATCGGGCCTGCCATACCTATGTCCCCAAACCTAAGCCACGTTTGTGTTTTCAGACTTCTGTCTCCATTTTCCTGACCCACACACCCTCAAGGCTTGGCCCCATGGAGCCACACCTCAGGACTGTGCCTGCCCTCCCCATGGGAATTCTGCTCATTCCTTTGGCACAACCTGACAGATTAGGAGAAACATCCGAAGTCCCCGAGGCCACCCCAATATTGTAGGATGTCCGGGACAAACAGGGACCATCTGCCACAAGCTGAGCCACTACCTCCAATCAGACCTGTAGATAGATATCCATAGAAAAGAAGATTGAACAGGACAGGCACCTAGGCCCTAAACGGATCCATTGCTTTTGTTTTCACGTATCTCTCCTCAGAGGCCTGGATTCCAATACCAGCACATGGGGGTTTCTGGAGCTACCAATCAGAACAAATCGCATGCCACATGGGAATCATGCTATATGGAACTGTGTCAAAACCTCCAGTTAGGAGAAAATTTCACGTCACTGGAGCCACCGCCCCATTCCAATGTCTCAATGGACACAATCCCACATTATGACCCATCCTCAGGAGAGTCCATTTCAACTCAAACCTGGCGGTTGCTCACCCAGTGCCAGCAGATCAAACCTGCTTTGTCACTAGGAGACAATTGGAATGCGAGTTCGTTGCCCAGGTATCCATGTTAGAACTCTGCTCTGGAGAAATTCCTAATGGGGTGTCCTTGATCCATTCAACAGGTCTCAACTGTCCTGCAGAAGGAATCCTTGTGGTTTGCAGCATCACACACTCGCACCGTGGGAAAACCTCCATGGCCTCGTGATGCCTCCACCTTCAGGTAGAGGACATCATGGACAGAAACTCCCGTCTGATCCTCGCCCTGACCTCAGATGCATGAGATTTCAATTCAGCTCTGCAGAGTGTGCCTGCCTTGCCCTCGCCCCAAAACCTAAGCCAGCTCGCGTTCTCAGACTTCCATCCTCACACTCCTGGCCCACAAGCCTTCCACTTTGGGAATTCTGGAGACAAAATGCAGCACTCTGCCTGCCCTCCAGAAGAGAGACTTTGCCCTAGGGGTCTACCCAGAAACATCAAATGAGGATCAACCTGCAATTCTCTAGACTGTACCCCAATTATACAGTCTAGCCTGGGCACTAATGCCCTGTCTGACACAGCCTGACCCCAGACCTCGTGACCGACACCCAGACACCTGGCCTCACACTGAACACATCAAACATGCCATGGCCTTAGTTCATCATCTCTTCCCAACCTTGGTCTTCAGGCTTCAGAACCTAGACATTATCTCCACTCACAACTAAGTGATGTACGTGATGCAGAAATCAGAACTTCACCTTCCCCATGACCAGAAACCTTGTGGTTGGCATGTTGTCCAACGTTCAGTATATGAGAACCCAGCATGGCCAATGAGGCCTCAGACATGCTTGAGGGCTGCGATGGGCACAAACACACATTAGGACCCTAAGCATGAACCCTGGCCTCAAGTAAAGCCTCTCCGTGGCTGGACCAAGAGCCTGCATATGGGACTTGCCATGCCCCTACTCCCCCAATCCTAGCCAGAGCTTGAGAAGTCTAGTCAACCTTATTCAGAGCTCTTTTCTGGAATACCTCTTTGGTGGGACACATAAGGAAAAAAAAAAAAAAAACCCAAGATAAAGAAAAAAAAAAGTAAGGACTCCTACCATCCAAAGAATGACCCCAAACACTTGGAATCTGGCCAAATCCACAGAGAGAAATACTCGTCCATGGTCGATGAGGCCAGCCTGACATTCCACGGCCACCATTGACACAAAATCCGGAGACAAAAACCTGAAAAAGCGCCACACACTTGCCCTTTGTTCAGAGCCCCCAAAATTCTCAAGGTCTGTAGATCGGGCCTGCCATGCCTATGTCCCCAAACCTAAGCCGAGTTTGTGTTTTCAGACTTCTGTCTCCATTGTCCTCACCCACACATTCTAAAGGCTGGGCCCCATGGAGCCACACCTCAGGACTGTGCCTGCCCTCTCCAAGGGAATTCTGCTCATTCATTTGGCACAACCTGACAGATTAGGAGAATCATCCAAAATCTCTGAGGCCATCCCAATAGTGTAGGATGTCCTGGACATACAGGGACCCTCTGGCACAAGCTGAGCCACTACCTCCAATCAGAACCTTAGACAGATATCCATAGAAAAGAATATTGAACAAGACAGGCACCTAGGCCCTAATTGGATCCATTGCTTTTGTTTTCAGGCATCTCTCCTCAGAGGCCTGGATTCCAATACCAGCATAAGGGGGTTTCCAGAGCTACCTATCAGAAAAAATCTCGTCTCCCCATGGGAATCTTGCTCTATGGAGCTGTGTCATAACCTCCAGTTAGGAGAAAACTTCAGGTCACTGGAGCCACTGCCCCATTTGAATATCTCCATGGACACAATCCCAAAATATGACCCATCCTCAGGAGAGTCCATTTCAACTAAACCCACTCGGTTGCTACTCCAGAGCCAGCAGATTGAACCTGCCTTGTCGCTAGGAGACAATTGAAATGCGAGTTGGGCTCTTCAGGCATCCATCCTTAGAACCCTGCTCTTGCGTCGTTCCTTATGGGACATCCTTGAGCCATCCAACAGGTCTCGACTGTCCCACAGGAGTCCTTGTGCATGGACCACCTAACAACTCATATCATGGAAAGCTTCCAAGGTCACATGATGCCCCCAATCTTCATGAAGGCAGATCATGGAAAGAAACTCCAACCTGAGCCAACAGCTGATCTTCGCCTTGACTTCAGATGCACGAGATCTTGATTCAGCTCTTCAGAGTGTACCTGCTGTGCCCTCACCCCAAAACCTAAGCGTAGCTAGGGTTCTCCGACTTCCGTCCTCACTCTCCTGGACCACACGCCCTCTATTTTGGGATTTCCGATGACACAGTGCTGCACTCTGCCTGCCCTCTAGAAGAAAAATATTGCCCTATGGGTCTACCCAGAAACCTCAAATGAGGATAAACCTGCACGTCACTCAACTGTACACCAATTATATAGTCTAGCCTGTGCACTAATGCCCTGTCTGACAGAACCTGAGGCCTGAATTCCCAACCGACACCCAGACAGCTTGCAGTACACTGAGAACATCTGAACCGCCATGGCCTTAGGTCGCCATCTCTTTCCAACTTCGGTTTTCAGGCTACAGAATCCTAGACCTTATCTCTACTCACTTCCCATGGGTGAACGTGATGCAGAAATCAGAACTCCTCCTTCCCTCTCGCCAGAATCTTGTGGTTGGCATCTTGTCCAACGTTCAGTGGAGGACCCCTGTAGGGCCTACAGGGGCAGTAGTAGGGCCCCTGAGGGTAGTGTAGGGTCCCTGAGGCCCTGCCTATGCTTAAGAGCTGCGGTGGGCTCAAACACACATTGGGACCCTCAGTTTGAGCCCTGTCCTCAAGTAAAGCCTCTCAGTGGCTGGACCATGAGCCCGCATATGGGGCCTGCCATGCCCCAAGTCACCCAATCTTAACCAGAGGTAGAGACATCTAGTCACCCCTACTCAGGGCTCTGCTCTGGAATCCCTCTTTGGTGGGACATTTGAGGTAAATAAACACAGAAAGGACTCCTCCCACTCACAGAATGACCCCAATCACTTGGGATTGGGCCATCCCAAGTGATTGGGGTCCAGAGAGAAAGACTCGTCCATGGCCCATGAGGCCAGCCCGACATTCCACGGCCACTATTGACACAAAATCCAGAGACATAAGCTTCAGCAAGCGTTCACACTCACCCTTAGGTCATAGCCCAAAAAATTCTCCTCATAGTCTGTAGATTGGGCCTGCCATACCTACGTCCCCAAACCTAAGCCGAGTTTGTGTTTTCAGACTTCTATCCTGACATCCCTGTCCCACACACCCTCCAGACTGAGGCCCCTGGAGCCGCACCTCAGGACTGTGCCTGCCCTCTCCAAGAAAATTCTTCCCATTCCATTGGCCACAACCCTACAGATAAGGAGAAACCTCCAAAGTCCCAGAGGCCATTCCAATAGTGTAGGCCACCCAGGACAAAGAGGGGCGATCTCTCACAAGCTGAGCAACGACGTCAACTCACCCGTAGACAGATAACCCAAAAGAAGAAGATTAAACTGGACTGGCCCCTAGAATGTAATTGGTTCCATTGCTTTTTTTTCTAGGCATCTCTCCTCAGAGGCCTGTTTTCCAATACCAGCATATGGGGGATTCCAGAGATACCAATCAGAACAAATCTTGTCTTCACATGGGAAACTTATCCTTTGGAGCTCTGTAAAAGCCTCCAGTTAGGAGAAACCTTCAGGTAGCCGGAGCAACCGTCCTATTCCAAGGTCTCCATGGACACATACCCGCATTATGACCATTCGGCAGGAGAGTACATTTCAACTCAGCCCCGTCGATTACTCCCCCAGAGGCAGAATATCAAACCTGCCTTGTCGCTAGGAGACAACTGGAATGCAAAGCAGACTCTCTAGGCATCCATCCTTGGAATCCTGCTCTGGCGCCGTTCCATATGGGATGTCCTGGAGCCTTCCAACAGGTCTTGACTGTCCCACAGAAGGAATCCTTGCAGATTGGAGCATCTCACAACTCCTATCGTGGGAAAACCTACATGGCCTCATGAGATGCTCCCCTTTATAAAGGGGCCATCATGGACAGAAACTCCAACCTGAGCCAACTTCTGATGCATTGCTTTGGTTTCTAGGTATCTCTCCTCAGAGGCCTGGTTTCCAATATCAGAATATGGGGGTTTCCTAAGGAAACAATCAGAACAGATCTCATCTCCACATGGGAAACTTGCTCTTTGGAGCTGTGTCAATACCTCAGGTTAGGAGGATCCTTCAGGGCGCTGGCACCATGGCCCAATCCCAAGGTCTCCAAGGACACGTACTTACATTATGATCCATTCTCAGGAGAGTCCATTTGAAATCAGCCCCCTCGGCTGCTCACCCAGAGCCAGCAGATCAAAACTTCCTGGTCACTAAGAGACAGTTGGAATGGGAGGCGGGCTTCCCAGGCATCAATCCTTAGAACCCTGCTCTGGAAAACTTCTTTATGGGACGTCTTGAATCCAACCAACCTGTCTTGACTGTCTCGCAGAATGAATCCTTGTGGTTAGAAGCATCACACAATAACACTGTGAGAAAACCTCCATTTCCTCATGATGCCCCACACCTTCATAAATGGGCCATCACGGACAGAAACTCCATCCTAAGCCAAAGTCTGATCCTCGCCCTGAATTCAGAAGCATGAGATCTCGATTCAGCACTTGAGAGTGTGCCTGCTGGGCCCTCGCCCTGAAACCTAAGCCTAACTTGTGTTCTCAGACTTCCGTCCTCAGAATCCTGGCCACACCCCTCCAATTTGGAAATTCTGGAGACACAATGCAGCACTCTGCCTGGCCTCCAGAAGAAAAATGTTGCCCTATAGGGCTAACCAGAAACGCCAAATGAGTAACAACCTGCATGCCACTCGACCATACCCCAATTATACAGTCTAGCCTGTGCACTAAAGCCCTGTCGGACACAGCCTGAGGGCAGACCTCCAGCCCAACACCCAGACAGTTGGCCGTACACTTGAGCATATCAAACCCACCATGGCTTTAGGCCATCATCTCTACCCAACCTCAAATTTCACATTCAGAACCTAGACCTTATCTCCACTCACTGCTCAGGAGTGAACGTGATGCAAGAATCAGAACTTCTCCTTCGCCTTGGCAAGAAACCTAGTGGTTGGCATGTTGTCCAATGTTCATTGTAGGAGAAAGCAGCATGGACTATGAGGCCCCACCTATCCCTGAGGGCCACAATGTGCACAAACACACATTGTGACCCTCAGCGTGAGCCCTATCCTCATGTAAAGCCTCTTAGTGACTGGAACAACAGCCCACATATGGGGATTGCCAAGCCCCTAGTCCCCCAATCTCAACCAGAGTTCGAGATGTCTAGTCACCCCTACTCAGGGCTCTACTCGGGAATCCCTCTTTGGTGGGACACCTGAGGTAAAAAATAAAAAAATACAGAAAGTACTCTTCCCATTCACAGAATGATCCCAACCACTTGGGATCAGGCCAAATCACCAGAGAAAGAATTGTCCATGGCCCTTGAGGACACCCCGACATTGCACGACGACCATTAACACAAAATCCACAGACAAAACCCTGAGCAAGCGCCACATACTCACCCTTTGTTCATAGCCCGGAAAATTCTCACGGTCTGTAGATCGAGCCTTCATACATACATCCCCAAACCTAAGCTGAGTTTGTGTTTTCAGACTTCTGTCCCCACAGTCCTGGCCCACACAACATCCAAGCTGGGGCCCCTGGAGCCACACCTCAGGACTGTGGCTTCCCTCTCCAGGGGAATTCTGCCATTTCCATTGGCCACAACCCTATAGATTAGGAGAATCCTCCAAACTCCCCGAGGCCATCTGAATTGTGTTGGCTGCCCAGGACACACAGGGATGATCTTTCACAAGTTAGGAAACCACCTCCACTCAGACCCAGAGACAGATATCCCCATAGAATAAGATTGAACTGGACGGGCACTTAGGCCCTAATCAGATCCATTGCTTTTGATTCCAGTCATCTCTCCTCAGAGGCCTGGTTTCCAATACCAGCATATGGGAGATTCCTTAGGCACTCATCAAAACAATTCTCTTCTCTACATAGGAAACATACTCTTTAGAGCTCCATCAAAACCTCCGGTTATGAACATCCCACAAGACCCCGGATCAAGCACCCCATTCCAAGGTCTACATGGACACAAATGCACATTATGACCCATCCTCAACTCACCCTTTTCAACACACCCGCCTCGGTTGCTCCCCTAGATCCAGCAGATCGAACTTGCCTTGGCTCTATGAGACACCTGGAATGGGAGGCAGGCTGCCCAGGCATCCATCCTTAGAACCCTGCTCTGGATAACTTCCTTATGGGATGTCCTGGAGCCATCCAACAGGTCTCGACTGTCCCACAGAAAAAATCATTGTGGTTTGGAGCATTTCACAATTCCCATCGTCGGAAAACCTCCATGTCCTCGTGACACCCTCCCCTTCATGAAGGGGCCGTCATGGACAGAAACTCCGACCTAAGCCAACGTCTGATCCTAGCTCTGTCTTCAGGTATACGGGATCTCGAATCATCTCTGCAGAGGGTGCCTGCCTTCCCTTCACCCCGAAATCTAAGTCTGGCTTGTGTTCTCAGAATTTTTTCCTCACACTCCTGGCCCACAAGCCTTCCAGTTTGGGAATGCTGGAATCACTATGTGGCACTGTGTCTTCCCTCCAGAAGAAAAACGTTGCCCTCTGGGGCTACCCAGTAACCACAAATGAGTACCATCCTGCACGAAACTCGACTGCACCCCAATGATGCAGTCTAGCCTGGGCACTTATTCCCTGTCTGCCACAGCCTGAGCCTGCACCTCCCAACCCACACTCAACAGCTGGCCGAACACTGAGCACATCAGACACACCATGGCCTTAGGGCTTCATCTCTTCCCAACCTCAGTTTTCAGGCTTCAGAACCTAGACCTTAAATCCAATCACAGTCCAGGAGTGAAAGTGTTGCAGAAATTAGAACTCCATCTTCCCCATGGCCAGAAAACTTGTGGTTCCCATACTGTGCAACGTTCAGTGTAGGAGAAACCAGCATGGTACTTTAGGCCACGCCCTGACTTGAGGGGATCCTTGGGCACAAAACCAGATTGTGAAACTCAGTGTGAGACCTATCCTCAAGGAAGGCCTCTCAGTGTCTGGACCAAGAGCCCACATATGGGGCTTGCCATGTTCTTAGGTCCCAATGTTAAGCAGAGGTCTGGTTGTCCAGTTGCCCCCACCCACGACTCTGCTCTGGAATCCCTCTTTTGGTGGTCCACCTGAGGTAAAAAAAAAAAAAAAAAAAAGTAAACAAAAAAAAACAGAAGGGCCTCATCCATTCCCACAGAATGGCCCCAAACTTTTAGGATCGGGTTAAATCCCCAGAAAGGGAGCCTCATCGATGGCCCATGAGGACACCCCGACATTCCATGGCAATCGGTGACACATTTCCAGAAAAAAAAAAAAAAAAGCATGAGCAAGCACCTCACATTCGCCCTTTGTTCATATCCCGAAGAGTTCTCCTCATGGTCTATATATCGGGCCGGCCATAACTACAACCCACAACCTAAGTGGAGATTGTGTTTTCAGACTTTTGTCCAAATAGCCCTGGACCACACACGCTCCACACTTGGGTCCCTGGAGCCACACCTCAGGACTGTGCTTCCCTTTCAAGGGAATTCTTCCCATTCCATTGGCCACAACCTTGCAAATTAGGAAAAACCTCCAAAGTCACCGAGGCCATCCCAATAGTGTAGGCCGCCCAGGACAAACAGGGGTGATCTCAAACCAGCTGAGCAACTACCTCCACTCAGACACCAGATGTCCCCAGAGAAGAATATTGAACCGGACAGGCCCCTAGGCCCTAATCAGATCCATTGCTTTGGTTTCCAGGCATCTGTCCTCAGAGGCCTCGTTTCCAATACCAGCATATGGTGGTTTCCTGAGGCACCAATAAGAACAAATCTCGTCTCCCCATGGAAAACTTGCTCATTGGAGCTTTGTCATAACCTCTGGTTAGGAGAATCCTTCAGGGCCCTGGTGCCACTGCCCCATACCAAGGTCTCCATGGACTCAAACCAACATTAAGACCATCCTCAGGAAAGTCCATTTCAACTCAGCCCCCTCTGTTGCTACCCCAAGCCAGCAGATCAAACGTTTCTTGTTGCTAGGAGACAATTGGAATGTGAGGCTGGCTGCCCAGGCATCCATACTTAGAACCCTGTTCTGGAAAAATACCTTATAAGACATCCTGGAGCCATCCAACAAATCTTAATTGTCCCACAGAAGGAATCCTTGCGGTTTGGAGCATCTCACAACTCCAATAGTGGGAAAACCCCCATGGCCTCATAATGCCCCCCCTTCCTGAAGGGGCCAACATGGACAGAAACTCAAACCTGAGCCAAAGTCTGAACCTCGACCTGACTTCAGATGCATGAGATCTCAATTCAGCTCTGCAGAGTGTGCCTGCCATATCCTTGCCCCGAAACCTAAGCCTAGCTTGTGTTCTCAGACTAACGTCCTCACTCTCCTGGCCCACAAGTCCTCCAGTTTGGGAATTCCGAAGCCACAATGCAGCACTCTGCCTGCCCTCCAGAAGAAAAACTTTGCCCTATGCTGCTAATAAGAAACCCCAAATGATTTTCTAATGCATGCCACTCGATTGTAAAGCAATTATACAGCCCACCCTGTATACTAATGCCCTGTCTGGCACAGCCTGAGACAAGACATCCCAAACGACACCCAGACAGCTGGCCCCAACCTGGACACATAGGACCCGCTATGGCTGTAGGTCGTCATCTCTTCCCAACCTCGGTTTTCAGGCTTCAGAACCTAGACCTTATCTCCAATCACTGCCCAGGGGTGAACGTGATGCAGAAATTAGAATTCCTCCTTCCCCATGGCCAGAAAACTTGTGGTTGGCATGTTGTCCAACGTTCAATGTGGGAAAACCTGCATTGTCCGAAAGGCCACGCCAGTGCTTGAGGGCCGCCTAGGGCACAGACATGCATTGTGACCTGCAGCGTGAGTCCCGTATTAAAGTAACGATTCTCACTGGCTGGACCTAGATCCTGCATATGGGGCTTGTCATATCCATAGGCCCCCAGGCTTAACCAGAGGGCGAGTATTCCAGTTGTCAGTACCCACTGCTATGCTCTAGAATCCCTCTACTGGGGGGACACATGAAGCAGAAAACAGGACACTTCCCTTCCCACAGAATGACCCGAAACTCTTGGCGGCTGGACAAACTACCAGAGAGGGAGACTTCTACGACCCATGAGGCAACTCCTACATTAAACGGCCATTGTGGACAAAACATCCAGAGACAAAAGCCTGAGCGACTGCCTCCCTCTCACCCATTTTCATATCCAGAGGAGCACCCCTCATGGACTGTAGATCAGGCCTGCCGTAACCTCGGCCCCAAACCTGAGCTGAGTTAGGGTTTTTGGATGTCTGTCTGCACAGCCATGGCCCACACAGCCTCCAGGCTGGGGTCTCTGGAGCCACACCACAGAACTGGGCCTGCTCTCTCCTAAGAAACTGCCCATTCCATTGGCCACAACTCTACAAAATAGTAGAAACCTCAAGGTCCCCAAGGACATCCCACTACCGCAAGCCGCACTGGACAAATAGGGGCATTATGACACAAGCTGAGCAACTACTACCTCCATGCAGACACACAAACAGATATCCGCAGAGACAGAAGATTGAACCAGACAGGCCCCTAGGCCCTATTATGAACTCTTGCTTTGGTGTCCAGGTATCACTCCTCAGAGGCCTGGGTTCGAAGACCAGCATACGGGGCTTTCCTGAGGCACCAGACAGAAGACCTCTCATCTCCACATGGGAAGCTTCCTTGTTGGAGTTGTGTCAAGCCCTTCGGGTTGGAGAATCCTGCAGAGTCCCTTAGCTACTGCCACATTCCAAGGTCTCCATGGCCACCAACCCACATTATGACTCATCCTCAGGAGAGTCCATTTAAACTCAGCCTTCTGGGTAGCTCACCCAAGAGCCCGCAGATTGAGCATGCCTTGTCTCGACCAGGCAATGGGAAGGTGAGTTGGTGTTTCTCGGCATCCATGCTTAGGGCCCTGCTCTCGAGTCTTTCTGTATGGGGCATCCTGGAACCATCCAATAGTACTCGACTGTCCTGAAGAAGGAAACTTTGAAGTTTGGAGCAGCTCACAACTCCCAGCATAGGGAAACCTCCCTGGCCTCATGACGCCCCCACCCCCTTCAGGAAGGGGCCATCATGGACACAAACTCCAGCTTGAGGCCACATCTGATAATCGCCTTGACCTCACCTGCAGGAGATCTCGATTCAGCCTCTGCAGAGTGGGCCTGCCATGCTCTTGGCCCCAAAACTCGTGCTAGCTTGTGTTTTCAGACTTCGCTCCTCACAATTCTGGCCACACCCCTCCAGTTTGGCAATTCTGGAGACACAATGCAGCACTCTGCCTGCCCTCCAGAAGAAAAATGTTTCCTATAGGGCTAACCAGAAACGCCAAATGAGTAACAACCTGCATGCCACTCGACCATACCCCAATTATACAGTCTAGCCTGTGCACTAAAGCCCTGTCTGACACAGCCTGAGGGCAGACCTCCAGTCCAACACCCAGACAGCTGGCCTTACACAGAGCATATCACACCCACAATGGCTTTAGGCCATCATCTCTACCCAACCTCAGTTTTCACCTTCAGAACCTATACCTTATCTCCACTCACTGCTCAGGAGTGAACGTGATGCAAGAATCAGAACTTCTCCTTTGCCTTGGCAAGAAACCTAGTGGTTTTCATGTTGTCCAATGTTCATTGTAGGAGAAAGCAGCATGGACTATGAGGCCCCACCTATCCGTGAGGGCCACAATTTGGACAAACACACATTGTGACCCTCAGCGTGAGCCCTATCCTCATGTAAAGCCTCTTAGTGACTGGAACAACAGCCCACATATGGGGCTTGCCAAGCCCCTAGTCCCCCAATCTCAACCAGAGTTCGAGATGTCTAGTCACCCCTACTCAATGCTCTACTCTGGAATCCCTCTTTGGTGGGACACCTGAGGTAAAAAAAAAAAAAATACAGAAAGGACTCTTCCCATCCACAGAATGATCCCAACCACTTGGGATCAGGCCAAATCACCAGAGAAAGAATTGTCCATGGCCCTTGAGGACACCCCGACATTCCACGGCCACCATTGACACAAAATCCAGAGACAAAACCCTGAGCAAGCGCCACATACTCGCCCTTTGTTCATAGCCCGGAAAATTCTCACGGTCTGTTGATCGAGCCTTCATACATACATCCCCAAACCTAAGCTGAGTTTGTGTTTTCAGACTTCTGTCCCCACAGTCCTGGCCCACACACCATCCAAGCTGGGGCCCCTGGAGCCACACCTCAGGACTGTGGCTTCCCTCTCCAGGGGAATTTTGCCATTTCCATTGGCCACAACCCTATAGATTAGGAGAATCCTCGAAACTCCCCCAGGCCATCGGAATTGTGTTGGCTGCCCAGGACACACAGGGATGATCTTTCACAAGTTAGGAAACCACCTCCACTCAGACCCAGAGACAGATATCCCCATAGAATAAGATTGAACTGGACGGGCACTTAGGCCCTAATCAGATCCATTGCTTTTGATTCCAGTCATCTCTCCTCAGAGGCCTGGTTTCCAATACCAGCATATGGGAGATTCCTTAGGCACTCATCAAAACAATTCTCTTCTCTACATAGGAAACATACTCTTTAGAGCTCCATCAAAACCTCCGGTTATGAACATCCCTCAAAGCCCCTGATCAAGCACCCCATTCCAAGGTCTACATGGACACAAATGCACATTATGACCCATCCTCAACTCACCCATTTCAAAACACCCGCCTCGGTTGCTCCCCTAGATCCAGCAGATCGAACTTGCCTTGGCTCTATGAGACACCTGGAATGGGAGGCAGGCTGCCCACGCATCCATCCTTAGAACCCTGCTCTGGATAACTTCCTTATGGGATGTCCTGGAGCCATCCAACAGGTCTCGACTGTCCCACAGAAGGAATCATTGTGGTTCGGAGCATCTCACAATTCCCATCGTGGGAAAACCTCCATGTCCTCGTGACACCCTCCCCTTCATGAATGGGCCGTCATGGACAGAAACTCCGACCTAAGAAAACGTCTGATCCTAGCTCTGTCTTCAGGTATACGGGATCTCGAATTATCTCTGCAGAGGGTGCCTGCCGTCCCCTCACCCCGAAATCTAAGTCTGGCTTGTGTTCTCAGAATTTTTTCCTCACACTCCTGGCCCACAAGCCTTCCAGTTTGGGAATTTTGGAGTCACTATGTGGCACTGTGTCTTCCCTCCAGAAGAAAAACGTTGCCCTCTGGGACTACCAGTAACCACAAATGAGTACCATCCTGCACGAAACTCGACTGCACCCCAATGATGCAGTCTAGCCTGGGCACTAATTCCCTGTCTGCCACTGCCTGAGCCTGCACCTCCCAACCCATACTCAACAGCTGGCCGAACACTGAGCACATCAGACACACCATGGCCTTAGGGCTTCATCTCTTCCCAACCTCAGTTTTCAGGCTTCAGAACCTAGACCTTAAATCCAATCACAGTCCAGGAGTGAAAGTGTTGCAGAAATTAGAACTCCATCTTGCCAATTGCCAGAAAACTTGTGGTTCCTTTACTGTGCAACGTTCAGTGTAGGAGAAACCAGCATGGTACATTAGGCCACGCCCTGACTTGAGGGGCTCCTTGGGCACAAAACCACATTGTGAAACTCAGTGTGAGACCTATCCTCAAGGAAGGCCTCTCAGTGTCTGGACCAAGAGCCCACATAAGGGGCTTGCCATGTTATTAGGTCCCAATGTTAACCAGAGGTCTGGTTGTCATGTTGCCCCCACCCACGAATCTGCTCTGGAATCCCTCTTTTGGTGGTCCACCGGAGGTTAAAAAAAAAAAAAAACAAAAAACAAAAAAAATAAACAAAAAAAAAAACAGAAAGGCCTCCTCCCTTCCCACAGAATGACACCAAACTCTTGGGATCGGGTCAAATCCCCAGAAAGTGAGCCTCATCGATGGCCCATGAGGACACCCCGACATTCCATGGCAATCGGTGACACATTTCCAGAAAAAAAAAAAAAAAAAGCATGAGCATGCACATCACATTCGCCCTTTGTTCATATCCCGAAGAGGTCTCCTCACGGTCTATAGATCGGGCCGGCCATACCTACATCCCACAACCTAAGTGGAGTTTGTGTTTTCAGACTTTTGTACAAATAGCCCTGGACCACACACGCTCCACACTTGGGTCCCTGGAGCCACACCTCAGGACTGTGCTTCCCTTTCAAGGGAATTCTTCCCATTCCATTGGCCACAACCTTGCAAATTAGGAAAAACTTCCAAAGTCACCGAGGCCATCCCAATAGTGTAGGCCGCCCAGGACAAACAGGGGTGATCTCAAACCAGCTGAGCAACTACCTCCACTCAGACAACAGATGTCCCCAGAGAAGAATATTGAACCGGACAGGCCCCTAGGCCCTAAACAGATCCATTGCTTTGGTTTCCAGGCATCTCTCCTCAGAGGCCTCGTTTCCAATACCAGCATATGGTGGTTTCCTGAGGCACCAATAAGAACAAATCTCGTCTCCCCATGGAAACTTGCTCATTGGAGCTTTGTCATAACCTCTGGTTAGGAGAATCCTTCAGGGCCCTGGTGCCACTGCTCCATACCAAGGTCTCCATGGACTCAAACCAACATTAAGACCATCCTCAGGAAAGTCCATTTCAACTCAGCCCCCTCTGTTGCTACCCCAAGCCAGCAGATCAAACGTTTCTTGTTGCTAGGAGACAATTGGAATGTGAGGCTGGCTGCCCAGGCATCCATACTTAGAACCCTGTTCTGGAAAAATACCTTATAAGACGTCCTGGAGCCATCCAACAAATCTTAATTGTCCCACAGAAGGAATCCTTGCGGTTTGGAGCATCTCACAACTCCAAAAGTGGGAAAACCCCCATGGCCTCATAATTCCCCCCCTTCCTGAAGGGGCCAACATGGACAGAAACTCAAACCTGAGCCAAAGTCTGAACCTCGACCTGACTTCAGACGCATGAGATCTCAATTCAGCTCTGCAGAGTGTGCCTGCCATGTCCTTGCCCCGAAACCTAAGCCTAGCTTGTGTTCTCAGACTTCCGTCCTCACTCTCCTGGCCCACAAGCTCTCCAGTTTGGGAATTCCGAAGCCACAATGCAGCACTCTGCCTGCCCTCCAGAAGAAAAACTTTGCCCTATGCTGCTAATAAGTAATCCCAAATGATTTTCTAATGCATGCCACTCGATTGTAAAGCAATTATACAGCCCACCCTGTATACTAATGCCCTGTCTGGCACAGCCTGAGACAAGACATCCCAAACGACACCCAGACAGCTGGCCCCAACCTGGACACATAGGACCCGTTATGGCTGTAGGTCGTCATCTCTTCCCAACCTCGGTTCTCAGGCTTCAGAACCTAGACCTTATCTCCAATCACTGCCCAGGGGTGAACGTGATGCAGAAATTAGAATTCCTCCTGCCCCATGGCCAGAAACCTTGTGGTTGGCATGTTGTCCAGCGTTCAATGTGGGAAAACCTGCATTGTCCGAAAGGCCACGCCAGTGCTTGAGGGCCGCCTAGGGCACAGACATGCATTGTGATCTGCAGCGTGAGTCCCGTATTAAAGTAACGCCTCTCAGTGGCTGGACCAAGATCCTGCATATGGGGCTTTCATATCCATAGGCCCCTCAGGCTTAACCAGAGGGCGAATATTCCAGTTGTCAGTACCCACTGCTATGTTCTAGAATCCCTCTACTGGGGGGACACATGAAGCAGAAAACAGGACACTTCCCTTCCCACAGAATGACCCCAAACTCTTGGGGGCTGGACAAACTACCAGAGAGGGAGACTTCTACGACCCATGAGGCAACTCCTACATTAAACGGCCATTGTGGACAAAACATCCAGAGACAAAAGCCTGAGCGACTGCCTCCCTCTCACCCTTCTTTCATATCCAGAGGAGCACCCCTCATGGACTGTAGATCAGGCCTGCCGTAACCTCGGCCCCAAACCTGAGCTGAGTTAGGGTTTTTGGATGTCTGTCTGCACAGCCATGGCCCACACAGCCTCCAGGCTGGAGTCTCTGGAGCCACACCACAGACCTGTGCCTGCTCTCTCCTAAGAAACTGCCCATTCCATTGGCCACAACTCTACAAAATAGTAGAAACCTCAAGGTCCCCAAGGACATCCCACTACCGCAAGCCGCACTGGACAAATAGGGGCATTATGACACAAGCTGAGCAACTACTACCTCCATGCAGACACACAGACAGATATCCGCAGAGACAGAAGATTGAACCAGACAGGCCCCTAGGCCCTATTATGAACTCTTGCTTTGGTGTCCAGGTATCACTCCTCAGAGGCCTGGGTTCGAAGACCAGCATACGGGGCTTTCCTGAGGCACCAGACAGAAGACCTCTCATCTCCACATGGGAAGCTTCCTTGTTGGAGTTGTGTCAAGCCCTTCGGGTTGGAGAATCCTGCAGATTCCCTTAGCTACTGCCACATTCCAAGGTCTCCATGGCCACCAACCCACATTATGACTTATCCTCAGGAGAGTCCATTTAATCTCAGCCTTCTGGGTAGCTCACCCAAGAGCCCGCAGATTGAGCGTGCCTTGTCTCGACCAGGCAATGGGAAGGTGAGTTGGCGTTTCTCGGCATCCATGCTTAGGGCCCTGCTCTCGAGTCTTTCTGTATGGGGCATCCTGGAACCATCCAATAATACTCGACTGTCCTGGGCGCCTGGGTGGCTCAGTGGTTAAGCCGCTGCCTTCGGCTCAGGTCATGATCTCAGGGTCCTGGGATCCAGTCCCGCATCGGGCTCTCTGCTCAGCAGGGAGCCTGCTTCCTCCTCTCTCTCTCTCTGCCTTCCTCTCTGCCTACTTGTGATCTCTTTCTGTCAAATAAATAAATAAAATCTTTAAAAAAAATAAAATACTTGACTGTCCTGAAGAAGGAAACTTTGAAGTTTGGAGCATCTCACAACTCCCAGCGTAGGGAAACCTCCCTGGCCTCATGTAGCCCCCACCCCCTTCAGGAAAAGGCCGTCATGGACACAAACTCCAGCTTGAGGCCACATCTGATAATCGCCCTGACCTCACCTGCAGGAGATCTCGATTCAGCCTCTGCAGAGTGGGCCTGCCATGCTCTTGGCCCCAAAACTCGTGCTAGCTTGTGCTTTCACTCTTCCTTCCTCACAATCCTGGCCACACCCCTCCAGTTTGGCAATTCTGGAGACACAATGCAGCACTCTGCCTGCCCTCCAGAAGAAAAATGTTGCCCTATAGGGCTAACCAGAAACGCCAAATGAGTAACAACCTGCATGCCACTCGACCATACCCCAATTATACAGTCTAGCCTGTGCACTAAAGCCCTGTCTGACACAGCCTGAGGGCAGACCTCCAGTCCAACACCCAGACAGCTGGCCATACACAGAGCATATCACACCCACAATGGCTTTAGGCCATCATCTCTACCCAACCTCAGTTTTCACCTTCAGAACCTAGAACTTATCTCCACTCACTGCTCAGGAGTGAACGTTATGCAAGAATCAGAACTTCTCCTTCGCCTTGGCAAGAAACCTAGTGGTTGGCATGTTGTCCAATGTTCATTGTAGGAGAAAGCAGCATGGACTATGAGGCCCCACCTATCCCTGAGGGCCACAATTTGCACAAACACACATTGTGACCCTCAGCGAGAGCCCTATCCTCATGTAAAGCCTATTAGTGACTGGAACAACAGCACACATATGGGGCTTGCCAAGCCACTAGTCCCCCAATCTCAACCAGAGTTCGAGATGTCTAGTCACCCCTACTCAATGCTCTACTCTGGAATCCCTCTTTGGTGGGACACCTGAGGTAAAAAAAAAAAAATACAGAAAGGACTCTTCCCATCCACAGAATGATCCCAACCACTTGGGATCAGGCCAAATCACCAGAGAAAGAATTGTCCATGGCCCTTGAGGACACCCCGACATTCCACGGCCACCATTGACACAAAATCCAGAGACAAAACCCTGAGCAAGCGCCACATACTCGCCCTTTGTTCATAGCCCGGAAAATTCTCACGGTCTGTTGATCGAGCCTTCATACATACATCCCCAAACCTAAGCTGAGTTTGTGTTTTCAGACTTCTGTCCCCACAGTCCTGGCCCACACACCATCCAAGCTGGGGCCCCTGGAGCCACACCTCAGGACTGTGGCTTCCCGCTCCAGGGGAATTCTGCCCTTTCCATTGGCCACAACCTTATAGATTAGGAGAATCCTCCAAACTCCCCCAGGCCATCCGAATTGTGTTGGCTGCCCAGGACACACAGGGATGATCTTTCACAAGTTAGGAAACCACCTCCACTCAGACCCAGAGACAGATATCCCCATAGAATAAGATTGAACTGGACGGGCACTTAGGCCCTAACCAGATCCATTGCTTTTGATTCCAGTCATCTCTCCTCAGAGGCCTGGTTTCCAATACCAGCATATGGGAGATTCCTTAGGCTCTCATCAAAACAATTCTCTTCTCTACATAGGAAATATACTCTTTAGAGCTCCATCAAAACCTCCGGTTATGAACATCCCTCAAGGCCCCGGATCAAGCACCCCATTCCAAGGTCTACATGGACACAAATGCACATTATGACCCATCCTCAACTCACCCATTTCAAAACACCCGCCTCGGTTGCTCCCCTAGATCCAGCAGATCGAACTTGCCTTGGCTCTATGAGACACCTGGAATGGGAGGCATTCTGCCCACGCATCCATCCTTAGAACCCTGCTCTGGATAACTTCCTTATGGGATGTCCTGGAGCCATCCAACATGTCTCGACTGTCCCACAGAAGGAATCATTGTGGTTCGGAGCATCTCACAATTCCCATCGTGGGAAAACCTCCATGTCCTCGTGACACCCTCCCCTTCATGAATGGGCCATCATGGACAGAAACTCCGACCTAAGAAAACGTCTGATCCTAGCTCTGTCTTCAGGTATACGGGATCTCGAATCATCTCTGCAGAGGGTGCCTGCCGTCCCCTCACCCCGAAATCTAAGTCTGGCTTGTGTTCTCAGAATTTTTTCCTCACACTCCTGGCCCACAAGCCTTCCAGTTTGGGAATTTTGGAGTCACTATGTGGCACTGTGTCTTCCCTCCAGAAGAAAAACGTTGCCCTCTGGGACTACCCAGTAACCACAAATGAGTACCACCCTGCACAAAACTCGACTGCACCCCAATGATACAGTCTAGCCTGGGCACTAAATCCCTGTCTGCCACAGCCTGAGCCTGCACCTCGCAACCCACACTCAACAGCTGGCCGAACACTGAGCACATCAGACACACCATGGCCTTAGGGCTTCATCTCTTCCCAACCTCAGTTTTCAGGCTTCAGAACCTAGACCTTAAATCCAATCACAGTCCAGGCGTGAAAGTGTTGCAGAAATTAGAACTCCATCTTGCCAATTGCCAGAAAACTTGTGGTTCCTTTACTGTGCAACGTTCAGTGTAGGAGAAACCTGCATGGTACATTAGGCCACGCCCTGACTTGAGGGGCTCCTTGGGCACAAAACCACATTGTGAAACTCAGTGTGAGACCTATCCTCAAGGAAGGCCTCTCAGTGTCTGGACCAAGAGCCCACATAAGGGGCTTGCCATGTTATTAGGTCCCAATGTTAACCAGAGGTCTGGTTGTCATGTTGCCCCCACCCACGAATCTGCTCTGGAATCCCTCTTTTGGTGGTCCACCGGAGGTTAAAAAAAAAAAAAAAAATAAAAAAATAAACAAAAAAAAAACAGAAAGGCCTCCTCCCTTCCCACAGAATGACACCAAACTCTTGGGATCGGGTCAAATCCCCAGAAAGTGAGCCTCATCGATGGCCCATGAGGACACCCCGACATTCCATGGCAATCGGTGACACATTTCCAGAAAAAAAAAAAAAAAAAGCATGAGCATGCACATCACATTCGCCCTTTGTTCATATCCCGAAGAGGTCTCCTCACGGTCTATAGATCGGGCCAGCCATACCTACATCCCACAACCTAAGTGGAGTTTGTGTTTTCAGACTTTTGTCCAAATAGCCCTGGACCACACACGCTCCACACTTGGGTCCCTGGAGCCACACCTCAGGACTGTGCTTCCCTTTCAAGGGAATTCTTCCCATTCCATTGGCCACAACCTTGCAAATTAGGAAAAACCTCCAAAGTCACCGAGGCCATCCCAATAGTGTAGGCCGCCCAGGACAAACAGGGGTGATCTCAAACCAGCTGAGCAACTACCTCCACTCAGACAACAGATGTCCCCAGAGAAGAATATTGAACCGGACAGGCCCCTAGGCCCTAAACAGATCCATTGCTTTGGTTTCCAGGCATCTCTCCTCAGAGGCCTCGTTTCCAATACCAGCATATGGTGGTTTCCTGAGGCACCAATAAGAACAAATCTCGTCTCCCCATGGAAACTTGCTCATTGGAGCTTTGTCATAACCTCTGGTTAGGAGAATCCTTCAGGGCCCTGGTGCCACTGCTCCATACCAAGGTCGCCATGGACTCAAACCAACATTAAGACCATCCTCAGGAAAGTCCATTTCAACTCAGCCCCCTCTGTTGCTACCCCAAGCCAGCAGATCAAACGTTTCTTGTTGCTAGGAGACAATTGGAATGTGAGGCTGGCTGCCCAGGCATCCATACTTAGAACCCTGTTCTGGAAAAATACCTTATAAGACGTCCTGGAGACATCCAACAAATCTTAATTGTCCCACAGAAGGAATCCTTGCGGTTTGGAGCATCTCACAACTCCAAAATGGGAAAACCCCCATGGCCTCATAATGCCCCCCCTTCCTGAAGGGGCCAACATGGACAGAAACTCAAACCTGAGCCAAAGTCTGAACCTCGACCTGACTTCAGATGCATGAGATCTCAATTCAGCTCTGCAGAGTGTGCCTGCCATGTCCTTGCCCCGAAACCTAAGCCTAGCTTGTGTTCTCAGACTTCCGTCCTCACTCTCCTGGCCCACAAGCCCTCCAGTTTGGGAATTTCGAAGCCACAATGCAGCACTCTGCCTGCCCTCCAGAAGAAAAACTTTGCCCTATGCTGCTAATAAGTAATCCCAAATGATTTTCTAATGCATGCCACTCGATTGTAAAGCAATTATACAGCCCACCCTGTATACTAATGCCCTGTCTTTCACAGCCTGAGACAAGACATCCCAAACGACACCCAGACAGCTGGCCCCAACCTGGACACATAGGACCCGTTATGGCTGTAGGTCGTCATCTCTTCCCAACCTCGGTTTTCAGGCTTCAGAACCTAGACCTTATCTCCAATCACTGCCCAGGGGTGAACGTGATGCAGAAATTAGAATTCCTCCTTCCCCATGGCCAGAAACCTTGTGGTTGGCATGTTGTCCAACGTTCAATGTGGGAAAACCTGCATTGTCCGAAAGGCCACGCCAGTGCTTGAGGGCCGCCTAGGGCACAGACATGCATTGTGACCTGCAGCGTGAGTCCCGTATTAAAGTAACGCCTCTCAGTGGCTGGACCAAGATCCTGCATATGGGGCTTGTCATATCCATAGGCCCCCCAGGCTTAACCAGAGGGCGAGTATTCCAGTTGTCAGTACCCACTGCTATGCTCTAGAATCCCTCTACTGGGGGGACACATGAAGCAGAAAACAGGACACTTCCCTTCCCACAGAATGACCCCAAACTCTTGGGGGCTGGACAAACTACCAGAGAGGGAGACTTCTACGACCCATGAGGCAACTCCTACATTAAACGGCCATTGTGGACAAAACATCCAGAGACAAAAGCCTGAGCGACTGCCTCCCTCTCACCCTTCTTTCATATCCAGAGGAGCTCCCCTCATGGACTGTAGATCAGGCCTGCCGTAACCTCGGCCCCAAACCTGAGCTGAGTTAGGGTTTTTGGATGTCTGTCTGCACAGCCATGGCCCACACAGCCTCCAGGCTGGAGTCTCTGGAGCCACACCACAGAACTGGGCCTGCTCTCTCCTAAGAAACTGCCCATTCCATTGGCCACAACTCTACAAAATAGTAGAAACCTCAAGGTCCCCAAGGACATCCCACTACCGCAAGCCGCACTGGACAAATAGGGGCATTATGACACAAGCTGAGCAACTACTACCTCCATGCAGACACACAGACAGATATCCGCAGAGACAGAAGATTGAACCAGACAGGCCCCTAGGCCCTATTATGAACTCTTGCTTTGGTGTCCAGGTATCACTCCTCAGAGGCCTGGGTTCGAAGACCAGCATACGGGGCTTTCCTGAGGCACCAGAGAGAAGACCTCTCATCTCCACATGGGAAGCTTCCTTGTTGGAGTTGTGTCAAGCCCTTCAGGTTGGAGAATCCTGCAGAGTCCCTTAGCTACTGCCACATTCCAAGGTCTCCATGGCCACCAACCCACATTATGACTCATCCTCAGGAGAGTCCATTTAAACTCAGCCTTCTGGGTAGCTCACCCAAGAGCCCGCAGATTGAGCATGCCTTGTCTCGACCAGGCAATGGGAAGGTGAGTTGGTGTTTCTCGGCATCCATGCTTAGGGCCCTGCTCTCGAGTCTTTCTGTATGGGGCATCCTGGAACCATCCAATAGTACTCGACTGTCCTGAAGAAGGAAACTTTGAAGTTTGGAGCAGCTCACAACTCCCAGCGTAGGGAAACCTCCCTGGACTCATGACGCCCCCACCCCCTTCAGGAAGGGGCCATCATGGACACAAACTCCAGCTTGAGGCCACATCTGATAATCGCCCTGACCTCACCTGCAGGAGATCTCGATTCAGCCTCTGCAGAGTGGGCCTGCCATGCTCTTGGCCCCAAAACTCGTGCTAGCTTGTGTTTTCAGACTTCGCTCCTCACAATTCTGGCCACACCCCTCCAGTTTGGCAATTCTGGAGACACAATGCAGCACTCTGCCTGCCCTCCAGAAGAAAAATGTTGCCCTATAGGGCTAACCAGAAACGCCAAATGAGTAACAACCTGCATGCCACTCGACCATACCCCAATTATACAGTCTAGCCTGTGCACTAAAGCCCTGTCTGACACAGCCTGAGGGCAGACCTCCAGTCCAACACCCAGACAGCTGGCCATACACAGAGCATATCACACCCACAATGGCTTTAGGCCATCATCTCTACCCAACCTCAGTTTTCACCTTCAGAACCTAGAACTTATCTCCACTCACTGCTCAGGAGTGAACGTGATGCAAGAATCAGAACTTCTCCTTTGCCTTGGCAAGAAACCTAGTGGTTTTCATGTTGTCCAATGTTCATTGTAGGAGAAAGCAGCATGGACTATGAGGCCCCACCTATCCGTGAGGGCCACAATTTGGACAAACACACATTGTGACCCTCAGCGTGAGCCCTATCCTCATGTAAAGCCTCTTAGTGACTGGAACAACAGCCCACATATGGGGCTTGCCAAGCCCCTAGTCCCCCAATCTCAACCAGAGTTCGAGATGTCTAGTCACCCCTACTCAATGCTCTACTCTGGAATCCCTCTTTGGTGGTACACCTGAGGTAAAAAAAAAAAAAAATACAGAAAGGACTCTTCCCATCCACAGAATGATCCCAACCACTTGGGATCAGGCCAAATCACCAGAGAAAGAATTGTCCATGGCCCTTGAGACCACCCCGACATTCCACGGCCACCATTGACACAAAATCCAGAGACAAAAGCCTGAGCAAGCGCCACATACTCGCCCTTTGTTCATAGCTCGGAAAATTCTCACGGTCTGTTGATCGAGCCTTCATACATACATCCCCAAACCTAAGCTGAGTTTGTGTTTTCAGACTTCTGTCCCCACAGTCCTGGCCCACACACCATCCAAGCTGGGGCCCCTGGAGCCACACCTCAGGACTGTGGCTTCCCTCTCCAGGGGAATTCTGCCATTTCCATTGGCCACAACCCTATAGATTAGGAGAATCCTCGAAACTTCCCCAGGCCATCGGAATTGTGTTGGCTGCCCAGGACACACAGGGATGATCTTTCACAAGTTAGGAAACCACCTCCACTCAGACCCAGAGACAGATAACCCCATAGAATAAGATTGAACTGGACGGGCACTTAGGCCCTAATCAGATCCATTGCTTTTGATTCCAGTCATCACTCCTCAGAGGCCTGGTTTCCAATACCAGCATATGGGAGATTCCTTAGGCACTCATCAAAACAATTCTCTTCTCTACATAGGAAACATACTCTTTAGAGCTCCATCAAAACCTCCGGTTATGAACATCCCTCAAGGCCCCTGATCAAGCACCCCATTCCAAGGTCTACATGGACACAAATGCACATTATGACCCATCCTCAACTCACCCATTTCAAAACACCCGCCTCGGTTGCTCCCCTAGATCCAGCAGATCGAACTTGCCTTGGCTCTATGAGACACCTGGAATGGGAGGCAGGCTGCCCACGCATCCATCCTTAGAACCCTGCTCTGGATAACTTCCTTATGGGATGTCCTGGAGCCATCCAACAGGTCTCGACTGTCCCACAGAAGGAATCATTGTGGTTCGGAGCATCTCACAATTCCCATCGTGGGAAAACCTCCATGTCCTCGTGACACCCTCCCCTTCATGAATGGGCCGTCATGGACAGAAACTCCGACCTAAGAAAACGTCTGATCCTAGCTCTGTCTTCAGGTATACGGGATCTCGAATTATCTATGCAGAGGGTGCCTGCCGTCCCCTCACCCCGAAATCTAAGTCTGGCTTGTGTTCTCAGAATTTTTTCCTCACACTCCTGGCCCACAAGCCTTCCAGTTTGGGAATTTTGGAGTCACTATGTGGCACTGTGTCTTCCCTCCAGAAGAAAAACGTTGCCCTCTGGGACTACCAGTAACCACAAATGAGTACCATCCTGCACGAAACTCGACTGCACCCCAATGATGCAGTCTAGCCTGGGCACTAATTCCCTGTCTGCCACTGCCTGAGCCTGCACCTCCCAACCCATACTCAACAGCTGGCCGAACACTGAGCACATCAGACACACCATGGCCTTAGGGCTTCATCTCTTCCCAACCTCAGTTTTCAGGCTTCAGAACCTAGACCTTAAATCCAATCACAGTCCAGGAGTGAAAGTGTTGCAGAAATTAGAACTCCATCTTGCCAATTGCCAGAAAACTTGTGGTTCCTTTACTGTGCAACGTTCAGTGTAGGAGAAACCAGCATGGTACATTAGGCCACGCCCTGACTTGAGGGGCTCCTTGGGCACAAAACCACATTGTGAAACTCAGTGTGAGACCTATCCTCAAGGAAGGCCTCTCAGTGTCTGGACCAAGAGCCCACATAAGGGGCTTGCCATGTTATTAGGTCCCAATGTTAACCAGAGGTCTGGTTGTCATGTTGCCCCCACCCACGAATCTGCTCTGGAATCCCTCTTTTGGTGGTCCACCGGAGGTTAAAAAAAAAAAAAACAAAAAACAAAAAAAATAAACAAAAAAAAAACAGAAAGGCCTCCTCCCTTCCCACAGAATGACACCGAACTCTTGGGATCGGGTCAAATCCCCAGAAAGTGAGCCTCATCGATGGCCCATGAGGACACCCCGACATTCCATGGCAATCGGTGACACATTTCCAGAAAAAAGAAAAAAAGCATGAGCATGCACATCACATTCGCCCTTTGTTCATATCCCGAAGAGGTCTCCTCACGGTCTATAGATCGGGCCGGCCATACCTACATCCCACAACCTAAGTGGAGTTTGTGTTTTCAGACTTTTGTCCAAATAGCCCTGGACCACACACGCTCCACACTTGGGTCCCTGGAGCCACACCTCAGGACTGTGCTTCCCTTTCAAGGGAATTCTTCCCATTCCATTGGCCACAACCTTGCAAATTAGGAAAAACCTCCAAAGTCACCGAGGCCATCCCAATAGTGTAGGCCGCCCAGGACAAACAGGGGTGATCTCAAACCAGCTGAGCAACTACCTCCACTCAGACAACAGATGTCCCCAGAGAAGAATATTGAACCGGACAGGCCCCTAGGCCCTAAACAGATCCATTGCTTTGGTTTCCAGGCATCTCTCCTCAGAGGCCTCGTTTCCAATACCAGCATATGGTGGTTTCCTGAGGCACCAATAAGAACAAATCTCGTCTCCCCATGGAAACTTGCTCATTGGAGCTTTGTCATAACCTCTGGTTAGGAGAATCCTTCAGGGCCCTGGTGCCACTGCTCCATACCAAGGTCGCCATGGACTCAAACCAACATTAAGACCATCCTCAGGAAAGTCCATTTCAACTCAGCCCCCTCTGTTGCTACCCCAAGCCAGCAGATCAAACGTTTCTTGTTGCTAGGAGACAATTGGAATGTGAGGCTGGCTGCCCAGGCATCCATACTTAGAACCCTGTTCTGGAAAAATACCTTATAAGACGTCCTGGAGCCATCCAACAAATCTTAATTGTCCCACAGAAGGAATCCTTGCGGTTTGGAGCATCTCACAACTCCAAAAGTGGGAAAACCCCCATGGCCTCATAATTCCCCCCCTTCCTGAAGGGGCCAACATGGACAGAAACTCAAACCTGAGCCAAAGTCTGAACCTCGACCTGACTTCAGACGCATGAGATCTCAATTCAGCTCTGCAGAGTGTGCCTGCCATGTCCTTGCCCCGAAACCTAAGCCTAGCTTGTGTTCTCAGACTTCCGTCCTCACTCTCCTGGCCCACAAGCTCTCCAGTTTGGGAATTCCGAAGCCACAATGCAGCACTCTGCCTGCCCTCCAGAAGAAAAACTTTGCCCTATGCTGCTAATAAGTAATCCCAAATGATTTTCTAATGCATGCCACTCGATTGTAAAGCAATTATACAGCCCACCCTGTATACTAATGCCCTGTCTGGCACAGCCTGAGACAAGACATCCCAAACGACACCCAGACAGCTAGCCCCAACCTGGACACATAGGACCCGTTATGGCTGTAGGTCGTCATCTCTTCCCAACCTCGGTTCTCAGGCTTCAGAACCTAGACCTTATCTCCAATCACTGCCCAGGGGTGAACGTGATGCAGAAATTAGAATTCCTCCTTCCCCATGGCCAGAAACCTTGTGGTTGGCATGTTGTCCAGCGTTCAATGTGGGAAAACCTGCATTGTCCGAAAGGCCACGCCAGTGCTTGAGGGCCGCCTAGGGCACAGACATGCATTGTGATCTGCAGCGTGAGTCCCGTATTAAAGTAACGCCTCTCAGTGGCTGGACCAAGATCCTGCATATGGGGCTTTCATATCCATAGGCCCCTCAGGATTAACCAGAGGGCGAATATTCCAGTTGTCAGTACCCACTGCTATGTTCTAGAATCCCTCTACTGGGGGGACACATGAAGCAGAAAACAGGACACTTCCCTTCCCACAGAATGACCCCAAACTCTTGGGGGCTGGACAAACTACCAGAGAGGGAGACTTCTACGACCCATGAGGCAACTCCTACATTAAACGGCCATTGTGGACAAAACATCCAGAGACAAAAGCCTGAGCGACTGCCTCCCTCTCACCCTTCTTTCATATCCAGAGGAGCTCCCCTCATGGACTGTAGATCAGGCCTGCCGTAACCTCGGCCCCAAACCTGAGCTGAGTTAGGGTTTTTGGATGTCTGTCTGCACAGCCATGGCCCACACAGCCTCCAGGCTGGAGTCTCTGGAGCCACACCACAGAACTGGGCCTGCTCTCTCCTAAGAAACTGCCCATTCCATTGGCCACAACTCTACAAAATAGTAGAAACCTCAAGGTCCCCAAGGACATCCCACTACCGCAAGCCGCACTGGACAAATAGGGGCATTATGACACAAGCTGAGCAACTACTACCTCCATGCAGACACACAGACAGATATCCGCAGAGACAGAAGATTGAACCAGACAGGCCCCTAGGCCCTATTATGAACTCTTGCTTTGGTGTCCAGGTATCACTCCTCAGAGGCCTGGGTTCGAAGACCAGCATACGGGGCTTTCCTGAGGCACCAGACAGAAGACCTCTCATCTCCACATGGGAAGCTTCCTTGTTGGAGTTGTGTCAAGCCCTTCGGGTTGGAGAATCCTGCAGATTCCCTTAGCTACTGCCACATTCCAAGGTCTCCATGGCCACCAACCCACATTATGACTTATCCTCAGGAGAGTCCATTTAATCTCAGCCTTCTGGGTAGCTCACCCAAGAGCCCGCAGATTGAGCGTGCCTTGTCTCGACCAGGCAATGGGAAGGTGAGTTGGCGTTTCTCGGCATCCATGCTTAGGGCCCTGCTCTCGAGTCTTTCTGTATGGGGCATCCTGGAACCATCCAATAATACTCGACTGTCCTGGGCGCCTGGGTGGCTCAGTGGTTAAGCCGCTGCCTTCGGCTCAGGTCATGATCTCAGGGTCCTGGGATCCAGTCCCGCATCGGGCTCTCTGCTCAGCAGGGAGCCTGCTTCCTCCTCTCTCTCTCTCTGCCTTCCTCTCTGCCTACTTGTGATCTCTCTCTGTCAAATAAATAAATAAAATCTTTAAAAAAAATAAAATACTTGACTGTCCTGAAGAAGGAAACTTTGAAGTTTGGAGCATCTCACAACTCCCAGCGTAGGGAAACCTCCCTGGCCTCATGTAGCCCCCACCCCCTTCAGGAAGGGGCCGTCATGGACACAAACTCCAGCTTGAGGCCACATCTGATAATCGCCCTGACCTCACCTGCAGGAGATCTCGATTCAGCCTCTGCAGAGTGGGCCTGCCATGCTCTTGGCCCCAAAACTCGTGCTAGCTTGTGCTTTCACTCTTCCTTCCTCACAATCCTGGCCACACCCCTCCAGTTTGGCAATTCTGGAGACACAATGCAGCACTCTGCCTGCCCTCCAGAAGAAAAATGTTGCCCTATAGGGCTAACCAGAAACGCCAAATGAGTAACAACCTGCATGCCACTCGACCATACCCCAATTATACAGTCTAGCCTGTGCACTAAAGCCCTGTCTGACACAGCCTGAGGGCAGACCTCCAGTCCAACACCCAGACAGCTGGCCATACACAGAGCATATCACACCCACAATGGCTTTAGGCCATCATCTCTACCCAACCTCAGTTTTCACCTTCAGAACCTAGAACTTATCTCCACTCACTGCTCAGGAGTGAACGTTATGCAAGAATCAGAACTTCTCCTTCGCCTTGGCAAGAAACCTAGTGGTTGGCATGTTGTCCAATGTTCATTGTAGGAGAAAGCAGCATGGACTATGAGGCCCCACCTATCCCTGAGGGCCACAATTTGCACAAACACACATTGTGACCCTCAGCGAGAGCCCTATCCTCATGTAAAGCCTATTAGTGACTGGAACAACAGCACACATATGGGGCTTGCCAAGCCACTAGTCCCCCAATCTCAACCAGAGTTCGAGATGTCTAGTCACCCCTACTCAATGCTCTACTCTGGAATCCCTCTTTGGTGGGACACCTGAGGTAAAAAAAAAAAAAAATACAGAAAGGACTCTTCCCATCCACAGAATGATCCCAACCACTTGGGATCAGGCCAAATCACCAGAGAAAGAATTGTCCATGGCCCTTGAGGACACCCCGACATTCCACGGCCACCATTGACACAAAATCCAGAGACAAAACCCTGAGCAAGCGCCACATACTCGCCCTTTGTTCATAGCCCGGAAAATTCTCACGGTCTGTTGATCGAGCCTTCATACATACATCCCCAAACCTAAGCTGAGTTTGTGTTTTCAGACTTCTGTCCCCACAGTCCTGGCCCACACACCATCCAAGCTGGGGCCCCTGGAGCCACACCTCAGGACTGTGGCTTCCCGCTCCAGGGGAATTCTGCCCTTTCCATTGGCCACAACCTTATAGATTAGGAGAATCCTCCAAACTCCCCCAGGCCATCCGAATTGTGTTGGCTGCCCAGGACACACAGGGATGATCTTTCACAAGTTAGGAAACCACCTCCACTCAGACCCAGAGACAGATATCCCCATAGAATAAGATTGAACTGGACGGGCACTTAGGCCCTAACCAGATCCATTGCTTTTGATTCCAGTCATCTCTCCTCAGAGGCCTGGTTTCCAATACCAGCATATGGGAGATTCCTTAGGCTCTCATCAAAACAATTCTCTTCTCTACATAGGAAATATACTCTTTAGAGCTCCATCAAAACCTCCGGTTATGAACATCCCTCAAGGCCCCGGATCAAGCACCCCATTCCAAGGTCTACATGGACACAAATGCACATTATGACCCATCCTCAACTCACCCATTTCAAAACACCCGCCTCGGTTGCTCCCCTAGATCCAGCAGATCGAACTTGCCTTGGCTCTATGAGACACCTGGAATGGGAGGCATTCTGCCCACGCATCCATCCTTAGAACCCTGCTCTGGATAACTTCCTTATGGGATGTCCTGGAGCCATCCAACATGTCTCGACTGTCCCACAGAAGGAATCATTGTGGTTCGGAGCATCTCACAATTCCCATCGTGGGAAAACCTCCATGTCCTCGTGACACCCTCCCCTTCATGAATGGGCCATCATGGACAGAAACTCCGACCTAAGAAAACGTCTGATCCTAGCTCTGTCTTCAGGTATACGGGATCTCGAATCATCTCTGCAGAGGGTGCCTGCCGTCCCCTCACCCCGAAATCTAAGTCTGGCTTGTGTTCTCAGAATTTTTTCCTCACACTCCTGGCCCACAAGCCTTCCAGTTTGGGAATTTTGGAGTCACTATGTGGCACTGTGTCTTCCCTCCAGAAGAAAAACGTTGCCCTCTGGGACTACCCAGTAACCACAAATGAGTACCACCCTGCACAAAACTCGACTGCACCCCAATGATACAGTCTAGCCTGGGCACTAAATCCCTGTCTGCCACAGCCTGAGCCTGCACCTCGCAACCCACACTCAACAGCTGGCCGAACACTGAGCACATCAGACACACCATGGCCTTAGGGCTTCATCTCTTCCCAACCTCAGTTTTCAGGCTTCAGAACCTAGACCTTAAATCCAATCACAGTCCAGGCGTGAAAGTGTTGCAGAAATTAGAACTCCATCTTGCCAATTGCCAGAAAACTTGTGGTTCCTTTACTGTGCAACGTTCAGTGTAGGAGAAACCAGCATGGTACATTAGGCCACGCCCTGACTTGAGGGGCTCCTTGGGCACAAAACCACATTGTGAAACTCAGTGTGAGACATATCCTCAAGGAAGGCCTCTCAGTGTCTGGACCAAGAGCCCACATAAGGGGCTTGCCATGTTCTTAGGTCCCAATGTTAACCAGAGGTCTGGTTGTCCTGTTGCCCCCACCCACGAATCTGCTCTGGAATCCCTCTTTTGGTGGTCCACCGGAGGTTAAAAAAAAAAACAAAAAACAAAAAACAAAAAAAATAAACAAAAAAAAAAAAAACAGAAAGGCCTCCTCCCTTCCCACAGAATGACCCCAAACTCTTGGGATCGGGTCAAATCCCCAGAAAGGGAGCCCATCGATGGCCCATGAGGACACCCCGACATTCCATGGCAATCGGTGACACATTTCCAGAAAAAAAAAAAAAAAAGCATGAGCATGCACATCACATTCGCCCTTTGTTCATATCCCGAAGAGGTCTCCTCACGGTCTATAGATCGGGCCGGCCATACCTACATCCCACAACCTAAGTGGAGTTTGTGTCTTCAGACTTTTGTCCAAATAGCCCTGGACCACACACGCTCCACACTTGGGTCCCTGGAGCCACACCTCAGGACTGTGCTTCCCTTTCAAGGGAATTCTTCCCATTCCATTGGCCACAACCTTGCAAATTAGGAAAAACCTCCAAAGTCACCGAGGCCATCCCAATAGTGTAGGCCGCCCAGGACAAACAGGGGTGATCTCAAACCAGCTGAGCAACTACCTCCACTCAGACAACAGATGTCCCCAGAGAAGAATATTGAACCGGACAGGCCCCTAGGCCCTAAACAGATCCATTGCTTTGGTTTCCAGGCATCTCTCCTCAGAGGCCTCGTTTCCAATACCAGCATATGGTGGTTTCCTGAGGCACCAATAAGAACAAATCTCGTCTCCCCATGGAAACTTGCTCATTGGAGCTTTGTCATAACCTCTGGTTAGGAGAATCCTTCAGGGCCCTGGTGCCACTGCCCCATACCAAGGTCTCCATGGACTCAAACCAACATTAAGACCATCCTCAGGAAAGTCCATATCAACTCAGCCCCCTCTGTTGCTACCCCAAGCCAGCAGATCAAACGTTTCTTGTTGCTAGGAGACAATTGGAATGTGAGGCTGGCTGCCCAGGCATCCATACTTAGAACCCTGTTCTGGAAAAATACCTTATAAGACGTCCTGGAGCCATCCAACAAATCTTAATTGTCCCACAGAAGGAATCCTTGCGGTTTGGAGCATCTCACAACTCCAATAGTGGGAAATCCCCCATGGCCTCATAATGCCCCCCCTTCCTGAAGGGGCCAACATGGACAGAAACTCAAACCTGAGCCAAAGTCTGAACCTCGACCTGACTTCAGACGCATGAGATCTCAATTCAGCTCTGCAGAGTGTGCCTGCCATGTCCTTGCCACGAAACCTAAGCCTAGCTTGTGTTCTCAGACTTCCGTCCTCACTCTCCTGGCCCACAAGCTCTCCAGTTTGGGAATTCCGAAGCCACAATGCAGCACTCTGCCTGCCCTCCAGAAGAAAAACTTTGCCCTATGCTGCTAATAAGAAACCCCAAATGATTTTCTAATGCATGCCACTCGATTGTAAAGCAATTATACAGCCCACCCTGTATACTAATGCCCTGTCTGGCACAGCCTGAGACAAGACATCCCAAACGACACCCAGACAGCTGGCCCCAACCTGGACACATAGGACCCTCTATGGCTGTAGGTCGTCATCTCTTCCCAACCTCGGTTTTCAGGCTTCAGAACCTAGACCTTATCTCCAATCACTGCCCAGGGGTGAACGTGATGCAGAAATTAGAATTCCTCCTTCCCCATGGCCAGAAACCTTGTGGTTGGCATGTTGTCCAACGTTCAATGTGGGAAAACCTGCATTGTCCGAAAGGCCACGCCAGTGCTTGAGGGCCGCCTAGGGCACCGACATGCATTGTGACCTGCAGCGTGAGTCCCGAATTAAAGTAACGCCTCTCAGTGGCTGGACCAAGATCCTGCATATGGGGCTTGTCATATCCATAGGACCCCAGGCTTAACCAGAGGGCGAGTATTCCAGTTGTCAGTACCCACTGCTATGCTCTAGAATCCCTCTACTGGGGGGACACATGAAGCAGAAAACAGGACACTTCCCTTCCCACAGAATGACCCCTAACTCTTGGGGGCTGGACAAACTACCAGAGAGGGAGACTTCTACGACCCATGAGGCAACTCCTACATTAAACGGCCATTGTGGACAAAACATCCAGAGAGAAAACCCTGAGCGACTGCCTCCCTCTCACCCTTCTTTCATATCCAGAGGAGCTCCCCTCATGGACTGTAGATCAGGCCTGCCATAACCTCGGCCCCAAACCTGAGCTGAGTTAGGGTTCTTGGATGTCTGTCTGCACAGCCATGGCCCACACAGCCTCCAGGCTGGGGTCTCTGGAGCCACACCACAGAACTGTGCCTGCTCTCTCCTAAGAAACTGCCCATTCCATTGGCCACAACTCTACAAAATAGTAGAAACCTCAAGGTCCCCAAGGACATCCCACTACCGCAAGCCGCACTGGACAAATAGGGGCATTATGACACAAGCTGAGCAACTACTACCTCCATGCAGACACACAGACAGATATCCGCAGAGACAGAAGATTGAACCAGACAGGCCCCTAGGCCCTATTATGAACTCTTGCTTTGGTGTCCAGGTATCACTCCTCAGAGGCCTGGGTTCGAAGACCAGCATACGGGGCTTTCCTGAGGCACCAGACAGAAGACCTCTCATCTCCACGTGGGAAGCTTCCTTGTTGGAGTTGTGTCAAGCCCTTCGGGTTGGAGAATCCTGCAGAGTCCCTTAGCTACTGCCACATTCCAAGGTCTCCATGGCCACCAACCCACATTATGACTCATCCTCAGGAGAGTCCATTAAACTCAGCCTTCTGGGTAGCTCACCCAAGAGCCTGCAGATTGAGCGTGCCTTGTCTTGACCAGGCAATGGGAAGGTGAGTTGGCGTTTTTGACATCCATGCTTAGGGCCCTGCTCTGGAGTCTTTCTGTATGGGGCATCCTGGAACCATCTAATAGTAGTCGACTGTCCTGAAGAAGGAAACTTTGAAGTTTGGCTCAGCTCACAACTCCCAGCATAGGGAAACCTCCCTGGCCTCATGACGCCCCCACCCCCTTCAGGAAGGGGCCGTCATGGACACAAACTCCAGCTTGAGGCAACATCTGATACTCGCCCTGACCTCACCTGCAGGAGATCTCGATTCAGCCTCTGCAGAGTGGGCCTGCCATGCTCTTGGCCCCAAAACTCGTGCTAGCTTGTGTTTTCAGACTTCCTTCCTCACAATCCTGGCCACACCCCTCCAGTTTGGCAATTCTGGAGACACAATGCAGCACTCTGCCTGCCCTCCAGAAGAAAAATGTTGCCCTATAGGGCTAACCAGAAACGCCAAATGAGTAACAACCTGCATGCCACTCGACCATACCCAAATTATACAGTCTAGCCTGTGCAATAAAGCCCTGTCTGACACATCTGAGGGCAGACCTCCAGTCCAACACCCAGACAGCTGGCCGTACACAGAGCATATCACACCCACAATGGCTTTAGGCCATCATCTCTACCCAACCTCAGTTTTCACCTTCAGAACCTAGACCTTATCGCCACTCACTGTTCAGGAGTGAACGTGATGCAAGAATCAGAACTTCTCCTTCGCCTTGGAAAGGAACCTAGTTGTTGGCATGTTGTCCAATGTTCATTGTAGGAGAAAGCAGCATGGAGTATGAGGCCCCACCTATCCCTGAGGGCCAAATTTGCACAAAAACACATTGTGACCCTCAGCGTGAGCCCTATCCTCATGTAAAGCCTCTTAGTGACTGGAACAACAGCCCACATATGGGGCTTGCCAAGCCCCTAGTCCCCCAATATCAACAAGAGTTCGAGATGTCTAGTCACCCCTACTCAGGGCTCTACTCTGGAATCCCTCTTTGGTGGGACACCTGAGGTAAAAAAAAAAAAAAAAATATATATATATATATATATATATATATATATATATATATACACAGCAAGGACTCTTCCAATCCACAGAATGTTCCCAACCACATGGGATCAGGCCATATCACCAGAGAAAGAATTGTCCATGGCCCTTGAGGACATCCCGAAATTCCACGGCCACCGTTGACACAAAATCCAGAGACAAAAGCCTGAGCAAGCGCCACATACTCGCCCTTTGTTCATAGCCCGGAAAATTCTCACGGTCTGTAGATCGAGCCTTCATACATACATCCCCAAACCTAAGCTGAGTTTGTCTTTTCAGAATTCTGTCCCCACAGTCCTGGCCTACACACCATCCAAGCTGGGGCCCCTGGAGCCACACCTCAGGACTGTGGCTTCCCTCTCCAGGGGAATTCTGCCATTTCCATTGGCCACAACCATATAGATTAGGAGAATCCTCCAAACTCCCCCAGGCCATCTGAATTGTGTTGGCTGCCCAGGACAAACAGGGATAATCTTTCACAAGTTAGGAAACTACCACCACTCAGACCCAGAGACAGATATCCCCATAGAATTAGAATGAACTTGACAGGCACTTATGTCCTAACCAGATCCATTGCTTTTTATTCCAGTCATCTCTCCTCAGAGGCCTGGTTTCCAATACCAGCATATGGGAGATTCCTTAAGCACTCATCAAAACAATTCTCTTCTCTACATAGGAAACATACTCTTTAGAGCTCCATCAAAACCTCCGGTTATGAACATCCCTCAAGGCCCCGGATCAAACACCCCATTCCAAGGTCTACATGGACACAAATGCACATTATGACCCATCCTCAACTCACCCATTTCAAAACACCCGCCTCGGTTGCTCCCCTGATCCAGCAGATCGAACTTGCCTTGGCTCTATGAGACACCTGGAATGGGAGGCAGGCTGCCCAGGCATCCATCCTTAGAACCCTGCTCTGGATAATTTCCTTATGGGATGTCCTGGAGCCTTCCAACAGGTCTCGACTGTCCCACAAAAGGAATCATTGCGGTTTGGAGCATCTCACAATTCCCATCGTGGGAAAACCTCCATGTCCTCGTGACACCCTCCCCTTCATGAAGGGGCCGTCGTGGACAGAGACTCCGATCTAAGCCAACGTCTGATCCTAGCTCTGTCTTCAGGTATACGGGATCTCAAATCATCTCTGCAGAGGGTGCCTGCCGTCCCCTCACCCCGAAATCTAAGTCTGGCTTGTGTTCTCAGAATTTTTTCCTCACACTCCTGGCCCACAAGCCTTCCAGTTTGGGAATTCTGGAGACACTATGTGGCACTGTGTCTTCCCTCCAGAAGAAAAACGTTGCCCTCTGGGGCTACCCAGTAACCACAAATGAGTACTATCCTGCACGAAACTCGACCGCACCCCAATGATGCAGTCTAGCCTGGGCACTAATTCCCTGTCTGCCACAGCCTGAGCCTGCACCTCCCTACCCACACTCAACAGCTGGCCGAACACTGAGCACATCAGACACACCATGGACTTAGGACTTCATCTCTTCCCAACCTCAGTTTTCAGGCTTCAGAACCTAGACCTTAAATCCAATCACAGTCCAGGAGTGAAAGTGTTGCAGAAATTAGAACTCCATCTTCCCCATTGCCAGAAAACTTGTGGTTCCCATACTGTGCAACGTTCAGTGTAGGAGAAACCAGCATGGTACATTAGGCCACGCCTTGTCTTGAGGGGCTCCTTGGGCACAAAAACACATTGTGAAACTCAATGTGAGACCTATCCTCATGGAAGGCCTCTCAGTGTCTGGACCACGAGCCCACATATGGGGCTTGCCATGTTCTTAGGTCCCAATATTAACCAAAGTTATGGTTTTGCAGTTGCCCCCACCCACGACTCTGCTCTGGAATCCCTCTTTTGGTGGTCCACCTGAGGTAAAAAAACAAAAAACAAAAACCTAGTGGTTCGCATGTTTTCCCATATGCTGGGAGTAATTCCATGGAATTACTCTTTTGGCGGGACACCTGAGGTAACAAACCTGAAAGGAGTCCTCCCATTCCACAGATTGACGAAAAACAATTGGGATCGGGCCAAATCCACAGAGAGGAAAATTCGTCCATGGCCCATGAGGCCTCCCCGACATTCCACGGCCATCTCTGATACAAAATCCAGAGACAAAAGCCTGAGCAAGCGCCTCAGACTCGCTCTCTCTTCATATCCGGAAGAGTTCTTCTCATGGTTTATAGATCAGGCCTGCCATACCTACTTCCCCAAACCTAAGCTGAGTTTGTGTTTTCAGACTTCTGTCCTCAAAGTCCTGGGCCACACACCCTCCAGGCTGGGGCCCCTGGAGTCACACATTAGGACTGTGCCAATCCAATCCATGGGAATTCTGCCGATGCCATTGTCCAATACAGTAAAATGTGGAGAACCCTACAAATCCCTGAGGCCAACCCAATAGTGCAGGTCGCCCGGGACAAACAAGGGCGGTCTGATACCTGCTGAGCATCTACCTCCACTCATACCATAGATGGATGTCCCCTGAGAAGAAGATTGAACCAGACAGGACCCTAGGCCATAATAGGATACATTGCTTTGGATTACAGGCATGTCTCCTCAAAAGCCTGGATTCCAATACCAGCATAGAAGTTTTCCTGAGGCACCCATCAAAACAAATCTCGTCTCCACAAGGAACCTTGTGCATCGAGCTATGTCAAAAGCTTAGGAGAATACTTCAGGGTCCCGGTGCCACCGCCCCTTTTTAAGGCCCTCATGGACACAAACACACATTAGGACCCATCCTCAGGAAAGTCCATTTCAAGTCAGCCACCCCGGTTGCTCCCGCAGAGCCATCAGATCTAAACTGTCTTGTTGCTGGGAGACATTTGGAATGCGAGGCCGGCTTCCCAGGCATCCATCCTCGAACAGTGCCCTATAGTCATTCCATATGGGATGTCCTGAAGCTGCCCAACAGGTCTCAATTGTCCCGCAGAAGGAAATCTTGATGGGGGCATCCCACAACTCCCAACGTGGGAAAAACTCCATGGCCTTGAGATTCCGCTCCCTTCATGAAGGGTCCGTCATGCACAGAAACTCCAACCTGAGCCAACGTCTGATCCTCGCCCTGACTTCAGATGCATGAGATATAGGTTCAGATCTACAGTGGTACCTGCCGTGTCCTCGCCCTGAAACCCATGTCTAGCTTGTGTTCTCAGACTTCCGTCCTCACACTCCTGGACACGAATCCCTCAAGTTTAAAATTCCGGACCGACAATTAAGCACTCTGCCTGCCCTCTAGAAAACAAATTTTGCCTAATGAGCTGCCCAGACAACTTATATGAGGATAAATCTACATGGCACTCGACTGTACCCAAATTATATAGTCTAACCTGGGCACTAATGCACTGTCTGACACAACCTGAGCCCGGACCTCCTGACCAACACCCAGACAGCTGACCGCACACTGAGCACATCAGACCCGCCATGGCCTTAGGTCATCATCTCTTCCCTACCTCAGTTTTTAGGCTTCAGTACCTAGACCTTATCTCCAATCACTGCCCAGGGGTGCCTGTGATGCAGAAATCAGAACTCTTCCTTACCCATGGCAAGAAACCTTGTGGTTGGCATGTTGTCCAACGTTCAGTGTACGAGAAACCAGGATTCACCATGAGGCCCTGCCCATTCTTGTTTGCGAAGTGGGCATAAACACGCATTGTGACCCTCAGCGTGAGTCCTGTCCTCTAGTAAGTCCTCTCAGTGGCTCGACCATTAGATGTCATAATGGGCTTGACATGTCCCTAGGCCACAATTTTTAACCAGATTTCTGGTTGTCCGTTCGGCCCTCCCCAGGGCTCTACTCTGGAATCCCTCATTTGGTGGGACACCTGAGGTTAAAAAACAAAACATGGCAAATCAACAACAACAAAACGGACTTCTTCCATCCCACAGAATGACCCCAAACTCTTTGGACGGGGCCAAACCCCCAGAGTGTAAGACTCGTCCATTTCCCATGAAGTCACCAGGGAATTTCACGACCATGAGTGACACGATATCCAGAGAAAAAACTTGAGCACGAGCCTCACACTAGCCCCTTATTCATATCCCGAAGAGTTCTCCTCATGGTCTGTAGATCAATCCTGCCATACCTATGACCTGAAACATAAGCCGTGTTTGTGTTTTCAGACGACTGTCCAAACAGCTCTGCCTACACACCCTACAGGCTCAGGCCCCTGGAGCCAAACCTGAGGACTGTACTTGCCCTCTCCAAGGGAATTGTATGTGCCCATTCCAATGGCCACAACCCTACTAATAGGATAAACCTGCAAACTCCCTGAGGCCATCCCAATAGTGGTGGCTTCCCAGGACAAACTCGGGCAATCTGAGCCCAACTGAGAACCTACATGCACTCAGACGCATAGACTGATGTTCCCAGAGGTAAAAAGGTACGAACAGGCCCCTAGGCACTATTCGGATTCATTGTTGTGGTATCTAGTCATCTCTCCTCAGAGGCCTGGATTTCAATACCAGCATATGGCTGTTTCCTGACTCATCCGTCATAAAAAATCTCATCTACATATGGGAAACTTGCACGTTGGAGCTGTGTCAAAGCCTCTGTTTGAAAAAACCCTTCAGGACCCCAGTGCCACCGCTTCATTCCAAGGTCTCCATAGACACAAAAACATATTAGGATCCATCAACAGGAGAGTCAATTACAACTCAGCCTCCTCAGTTGCTCCCCCAGATCCAGCAGATCTAACCTTTCTTGTAGCTAGGAGAAAATTGGAATGCCAGGTGTGGTACCTAGCCATCCATCCTCAGAACCATGCTTGGAATCCTTGGCCTGGCGCCAACTAACAGGTCTCAATTGTCCTGGAAAAAAATCTTTGTAGTTTGGAGCTTCTCAAAACTCCCATCGTGCGAAAACCCCCATGGCCTCGTGATTCCCCCCCTTCATGAAGGGGCCATCAGGGACAGAAAGTCCAACCTGAAGATCGTCTGATCCTCACCCTGACTTCAGATGCACGAGATCTCGATTCAGGTCTGTAGATTGTGCCTGCCATGTCCTCACCCATAAAAACTAAGCCTAGCTTGTGTTCTCAGACTTCAGTCCTCAGACTACTGGCCCACAAGCCCTCCAGTTTGGCAATCCAGAAGTACAATGCGGCACTCTGCCTGCTCCCTGGAAGAAGAACATTGCCCTCTGGGGCTACCCAGAAACCCCAAATGAGGATCAACCTGCACGCCATTTGGCTGTACACCAAATATATAGGCTGAAGTGGGCACAATTGCCCATTCTGACACAGCCTGATCCTGGAACTCCTGGCCCCACCCAGACAGCTGGCCGCACACTGAGCACATCGGACCCGCCATGGCCTTAGGTCGTCATCTCTACCCAACCTCGGTTTTCAGGCTTCAGAACCTTGACCTTATCTCCAATCACTGCCCAGGTTTGAAAATGTTTCAGAAATCCGAACTCGTTCCCTTGGCATGAAACCTCGTGGTTGGCATGTTGTCCAACTTTCAGTGTAGTTGAAACCAGTGTGGCACATGAGACCCAGCCCATGCTTGAGGGCCACATTGGTCTCAAACACACATTGTGACCCTCAGCCTGAGCCCGGTCCTCAGGCAAGGCCTCTCAGTGGCTGCATGAAGAAACAGCATATTGGGCTTGCCATGCCCCTAGACCCTAATTTTTAACCATATTTCGGGTTGTCCCTTCACTCTTGCCCAGGGCTCTGCTTTGGAATTCCTCTTTTGGTGGGATACCTCAGGTAACAAACCTGAAAGGAGTCCTCCCATCCCACAGATTCACGAAAAAGAATTGGGATAGGGCCAAATCCACAGAGAGGAAGATTCGTCCATGGCTCATGAGGCCTCCCCGACATTCCATGGCCATCGCTGATACAAAATCCAGAGACAAAAGCCTAACCAAGCGCCTCAGACTCGCTCTTTCTTCATATCCTGAAGAGTTCTTCTCATGATTTGTAGTTCGGCCGTGCCATACCTACGTTCCCAAACCTAAGCTGAGTTTGTGTTTTTTGAGTTCTGTCCTCAAAGTCCTGGGCCACACACCCTCCAGGCTGGGCCCCTGGAACCACACATTAGGACTGTGCCTAACCAATCCATGGGAATTCTGCCCATTCCATTATCCAAAACCGTACAAATTAGGAGAAACCTCCAAATTCCCTGAGGCCATACCAATGGTGTAGGTTGTCCGGGACAAAAATGGGCCGTCTGACACCAGCTGAGCATCTACCCCCACTCATACCATAGATGGATGTCCCCAGAGAAGAAGATTGACCAGACAGGACCCCAGGCCATAATGGGATCCATAGCTTTGGTTTACAGGCATGTCTCCTCAAAAGCCTGGTTTCCAATACCAGCTGAGTGCTTCTCCTGAGGCACCCATCAGAACAAATCTCGTCTACACATGTGAAACTTGCATGTTGGAGCTCTCTCAAAGCCTCTGGTTAGAAGGACATTTCAGGTTCCCGGTGCCAGCGCCTCATTCCAAGGTCTCCATGGAGACACACCCACATTAGGACCCATCCACAGGAGAGTCCATTTCAACTCAGCCCCCTCAGTTGCTCCCCCTGATCCAGCAGATCTAACCCGTCTTGTCGCTAGGAGATGATTGGAATGAGAGGCAGGCTTCCCAGACATCCATACTTAGAACCATTCTCAGAATGATGCTGTATGGGAAGTCCTGGAGCCAACCAACAGGTCTCAATAGTCCCGCAGAAGAATCTTTACTGTTTGGAGCATCTCACAACTCCCATCGTGGGCAAACCTCCATGGCCTCGTGATTTCGCCCCCTGTGCTTCATGAAGGGGCCATCAGGGACAGAAGCTCCAACCTGAGCGATCGTCTGATCCTCGCCCTAACTTCAGATGCAGGACATCTTGATTCATCTCTGCAGAGTGTGTCTGCCGTGCCCTTGCCCAGAAACGTAAGTCTAATTTGTGTTCTCAACTTCCATTCTCACATTCCTGGCCCACAAGCCCTCCAGTTTGGCAATTCCAGAACTACAAGGCAGCACTCTGCCTGCTTTCCGGAAGAAAAACATTGCCCTCTGGGGCTACCCAGATTCCCCAAATGAGGATCAACCTGCATGCCACTTGACTGGACCCCAATTAAACAGGCTGCCCTGGGCACTACTGCCCTTTCTGGCACAGCCTGAGACTGAACCTCCTGGCTCGCACCCACCCAGCTAGCCACACACTGAGCACATCAGACCCGCCATGGCCTTAGGTCATCATCTCTTTCCAACCTCGGTTTTCAGGCTTCAGAACCTAAACCTTATCTCCAGTCAACACCCAGGGTTGAACATGATGCAGGAATCAGAACTCCTTCCCCATGGCAAGAAACCTTGTGGTTGGCATGTTGTCCAACGTAAAATGTAGTTGAAACCAGTGTGGCCCATGAGGCCCTGCAGATGCTTGGGACCAAGTCGTTCACAAACATGCATTCTGACCCTCAACGTGAGCCCAGTTCTCAAGTAAGGCCTCTCAGTGGCTGTACCAAAAGACAGCATATTGGGCTTGTCATGCCCCTAGGCCCCAATTTTTAACCAGATTTCTGGTTGTCCAGTCTCCCCTCCCCAGGGCTCGGCTTTGGAATCCCTCTTTTGGTGGGACACCTGAGGTAACAAAACTGAAAGGACTCCTCCCATCCCACAGTTTGACCCAAAACAATTGGAATCGGGCCAAATCCACAGAGCGGAAGACTCGTCCATGGCCCATGAGGCCTCCTGGACATTCCACGCCCATCGTTGACACAAAATCCAGAAACAAAAGCCTGAACAAGTGCCTCACAATCTCTCTTTCTTCATATCTGGAAGAATTCTCCTCACGGTCTGTAGATCGGGCCTGCCATACCTACGTCCCTAAACCTAAACTGAGTTTGTGTTTTAGACTTCTGTCTCCACAGTCCTGGTGCACACACGCTGCAGGCTGGGGCCCCTGGAGCCACATCAAAACTGTGCCTTCCCTCTCCACGGGAATTCTGCCCATTCCATTGTCCATAATCATAAAATTAGGAGAAACCTCCAAAGTCCCCAAGGCCTTCACAATAGTGTAGGCCGCCTGGGACAAACAAGGGCCATCTGACACCAGCTGAGCATCTAACTCCACTAATACCTTAGATGGATGTACACAGAGAAGAAGATTCAACCGGACAGGCCCCTAGGCTCTAAACGGAGCCATTGCTTTGGTTTCCAGTTATCTCTCTTCAGAGGCCTATATTCCAATAACAGTATATGGGGGTTTCCTGAGGCACCAATCAGAACAAATCTCGTCTCCACATGGGAAACTTGTCCTTTGGAGATGTCTCAAAACCTCCGGTTAGGAGAATCCTTCAGGGCCCATGCACCAACGCCCCATTCCAAGGTCTCCATGGACACAAACCCACATTAGCATCCATCCTCAGGAGAGTCCATTTCAACTCAGCCCCCTTGGTTGCTCTGACAGAGCCAGTATATCAAACCTGTCTATTTGCTAGGAGACAACTGCAATGTGAGGCGGGCTTCCCATGTATCCATCCTAAGATCCCTGCTCTGGTGTCATTCTGTATGGTATGTACTGGAGTGATACAAAAGGTCTCAATTGTTGATCAGAAGGAATCCTTGTTGTTTGGAGCATCTCACAACTCCCATTGTGGGTAAACCTCCATGGACTGGAGATGCTGTCCCCTTCATAAAGTGGCCAGAATGGACAGAAATTCAAACCTAAGCCTAGGTTTGAACCTCACCCTGACTTCAGATTCATGATATCCCGATTCAGATCTGCAGAGGGTGCCTGCCGTGCCCTCGCCCAGAACCTACGCCTAACATGTGTTCTCAGACTTCCGTTCTCACACTCCCCGTCCACAAGGCATCCACTTTGGAAATTCCGGAGCCACAATGCAGCACTCTGCATTTTCCAGAAGAAAAACATTGCCCTTGGGGCTACCCAGAAATGCCAAATAAAGATCAACCTGCACGGCATTCAGTTGTACCCCAATTATACAATCTACCCTGGGCACTAATGCCCTGTCTGACACAGCCCAAGCTTGCACCTCCCGACCAACACCCAGACAGCTGGCTCCACGCTGAGCATATCGGACCCGACATGGTCTTAGGTCGTCATCTCTTCCCAACCTCGGTTTTCAGACTTCACAACCTAGACCTGATCTCCAATCACTGCCCAGGGGTGAATGACATGCAGAAATCAGAATTAATACTTCCCCATGGCAAGAACTCATGTGGTTGACATGTTGACTATCATTCAGTGTAGGAGAAACAAGCATGCACCATGAGTCCCCACCCATGCTTGAGTACCACAAGGGCATAAACACGCATTGTGACCCTCAGCATGAGTTCTGTCCTCAATGAAGGCCTCTCAGTGGCTGGACCATTAGAAGGCATATTGGGCTTGCCATGCCCCTAGGCCCGTATTTTTAGTTAGATTTCTTGTTGTCCAGGGCTCTGCTCTGGAATCCCTCTTTTGGTGGGACACCTTAGTTAACAAAACTGAATCCCACAGATTAACCCAAAACAATTGGGATCTGGCCAAATCCACAGAGAGAAAGACTCTTCCATGGCCCATGAGGACTCCTCGACATTCCACAGCCATCATTGACACAAAATCCAGGGGCAAAAGCCTGACAAGTGTCACACTTTCACCCTTTATTCATATCCCAAAAAGTTCTCCTCATAGTCTGTAAATCGGACCTGCCATACCTACGTCCCCAAAGCTAAGCTGAGTTTGTGTTTTCAGACATCTGTCCCCACAGTCCTTGCCCACACACCCTCAAGGCTGGGCCCTTGGAGCCACACATCAGGTCTGTGCCTGCCCACTCCACAGGAATTCTGCCCATGCCATTGTCCATAATCATACAATTTAGGAGAAACCTCCAAAGTCCCCGAGGCCATCCCTATAGTGTAGGCCGCCCGGACAAACAGGAGCGGTCTGACACCAGCTGAGCAACTACCTCCATTTCATAAAATAGACAGATGTCGACAGAGAAGAAGATTGAACCAGAGAGGCTCCTAGGACCTAATTGGATGCATTGCTGTGGTTTCTATGTATCTCTCCTCAGAGGCCTGGTTTTAATACCAGCATATGTGGGTTTCCTGAGGCACCAATTAGAACAAATCTTGTCTCCACATGGAAAACTTGCTCTTTCGAGTTGTTTCAAAATCTCCGGTTAGAATCCTTTAGAGCCCTGGGGCCACCACCCCATTCCAACGTCCTCATGGACACAAACACACATTAAGACCCATCTTCAGGAGAGTCCATTTCAACTCAGCTCCCACGATTGCTCCTGCATAGCCATCAGATCGTACCTGTCTTGTGGCAGGGAGACAATTGGTGTAAGAGGCAGTCTGCTCAGGCATCCATCCTTAGAACCCGGCTCTGGAGTCATTCCATATGGGATGTCCTGGAGCCATCCAACAGTTCTCAATTTTCCCGCAGAAGGAATCCTTGCAGTTTGGAGCATCCCACAACTCCCAACGTGGGAAAACCTCCATGGCCTCGAGATTCCACCCCTTTGATGAAGGGGCCATCATGGACAGAAACTCCAACCTGCGCCTAAGTCTGATCCTCGTCCTGACTTCAGATGAATGAGATTTTGATTCGGATCTGCAGAGGGTGCCTGCCGTGCCCTCGCCCTGAAACTTAATTCTAGCTTATGATCTCAGACTTAAGTCCTCACACTCCTGGTCCCGACGTCCTTAAGTTTGGCAATTCTGGACCCACAATGCTGCACTCTGCCTGCCCCAGTGAGCTTCCCTGACACAATAAATGAGGATGAACCTACATGGAACTCAACTGTACCCAAATTATACAGTCTAACCTGGGCACTAATGCACTGTCTGACACAGCCTGAATCCATACCTCCTGAACAACACCCAGAAAGCTGACCGCACACTGAGCACATCGGACCCTCCATGACCTTAGGTTATCATCTCATCCCAACCTCTATTTTCTGGATTCAGAACTTAGATCTTATCTCCAGTCACTGCCCAGGGGTGAACATGATGCAGAAATCAGAATTCCTCCTTCCCCATGGAAAGAAACCTTGTGGTTCGTATGTTGTCCAAAGTTCAGTGTAGGAGAATCAAGCATGGCCCATGAGTCCCCGCCCATGCTTGATGCCTACATTGGGCACAAACATGCATTGTGACCCTCAGTGTGAGCACTGTACTCAAGTAAGACCTCTCAGTGGCTGGACCAAGGTACCCCATATGGGGATTGCCATGCCCTTAGGCCCCCAATCTTATACAGAGTTCGGGTTGTCCAGTCGCCCCTTCCCAGGGTTCTGCTCTGGAATCCCTCTTTAGTGGCACACCTGAGGTAAAAAAAACAAAACAAATCAAAACAAAAAAACAGAATGGACTCCTCCCATCCCACGGAATGACCCCAAAATATTGGGATCATCCAAATCCCCATAGAGGAACTCTCACCCATGGTCCATGAGGACGCCCCTACATTCCACGGCCATCAGTGACACAAAATCCAGAGTCAAAAGCCTGAGCAAGTGCCTCACACTCACTCTTTGTTCATATCCTGAAGAGTTCTGCTCAAGGTCTGTAGATCGGGCCTCCCATACCTATGTCCCCAAACGTAAGACGAGTTTCTGTTTTCAGACTTCTGTCCCCACTGCTCTGACCCACACACCCTCCATGCTTGAGCCCCTAGAGCCACACCTCAGGATTGTGCCTTCCCTCCCCAAAGGAATTCTGCCCATTTCATTGGCCACAAACTTGCAAATTAGGAGAAACCTCCAAAGTCAAAGTGGCCATCCCAATAGTGTAGACTGCCCAGGACAAATAGGGGCAATCTGACACCAGCTGAGGAACTACCTCCACTCAATCCCATAGACAGATGAACCGAGAGAAGAAGATTAAACCAGACAGGCCCCAGGCCCTAATCAGATCCATTGCCTTGGTTTCCAGGCATCTCTCCTCAGAGTTCTGGTTTCCAATACCAGCATATTGGGGGTTACTGAAGCACCAATGAGAACAAATCTTGTTTCCCCATGGGAAAAATGCTTCTTGGAGCTGTGTCAAAACCTCTGGTTAGGAGCATCCTTCAGAGCCCTGGTGCCACTGCCCCATTCCAAGGTCTCCATGGACACAATCCCACATTATGACCGATCCTCAGGAGAATGCATTTCAACTCAGCCCCCTCGGCTGCTACATCATAGGCAGCAATCAAACGTGCCGTTTCGCTAGGAGACAATTGGAATGCAAGGCCGGATGCCCAGGCATCCATCCTTAGAACCCTGCTCTGCAATTGTTCCATATGGGATGCCCTGGAGCCATCCAACAGGTTTCAACTGACCCGCAGAAAATCCTTGTGGTTTGGAGCATCTCACTACTGCCATCATGGGAAAACACCAATGGCGGTGTGATGACCCCCCTTCATGAAGGGGCCATCATGGACAGAAACTCCAACCTGAGCCAACATATGAACCTCGCCCTGACCTCAGATGCATGAAATCTCAATTCAGCTCTGCAGAGTGTGCCTGCCATGTCCTCGCCCTGAAACCAAAGCAAAGCTTCAGTTCTCAGACTTACATTCTTGCATTCCTGGCCCCAAGGACTCCAGTTTGGCAGTTCCGGAGCCAGAATGCAGCACTCTGCCTGCCCTCCAGAAGAAAGACTTTGCCCTATGGGGCTACGGAGAAACCCCAAATAATTATCTTCTGCATGCCACTCAACTGTACCCCAATTATACAGTGTATCTGGGCACGAATGCCCTGTCTGGCACAGCCTGAGTGCAGACCTCCTGAACGACACCTAGAAAGCTGGCCCCAAACTGAACACATTGGACCTGCCATGGCCTTAGGTCGTCATCTCTTCCAAACCTCGGTTTTCAGGCTTCAGAACCTAGACCTTATCTCCAATTAGTGCCCAGAGGTGAACGTGATGCAGAAATCAAAACTCCTCCTTCCCCATGGCAAGAAACCCTGAGGTTGGCATGTCCAAGGTTCAGTGTAGGAGAAACCTGCAAGCTCAATGAAGTCCCGCCCAATATTGAGGACCACCTTGGGCACAAACACACATTGTGACCCTCAGCATGAGTCCACTATTCAAGTAACGTCTCTCAGTGGCTGGACCAAGAATCTGCATATGGGCTTGCCATGCCCATAGGACCCCAGGCCTAACCAGAGGGTGGGTATTCCAGTTGTATGTACCCAGTGCTCTGCTCTAGAATCCCTCTATTGTGGGAACACATGAGGCAGAAAACAGGACTCCTCCCTTCCCACAAAATGACCCCAATCTCTTGGGAGCCGGACAAATCACCAGAGAGGGAGACTTCCATGGCCCATGAGACCATGCTTACATTAAAGGACCATCATGAATACAACATCCAGAGACATAAGCCTGAACGACCGCCTCTCACTCGCCTTACTTTCTAATCACAATGAGCTCCCCTCACGGACTGTAGATCACTCCTGCCATAACCTCAGCCCCAAACCTCAGCCGAGTTTGTGTTTTTGGATGTCTGTCCCCACAGCCCTGGCCCACACAGCCGCCAGGCTGGGGCCTCTGGAGCCACACCACAGGACTGTCCTGCTCTCTCCAAGGAGACTATGCCCATTCAATTGCCCATAACCCCACAGAATAGGAGAAACATCAAGGCCCCCGAGGACATCCCACTACTATAAGCCTCTCTGGACAAAGGCATCCTGACACAAGCTGAGCAACTACCTCCATGCAGAAACACAGACAGATGTCGGCAGAGACAGTAGATTGAACCAGACAGGCCCCTGGGCCCTAATCTGAACTCTTGCTTTGGTTTCCAGGTGTCACTCCTCAGAGGCCTGGGTTTGAAGACCAGCATCTGGGGCTTTCCTGAGACACCAAACAGAACAACTATCGTCTCCACATGGGAAGCTTCATTGTTGGAGCTGTGTCAAACCCTTCGGTTTGGAGAAACCTGCAGAGTCCCTGAGCCACCGCCACATTCCAAGGTCTCCATGGCCACCAACCCACAGTATGACTCATCCTCAGGAGAGTCCATTTCAACTCAGCCCTCTGAGAAACCCGCCCAAGAGCCTGCAGATTGAGCCTGCCTTGCCCCAAGCAGCCAGTGGGAATGTGAGGTGGCATTTGCAGACATTCATGCTTAGACCCCTTCTCTCGAGTCTTTCTGTAGGGGTCATCCTAGAACCATCTCATAGTACTCGACTGTCCTACAGAGGAAACCTTGATGTTTGGGGCAGCTCATAACTCCCAGCGTTGGGAAACCTCCCTGGCCTCATGACGCCCCCACCCCCTTCAGGAAGGGGCCATAATGGACACAAACTCCAACCTGAGGCAACGTCTGATACTCGCCCTGACCTCAGATGCAGGAGATCTTGATTCAGTCTCTGCAGAGTGGGCCTGCCATGCCCTCGGCCCCAAACCTAACGCTAGCTTGTGTTTTCAGACTTCCCTCTTCACACTCCTGGCAAACAAGCCCTCCAGACTGGGAATTCCAGAACCACAACACAGTTTTCTGCCTGCCCACCAGAAGAAAAACGTTGCCCTATGGGGCTCTCCAGAAACCACAAATGAGAACCAACCTGCTCTGGCCTCGACCGCACCCTAACTGGAAAAGCTACCCTGGTCAGTAATGCTCTGTCTGACACAGCCTGACGTCCCGACAGACAAGGAAACAGCTGGCTGCACACTAAGCACATCAGACAGGCCATGGCCTTATGCTGTCATCTCTTCCCAACCTGGGTTTTCAGACATCTGACCCTAGATATTATATCAAATCCTGGCAAACGTGGGTAACTGAAGCACAAATCAGATCTTCTCCTTCCCCATGGCTGGAAAGCTTGCTGTTGGCATGGAGTCATACCTTCAGTGTAGGAGAAACCTTCATGGCCCCTGAGGCCAAGCCTAAACTTGAGTGCCTCCTTGGGTACAAACTCGCATTGGGACCATCAGCATGGGCCCCATGTCGAAGTAAGGTCTCTCAGGGCCTGGACTAAGAGCCCGCATATGGGGCTTGCCAAGCCCCTATGATCCCAATCTTCACAAGAGCTCGAGTATTCCATTTGCTCGAACCCAGGACTGTGATCTGGAGTCCCTCTCCTGGAAGAACACCTGAGCCAGACAGCAGGACTCCACCCTTCCCACAAAATGTCCCCAAAATCTTAAGAGCTGGACCAACTCCTCAGAGAGGGAGACTCTTCCATAGCCCCTGAGGTCACCCCTACATTCCACGGCTATGGGAGACAAAACATCCAAAGACAAAAGCTTGCGTGACTGCCTCCCATTTGCCCTTCTTTCATAAGCTGAGGATCTCCTCTCACGGTCTGTGGGTCCATCCTGCAATGCTCTCGGCTCCGCACCCAAGCCGAGTTTGTGTTTTCAGACTTCTGTGCCCACAGCCCGGACCCACACACCCTCCAGGCTAGGGCCTATGGAGACACACTGAAGGACTGTGCCAGTCCTCTCCAAGAAAACTGTACCCAATCCATTGGCCACAACCCTAGAGATTAGGAAAATCCAATAAGGTCTCCAAGGCCATGCCTCGGCCATGGACTAAGAGGGGCACTCTGACACCGGCTGAGCAACTATCTCCACTTAGATACTCAGACAGTGTCCCCAGAGACAGAAGATTGAAATGGACAGGCATCTAGGCTCTAATCTGAACCCTAGCTTTGGTTTCCAGGTGTCTCTACTCAGAGAACTGGTTTGAAGACCAGTATCTGGGGCTTTTCTGAGGCACCAAAGAGAACCTGTCTCATCTCCACATAGGGATCTCTTTTTAATTGGAGCAATATTAACCCTTCGGTTAGGCGAATACTTCATGGCCCCTGAGCTGCCAACATATTCCAAGGTCTCCATGCACACAAACCCACATTATGACCCATCCGCAGGAGAGTCCATTTCAATTCAGCCCCCTAGTTAGCTCGCCCCAGAGCCAGTAGTTCAAACATGTCTTGTAACAAAGAGCCAATGGGAATGTGAGGTATGCTGTACAGGCATCCATCCTTCGAATCCTGCTCTCCAGTCTTTCCGTATGGGACATCCTGGAGCCATTCAACAGGACTCGACTGTCCAGCAGATGGAAAGCTTGTGGTATGGGTCAACGCACAAACTAGAGTTTGTGCTGGTGTCTAAGGTGCTGTGCAGGATTCTCCAATCTTGAGGGTTTGGCACAGGTCGAAGGGCATGGTTTCCTACTGGGGACAGGAGATATTCTATTGTGTGGCTCAGGGACCACATGTTGTATCCTAAGTTGGTATTTCAGAACAGGACCCTGAGGACAGATGCCTGAAAACCTAATCTAGTGTTCCAATGACGTCCTAGGAGCATGTCAGGTACAATCTTCTGACCCAGGAACATTGAAATGGCTGTCTGCTTGGATGTAGGTGATCAGGGCGATTCAGACTGGCATTTGTGTCCAGGGCTGCCGACAATATTGGGTCGGGCTCAGGGCTCTTGCGTGTTTCTCCTAAACTGGAAGGTTTGGGCAGGTTTGACGGGCACAGTTTCCTTGGGGATGGCAGGCCCAGTCATGTGTTGTGGATCCAGAGACCCTGTCCTGGAGGGCATATGAGCCATGGTTTTGGGAGAGAAGTCTGCAAACACAAATGTGGGTTATGGTTAGTGGAAAGGTGATCACAGGCCCAATGAGTAGACCTGGAGTGCAGCTTGTCAGGAGTTGTAATTAGGGTGACTGGAAGGCAGTAGCACAGGCTTTTCTCTCTATATTGTGTGTCCAGGATGGCCTCGGAATGCAGGTATAGTTTCATGGGTCCATGGGAAACTTTTCCTCTCTATGGATCTGTGCAGCTCATAGTTTGGTGGCTTTTTTGGGGAAGGGAAGAGTGTTGTTTTCCATCTTATGGGTGCCCCCAAACAGGGATTCCAGATACAGGCTCTTTTTCTGGGCATCTGGGACTTCCCACCAAGGGTTAGGATTTGCACCTTGGGGTGTATGAGGCCTGCAATGCGGGATCATGATGGTGCAACTGAGAGGGATTGTTTGAAAGCTTGCTCAGGCTGAGTCTCACAATGCCTGTTTGCTCCCATGGCGGCCCTCAGGAGTGGGAGTGGTCTCATTGGTCATATATCTGGCTCCCTCTTAGAGAGTTGGACACCCAACCCAACAGCCAAATGTCCTGCCATGAGGAAGGATGAGTTCTCTTCCGTCAGGTTCCTCTGTGCTTCAGGTTGCCCCATTGGCAGGGTTTCCAGCAAGGTCTCGAGATAGGTGCCTGAATACCAAGGATGGGTGGAGATGACGTACTTGGGCCATAGCAATCCCAAATGCTAGATATGAGTCCTAAAACTCGGTCGGGGCTCAGGCTCTGTCAGACACAGCGCTAGTGGCCATGGCAGCCTTTATATCAGAGTAGATTCGAGGGCGGAGCAGATTGATCCTCATGTGGAGTTTCTTGGGAAGATTCCCAGGCATTTGTTCATTCAATAGGGAAGGCAGAATGCTGTGTTGTGGCTCCAGATTTCCCAATCACGAGAGCTTGGGGACCAGTCAGTTTTGGGTGGAATTGTAAACAAAAGCTATGGTTCAATTCAGTGCCAAGCAGAAGGCAGTTCCAATTTGTAGCAGTTTACTCGAGACATCCAGCACTGGAATAAGGGTGGATGTCAGATGCTTGCTCACACTAGAGTTTTTGTCTATGATGACCAACAAGTGGAGGGGTGGTATAAAGAGACCATGGAGGAGTTCACATGCTGAGGCCTGTGAACTGCTGCAAAAAGTAACATTTCTTTGTACAGAGTAGGTGAAGTCTGGTTTGTTTACTCTAGGTTTCCCCATGTGGAAAGTTTGTGAAGAAGAGCTCTCCTGCATGGATGCCAGGAAAGCACACCTCCATTGACAATTGCAGCTGAGGAACATGGCAGATTCGTTCTGGTGGCTCTGGGACAAAGTGCCAAGGCCTTGAGTTGACATGGGATCTCTTGCAGATGGGTCACAATGCTTGTTTGTTACCAGGGAGAACTTAGAATGTGCTGGTTGCTAAGGTGCCATGCAGGATTCTCCTACCCTGAGGGTTTGGCACAGGTCGAAGAGCATGGTATTCTTCTGGGGACAGGGGATGTTCTGTCGTGTGGCTCAGAGACCACATGATGTGTCATAGATTGGTATTTCAGAACAGGCCCCTGAGGACAGATGCCTGAAAACCTAATGGGGTTCCATTGAGAGCCTACTGGCATTTTAGGTTCAATCGTCTATCTCACGATCATTGACTTGGCTATTTCCCTGGATGTAGGTGATAAGGGTGTTTCAGACTGCGCATTTCCATCCCGAGTGGCCGGCAATATTGGTGTGGGCTCAGGGGCCACACAGGTTTCTCCTAATCTGGAAGGTTTGGGCAAATCTGATATGCACAGTGTCCTTGGGGTTGGCAGCCAGAGTTCTGTGGTGTGGCTCCAGAGATCACATTCTGGTGGGCATGTGAGCCATGGTTTTGGGAGAGAAGTCTGCAAACACAAATACAAATTAGGGTGAGTGGCGAGGTGATCACAGGCCCAATGCGTAGACCTGGAGGGAAGCTCGTCATGAACTATAATTAGGGAGACTGGAAGGCAGTAGCACAGGCTTTTCTCTCTGGATTGTGTGTCCAGGATGGCCTTGGAATGCAGGTGTGGTCTCATGGGTCCATGGGAGTCTTTTCCTCTCTATGGATCCTGGTGGCTCTCCATAGTTTGGTGGCTTTTTCGGGGAAGGGGAGAATGATGTTTTCCACCTTATGGGTGCCCCAAAACAGGGATTCCAGAGACGGGCTCTGGTTCATGGCATCTGGGACATCACAACAAGTGCTAGGATTTGGGCTTAGGGGCATATTAGGCCTGCAATGCGGGTTCATGGTGGTGCAACAGAGAAGGATTGTTTGAAAGCATGCTCAGGCTGAGGGTCACAAGGCCTGTTTGCCTCCAGGGCATCCCTGAGGAGTTTGTGTGGTCTCACTGGACTTGTAAATGACTCCCCCTTTCAGGGTTGAACACCCATCCTAACAGCCAAGTTTCCTGATATGAAGAAGGAGGAGTTCTCTATTGTGCTTCAGGATGCCCCATTATCAGGGATTCCAGCAAAGGTCTGGGGACAGGTGCCTGAATACCAAGGATGGTTAGAGATGAAATACTTGAGCCATGGCATTCCCAAATACTAGATGTGGGGCTCAAACTCTGGTGACTGACACTAGGTCTGGGCTCAGGCTCTGTCAGACACAGCACTAGTGGCCAGGGCAACCTATAAATCAGGGTTCCTCCGATATAGGGCCGAGCAGATTGATCCTCATGTGGGGTTTCTGGCCAGACTCACCAGGCACTTGTTTCTACGGGAAGGCAGAATGCTGTGTTGTGTCTCCATAATTCGCTATCAAGAAGGCTTGGGGACCAGTCGGGTGAGGAAGGAATTGTAAACACAAGCTACAGTTCAATTCACTGCCAAGCGGAAGGCAGTTCCTGTGTCCAGCAGCTTTTTCGAGATATCCAGCACCTTAGTAAGGGAGGACGTCAGATATTTGCTCACACTGGAGTTTGTGTCTATGATGACTGACAAATGGAGGAGTGGCGTCAAGAAGCCATGTAGGGATTTTCACGTTGAGACTCATGAGCTGCTCCAAATAGCAAGGTTTCATTCTACTGGACAGGTGGAGTGTGGTTTATTTGCTCCAGGGTCCCCCATGTGGAAAGTTTGGGTAGCAGAGCTCTACCGCATGGATGCCTGGAATGTTCAACTTCATTGACCATTGCAACTGAAGAACATGGCAGCTTTATTCTGGTGTCTCTGTAGCAAAGTACCAAGTCCTTGATTTGACATGGAATCTCTTGCAGATGGGCCACACAGCTGGTTTGTTACCAGGTAGATCTTAGAATGTGCTGGTGGCTTAGTAGTTGTGCAGGAATCTACTACTCTGGGATTTTGCACAGATTGTAGGGCACGGTTTCCTTCTGGGGACAGGAGATGTTCTGTTGTGTGGCCCAGCCACCACATGTTGTATCATAAGTTCGCATTCTAGAACAGGCCTCTGAGGACACATGTCTGAAAACCGAATCAATGGTTCCAATGACGTCCTAGGGGCATGTTAGGTTCATTATTCTGACTCAGGACCATTGACTTGGCTGTGTTCCTGGATGTAGGAGATCAGGGTATTTCAGACTGTGCATTTGTGTTCAGAGCGGCCGCCGAAATTGGGGTAGGCCCAGAGGCCTTGTAGGTTTCTCCTAATCTAGACAGTTTGGGCAACTGTGATGGAAACAGTTTCCTTGTGGATGGCAGGGACAGTCCTGCAGTGTGGATCCAGAGACCCCATCCTGGAGGGCATGTGTGCCATGGTTTTGGTAGATAAGTCTGCAAACACAAATTCGAATTAGGGTGAGTGGCGAGGTGATCACAGGCCCAATGCATATACCTTGAGAGCAGCTCATCTGGAACTGTAATTAGGGTGAATGGAAGGCAGTAGCACAGGCTTTTCTCTCCGGATTGTGTGTCCAGGATGGCCTCGGAATGCAGGTGTGTTCTCATGGGTCCATGGGAGACATTGCCTCTCTATGGATCCTGGTGGCTCCTCATAATTTGGTGACATTTTTGGGGAAGGGATGAGTGCTGTTTTCCATCTGAAGGGTGCACCAAAACAAAAATTCCAGAGATGGTCTCTGGGTCTGGGCACCTCGAAAATCCCACCAAGTTTTATGATTTGAACCTACAGGCATACCAGGCCTGAAATGAGGGATCATTGTGGTGAATCTGAGAGGGATTTTTTGAAAGCATGCTCAGGGTGAGGGTCACAATGCCTGTTTGTGCCAAGGGTAGTCCTCAGGAGTGTGTGTGGTGTCATTGATGTTGTAACTGGCTCCCCCTTTGAGGGTAGAACACCCATCCCAAAAGCCAGGTTTATTGCCATGGGGAAAGAAGAGTTCTCTATTGTGCTTCAAGTTCCCTAATTGGCAGGGATCCCTGCCAAGGTCTGGGGACAGGTGCCTGAATATCAAGGATGGGTAGAGATGACATACTTTGGCCATGGCAATCCCAAATGCTAGATATGGGGCCTGCTCTTTAGTGGCTGAAACTCAGTCGAGCTCAGGCTCTGTCAGACACAGCACTAGTGGCCATGGCAGCCTATAAATCGGTGTTGACTCGAGGGCCGACCTGATTGATCCTCATGTGGGTTTTCAGGGCAGACTCACCAGGCATTTCTTCATTCGATGGGGAATGCAGAATGCTGCATTGTGGCCCCAGATTTCCCTATCAAGAGGGCTTAGGGGCCAGTCAGGTGAGGATGGAATTGTAAACACAAGCTATGGTTCAATTCAGTGCCAAGTGGAAGGCAGTTCCAATGTGCAGTGGTTTATTCAAGACATCCAGCACTGGGATAAGGGTGCATGTCAGATGTTTGCTTAGACTGGAGTTTGTGTCTATGATGACCGACCAATTGAGTGGTGGCATCAAGAGGCCATGGAGCAGTTTACACGCTGAGGCCTGTGAGTTGATCCAAACATAAGGTTTCCTTCTACTGGACAGGGGAGGTCTGGTTTGTTTACACCAGGTTCCCCCATGTGCAAAGTTTGGGTAGCATAGTACTCGCATGTGGATACTGGAAAGCACACCTACATTAACCATTGCACCTAAGGAACATGGCAGGTTCTTTCTGGTTGCTCTAGGGCAAAGTACCAAGGCCTGGATTCTAATGAAGTTGGGTCACAATGCAGTTTTGTTACCACGGAAATCTTACTATGTGCTGGTGGCTAAGGGGCCATGTTTGATTAGTCTATCCTGATGGTTTGACACCGGTTGAAGAACACAGTTTCTTTCTGGGTATCGGAGATGTTCTGTTGTGGGGCTCACGGACCAAATGTTGTGTCATAAGTTGGTATTCCAGAACAGGCCTCTGAGGACAGATGCCTAAAAACTTCATCTAGGGTTCCAATGAAGTCCAAGGGGAATTTCAGGTTGAATCATCAGACTCAGGACCATTGACTTCGGTGTCTGCCTATATGTAGGCAACCAGGGTGTTTCTGACTGTGCCTTTGTGTACAGAGTGGCCTCCAATATTGGGGTGGGCTCTGGGGCCTTGCAGGTTTCTCCTAATCTTGAAGGTTTAGGCAAATTTGTGGGCACGGTTTCCTTGGGGGTGGCAGGCACAGTCCTGTGGTGTGGCTCCAGAGACTCCATCGTGGAGGGCATGTAAGCCATGGTTTTGGGAGAGAAGTCTGCAATCACAAACTCGGATTAGGTTGAGTTGCGAGGTGATCGTAGGCCCAATGCATAGACCTGGAAGGCAGATCGTCAGGAACTGTAAATCACGTACTCGAAGGCACTAGCACTGGCTTTTGTATCTGGATTGTGTGTCCATGATAGCCTTGGAATGCAGGTGTGTTCTAATGTTTCCATGAGAGTATTTTCCTCTCTACGGATCCTGGAAGCTCCCAATAGTATGGTGGCTTTCTCGTTTGAATGGAAGAGTGCTGTTTTCAATCTTAGATGTTCCCCAAAAAGGGATTCCAGAGAAGGGCTGTGAGTCTGGGTGCTTGGAAAATCCCACCAGGATTAGGATTTGGGCCTAGGGGAGTACCAGGCTTACAATGTGTGACTTGGAGGTACAACTGAGAGCGTTTGTTTGAAAGCATGCTAGTCTGAGTGTCACAATGCCTGATGTGATTAGGGCAGCCCTTATGAGTGGGAGTTGTCTCCTTGGCCATGCAGCTGGCTACCACTTTAATGTAGGACACCCATCCCAACTACCAGGATTCCTGCCATGGAAAAGGAAGAATTCCCTATTGTGCCTCAGGTTCCCCCATTAGCAGGTATTCTAGCAAATGTCTGGGGACAGAGGCCTGAATACCAAGGATGGGTAGAGATGAGGGACCTGAGACATGGCCAGTCTCACATGCCTGACTCTCTGAGTAGCTGACATGAATTGAGCACTCAGGCTCTGTCAGAAACAGAACTAGTGGTCAGGGCTGAGTATGAATCAGGGATCCCTCAAGGGCTGAGCAGATTGATCCTCATGCAGAGTTTCTGGGCAGAATCACCATGCCCTTCTTCTTTCTAAGGGGAAGGCAAAAAGCTGCGTTGTGGCCCCAGAATTCCCTATCAAGCGGGCTTGGGGACCAGTAGGGTGAGGATGGAATTGTAAACTCAAGCTAAGGTTCAATTCAGTGCCAAGCAAAAGGCAGTTCCATTGTGCAGTGTCTGATTCCAGATATCCAGCACCTGAGTAAAGGTGAAAGTCAGACATTTCCTCATGCTGGAGTTTATGTCTATGATGACCGATGAATGGAGGGGTGGCGTCAAGAGGCCATGGAGGATTTCACATGCTGGGGCTTGTGAGATGCTTCAAACAGCAAAGTTTCCTTCTACCACACAGGGGGAGTCTGGTTTATTTGCTCCAGGGTCCCCCATGTGGAAAGTTTGGGTAGCAGAGCACTCCCACGTGGATGCCTGAAAAGCACACCTCCATTAAAATTGCAGCTGAGAAACATGGCCAATTCGTTCTGGTGGCTCTTGGGCGAATTACCAAGGCCTGGAGTTGACATGAAGTCTCATGAAGATGGGTCATAATGCAGGTTTGTTACCATGGAGACCTTACAGTGTGCTGGTGGCTAAGGGACCATGTAGGATTCATCTACCCTGAGGGTTTGACACTGGTCAAAGGGCATGGTTTCCTTCTCGGACCAGAGATGTTCTGATGTGGGGCTAACGGACCAAATGTATCATAATTTGGTATTGCAGAACAGGCCTCTGAGGATAGATGCCTGAAAATTTAATCTAGGGTTCCAATAAAATCCTAACGAAATGTCAGGTTCAATCCTCTGACTCAGTATCATTGACTTCAAAGTCTGCCTAGATGTAGGTGATCAGGGTGTTCCAGACTGTGCATTTGTGTACAGAGTGGCAACCAGTATTGGGGTGGGCTCAGGGGCCTTGCAGGTTTCTCCTAATCTGGAAAGATAGGGCAATTTGATGGGCACAGTTTCCTTGGCAATGGTGGGCACAGTCCTGTGGTGTGGCTCCAAAGACCCCATGCTGGAGGGCATGAGAGCCATGGTTTTGGGAGGGAAGTCTGCAAACACAAATGCGGGTTAGGTTTAGTGGCGAAGTGATTGTAGGCCCAATGCATACTCCTGGAGGGAAGCTCCGTGTGAAATGTAAATCGCATGCCTCAAAGGAGGTAGCACAGGCTTTTTTATCTGGATTGTGTATCCACGATGGACTAAGAATGCAGGTGTGGTCTCAGGTGTCCATGGGTGATATTTCCTCTCAAGTATCCTGGCGGCTCCTTATAATGTGGTGGCTTTCTCAGAGAGGAAAGAGTTCTGTTTTCCATATTAAGGGTGTCCCATAACAGGGATTGCAGAGAAGTGCTCTGGCTCTGGGCACCTGGAAATACCCACCAAGGGTTATGATTTGGGCATAGGGGCTTACCAGGCCTCCAATGCAAGTCCTGGAGATACAACTGAGAGCGTTTGTTTGAAAGCATGCTCAGGCTGAGGGTCACTATGCAAGCTTTTGCATAGGGTGGCCCTCAGGAATGGGGGTGGTCTCAATGGCCATTCAGTAGGCTAACACTCTGAGTGTTGGACACCCTTCCGAACTTACAGGAATCCTGCCATGGGGAATGAGGATTTCTCTATTGTGATTCAGGTTCCCTCATTGGTAGGGATTCCAGGAAAGGTCTGGGGACACATGCCTGAATACCAAGGATGGGTAAAGATGACGGCTCTGTTCCGTGGCCAGTCTAACATGCGGGATATGGGCCCCGCCTTCTAGGTGGCTGACACGAGGTCGGGGCTTAGGCTCTGTCAGACACAACACTAGGGGCCAGGGCTGTCTATAATTCAGGGTTCCCTCAAGGGACAAGTAGATTGATCATAATGTGGATTTTCTGGGCAGACTCACCAGGCCCTTCTTCTTTCTATTGGGAAGGCAGAATGCTGTGTTGTGGCTGCAGAATTCCCTATCATGAGGGCTTGTGGACCAGTAGGGTGAGGATGGAATTGTAAACCCAAGCTATGAATAAATTCAGTGACAAGCGAATGGCATTTCCAGTGTGCAGCGGCTGATTCGAATATCCAGCACCTGAGTAAGCGCAGACGTCAGATGTTTGCTCAAGCTGGAGTTTGTGTCTATAATGACCGACAAATGGAGAGGAGTTGAAAAGAGGTCATAGAGGATTTCCCACACTTGAGCTTGTGAGATGCTCCAAACAGCCAGGTTTCCTTCTACAGGACAGGGCAGTCAGATTTGTTTGCTCGAGAGTCCCCCATGTGGAAAGTTTGGGTGGCAGAGCACTCCCACATGGATGCCTGGAAAGCACACTTCCACTGAACATTGCAGCTGAGGAACATGACAGGTTCTTTCTGAAGGCTCTGGGGTGAAGTACCAAGGCCTGTAGTTGACATGGAATCTCATGAAGATGGCTCACAATGCTGGCTTGTTACCAGTGAGATCTTAGAATCTGCTGGTGGCTACGGGCCAAGAAGGATTCATCTACCCTGAGGGTTTGACACAGTTCCAAGAGCACGGCTTCCATCTAAAGAAAGGAGATGTTCTGTTGTGGGGATCAGGGACCATATGTTGTATCTTAAGTTGGTACTCCAGAACAGGTCTCTGATTATAGATGCCTGAAAACCTAATCAGGGGTTACAATGAGGTCATAGGAGCATGTCAGGTTCAATCTTCTGACTGAGAAACACTGACTTGGGTATCTGCCTGGATTCAGGTGATCAGCGTATTTCAGACTGCACATTTGTGTCCAGAGGGGCCTCCAGTATTGGGGTGGGCTCAGGGGCCTTGCAGGTTTCTCCTTATCTCGAAGTTTTAGGCAAATGTGACGGACACATTTTCCTTGGGGATGGCAGGCACAGTCCTTTGGTGTGGCTCCAGAGACCCCATCCTGGAGGAAATATGAGCCATGGTTTCGGGATAGAAGTCTGTAAGCACAAACTCGGGTTAAGGTTAGCGGTGAGGTGATCGCAGGCCCAATGCATAGACCTGGAGGGCAGCTCGTCTGGAACTATAAATTAGTTGCCTTGAAGGTGGTAGCACAGGCTTGTGTATCTGGCTTTTGTGTCCAGGATGGCCTCGGAATACAGGTGTGGTCTCATGGATCCATGGGAGATTTTTCCTCTCAAGGATCCTAGCGGCTCCCTATACTATGGTGGCTTTCTTGGCGAAGGGGAGAGTGCTATTTTCCATCTTAGGGGTGTCCCAAACCAGGGATTCCAGAGACAGGCTGTGTTTCTGGGCCCCTGAAAAATCCCACCAGGTGTTAGGATTTGTGCTTAGGGGCATATCAGGCCTGCAAATTTGGATTCTGGAATGCAACTGAGAGTGTTTGTTTGAAAGCATGCTCATGTTGGGGGTCACAATGCCTGCTTGTGTCCAGGGCGGCCCTCATGAGTGGGCGGGTTATCATTGGCCATTCAGCTGGCTACCACTCTGAGGTCTGGAAACCCATCCCAAGAGCCATCATTCCTGCCATGGGGAAGGAGGATTTCCCTATTGTGCTTCTGGTTCCCCCATTGGCAGGGATTTCAGCAAATGTCTGGGGACAGATGCCTGAATCAAGAATGGGTAGAGATGACAGCCCTGGGACATGGCTGGTCTCACATTCTGGAGTTGGAGCCCAGTCTCTGGGTCCTGACACGAGGTCAGAGACGAGGTTCTGTCAGACTCAGCGCTAGTGGCCAGGTAAACCTATAAATGGGGTTCACTCGAGGGTCGAGTAGATTTATCCTCATGTAGGGTTTCTGGGCAGTCTCTCCAGGCTGTTTTTTCTTGCTATGGGGAAGGCAGAATGCTGTGTTGTGGCGTCAGAATTCCCTATCAAGAGAGCTTACTGAACACCAGGGTGAGGATGGAATTGCAAACCCAAGCTACTTTTTTTTTTTTTCAAGATTTTATTTATTTGTCAGATAGCGAGCGAGAGCAAGCACAGGCAGACAGAGTGGAAGGCAGAGTCAGACGGAGAAGCAGGCTCCCTGCGGAGCAAGGAGCCTGATGTGGGACTCGATCCCAGGACGCTGGGATCATGACCTGAGACGAAGGCAGCTGTTTAACCAACTGAGCCACCCAGGCGTCCCGCCAAGCTACTTTTAAATTCAGTGCCAAGCATAAGGCAATTCCAGTGTGTAGCAGCTGATTCAAATATCCAGCACTTGAGTAAGTGCAGATGTCAGTTGATTGCTCACGCTGGAGTTAGTGTCTATGATGACCAACAAATGGATGGGTGGCCTCAAGAGCCCATGGAGGATTACCCACCCTCAGGCTTGAGATACTCCATACAGAAAAGATTCCTTTTACCATACAGGGGAGTCTGGTTTGTTTCCTCCAGGGTTCCCCATGGGGAAAGTTGGTATCAGAGCACTCCCGCTGGATGCCTGGAAAGTACACCTACATTGACCATGGCAGCAGAGGAACATGGCAGTTTCATTCTGGTGGCTCTGGGCCGAAGTACCAAGGGCTGGAGTTGTCATGGAGTCTCATGAAGATGGGTCACAATGCTGGTATGTTGTCAGGGAGATCATAGAATGTGCTGGTTGCCAGGGGGCCTTGAAGGATTCATCTACCCAGAGTGTTTGACACAGGTCCAGAGCACAGCTTTCTTCTAAGGACAGGAGATGTTCTTTTGTGTGGCTCAGTGACCATATTGTATCATACATTGATATTCAGAACAGCCTTCTGAGTACAGATACCTGAAAACCTATTCTAGTGTTCCAGTGAATCCTAGGAGCATGTCAGGTTCAATCTTCTGTCTGAGGACCATTGACTTGGATATCAGCCTGGATGTAGGTGATATGGTGTGTCAGACTGTGCATTTGCGTCCAGAGTGGCCTCCAATATTGGGCTGGGCTTAGGGGCCTTGCAGGTTTCTCCTAATCTAGAGTGTTTGTTTAATAGTGACAATCACAGTTTCCTTTGGGAAGACAGGTACAATCCCGTGGTGTGGCTCCAGTTATCACAAACTGGAGGGCATGTGAGCCATGGTTTTGGGAGGGAAGTCTGAAAACACAAACTTGGGTTAGGGTTAGTGGCAAGGTTATCACAGGCCCAATGCATAGACATGGATGGCAGCTCTTCAGGAACTGTTAATCGGGTGACTCAAAGGCAGAATCACAGGCTTTTTTCTCTGTATTGTGTGCAGGATGGCCTCAGAATGCAGTTGTGGCCTCATGGGTCCATGGGAGATTTTTCCTCTCTAAGGATCCTGGTGGCTCCCAATAGTTGGTGGCTTTTTCGGGGAAGGGAAGAGTGCTTTTTTTCATGTTAGGGGTGCCCCAAAATATGGATTCCAGAGACGGACTCTGGGTTTGGTCCCCTGGAAAATCCCACCAAGTGTTAGGATTTGGGCCTAGTGGCTTACCAGGCCTGCATGCAGGATCCTGGAGGTGCAACTGAGAGGGCTTGTTTGAAATCATTCTCAGGCTGAGGGTCACAATACTTGCTTATGCCCAGGTGGCCCTCATGAGTGGGCGTGGTCACATTGGCCATGCAGCTGGCTCCCACTTTGAGGGTTGGAAAACCATCCCAACAGCCAGAATCCTGCCATGGGGAAAGAGGAGTTCTCTATAGTGCTTCAGGTTCCCCCATTAGCGGGGATTCCAGCAAAGGTCTGGGGACAGAGGCCTGAATACCAAGGATGGGTAAAGATGATGGACATGGGCCATGGCCAGTATCAAATCGTGGATATGGGCCCCGTTCACTGGGTGGCTGACACTAGGTCTTGGCTCAGGCTCTGTCAGACACAGCACTAGTGCCCAGGGCAGCCTATAAATTGGGGTTCCCTCAAGTGCCGAGCAGATTGATCCTCATGTATGGTTTCTGGGCAGACTCACCAGGCCCTTCTTGTTTGTAAGGGGAAGGCAGAATGCTGCTTTGTGGCTCTAGAATTCACTATCAAGAGGGCTTGTGGACCAGGAGGCTGAGGATGGAATTGTAAACCTAAGCTATGGTTACATTCTGTATCAAGCAAAAGGAATTTCCAGTGTGCAATGTTTGAATCCAATATTCAGCACTTGAGTGAGGGTGGATGTCAGATATTTGCTCATGCTGGAGTTTGTGTCTATGATGACACAAAAATGGAGGGGTGGCGTCAAGAGGTTATGGAGGATTTCCCAATCTGGTGTTTTTGAGATGCTCCAAACAGCAAGGTTTCCTTCTACCAGACAGGGGCAGTCTGATTTGTTTCCTCCATGGTTCCCATGTCGAAAGATCGGATAACATAGATCTCCCACATGGGTGACTGGAAAGCACACCTTCATTGACCATGACAGCGAAGGAACATGGCATCTGGTGGCTTTGAGTCGAAGAAATAAAGACTGGATTGGACATGGAACCTCATGAAGATGGGTCAAAATGTTGGTTTCTTACCAGGGAGATCTTAGAATGTGCTGGTGGTTAATGGGCCATGCAGGATTCATCTAGCCTGAGGATTTGACACAGGCCCAAGAGCCCGGATTGCTTCTGGGGGCAGGAGATATTCTGTTGTGGGGCTCAGCGGCCATATGTTGTATCATAAATTGGTAATCCAGAACAGGTCTCTGAGGACAGAAGCCTGAAAACCTAATAAAGGGTTTGAATGAGGCCCTAGGGGAATGTCATTCAATCTTCTGACTCAGGATCATTGACTCTGGTGTCTGACTGGATGCAGGTGATGAGGGTGTTTCAGACTGTGCATTTTTGTCCAGAGTGGCATCCAATACTAGGGTTGGCTCAGGTTCCTTGCAGGTTTCTCCTTATATGGGGTTTTTGGACAACTGTGATGGGCAGTTTCCTTGGGGATTGCAGGAACTGTCCTGTGGTGTGACTCCAGAGACCCCATCCTGGAGGACATGTGCGCCATGATTTTGAGAGAGAAGTCTGCAAACACAAACTTAGGTTAGGGTTAGTGGCAAGGTGATCATAGTCCCAATCCATAGACCAGGAGGGCAGCAAGTCTGGAACTGTAAATCACGTAACTCAAAGGTGGTAGCACAGGTAATTGTATCTGGATTTAATTTCCAGAATGGCCTTTATTGCAGGTGTTGTCTCAAGGGTCCATGGGAGATTTCTCCTCTCAAGGATCCTGGCGGTTCTCAATAGTTTGTTGGATTTCTCCGGGAAGGGATGAGTACTGTTTTCCAGCTTAGGCGTGCCCCAAAACAGGCATTCCAGAGATGAGCTCTGGGTCTAAGTGCTTGGAAAATCCCACCAAGGGTTAATATTTAGGCCTAGGGCCATACCAGGCCTGCAATGCGGGATCCTGGAGGTGCAACTGAGAGCGTTTGTTTGAAAGTATGGTCAAGCTGAGGGTCCCAATGCCTGCTTGTGTCCCGGAGGCCATCAGGATTGGGCGATGTCTACTCAGCCATGCAGCCAGTTCCCATTCCTAGGGTTGGACACCCATCCAAAAGCCAGGATTCCTGCCATGGCGAAGGATGAATTCTCTATTGTGCTTCAGGTCCCCCCATTGGTAGGGATTCCAGCTAAGATCTAGGGGACAGATGCCTGAATACCAAGGATGGGTAGTAATGACAGCCCTGGGCCATGGCCGGTCTCACATGGTTAATGTGGGCCCCACCCTCTGGGTTGCTGACACGAGGTAGGGGCTCAGGCTCTGTCAGACACAGCACTAGTGGCTAGGGCAAACTATAAATAGGGGTTCCCTCCTGGGCTGAGTATATTGATCTTCATGTGCAGTTTATGGGCAGACTCACCAGGTCCTTCTATCTATGAAGAAGGCAGAATGTTGCGTTGTGGCTCCAGAATTCCCTATCAAGAGATATGGCAGACCAGTAGGGTGAGGATGAAATTGTAGTCTGAAGCTAGGCTTAAATTCATTGCAAAGCGAAAGGCAGTTCCAGTGTGCAGCAGCTGATTCCAATATCAGCGCCTGAATATGGGCGGATGTCAGATGTTTGCTCAGGCTGGAGTTTGTGTCTATGATGACCAAGAAATGGAGAGGTGGCGTCAAGAGGCCATGGAGGATTTCCCACCCTGGGGCTCAGGGGCCATAATTTGTATCATAAGTTGGTATTCCAGAAGAGGCCTCTGAGGACAAGTGCCTGAAAAGTTAATCCCTCTTCCAATGAGGTCCTAGGGCCATGTCAGGTTCAATTATCTGACTCAGGACCATTGATTTGGGTGTCTGCCTGGATGGAGGTGATCAGGGTGTTTCAGACTGTGCATTTGCATCCAGAGCAGCCTCCAATATTGGGATGTGCTCAGGAGCCTTCCAGGTTTCTCCTAATCAGGAGGGTTTGGGCAACTGTGATGGGCCCAGTTTCCTTGGGGATGGCAAGCACAGTCTTGTGGTGTGACTCTAGGGGCCCCATCCTGGAGGACATGTGAGCAATGGTTTTTAGAGAGAGATCTGCAAACACAAACTCGGGATAAGGTTAATGGAGAGGTGTTCACAGCCCCAATTCAAAGATCTGGAGGGCAGCACGTCAGGAACTGTAAATCAGGTGACTCAAAGCCAGTAGCACAGTCTCTTGTATCTGGATAGCATATCCACGCTGGCCTCGGAATACAGGTGTGGACTCATGGGACCATGGGAGATTCTTCTTCTCAGGGATCCTGGGGGATCCCATTAGTTTGGTGGCTTTCTCAGGGAAGTGAAAAGTGCTGTTTTCCATCTTAGGGGTGCCTCAAAACAGGGATTCCAGTGACGGGCTCTGGGTATGTGCACATGGAACATCCCACGATGTGTTAGGATTTGGGCTTAAGGGCATATCAGGCCTGCAATGCAGGATCCTGGAGGTGCAACTAAGAGCATTTTTTTGAAGGCTTGATCAAGCTGAGGGTTCCAATGGCTACTTGTGCCGAGGGCAGCCCTCATGAGTGGGCATTGTCTCCTTGGCCATGCAGCTGGCTCCCACTTTGAGGTTTGGACACCCATATCAACAGCCAGGATTCCTACCATGGGGAAGGAGGAGTTCTCTATTGTGCTTTAGGTTACCCCATTGGTAGGGATTACATAAAAGGTCTGGGGACAGGTGCCTGAATACCAAGGATGGGTAGAGATGATGGACTTGGGCCCTGGCCAATCTCACATGCTGGATATGGGCTCATATCTCTGGGTGCCTGAAACTAGGTCTTGGCTCAGGCTCTGTCAGACACAGTACTAGTACTAGTACTAGTACTAGTGCCCAGGACAGCCTATAAATCAAGGTTCCATCGAGTGCCAAGTAGATTGATCCTCATGTGGAGTTTCTGGGAAGATTCACCAGGCCCTATTTCTTTCTAGTGGGAATGCAGAATGTTGCCTTGTGGCTCCAAATTCCCTCTCTAGAGGGCTTGCAGACCAGGAGGCTGAGGATGGAATTCTAAACCCAAGCTATTGTTAAATTCAGTGTCAAGTGAAACGCAGTTCCAGTGTGCAGTGGTGGAAAAGAAAATGCAGAATCTAAATAACGGCAGATTTCAGATGTTTTCTCATGCTGGAGTTTTTGTCTATGATGACTGACAAATGGAGGGGTTGTGTCAAGGGCCATGGAGGATTTCTCCTGCTGGTGCTTCTGAGATGCTCCAAACAGAGGGTTCCCTTCTACTGGTCAGTGGCAGTCTGGTTTGTTTGCTCCAGGGTCCCACATGTGGAAAGAATAAGTAGAAGAGCACTCCCACATGGATGCCTGGAAAGCACACCTCCACTGACCATATCAGGTGAGGAACATGGCAGGTTCATTCTGGTGGCTCTGGGGCGAAATACCAAGGACTTGAAGTGACATGGAATCTCATGAAGATGGATCACAATGTTGTTTGTTTGTTACCAGAGAGATCTTAGAATGTGCTGGGGGCTAAGGGGCTGTGCATAATTCATATACCCCGACCCTTGACACAAGTTGAAGAGCACGAATTCCATCTGGGGACAGGAGATATTCTATTGTGGTGTTCAGGGACCAATCTTCTGACTCAGGACCATTGACTTGGGTGTCTTCCTGGATGGAGGTGATCAGGGTGTTGCACACTGTGCATTTGTGTCCAGAGTGGCCTCCAATATTGGACTGGGCTTAGGGGACTTGCAGGTCTCTCCTAATCTGGAGGGTTTGGGCAACTGTGATGGACACAGTTTCATTGGGGATAGCAGGATCTTTCCTGTGGTGTGGCTACAGAGACCCATCATAGAGGGCATGTGAGCCATGGTTTTGGGAAAGAAGTCTGCAAACACAAACTTGGGGTAGGGTTAATGGCAAGGTGATCACAGGCCCAATGCATAGGTCTGTAGGGCAGCTCGTCTGGAACTGTAAACCAGGTGATTCGAAGGTGGTAGCACAGTCTCTTGTATCTGGATTGTGTGTCCCGGATGGCCTCGGAATGAAGGTGTGGTCTTATGGAGCCCTGGGAGATTTTTCCTCTCTACGCATCCTGGCAGCTCCTAATAGTTTTCTCAGGGGAGGGAAGAGTGCTGTTTTCCATCATAGGGGTGCTTCAAAACAGAGATTCCAGAGACGGGCTCTGGTTATGTTGGCATGGAAAATCCCACGAAGTGTTAGGATTTGGTCCTAAGGGCATACCAGGCCTGCGATGCGGGACCCTGCAGAAACAACTGAGAGCATTTGTTTGAATGCATGCTAAGGTTGAGGGACACAATGCCTGCTTTGGCCCAGGCGGCCCTTATGATTGGGCGTTGTCTCATTGGCCATGCACCTGGTTCTAATTCTGAGGGTTGGGCACCCATAGCAACAGCCAGGCTTCCTGCCATGGGGAAGGAGGAGTTCTCAATTGTGCTTCAGGTTCCCCCACTGGTAGGGATTCCAGCAAAGATCTGGGATAGTTGCCGGAATACCAAGGATGGGTAGAGATGACTGGGCCATGGCCAGTACCACATGCTGGATAAGGGCCCCACACTCTGGGTGGCTGGCACGAGGTTGGGGCTCAGGCTCTCTCAGACACAGCGCTAGTGGCCAGCGCAAAGTATAAATCGGGGTTCCCTCGAGGGCCAAGTAGATTGATCTTCATGGGGAGTTTCTGGGCAGACTCACCAGGCCCTTCTTCTTTCTATGGGGAAGGCAGAATGTTGCGTTTTGTCTCCCTAATTCCCTCTCAAGAGGACTTGCAGTCCAGTAGGGTGAGGATGGAATTGTAAACCCAAACTATGCAAGAATACAGTGTCAAGTGAAAGGTATTTCCAGTGTGCGTGACTGATTCGAATATCCAGCACCTGAGTAAGAGCAGATGTCAGATGTTTGCTCATGCTGGAATTTGTGTCTATGATGACTAACAAATGGAGGGTTGGCATCAAGAGAATTTGGAGGACTTCCCAGGCTGGGGCTTGTGAGATGCTCCAAACAACCAAGGTTTCCTTCAACCTGACAGGAGCAGTCTTATTTGTTTGCTCTAGGGTTCCCTATGTGGAATTTTTGTGTAGCAGAGAACTACCTCTTGGATGCCTAGAAAGCACACGTCCATTGACCTTTGTACCTGAGGAACATGGCAGATTCGTTTCATGGCTCTTGGGCAAAGTACCAACACCTTGAGTTGGCATCAAGTCTCAGGAAGTTGGGTCACAATGCTGGTTTGTTACCAGGGAGATCATAGAAGGTGCTGGGGCTAATGGGTCATGCAGGATCCATCTACCCTGAAAGTTGGACATAGATCCAAAAGCACATTTTCCTTCTGGAGACAGGAGATGTTCTGTTGTGGGAATCAGGGACCACATGTTGTATCATAACTTGGTATTCCAGAACAGGACTCTGAGAACAGATGTCTGAAGACCCAATCTAGGGTTCCAGTGAAGTCCTAGGGGCATGTCAGGTTCAATCATCTGACTCAGAACCATTGACTTGGCTTTCTGCCTCGATGGAGGTGCTCAGGGTGTTTCAGACTGCACGTTTGCATCCAGAGCAACCTCCAATATTGGGGTGGGTTCAGGGGCCTGGCAGGTTTCTCCTAATCTGGAGGGTTTGGACAACCTGATGGGCACAGTTTTCTTGGGGAAGGCAGGAACTTTCCTGTGATGTGGCTTGAGGGACCACATCCTGGTGGGCATGTAAGCCATGGTTTTGGGAGAGAAGTCGGCAAACACAAACTGGGGTTAGGGTTAGTGTCGAGATGATCACAGGCCCAATGCATAGACATGGAGGGCAGCTCGTCAGGAAATGTAAATAGGATGACTCGAAGGCGGTAGCAAAGACTTTTCTCTCTGGATTGTGTGGACAGGATGGCCTCGGAATGCAGGTTTGTTTTCATGGGTCCATGGGAGATTTTTTCTCTCTAAGGATCCTGGCGGCTCCCAATAGTTTGGTGCCTTTCTCAGGGAAGGGAAGAGTGCTGTTTTCCATCTTAAGGGTGCCCCAAACAGGGATTCTTAGATGGACTCTGGGTCTGGGCACCTGGAAAATCCCACCAAGGGTTAGGATTTGGGCCTAGGGGCACACCAGGCCTGCAATGCTGGTACTGGAGGAGCAACTGAGAGTGTTTGTTTGAAAACATGCTCAGGCTGAGGATCACCATGCCTGCCTGTGCCCATGTCGGCCCTCAGGAGTGGGCATGGTCTCCTTGGCCATGCAGCTGGCTCCCACGCTGAGGGTTGGACAACCAATAATCCTGCCATGGGGAAGGAGGTGTTCTCTATTGTGTTTCAGGTTCGCCATTGGCAGGAATTCCAGCAAAGTTTAGAGTACAGATGACTGGATACCAAGGATGGGTACAGATGATAACCCAGGGCCATGGCCGATCTCTCATGCTAAATATGGGCCCTCAACTCTGGGTGGCTGACACGAGGTCGGGGCTTAGACTCTGTCAGACACAGCACTAGTGGTCAGGGAAATCTATTAATCAGGGTTGCCTTGTGGTCTGAGTAGATTGATCCTCATGTGAGGTTTCTGGGCAGACTCAACAGGTCCTTCTTCTTTCTATGTGGAAGGCAGAATACTGCGTTGTGGCTCCAGAATTCCCTATCAAGAGATATTGTGGACCAGTGTGGTGAGGATAGAATAGTAATACGAAGCTATGGTTAAGTTCAGTGAAAAGCAAAATGCAGTTCCAGTGTGCAGGTGCCGTTTCGAATATCCAGCACCTGAGTAAGGGTGGATGTCAGATGTTTGCTCACACTGGAGTTTATGTCTGTGATTACCCACAAATGGAAGGGTGGCGTCAAGAGGCCATGGAGGATTTCCCATGCTGGGGCTTGTGAGATGCTCCAAATAGCAAAGTTTCTTTCTACCGGACAGGAGAAGTCTGGTTTGTTTTCTCTGGTTTCTCCATGTGGAAAGTTTTGTAGCAGAGAACCCCACAGGGATGCCTGGAAATCACCCCTCTATTGACCATTGCACCTGAGAAACATGGCAGGTGCATTCTGGTGGCTCTGGGGCAATATATCGAGACCTTGAGTTGACATGGAGTCTGATGAAGATGGGGCACAATGATGGTTTGTTACCAGGAATATCATAGAATGTGCTGGTTGCTAAGGGGCCATTCAGGATCCAAATACCCTAAGGGTATGGCACAATTCCAGGAGCATGGCTTCTTTTTTGGGGAGGACATATTCTGTTCTGTGGCTCAGGGACTATATATTTTATCATAAGTTGATATTCCAGAGCAGGCCTCTGATGACAGATACCTGTAAACCTAATCTAGTGTGCCAATGAAGTCCTCGGGGCATGTCAGGTTCAATCTTCTGACTCAGGAGCATTGACTTGGGTGTCTGCCTGTATGGAGGGGATCAGGGTGTCTCAGACTGTGCATTTTTGCCCAGAGCGGCCTCCATTATTTGGCTGCGCTCAGGGGCCTTGCAGGTTTCTCCTAATCTAAAGGTATCGGGCAAAAGTGATGGGCACAGTTTCCTTGAGGATCTCATGCACAGTCTTGTGGTGTGGCTTCAGATGCCAGAACCTGGAGGTCATGTGAGCCATGGTTTTAGGAAGGAAGTCTGCAAACACAAACTCAGTTTAGGTTAATGGCAAGGTGATTGCAGGCCCAATGCATAGACCTGGAAGGCAGCTCGTCAGGAACTGTAAATCCGATGACTCAAAGGTGATAGCACATGATATGTATCTGGATTGTATGTCCAGAATGGCCTCGGAATGCAGGTGTGTTCTCATGGGTCTATGGCAGATTTTTCCACTCAAGGATCCTGGTGGCTACCAAGAGTTTGGTGACTATCTCGGGGAAGGGAAGAGTGCTGTTTTCCATCTTAAGGGTCCCCCAAAATAGGGATTCCAGAGATGGGCTCTGTGTCTGGGCCCCTGTAAAATCCCACCAGGGTTAGGATTTGGGCCTAGGTGTGTACTAGGCCTGCAATTCGGGGTCCCAGAGATGCAATTGAGAGCGTTTGGTTGAAAGCATGCTCAGGCTGAGGTCACAATGCCTGCTTGTGCCCGGGGAAGCCATCATGAGTGCACATGGTCTCCTTGGCCATGGAGCTGCCTTCCACTTTGAGGGTTGAGCAACTATCCCAACTGTCAGAATACCTTCCATGGGGAAGGAGGAGTTCTCTATTGTGCTTCAGGTTCCCCCAATGGCAAGGATTTCAGCAAAGGTGTGGGTACAGATGCCTGAATACCAAGAATAGAAGAGAAGACAGACTTGGGCCATAGCTGGTCTCACATGCTGGATATGGGCCCTGATCTCTCAGTGGCTGACACTAGGTCCTGGCTCCGGCTATGTCAGACACAGCACTAGTGCCCAGGGCAGCCTATGAATCAGGGTTCCGTCTAGCACCGAGAAGATTGACCATCATATGGAGTTTCTGGGCAGACTCTCCAGGCCCTTTTTCTTTCTATGGGGAAGGCAGAATATTGTGTTGTAGCTCCAGAATTCCCTCACAATAGGGCTTGTGGACCAGTAGGCTGAGGATGGAATTGTAAACCCAAGCTATGGCTTAATTCAGTCAAACTAAAGGCAGTTCCAGTGTGCAGCGATCGAATTGAAATCCAGCAACTGAGTAAGGGCGGATGTCAGATGTTTGCTTATGCTGGAGTTTGTGTCTATGATGACTGACAAATGGAGTGGTGGCTTCAAGAGGAAATGGAGGATTTCCCACGCTGGGGCTTGTGAGATGCTCCAAACAGAAGGTTTCCTTCTACCGGACAGGGGCATTCTGTTTTTTTGTCTCAAGGGTCCCCGCCAATTGCAAAGTTTGTGTAGCAGAGCACCCCCGTATGGTTGCCTGGAAACCACACCTCCACTGACCATTGCAGCTTAGGAACATGGCAAGTTCATTCTGGTGGCTCTGGGGCGAAGTACTAAGGGCTTATTTCTACATGGAATGTCATGAATATGGGTAACAATTCTGTTTTGTTACCTGGGAATTCTTAGCCTGTCATCTGTACACATCCTTGGTATTAAGGCAACTTTCCTCAGACCTTTCCTGTAACCCTGCCAATGGGGGAACCTGAAGCACAATAGAGAACTCCTCTTTCCATTGCAGGAAGCCTGGCTGTTGCAATGGGTGTCCAACCCTCAAATTGGGATCCAGCTATATGGCCAATGAGACTACGCCCTCTCCTGAGGGCCCCCCTGGGCACAAAGAGGCATGATGACCCTCAGCCTGAGCATGCTTTCAAACAAGCCCTCTCTGTTACACCATTAGGATCCTGCATTGCAGGCCTGGAATGCCCCTAGGCCCAAATCCTAACACTTGGTGGGATATCCGGGCACCCAGACCCAGAGCCCGTCTCTGGAATCCCTGTTTTGGCATAAGCCTAAGTTGGAAAACAGCATTCTTCCCTGTTTTGGAGCACCCCTAAGATGGAAAAGAGCACTCTTTTCTTCTCTGAAAAACCACCAATCTATGGAGATCCACCAGGATCCTTAGAGAGGAAAAGTCTGCCATTGAACCATGAGACCACGTCTACATTCAGAGCCCATCCTGGACACACAATCCAGATAGAAAAGCCTGTGCTACCAGCTTTCAGTCACCCTAATTACAGTTCCTGACGTGATGAATTCTAGGTCTATGCATTGGACCTGCGATCACCTTGCCACTATCCCTGACCCAAATTTGTGTTTGCAGACTTCCCTCCCAAAACCATGGCTCTCATATCCTCAAGGAGGTGGTCTCTGAAGTCTTACCACAGGACTGGGCCTGCCATCCCCAAGGAAACTGTGCCCATCACAGTTCCCCAAAGCCTCCAAGTTAGGAGAAACCTGCAAGGCCCCTGAGCCCACCCCAATAGTGGAAGTGGCTCTGGATGCAAATGCACAGTCTGAAACACCCTGATCACCTACATCCAGTCAGACAACCATATCAATGGTCCTTAGTAAGAAAATTGAACCTGATGGGCACCAAGGACATCATTGGATCTCTAGATTAGGTTGCCAGCATCAATCCTCAGAGGCCTGTTCTTGAATACCAAGTCAGGATACAACATATGTACCCTGAGCCACAAAACAGAACATCTCCTCTCCCAAGATGGAAACTGTGCACATCGACCTGTGCCAAACCCTCAACGTGGCCCATAGCCACCAATACATTCTAAGACCTCCCTTGTAACAAACCAGTTTTGGGACACATCTGTAAGAGATTCCAAGTCAACTCAAGGCCTTGGTACTTGGCACCAGAACCACCAAAACGAACCTGTCATGTTCCTCAGCTGCAATGGTCATTGGACGTGTGCTTTCCAGTCATCCATGCGGGAGGGCTCTGCTACGCAAACTTCCACTTGAGGTACCCTGGAGGAAAAGAAAAAACAGACTCCTCCTGTCCATTAGAAGGAAACCTTGTTGTTTGGAGCATCTCACAATCTTAAGCGTGGGTAATCCTCCATTGCCTCCTGAAGCCACCCCTCCATTAGTCGTCATTCTAGACACAAACTCCAGTGTGAGCAAATATCTGACATCTGCCCTTACTCAGGTGCTGGATATCTCGTATAAGCTGCTGCACATTGAAACTGACTTCCGCTTGGCACTCAATTTAAGCATAGCTGGTGTTTACAGTTGCATTCTCACCCTATTTGTCCCCAAACCCTCTTGATAGGGAATTCTGGATCCATAAGGCAGCATTCTGCCTGCCCCACAGAAAGAAGTGCTTCGTGAGTCTGGCCAGAAACCCTACATGAGGATCAATTTACTCGGCCCTGGAGAGAACCCCAATATATAGACTTCTCTGGCCACTAGTGCTGTGTCTGACACAGCCTGAGCCCAGACCTCGTGTCAGCCACCCAGAGAGCGGGGCCCATATCCAGCATGTGAGAACGGCCATGGCCCAAATCTGTCATCTCTATGCATCCTTGGTATTCAGGCATCTGTCCCCAGACCTTTGCTGTAATCCCTGCCTATGGGGGAACATGAAGCACAATAGATATTTCCTCCTTCCCCATGGCTGGAAACCTGGCCATTGGAATGTGTGTCCATCCCTCAGTGTGGGAGCCAGAAAATGGACAATGGGACCACGCCCACTCCTGAGGGCCACCCTGAGCACAAACAGGCATTGTAATGCTCAGCCTGAGCATGTTTCCAAACAAGCCCTCTCAGTTGCACCACCAAGATCCTGCATTGCAGGCCTGGTCTGCCCATAAGCCCAAATCCCAACCCTTGGTGGGATTTTCCAGGCGCCTAGACCCAGAGCCCATCTCTGGAATCTCTGTTTTGGGGCACACCTAAGATCGAAAATAGCAGTCTTCCCATACCAAAAAGTCATCAAAATATTGGGAGCCGCCTGTATCCTTAGAGGAAATATCTCCCATGGACCCATGAGGCCACAGCTACATTCTGACGTCACCCTAGACACACAATCCAGATATAAAAGCCTGTGCTTCCGCCTTCGGGTCATTCCAGTTACTGTTCCTGACGAGTAGCCTTCCAGGTCTACACATTGCCCTGCGATAACCTAGCCACTAAACCTAACCCAAGTTTGTGTTTGCAGACTTCCCTCCCAGAACCATGGCTCACATGCCCTCCAGGGTGGAGTCTCTGGAGCCACACCACAGGACTGTGCTTGCCATCCCCATGGAAATTGTGCATGTCAGTTAACCAAACCCTCCAGAGTTGGTTGAAACATTCAAGGCCCCTGTGGCCACCCCAATATTGGAGGTTACTCTGGACATAAGTGCACAGTCTGAAACTCCCTGATCACCTACATCCTGGCAGACACCCAAGTCAACTGTCCTAATTCTGAAGATTGAACCTCTCATGCCCCTGGGACTCATTGGAACCCTAGATTAGGTTGTCGGGCATCTGTCTTCAGAGGCCTGTTCTTGAATAGGAACTTATGATACGGCATGTGGTCCCTGAGCCACAAAACACTACATCTCCTGTCCCCAGAAGGTAACCGTGCTCTTCGACCTGTGTTAAACTCTCAGGTTAGGAGAATCTTGCAGGCACCTTAGCCACCAACACATTCTAAGATCTACCTGGTAAAAAAAAAACCAGCATTGTAACCCATCTTCAGGAGATTCCATGTCAACTCAAGACCTTGGTGCTTCGCCCCAGAAGCACCGTAAAGAACCTGCATGTTCCTCAGCTGCATTGGTCAATGGAGATGTGCTTTCCAGGCATCCATGTGGAAGGGCTCTGCTACCCATACTTTTCACATGGGGGGCCCTGCAGAAAACATACCAGACTCTAACTGTCCAGTAGAAAAAACAACCTTGCTGTTTGGAGCATCTCACATGCATCAGCCTCTTGATGCCACTCCTCCATTCGGTCATCAGAGACACAAACTCCAGTGTGCGTAAACATCTGAAATCCACCTTTACTCAGGTGCTGGATATTTCATTTGTTGGCCACGATAGATACAAACTCTATCATGAGCAGACATCTGACCCTCGCCTGTACTCAGATGCTGGAGATCTCGAAAAAAACCACTGCATATTGGAACGGCCATGTTCTCGGCACTGAGATTAAGCATAGATTGTGTTTTCTGCCTTCTGTTCTCACACTCCTCGCCTTCAAGTCCCCCATATTGGGAATTTGGGAACAATGCAGCCTTCTGCCTGCCCACCAGAAAAAAGAGGTGCCCTATGGGTCTGCGTGAAACTCCATATAAGGTTCCACCAGCACAGCCCTCTATAGCACCACAATATCATAGGCCACCTTGTGAACTAATGCTTTGTCTGACACAGCTCGAGCCCCGACCTCCTGGTAGCCACCTAGATAGCGGGACCCAAATCTGGCAGGTGTGACCTGCCTTGACCTGAGTCCTTCATCTCAAACCAACCTGGTTATTCACGTACCAGTCCCAGAACATAGCTCAAATTACTGTGCATGGGGGAATCTGAAGCACAAAAGAGTACTCCTCCTTCCTCATAGAAGGAAAATTAAATGTTGATATGGTGGTCCAACCCTCATATTGGGATCCAGGTGCATGGAACAAGAGCCAATGCCCACTCAGGATGGGCATCTGGGCACAAACAGGCATTGTGACCCTTACCCTGAAACCCATTTCCAACAAGTCTCCATGGGATCTGAACCAAAGCCCCACAGAGCCAGGCAGTCAAGCCTCTAGGCCCAAATACTAAGCCTTTGTAGGGTTATCCAGGCACAGGGACCTATAACTCATCTCTGGAATCCCTGTGTTGACAGGAACCGTGAAACAGTAAACCACGCTCTCTCCTTCGCAGTGAGACACCAAACTCTTGGGTGCTGGGCAAAATCCCCAGAGAGGTAGAATATTCCATGGACACATGAGGACACCCCACCATTCCAAGGCCATCCTAGACACAATCCAGACAGAAAAGCCTTTGCTCCTGCCTCCCAGCCACACGAATTTCAAATCCTGAGGAGCTGCCCTCAGCGTCTGCAGATCGGGGCTGCCATCACCTCCCTCCTAATTGATACACAATTTTGTGTCTGAAGACTTTGGTCCCAGAGCCCTTAACCACATTCCCTGCAGGATGGGGCTGACAGAACCACACTACATCACTGGGCCTGATCTCTGGATGAAATTCTGCCGTCTCAGTTGCACAAACCCTCCAGATTAGGAAAAGCCTGCAAGGCCCCTGAGCCCACCCCAATTTCATAGGCCACTCTGGAAAAAATGCACAGTCTGACACAGCCTGAGCATCTACCTCCAGGAAGACTCACAGGTCAAAGTCCCTAAGTCCGAAGGTTGAGGATGACATGCCCCTACAACCTCATAAGAACCCTAGCCTAGATATTCAGGCCTCTGTGCCCAGAGGCCTGGTCTTGAAATCCAACATATGATCCGACATGTGGTCCCTGAGCCATACAAGAGAACCCCTCCTGTCCCGAGAAGGGAACCTGGCTCCTGGGAACTGGGTCTAACCCTCAGGTAGGAGAATCCTGCATGGCCACAGATCCACAACCACATTCTTTTTTTTTATATAGATTTTATTTATTTATTTGACAGAGAGAGATCACAAGTAGGCATAGAGGAAGGCAGAGAGAGAGAGAGAGGAAGAAGCAGGCTCCCTGCTGAGCAGAGAGCCCGATGCGGGACTCAATCCCAGGACCCTGAGATCATGACCTGAGCCGAAGGCAGCGGCTTAGCCCAGTGAGCCACCCAGGCACCCTCACCACCACATTCTAAGGTCTCCCTGGACACCAAGCAGCATTGTGACTCATTAGACTGAGAACATCCGTCAACTTAGATCACTTGGAAATTTGAACAAAAACCAGCAGATCAAGCCTGCAATGTTCCTCAGCTGAAATGGTCATGCAAGGAAGACTTCCCAGGCCCCCATTCAGAGACCTCTGCTGTCGAATCTTTCTATATGGGGGACCCTGGAGCCTTGTAAGCGGACTTCCCCTGTCCCACAGTAGGACACCTTGCTGTTTGGAGCAGCTCACAAGGTCCTGCTTGGGAAAATCTCCAAGAATTCTTGAGGCCACCCCACAATTCGTTGACCATCATGGATGCAAACCCAGCGTGAGCAGACATCTGACCCTCGCCCATACTCAGGTGCTGGAAATCTCAAAACAACCACTGCACAATGGAATGGTCCTGTGGTCGGCACTGAGCTTATCCCTGGCTTGTGTTTTCAGACTTCTGTCTTCACACTCCTCGCCTACAAGCCCTCCATATTGGGAATTCTGAAGCCACAGTGCAGCTTTCTGCCTGCCCACCAGAAAGAAGAAGTGCCCTATGGGTCTTCGCAGAAACCCACATGAGGATCCTCCTGCACGGCCCTCAATGGCACCCCAATATAATAGACCGACCTCTGCATAAATTGTCTGTCTGACACCGCCTGATCCCCGACCTCCTGTCAGCCACCCAGATAGTGGGCCCCATATCCTCCAGGTGGGTCCAACCTTGGCCCGAGGCCATCATCTTGAAGCAACCTGGATATTCAGGTACCTGTCCCAGACTTAGCTCAAATTCCTGCCCATAGGGGAATCGGAAGCACAAAAGAGTGCTCCTCCTTCCCCATGGCCAGAAAACTGAATGTTGAGATGGCTGTACAACCCTGAGTGGGAACCAGGTGCATGGTCCATGAGACCACGCCTACACAGGATGGGCAGCTGGGCACAAACAGGCATTGTGACCCTCAGAATGAGACCCCTTTCCAAAGATCCCCCTTGGGATCTGGACCAAGATCCCAAATCGAAGCTTTGGTTAAGTTTTCCCAGTGTCTGGACCCAGAACCCATCTCTGGAATCCCTGTTTGGACAGGATCCCAGAGATGGAATACAGTCTTTTCCTCTTCCCCAGAAAGAAATCAAACTCTTGGGTGCCAAGTAGAATCACCAGAGTGGAAGAATATCCCATGGACACATGAGGTCACCCCTCCATTTAGTGGCCATCCTAGACACAAAATCCAGACAGAAAAGCCTGTGCTCCTCCCTCCCAGCCACCTGAATTTCAAATCCCGAGGAGCTTCCCTCAGGGTCTTCAGATTAGGACTGCCAACACCTCACTCCTATCTCTTATCCGAGGTTGTGTCTAAAGTCTTTGGTCCCAAAGTCCTGACACACATGACCTCCAGGATGGGGCCTCGAGAAACACATGACATCACTGGCCCTGCTCTCCTGAGGAAACCCTGCCCATCTCAGTTTCCCAAATGTCCAGATTAGGAGAAAACTGCAAGGCCCCTGACTGCACCCCAATATCATAGGCCACTCTGGAAAAAGTGCACAGCCTGACACAGCCTCAGCACCTACCTCCAGGATGACATGCAGGCCAATGGCACTTAGTCCGAAGATTGAAACTTCCATGGCCCTAAAACCTCATCAGAACCCTAGCTTATGTTTTGAGGTCTCTCTCCCTAGAGGGCTTTTCTGGAAATTCAAGCATATGGTCCAACCTGTGGTCCGTGAGCCATACAAGAGCACACCTCCTGTCCCAAGAAGGAAATCTGGCTCCTGGGTACTGGGTCTAATCCTAAGGATAGAGAATCCTCAATGGTCAGAGAGCTGCCACCACATTCTAAGGTCTCCCTGGACATCAAGCAGCATTGGAACCTGTTATACTGAGAACTTCCATCAACGCAAATCACTTGGAACTTGGAATCAGTGTCATTGGTTCAAGCTTACCCTGTTCCTCACCTGCAATGGTAACAAGAGATTGGCTTCCCAGGCCTCCAATCAGAGAGCATTGCTATCGAATCTTCCATATTGGGGACCCTGGAGCCCTGTAAGAAGACTTCTGCTGTCCCTTAGTAGGACACCTTGATGTTTGGAGCAGCTCACAAGCTCCAGCTTGGAAAAACCTCCAAGAATTCTTGAGGCCTCCCCACCATTTGTTGGCCATCATGGATACAAACTCCAGCGTGAGCAGACATCTTCCCCTCGCCCAGGTGCTGAAGATCTCGAAACAACTGCTGTACATTGGAATAGACATGTGCTCGGCACTGAGCGTAACCGTAGCTTATGTTTTCATACTTCTGTCCTCACACTCCTCGCCTGCAAACCCTCCAACTTGGATATTCTGGAGCCGTAATGCAGCCATCTGCCTGCTCACCAGATAGAAGAAGTGAAGAAAGGGTCTGTGCAAAAATCCCCCATGAGGATCCAGTTGCACAGCTCTCAAAAGCACCCCAATATCATAGGCCGAACTCTCCATGAATGTTCTGTCTGACACAGCTCGAGCCCGAGCTCCTGACAGCCACCCAGAAAGCAGGCCTCATTTTCTGCAGGTGGGTCCTGCCTTGGCCCGAGGACCTCATCTCAAAGTGAACTGGGTATTCAGGCACCGGTCCCAGAACTTAGCTCAAATTCCTGCCCATGGGGGAACCTGAAGCATAAAAAAGTACCCCTCCTTCCCCATGGCAGGAAAACTGAATGTTGAGATGGCAGTCCAACCCTCAGAGTGGGAGCCAAGTGCATAGCCCATGAGGTCACACCCACTCAGCATGGGCATCTGGGCAAAAACAGGCATTGTGACCCTCAGAATGAGACCCATTTCCAACAAGAACACTCGGGAGCTGTACCAGGAAAACATAGAGCAGGACCCTAGGCCCAAATCCTAAGCCTTGTTGCGGTGATCCAGGCTCCAGAACCCAGGACCCATCTCTGGAATGGCTGTTTGGACGGGATCCCTGACTCATAAAACTGCGCTCCTCCCATTTCCCAGAAATACACCAAACTCTTGGGTGCCGAGCAGAATTCCCAGAGAGGTAGAATCTCACATGGACCCATGAGGCCACCCCTCCATTTCGTGGCCATCATAGACAAACAAGTCAGACAGAAAAGACTGTGCTCCTGCCTCACAGCCGTCCGAATTTCCTTTCTGGAGATGCTTCGCTCAGGGTCTGCAGATTGGGTCTGCCATCACCTCGAGCTTAACTCTTACCCGAGTTTGTGTCTGAAGACTTTGGACCCAGAGTCCTGACCCATATGCCCTCCAGGATGGGGCCTCCAGGAACACACAACAGCACTGGGCCAGCTCTCCCAAGGAATGTCAGCCTGTCTCAGTTTCCCAACCCACCAGATTAAGAGAAAATTGCAAGGCCCCTAATACCACCCCAATTCCATAGGAAGCTCCAGAAAAAATGCATAGTCTGACACAGCCTCAGAATATACCTCCAGGAAGACACCCAGGTCAATGGGAAGGGATGAAATGGCCTAACCCATGGCAGGTTCGATGTGGTGGGTGTGAAGCCAACTGTCTCAATGTCTCTCACAAGGTCTGGGCTCAGGCTATGTAAGACAGAGCATAGTGTTTAGGGTAGCCTATGCAATTGGGGTGTTGCCGAGGGCTGAGCAGGTTGATTTTCATTTGGGGTTTCTGAGCAATGCCATAGACAATGTTTTTCTTTGGGGGGCAGGCAGAGTGCTTCGTTCTGGTACCAGAATTCCAAATCATGAGGGCTTTTGGGCCAGGAGTGCTAGGGTAGAGTCTGAAAACAAAACATAGGGTGAGGTGGGGAGCAGGCCCACTCTGCAAAGGCTGAAAGGATATCTCATGCATCTGAAGTCAGGCTGAGGATCAGACATTGGCTGAGGTTGGATTGTGCCCTTGATGGCACCTTCATGAAGCAGGTGCCTCATGAGGCCAACGAAGTTTTCCCACGCTGAGTTTGGAGGTTGCCACAAACCACAAGGTTTCCTTCTGCGAGACAGTCGAGTCCTGTTGAATGGCTCCAGTACATACCATACGGAAGGACTGAAGAGGAGGGTTCAAAGGATGGATCCCTGAACAACATGCCTCGCATTCCCTTTGGCCATTAACGACAAGATATGTTTGTTCTGCTGGCTCTGGGGCAAGCTAACCAGTGGGCTGAGTTGAAATGGCCTCTCCTGAGGATGCGTCATAATGTGGGTTTCTGTCCATGGAGACCTTGGAATGTGATGGTTGTACTGTGGCCCTGCGGAATTCTCCGACCAGAAGGGTTTGATACAGATCCAGTAAGAAAGCACTCCATGTGGAGACGAGAGAGGTTTGGTTTGGAGCCTCAGAAAAACCTAATATGCTGGTATAAGAAACCAGTCCTCTGAGGACAGACACATGAAAACTAAAGCTAAGGTTCATATTAGGGCCTACGGGCCTGTCCATTTCAATCTTCTGTCTCTGGGGACACTGTCTGAAAGTCTAAGTGGTGATAATGGCAGAGCTGGTGTCAGAGTGCCCCTTTTAGTCCAGGGCAGCCTACACTATCAGGATGGCCTCAGGGGCCTTGGAACTTTTCCCTAACCTGTAGGGTTGTGGTCAATGGATTGGGCACACTTTCCTTGGAGATGGCAGGCACAATCTTTCACTGTGGCTCCAGATGCCCTAGCCTGGAGGGTGTGTGGGTCCAGGCTGTGGGCACATAAGTCTGAAAACAAAAACTCAGCTTATGAGTGGCGCCAAGGGTATGGCAGGCCGGATGTACAGATAAGGAGTGAGCTCCTTGGCTTGTGAATCAAGGGCGAGATTCCTTCAGGCTTTTGTCTCTGGATGCGTCCAGGATAGCCGTGGATTGTAGAGGGTGGCCTCAGTGACTGTGGACGAGTAACCTCTCTGGGGATTTGTCCCAGCTAACAGGAGTTTGGGGTCATTTTGTGGGAAGGGTGGAGTCCTGTTGTCTGGCTCATGTGTCTCTCCAAGAAAGTGATTCCAGAGCAGAGCCCCAGGAACAGGGGGGAGACTGGAAAACTCAAACACTGGTGAGGATTGGGTGTATAGGGGCTTGGCACGCCCCATATGAGGGCTCTTGGTCAAGGCCCTGACAGGCCTTTCTTTGATATTGGCCTCATGCTGAGGGTCACAGAGTGAATTTCTGCCCAAGGCAGCACTCAAGTTTGGGCGTGGTTTCAGGGGAAATGAAGGTTTCTCCCACCCTGAAGGTGTGACTCCATGCCAAGAGCAAGCCTTACAGTCATGGGGAAGAAGGAGTTCTGATTTGTGCTTCAGATGCCCAACAGTGTGGGGAATTGATATAATATCTGGGTTTAGATATCTGAAAACCAAGGTTAGGAAGAGATAACGGCATATGACCATGGCGTGTCAGAAGTGCTAGGTGTGTGGCCAGCTGTCTCCTTGCCTGTCTGGACGTCTGGCTCAGGCTGTGAAAGGCAGAGCATTAGTGCCCAGAGCAGCCTATCAAATCTGAGTGCCGTCGAGGCAAGAGCAGGATTATCCTCATCTGGGTTTTATGGAAAGCCCCACAAGGAAACGTTTTCTACCGGTGGGCAGTAACTGGGCAGGCTTGTGGTTCTGCAATTCCTACTCTGGAGGGATTGTTTGCCAGGAGTGTGAGGAAGGAAGTCTGAAAACACAAGCTAGCGTGAGGTTTGGGACCGAGGGCACGGCAGGCCAATCTGCAGAGGCTGAATCAAGATCTCCTGCATTGCGATCATGTCTACTAAGAGACGTGCTTCAAGCTAGAGTTTTTGACCATGATGGCCTCTCCCTGAAGGATATGGGGGGCTTCATGAGGCCCGGCAGGTTTGCCGTTTTCTCCTACACTGAAGGTTTGACTCACTGCCAGCAGCAAGGTTTATTGCCATGGGGAAGGAGGGGTTCTGACTTGTGCATCAGGTTCCCCCCTGTGCAGGGATTGGAGATAAGGTCTAGGTTCCGATGACTGAAAACCCAGGTTGGGAATGGATGGTGGCCTAAGGCAGTGGCGGGTCCAATGTGCTGGGTGTGCAGCCAGCTGTGTCGGTGTCTGTTGGAAGGTCTGGGCTCAGGCTATTTGCAACAGAGCATCACTGTTTAAGGTAGCCTATGCAATTGGGGTGTTGCCGAGGGCCAAGCAGTTTGATCCTCATTTGGGGTTTCTGGGCAGCGACATAGACAATGTTTTTCTCCTGGGAGGCAGGCACAGTGCTTCATTGTGGCCCCAGAATTCCCAGTAGGGAGGGTTTGTGGGCCAGGAGTGTGAGGACGGAAGTCTGAAAACACAAGCTAGTGTGAGGATTGGAGCCAAGGGCAGAGCAGGCCCACTCTGCAGAGGCTGAATCAAAATCTCCTGCATCTGAAGTCAGGCTGAGGATCAGACGTTGGCTGAGGCTGGAGTATGTGTCCATGATGGCACCTTCATGAAGTGGGGGCCTCATGAGGCCAAGGAAGTTTTCCCACGCTGAGTTTGGAGGTTGCCCCAAACCACAAGGTTTCCTTCTGCGGGACATTCGAGTCCTGTTGCATGGCTCCAGGACATACCATATGGAAGGACTGGAGAGCAGGGTTCGAAGGATGGATCCCTGTACAGCATGCCTCGCATTCCCATTGGCTATTAGCGACAAGATATGTTTGATCTGCTGCCTCTGGAACACGCGACCCAGGGGGCTGAGTTGAAATGGCCTCTCCTGAGGATGCGTCATAATGTGCGTTTGGGTCCATGGAGACCTTGGAATGTGCTGGTTGTTCAGTGGCCCTGCTGAACTCTCCTACCTGAAGTGTTTGATACATCCCAGTAAGAAAGCTGCCCATGTGGAGATGAGAGATGTTTGGTTTGGTGCCTCAGAAAAGCCCCATGTGCTGGTCTACGAAAACAGTCCTCTGAGAACGGAAATATGGAAACCAAATCTAAGGTTCAGAGTAGGGCCTGGGGGCCTGTCCATTTCAACCTTCTGTCTCTGGGGACACTGACTGAGAGTCTAAGTGGAGATAGTTGCTCCGCTGGTGTCAGAGAGCCCCTCTTAGTCCAGGGTGGCCTATACTATTGATGGCCTCAGGGACCTTGGAGCTTTTCCCTAACCTGTAGGGTTGTGGTCAATGGATTGGGCACGCTTTCCTTGGAGAGGGCAGGCACAATCTTTAGCTGTTTGTTCCAGAGGGCCTAGCCTGGATGTTGTGTGGGTCCAGGCTGTGGGCACAGAAGTCTGAATACACAAACTCAGCTTATGAGTGGCGCCTAGGGTATGGCCGGCCGGATGTACAGCCCGAGAGGGAGCTCCTGGGCCTCTGAAACAAGGGCGAGTGGGAGACGTTCCTTCAGGCTTTTGTCTCTGGATGTTGTGTCCGGGATAGCCGTGGATTGGAGCGGTGGCCTCAGGTACTGTGGACGAGTATCCCTCTCTGGGGATTTGTCCCAGCTCCCAAGAGTTTGGGGTCATTTTGTGGGAAGGGTGGAGTCGTGTTTTCTGGCTCATGGGTCTCTCCAAGAAAGGGATTCCAGAGCAGAGCTCCAGGTACGGGCGGGGCGACTGGAAAATTCAAACCGTGGTGAGGATTGGGTGCATAGGGGCTTGGCAAGCCCCATATGTGGGCTCTTGGTCCAGGCCCTGACAGGCCTTTCTTTGACATGGGGCTCATGCTGAGGGTCACAGTGTGAATTTGTGCCCAAGCAGCACTCAAGTTTGGGCGTGGCATCAGGGGCCATGAAGGTTTCTCCCACCCTGAAGGTGTGACTGCATGCCAAGAGCAAGCTTGACAGCCATGGGGAAGGAGGAGTTCTGTTTTGTGCTTGCTATACCCAGCTGTGTGGAGAATTGATATAATGTCTAGGTTCAGATATCTGAAAACCAAGGTTAGGATGAGGTGACGGCATAAGACCATGGCGTGTCCGAAGTGCTGGGTGTGCGGCCAGCTGTCTCCTTGTCTGTCTGGACGTCTGGCTTCAGGCTGTGTCAGGCAGAGCATGAGTGCCCAGAGCAGCCTATCCAGTTCGGGTACCGTCGAGGCCCGAGCAGGTCGATCCTCATCTGGGTTTTCTGGAGAGCCCCACAGGGAAACGTTTTTCTTCCGTTGGGCAGACACTGGGCTGGGTTTTGGTTCTGGAGTTCCTAGTCCGGAGGGCTTGTTTGCCAGGAGTGTGAGGAAGGAAGTCTGAAAACACAAGCTAGCGTGAGGTTTGGGACCGAGGGCACGGTAGGCCCACTCTGCAGAGGCTGAATCGAGATCTCCTGCACTGAGGTCATGTCAACTATGAGACGTGCCTCAGGCTAGAGTTCTTGTCCAGCATGGCCTCTTCCAGAAGGGTGTGGGGGCTTCATGAGGCCAGAAAGTTTTGGCTACGATGGGATTTGTGAACTGCTCCAAAACTGAAGGTTACCTTCTGCATGACAGTCGAGTACTATTGGATGGTTCCAAGAGGCCCCATATGGAAAGACTCGAGAGCAGGTGTCTAAGCATGGATGCCTGGGAACGCCACCTCATATTCCCACTCTTTAGTCAGGACAAGGCAGGCTCAATCTGCGGGCTCCTGGGTGAGCTACCCAGAGGGGAGAGTTGAAATGGACTCTCCTGAACATGAGTCCTACTGTGGCTTGGTGGCCTGGGAGACCTTGGAATGTGGAGGTGGCTCAGGGACTCTGCAGGATTCTCCAACATGAGGTGTTTGACACGGCTCCAACAAGGAAACTTCCCATGTGGAGACGAGAGGAGTTCTGTTCCGTGCCTCAGGAAAGCCCCATACCCTGTTCTTCGAACCACAGCCTCTGAGGAGTGACACCTGGAAACCAAAGCAAGAGTTGAGACTACGGCCTAAAGGCCTGTCCGGCTCAACCTTCTATCTCTGTTGACATCTGTGTGCATGCATTCATGGATGTAGCTGCTCAGCTTGTGTCCGAATGCCCCTGTGAGTCCAGTGAGGCTCCCAGTAGTGGGATGTCCTTGGAGGCCTTGAGGTTTCTCATATTCTGGAGGTGTGTGGCCAAAGGAATGGACACAGTTTCCCAGGAGAGAGCAGGCACGGTCCTGTGGTATGGCTCCAGAGGACCCAGCCTAGAGGCTGTGTTTGCCAGGGCTGTGGGGACAGATGTCTGAAAAAGCAAACTTGGCTCAGCTAGGGGCCAATGTAATGGCAGGCCTGATCTCTAGTCCGTGAGGGGAGATCCTCTGGAAATCAAAGTAGGGCAAGTGGGAGGCAGTCACTCAGGATTTTGTCTCTGTGTGTTGCATTTACAGTGTCCGGTCAGGGTAGGGGTTGTCTCAGAGGCCGAGGAAGAGCCTTCCTCTCGGGGGATTGTCCAAGCTCCCAAGTGTTTGTGTTCATTCTGTGGGAATAAAGAGTACTGTTTTCTGCCACAGGGGACCCCCCAGAAGAGGGACTCTAGAGCACAGCAGTGGGTTCCCTCAACTGGAATACACACCATCTAGTTAGTACTGGGTGCCAATGGGCATGGCAAGCCACATATGCGGGCTCTTGGTCCAGTCACTGAGAGGCGTTACTTGAATAAGGTACTCACGCTGAGGGTCACAATGTGTGTTTGTGCCCAAGGCGGCCCTCACGCTTGGGCGTGGCCTCTTGGGCCATGCCGTTTTCTCCTACACTGAAGGTTTGACTCACTGCCAGCAGCAAGGTTTCTTGCCAGGGGGAAGGAGGGGTTCTGACTTGTGCATCAGGTTCCCCCCTGTGCAGGGATTGGAGATAAGGTCTAGGTTCCGATGACTGAAAACCCAGGTTGGGAATGGATGGTGGCCTAAGGCAGTGGCGGGTCCAATGTGCTGGGTGTGCAGCCAGCTGTGTCGGTGTCTGTTGGAAGGTCTGGGCTCAGGCTATTTGCGACAGAGCATCACTGTTTAAGGTAGCCTATGCAATTGGGGTGTTGCCGAGGGCCAAGCAGTTTGATCCTCATTTGGGGTTTCTGGGCAGCGACATAGACAATGTTTTTCTCCTGGGAGGCAGGCACAGTGCTTCATTGTGGCCCCAGAATTCCCAGTAGGGAGGGTTTGTGGGCCAGGAGTGTGAGGACGGAAGTCTGAAAACACAAGCTAGTGTGAGGATTGGAGCCAAGGGCAGAGCAGGCCCACTCTGCAGAGGATGAATCAAAATCTCCTGCATCTGAAGTCAGGCTGAGGATCAGACGTTGGCTGAGGCTGGAGTATGTGTCCATGATGGCACCTTCATGAAGTGGGGGCCTCATGAGGCCAAGGAAGTTTTCCCACGCTGAGTTTGGAGGTTGCCCCAAACCACAAGGTTTCCTTCTGCGGGACATTCGAGTCCTGTTGCATGGCTCCAGGACATACCATATGGAAGGACTGGAGAGCAGGGTTCGAAGGATGGATCCCTGTACAGCATGCCTCGCATTCCCATTGGCTATTAGCGACAAGATATGTTTGATCTGCTGCCTCTGGAACACGCGACCCCGGGGGCTGAGTTGAAATGGCCTCTCCTGAGGATGCGTCATAATGTGCGTTTGGGTCCATGGAGACCTTGGAATGTGCTGGTTGTTCGGTGGCCCTGCGGAACTCTCCTACCTGAAGTGTTTGATACATCCCAGTAAGAAAGCTGCCCATGTGGAGATGAGAGAGGTTTGGTTTGGTGCCTCAGAAAAGCCCCATGTGCTGGTCTACGAAAACAGTCCTCTGAGAACGGAAACATGGAAACCAAAGCTAAGGTTCAGATTAGGGCCTGGGGGCCTGTCCATTTCAACCTTCTGTCTCTGGGGACACTCTCTGAGAGTCTAAGTGGAGATAGTTGCTCCGCTGGTGTCAGAGAGCCCCTCTTAGTCCAGGGTGGCCTATACTATTGATGGCCTCAGGGACCTTGGAGCTTTTCCCTAACCTGTAGGGTTGTGGTCAATGGATTGGGCACACTTTCCTTGGAGAGGGCAGGCACAATCTTTCGCTGTTTGGTCCAGAGGCCCTAGCCTGGATGTTGTGTGGGTCCAGGCTGTGGGCACAGAAGTCTGAATACACAAACTCAGCTTATGAGTGGCGCCTAGGGTATGGCCGGCCGGATGTACAGCCCGAGAGGGAGCTCCTGGGCCTCTGAAACAAGGGCGAGTGGGAGGCGTTCCTTCAGGCTTTTGTCTCTGGATGTTGTGTCCGGGATAGCCGTGGATTGGAGCGGTGGCCTCAGGTACTGTGGACGAGTATCCCTCTCTGGGGATTTGTCCCAGCTCCCAAGAGTTTGGGGTCATTTTGTGGGAAGGGTGGAGTCGTGTTGTCTGGCTCATGGGTCTCTCCAAGAAAGGGATTCCAGAGCAGAGCTCCAGGTACGGGCGGGGCGACTGGAAAATTCAAACCGTGGTGAGGATTGGGTGCATAGGGGCTTGGCAAGCCCCATATGTGGGCTCTTGGTCCAGGCCCTGACAGGCCTTTCTTTGACATGGGGCTCATGCTGAGGGTCACAGTGTGAATTTGTGCCCAAGCAGCACTCAAGTTTGGGCGTGGCATCAGGGGCCATGAAGGTTTCTCCCACCCTGAAGGTGTGACTCCATGCCAAGAGCAAGCTTGACAGCCATGGGGAAGGAGGAGTTCTGTTTTGTGCTTGCTATACCCAGCTGTGTGGAGAATTGAAATAATGTCTAGGTTCAGATATCTGAAAACCAAGGTTAGGATGAGGTGACGGCATAAGACCATGGCGTGTCCGAAGTGCTGGGTGTGCGGCCAGCTGTCTCCTTGTCTGTCTGGACGTCTGGCTTCAGGCTGTGTCAGGCAGAGCATGAGTGCCCAGAGCAGCCTATCCAGTTCGGGTACCGTCGAGGCCCGAGCAGGTTGATCCTCATCTGGGTTTTCTGGAGAGCCCCACAGGGAAACGTTTTTCTTCCGTTGGGCAGACACTGGGCTGGGTTTTGGTTCTGGAGTTCCTAGTCCGGAGGGCTTGTTTGCCAGGAGTTTGAGGAAGGAAGTCTGAAAACACAAGCTAGCGTGAGGTTTGGGACCGAGGGCACGGCAGGCCCACTCTGCAGAGGCTGAATCGAGATCTCCTGCACTGAGGTCATGTCAACTATGAGACGTGCCTCAGGCTAGAGTTCTTGTCCAGCATGGCCTCTTCCAGAAGGGTGTGGGGGCTTCATGAGGCCAGAAAGTTTTGGCTACGATGGGATTTGTGAACTGCTCCAAAACTGAAGGTTACCTTCTGCATGACAGTCGAGTCCTATTGGATGGTTCCAAGAGGCCCCATATGGAAAGACTCGAGAGCAGGTGTCTAAGCATGGATGCCTGGGAACGCCACCTCATATTCCCACTCTTTAGTCAGGACAAGGCAGGCTCAATCTGCGGGCTCCTGGGTGAGCTACCCAGAGGGGAGAGTTGAAATGGACTCTCCTGAAGATGAGTCCTACTGTGGCTTGGTGGCCTGGGAGACCTTGGAATGTGGAGGTGGCTCAGGGACTCTGCAGGATTCTCCAACATGAGGTGTTTGACACGGCTCCAACAAGGAAACTTCCCATGTGGAGACGAGAGGAGTTCTGTTCCGTGCCTCAGGAAAGCCCCATACCCTGTTCTTCGAACCACAGCCTCTGAGCAGTGACACCTGGAAACCAAAGCAAGAGTTGAGACTACGGCCTAAAGGCCTGTCCGGCTCAACCTTCTATCTCTGTTGACATCTGTGTGCATGCATTCATGGATGTAGCTGCTCAGCTTGTGTCCGAATGCCCCTGTGAGTCCAGTGAGGCTCCCAGTAGTGGGATGTCCTCGGAGGCCTTGAGGTTTCTCATATTCTGGAGGTGTGTGGCCAAAGGAATGGACACAGTTTCCCAGGAGAGAGCAGGCACGGTCCTGTGGTATGGCTCCAGAGGACCCAGCCTAGAGGCTGTGTTTGCCAGGGCTGTGGGGACAGATGTCTGAAAAAGCAAACTTGGCTCAGCTAGGGGCCAATGTAATGGCAGGCCTGATCTCTAGTCCGTGAGGGGAGATCCTCTGGAAATCAAAGTAGGGCAAGTGGGAGGCAGTCACTCAGCATTTTGTCTCTGTGTGTTGCGTTTACAGTGTCCGGTCAGGGTAGGGGTTGTCTCAGAGGCCGAGGAAGAGCCTTCCTCTCGGGGGATTGTCCAAGCTCCCAAGTGTTTGTGTTCATTCTGTGGGAATAAAGAGTACTGTTTTCTGCCACAGGGGACCCCCCAGGAGAGGGACTCTAGAGCACAGCAGTGGGTTCCCTCAACTGGAATACACACCATCTAGTTAGTACTGGGTGCCAATGGGCATGGCAAGCCACATATGCGGGCTCTTGGTCCAGTCACTGAGAGGCGTTACTTGAATAAGGTACTCACGCTGAGGGTCACAATGTGTGTTTGTGCCCAAGGCGGCCCTCACGCTTGGGCGTGGCCTCTTGGGCCATGCCGTTTTCTCCTACACTGAAGGTTTGACTCACTGCCAGCAGCAAGGTTTCTTGCCAGGGGGAAGGAGGGGTTCTGACTTGTGCATCAGGTTCCCCCCTGTGCAGGGATTGGAGATAAGGTCTAGGTTCCGATGACTGAAAACCCAGGTCGGGAATGGATGGTGGCCTAAGGCAGTGGCGGGTCCAATGTGCTGGGTGTGCAGCCAGCTGTGTCGGTGTCTGTTGGAAGGTCTGGGCTGAGGCTATTTGCGACAGAGCATCACTGTTTAAGGTAGCCTATGCAATTGGGGTGTTGCCGAGGGCCAAGCAGTTTGATCCTCATTTGGGGTTTCTGGGCAGCGACATAGACAATGTTTTTCTCCTGGGAGGCAGGCACAGTGCTTCATTGTGGCCCCAGAATTCCCAGTAGGGAGGGTTTGTGGGCCAGGAGTGTGAGGACGGAAGTCTGAAAACACAAGCTAGTGTGAGGATTGGAGCCAAGGGCAGAGCAGGCCCACTCTGCAGAGGATGAATCAAAATCTCCTGCATCTGAAGTCAGGCTGAGGATCAGACGTTGGCTGAGGCTGGAGTATGTGTCCATGATGGCACCTTCATGAAGTGGGGGCCTCATGAGGCCAAGGAAGTTTTCCCACGCTGAGTTTGGAGGTTGCCCCAAACCACAAGGTTTCCTTCTGCGGGACATTCGAGTCCTGTTGCATGGCTCCAGGACATACCATATGGAAGGACTGGAGAGCAGGGTTCGAAGGATGGATCCCTGTACAGCATGCCTCGCATTCCCATTGGCTATTAGCGACAAGATATGTTTGATCTGCTGCCTCTGGAACACGCGACCCCGGGGGCTGAGTTGAAATGGCCTCTCCTGAGGATGCGTCATAATGTGCGTTTGGGTCCATGGAGACCTTGGAATGTGCTGGTTGTTCGGTGGCCCTGCGGAACTCTCCTACCTGAAGTGTTTGATACATCCCAGTAAGAAAGCTGCCCATGTGGAGATGAGAGAGGTTTGGTTTGGTGCCTCAGAAAAGCCCCATGTGCTGGTCTACGAAAACAGTCCTCTGAGAACGGAAACATGGAAACCAAAGCTAAGGTTCAGATTCGGGCCTGGGGGCCTGTCCATTTCAACCTTCTGTCTCTTGGGACACTGTCTAAGAGTCTAAGTGGAGATAGTTGCTCCGCTGGTGTCAGAGAGCCCCTCTTAGTCCAGGGTGGCCTATACTATTGATGGCCTCAGGGACCTTGGAGCTTTTCCCTAACCTGTAGGGTTGTGGTCAATGGATTGGGCACACTTTCCTTGGAGAGGGCAGGCACAATCTTTCGCTGTTTGGTCCAGAGGCCCTAGCCTGGATGTTGTGTGGGTCCAGGCTGTGGGCACAGAAGTCTGAATACACAAACTCAGCTTATGAGTGGCGCCTAGGGTATGGCCGGCCGGATGTACAGCCCGAGAGGGAGCTCCTGGGCCTCTGAAACAAGGGCGAGTGGGAGGCGTTCCTTCAGGCTTTTGTCTCTGGATGTTGTGTCCGGGATAGCCGTGGATTGGAGCGGTGGCCTCAGGTACTGTGGACGAGTATCCCTCTCTGGGGATTTGTCCCAGCTCCCAAGAGTTTGGGGTCATTTTGTGGGAAGGGTGGAGTCGTGTTGTCTGGCTCATGGGTCTCTCCAAGAAAGGGATTCCAGAGCAGAGCTCCAGGTACGGGCGGGGCGACTGGAAAATTCAAACCGTGGTGAGGATTGGGTGCATAGGGGCTTGGCAAGCCCCATATGTGGGCTCTTGGTCCAGGCCCTGACAGGCCTTTCTTTGACATGGGGCTCATGCTGAGGGTCACAGTGTGAATTTGTGCCCAAGCAGCACTCAAGTTTGGGCGTGGCATCAGGGGCCATGAAGGTTTCTCCCACCCTGAAGGTGTGACTCCATGCCAAGAGCAAGCTTGACAGCCATGGGGAAGGAGGAGTTCTGTTTTGTGCTTGCTATACCCAGCTGTGTGGAGAATTGATATAATGTCTTCGTTCAGATATCTGAAAACCAAGGTTAGGATGAGGTGACGGCATAAGACCATGGCGTGTCCGAAGTGCTGGGTGTTCGGCCAGCTGTCTCCTTCTCTGTCTGGACGTCTGGCTTCAGGCTGTGTCAGGCAGAGCATGAGTGCCCAGAGCAGCCTATCCAGTTCGGGTACCGTCGAGGCCCGAGCAGGTTGATCCTCATCTGGGTTTTCTGGAGAGCCCCACAGGGAAACATTTTTCTTCCGTTGGGCAGACACTGGGCTGGGTTTTGGTTCCGAGTTCCTAGTCCGGAGGGCTTGTTTGCCAAAAGTGTGAGGAAGGAAGTCTGAAAACACAAGCTAGCGTGAGGTTTGGGACCGAGGGCACAGCAGGCCCACTCTGCAGAGGCTGAATCGAGATCTCCTGCACTGAGGTCATGTCAACTATGAGACGTGCCTCAGGCTAGAGTTCTTGTCCAGCATGGCCTCTTCCTGAAGGGTGTGGGGGCTTCATGAGGCCAGAAAGTTTTGCCTACGATGGGATTTGTGAACTGCTCCAAAACTGAAGGTTACCTTCAGCACGACAGTCGAGTCCTATTGGATGGTTCCAAGAGGCCCCATTTGGAAAGACTCGAGAGCAGGTGTCTAAGCATGGATGCCTGGGAACGCCACCTCATATTCCCACTCTTTAGTCAGGACAAGGCAGGCTCAATCTGCGGGCTCCTGGGTGAGCTACCCAGAGGGGAGAGTTGAAATGGTCTCTCCTGAAGATGAGTCCTACTGTGGCTTGGTGGCCTGGGAGACCTTGGAATGTGGAGGTGGCTCAGGGACTCTGCAGGATTCTCCAACATGAGGTGTTTGACACGGCTCCAACAAGGAAACTTCCCATGTGGAGACGAGAGGAGTTCTGTTCCGTGCCTCAGGAAAGCCCCATACCCTGTTCTTCGAACCAAAGCCTCTGAGGAGTGACACCTGGAAACCAAAGCAAGAGTTGAGACTACGGCCTAAAGGCCTGTCCGGCTCAACCTTCTATCTCTGTTGACATCTGTGTGCATGCATTCATGGGTGTAGCTGCTCAGCTGTGTCCGAATGCCCCTGTGAGTCCAGTGAGGCTCCCAGTAGTGGGATGTCCTCGGAGGCCTTGAGGTTTCTCATATTCTGGAGGTGTGTGGCCAAAGGAATGGACACAGTTTCCCAGGAGAGAGCAGGCACGGTCCTGTGGTATGGCTCCAGAGGACCCAGCCTAGAGGCTGTGTTTGCCAGGGCTGTGGGGACAGATGTCTGAAAAAGCAAACTTGGCTCAGCTAGGGGCCAATGTAATGGCAGGCCTGATCTCTAGTCCGTGAGGGGAGATCCTCTGGAAATCAAAGTAGGGCAAGTGGGAGGCAGTCACTCAGGATTTTGTCTCTGGGTGTTGCGTTTACAGTGTCCGGTCAGGGTAGGGGTTGTCTCAGAGGCCGAGGAAGAGCCTTCCTCTCGGGGGATTGTCCAAGCTCCCAAGTGTTTGTGTTCATTCTGTGGGAATGAAGAGTACTGTTTTCTGCCACAGGGGACCCCCCAGGAGAGGGACTCTAGAGCACAGCAGTGGGTTCCCTCAACTGGAATACACACCATCTAGTTAGTCCTGGGTGCCTATGGGCATGGCAAGCCACATATGCGGGCTCTTGGTCCAGTCACTGAGAGGCGTTACTTGAAAAAGGTACTCACGCTGAGGGTCGCAATGTGTGTTTGTGCCCAAGGCGGCCCTCACGCTTGGGCGTGGCCTCATGGGCCATGCTGTTTTCTGCTACACTGAAGGTTTCACTCACTGCCAGCAGCAAGGTTTCTTGCCAGGGGGAAGGAGGGGTTCTGACTTGTGCATCAAGTTCCCCCCTGTGCAGGGATTGGAGATAAGGTCTAGGTTCCGATGACTGAAAACCCAGGTTGGGAATGGATGGTGGCCTAAGGCAGTGGCGGGTCCAATGTGCTGGGTGTGCAGCCAGCTGTGTCGGTGTCTGTTGGAAGGTCTGGGCTCAGGCTATTTTCGACAGAGCATCACTGTTTAAGGTAGCCTATGCAATTGGGGTGTTGCCGAGGGCCAAGCAGTTTGATCCTCATTTGTGGTTTCTGGGCAGCGCCATTGACAATGTTTTTCTCCTGGGAGGCAGGCACAGTGCTTCATTGTGGCCCCAGAATTCCCAGTAGGGATTGTTTGTGGGCCAGGAGTGTGAGGACGGAAGTCTGAAAACACAAGCTAGTGTGAGGTTTGGAGCCAAGGGCAGAGCAGGCCCACTCTGCAGAGGCTGACTCAAAATCTCCTGCATCTGAGGTCAGGCTGAGGATCAGACGTTGGCTGAGGCTGGAGTATGTGTCCATGATGGCACCTTCATGAAGTGGGGGCCTCATGAGGCCAAGGATGTTTTCCCTCGCTGAGTTTGGAGGTTGCCCCAAACCACAAGGTTTCCTTCTGCGGGACATTCGAGTCCTGTTGCATGGCTCCAGGACATACCATATGGAAGGACTGGAGAGCAGGGTTCGAAGGATGGATCCCTGTACATCATGCCTCAGTTCCCATTGGCTATTAGCGACAAGATATGTTTGATCTGCTGCCTCTGGAACACGCGACCCAGGGGGCTGAGTTGAAATGGCCTCTCCTGAGGATGCGTCATAATGTGCGTTTGGGTCCATGGAGACCTTGGAATGTGCTGGTTGTTCAGTGGCCCTGCGGAACTCTCCTACCTGAAGTGTTTCATACATCCCAGTAAGAAAGCTGCCCATGTGGAGATGAGAGAGGTTTGGTTTGGTGCCTCAGAAAAGCCCCATGTGCTGGTCTACGAAAACAGTCCTCTGAGAAAGGAAACATGGAAACCAAAGCTAAGGTTCAGATTAGGGCCTGGGGGCCTGTCCATTTCAACCTTCTGTCTCTGGGGACACTGTCGGAGAGTCTAAGTGGAGATAGTTGCTCCGCTGGTGTCAGAGAGCCCCTCTTAGTCCAGGGTGGCCTATACTATTGATGGCCTCAGGGACCTTGGAGCTTTTCCCTAACCTGTAGGGTTGTGGTCAATGGATTGGGCACACTTTCCTTGGAGAGGGCAGGCACAATCTTTCGCTGTTTGGTCCAGAGGCCCTAGCCTGGATGTTGTGTGGGTCCAGGCTGTGGGCACAGAATTCTGAATACACAAACTAGGCTTATGAGTGGCGCCTAGGGTATGGCAGGCCGGATGTACAGCCCGAGAGGGAGCTCCTGGGCCTCTGAAACAAGGGCGAGTGGGAGACGTTCCTTCAGGCTTTTGTCTCTGGATGTTGTGTCCGGGATAGCCGTGGATTGGAGCGGTGGCCTCAGGTTCTGTGGACGAGTATCCCTCTCTGGGGATCTGTCCCAGCTCCCCAGAGTTTGGGGTCATTTTTTGGGAAGGGTGGAGTCGTGTTGTCTGGCTCATGGGTCTCTCCAAGAAAGGGATTCCAGAGCAGAGCTCCAGGTACGAGCGGGGCGACTGGAAAATTCAAACCGTGGTGAGGATTGGGTGCATAGGGGCTTGGCAAGCCCCATATGTGGGCTCTTGGTCCAGGCCCTGACAGGCCTTTCTTTGACATGGGGCTCATGCTGAGGGTCACAGTGTGAATTTGTGCCCAAGCAGCACTCAAGTTTGGGCGTGGCATCAGAAGCCATGAAGGTTTCTCCCACCCTGAAGGTGTGACTCCATGCCAAGAGCAAGCTTGACAGCCATGGGGAAGGAGGAGTTCTGTTTTGTGCTTGCTATACCCAGCTGTGTGGAGAATTGATATAATGTCTAGGTTCAGGTATCTGAAAACCAAGGTTAGGATGAGGTGACGGCATAAGTCCATGGCGTGTCCGAAGTGCTGGGTGTGCGGCCAGCTGTCTCCTTGTCTGTCTGGACGTCTGGCTTCAGGCTGTGTCAGGCAGAGCATGAGTGCCCAGAGCAGCCTATCCATTTCGGGTACCGTCGAGGCCCGAGCAGGTTGATCCTCATCTGGGTTTTTTGGAGAGCCCCACAGGGAAACGTTTTTATTCCGTTGGGCAGACACTGGGCTGGGTTTTGGTTCCGGAGTTCCTAGTCCGGAGGGCTTGTTTGCCAGGAGTGTGAGGAAGGAAGTCTGAAAACACAAGCTAGCGTGAGGTTTGGGACCGAGGGCACGGCAGGCCCACTCTGCAGAGGCTGAATCGAGATCTCCTGCACTGAGGTCATGTCAACTATGAGACGTGCCTCAGGCTAGAGTTCTTGTCCAGCATGGCCTCTTCCTGAAGGGTATGGGGGCTTCATGATGCCAGAAAGTTTTGCCTAAGATGGGATTTGTGAACTGCTCCAAAACTGAAGGTTACCTTCTGCACGACAGTCGAGTCCTATTGGATGGTTCCAAGAGGCCCCATATGAAAAGACTCGAGAGCAGGTGTCTAAGCATGGATGCCTGGGAACGCCACCTCATATTCCCACTCTTTAGTCAGGACAAGGCAGGCTCAATCTGCGGGCTCCTGGGTGAGCTACCCGGAGTGGAGAGTTGAAATGGTCTCTCCTGAAGATGAGTCCTACTGTGGCTTGGTGGCCTGGGAGACCATGGAATGTGGAGGTGGCTCAGGGACTCTGCAGGATTTTCCAACATGAGGTGTTTGACACGGCTCCAACAAGGAAACTTCCCATGTGGAGACGAGAGGAGTTCTGTTCCGTGCCTCAGGAAAGCCCCATACCCTGTTCTTCGAACCAAAGCCTCTGAGGAGTGACACCTGGAAACCAAAGCAAGAGTTGAGACTACGGCCTAAAGGCCTGTCCGGCTCAACCTTCTATCTCTGTTGATATCTGTGTGCATGCATTAATGGATGTAGCTGCTCAGCATGTGTCCGAATGCCCCTGTGAGTCCAGTGAGGCTCCCAGTAGTGGGATGTCCTCGGAGGCCTTGAGGTTTCTCATATTCTGGAGGTGTGTGGCCAAAGGAATGGACACAATTTCCCAGGAGAGAGCAGGCACGGTCCTGTGGTATGGCTCCAGAGGACCCAGCCTAGAGGCTGTGTTTGCCAGGGCTGTGGGGACAGATGTCTGAAAAAGCAAACTTGGCTCAGCTAGGGGCCAATGTAATGGCAGGCCTGATCTCTAGTCCGTGAGGGGAGATCCTCTGGAAATCAAAGTAGGGCAAGTGGGAGGCAGTCACTCCGGATTTTGTCTCTGGGTGTTGCGTTTACAGTGTCCGGTCAGGGTAGGGGTTGTCTCAGAGGCCGAGGAAGAGCCTTCCTCTCGGGGGATTGTCCAAGCTCCCAAGTTTTTGTGTTCATTCTGTGGGAATGAAGAGTACTGTTTTCTGCCACAGGGGACCCCCCAGGAGAGGGACTCTAGAGCACAGCAGTGGGTTCCCTCAACTGGAATACACACCATCTAGTTAGTCCTGGGTGCCTATGGGCATGGCAAGCCACATATGTAGGCTCTTGGTCCAGTCACTGAGAGGCGTTACTTGAATAAGGTACTCATGCTGAGGGTCACAATGTGTGTTTGTGCCCAAGGCGGCCCTCACGCTTGGGCGTGGCCTCATGGGCCATGCCGTTTTCTCCTACACTGTAGGTTTGACTCACTGCCAGCAGCAAGGTTTCTTGCCAGGGGGAAGGAGGGGTTCTGACTTGTGCATCAGGTTCCCCCCTGTGCAGGGATTGGAGATAAGGTCTAGGTTCCGATGACTGAAAACCCAGGTTGGGAATGGATGGTGGCCAAATGCAGTGGCGGGTCCAATGTGCTGGGTGTGTAGCCAGCTGTGTCGGTGTCTGTTGGAAGGTCTGGGCTCAGGCTATTTTCGACAGAGCATCACTGTTTAAGGTAGCCTATGCAATTGGGGTGTTGCCGAGGGCCAAGCAGTTTGATCCTCATTTGGGGTTTCTGGGCAGCGCCATAGACAATGTTTTTCCTCTGGGAGGCAGGCACAGTGCTTCATTGTGGCCCCAGAATTCCCAGTAGGGAGGGTTTGTGGGCCAGGAGTGTGAGGACGGAAGTCTGAAAACACAAGCTAGTGTGAGGATTGGAGCCAAGGGCAGTGCAGGCCCACTCTGCAGAGGCTGAATCAAAATCTCCTGCATCTGAAGTCAGGCTGAGGATCAGACGTTGGCTGAGGCTGGAGTATGTGTCCATGATGGCACCTTCATGAAGTGGGGGCCTCATGAGGCCAAGGAAGTTTTCCCACGCTGAGTTTGGAGGTTGCCCCAAACCACAAAGTTTCCTTCTGCGGGACATTCGAGCCCTGTTGCATGGCTCCAGGACATACCATATGGAAGGACTGGAGAGCAGGGTTCAAAGGATGGATCCCTGTACAGCATGCCTCGCATTCCCATTGGCTATTAGCGACAAGATATGTTTGATCTGCTGCCTCTGGAACACGCGACCCAGGGGGCTGAGTTGAAATGGCCTCTCCTGAGGATGCGTCATAATGTGCGTTTGGGTCCATGGAGACCTTGGAATGTGCTGGTTGTTCAGTGGCCCTGCGGAACTCTCCTACCTGAAGTGTTTGATACATCCCAGTAAGAAAGCTGCCCATGTGGAGATGAGAGATGTTTGGTTTGGTGCCTCAGAAAAGCCCCATGTGCTGGTCTACAAAAACAGTCCTCTGAGAAAGGAAACATGGAAACCAAAGCTAAGGTTCAGATTAAGGCCTGGGGGCCTGTCCATTTCAACCTTCTGTCTCTGGGGACACTGTCTGAGAGTCTAAGTGGAGATAGTTGCTCCGCTGGTGTCAGAGAGCCCCTCTTAGTCCAGGGTGGCCTATACTATTGATGGCCTCAGGGACCTTGGAGCTTTTCCCTAACCTGTAGGGTTGTGGTCAATGGATTGGGCACACTTTCCTTGGAGAGGGCAGGCACAATCTTTCGCTGTTTGGTCCAGAGGCCCTAGCCTGGATGTTGTGTGGGTCCAGGCTGTGGGCACAGAATTCTGAATACACAAACTAGGCTTATGAGTGGCGCCTAGGGTATGGCAGGCCGGATGTACAGCCCGAGAGGGAGCTCCTGGGCCTCTGAAACAAGGGCGAGTGGGAGACGTTCCTTCAGGCTTTTGTCTCTGGATGTTGTGTCCGGGATAGCCGTGGATTGGAGCGGTGGCCTCAGGTACTGTGGACGAGTATCCCTCTCTGGGGATCTGTCCCAGCTCCCCAGAGTTTGGGGTCATTTTGTGGGAAGGGTGGAGTCGTGTTGTCTGGCTCATGGGTCTTTCCAAGAAAGGGATTACAGAGCAGAGCTCCAGGTATGGGCGGGGCGACTGGAAAATTCAAACCGTTGTGAGGATTGGGTGCATAGGGGTTTGGCAAGCCCCATATGTGGGCTCTTGGTCCAGGCCCTGACAGGCCTTTCTTTGACATGGGGCTCATGCTGAGGGTCACTGTGTGAATTTGTGCCCAAGCAGAACTCAAGTTTGGGCGTGGCATCAGAAGCCATGAAGGTTTCTCCCACCCTGAAGGTGTGACTCCATGCCAAGAGCAAGCGTGACAGCCATGGGGAAGGAGGTGTTCTGTTTTGTGCTTGCTATACGCAGCTGTTTGGATAATTGATATAATGTCTAGGTTCAGATATCTGAAAACCAAGGTTAGGATGAGATGACGGCATAAGACCATGGCGTGTCCGAAGTGCTGTGTGTGCGGCCAGCTGTCTCCTTGTCTGTCTGGACGTCTGGCTTCAGGCTGTGTCAGGCAGAGCATGAGTGCCCAGAGCAGCCTATCCAGTTCGGGTACCGTCGAGGCCGAGCAGGTTGATCCTCATCTGGGTTTTCTGGAGAGCCCCACAGGGAAACGTTTTTCTTCCTTTGGGCAGACACTGGGCTGGGTTTTGGTTCCGGAGTTCCTAGTCCGGAGGGCTTGTTTGCCAGGAGTGTGAGGAAGGAAGTCTGAAAACACAAGCTAGCGTGAGGTTTGGGACCGAGGGCACGGCAGGCCCACTCGGCAGAGGCTGAATCGAGATCTCCTGCACTGAGGTCATGTCAACTATGAGACGTGCCTCAGGCTAGAGTTCGTGTCCAGCATGGCCTCTTCCTGAAGGGTTTGGGGGCTTCATGATGCCAGAAATTTTGCCTACGATGGGATTTGTGAACTGCTCCAAAACTGAAGGTTACCTTCAGCACGACAGTCGAGTCCTATTGGATGGTTCCAAGAGGCCCCATATGAAAAGACTCGAGAGCAGGTGTCTAAGCATTGATGCCTGGGAACGCCACCTCATATTCCCACTCTTTAGTCAGGACAAGGCAGGCTCAATCTGCGGGCTCCTGGGTGAGCTACCCGGAGGGGAGAGTTGAAATGGTCTCTCCTGAAGATGAGTCCTACTGTGGCTTGGTGGCCTGGGAGACCTTGGAATGTGGAGGTGGCTCAGGGGCTCTGCAGGATTCTCCAACATGAGGTTTTTGACACGGCTCCAACAAGGAAACTTCCCATGTGGAGACGAGAGGAGTTCTGTTCCGTGTCTCAGGAAAGCCCCATACCCTGTTCTTCGAAACAAAGCCTCTGAGGAGTGACACCTGGAAACCAAAGCAAGAGTTGAGACTACGGCCTAAAGGCCTGTCCGGCTCAACCTTCTATCTCTGTTGACATCTGTGTGCATGCATTCATGGATGTAGCTGCTCAGCTTGTGTTCGAATGCCCCTGTGAGTCCAGTGAGGCTTCCAGTAGTGGGATGTCCTCGGAGGCCTTGAGGTTTCTCATATTCTGGAGGAGTGTGGCCAAAGGAATGGACACAGTTTCCCAGGAGAGAGCAGGCACGGTCCTGTGGAATGGCTCCAGAGGACCCAGCCTAGAGGCTGTGTTTGCCAGGGCTGTGGGGACAGATGTCTGAGAAAGCAAACTTGGTTCAGCTAGGGGCCAATGTAATGACAGGCCTGATCTCTAGTCCGTGAGGGGAGATCCTCTGGAAATCAAAGTAGGGCAAGTGGGAGGCAGTCACTCAGGATTTTGTCTCTGGGTGTTGCGTTTACAGTGTCCGGTCAGGGTAGGGGTTGTCTCAGAGGCCGAGGAAGAGCCTTCCTCTCGGGGGATTGTCCAAGCTCCCAAGTGTTTGTGTTCATTCTGTGGGAATGAAGAGTACTGTTTTCTGCCACAGGGGACCCCCCAGGAGAGGGACTCTAGAGCACAGCAGTGGGTTCCCTCAACTGGAATACACACCATCTAGTTAGTCCTGGGTGCCTATGGGCATGGCAAGCCACATATGCGGGCTCTTGGTCCAGTCACTGAGAGGCGTTACTTGAATAAGGTACTCACGCTGAGGGTCACAATGTGTGTTTGTGCCCAAGGCGGCCCTCACGCTTGGGCGTGGCCTCATGGGCCATGCCGTTTTCTCCTACACTGAAGGTTTGACTCACTGCCAGCAGCAAGGTTTCTTGCCAGGGAAAAGGAGGGGTTCTGACTTGTGCATCAGGTTCCCCCCTGTGCAGGGATTGGAGATAAGGTCTAGGTTCCGATGACTGAAAACCCAGGTTGGGAATGGATGGTGGCCTAAGGCAGTGGCGGGTCCAATGTGCTGGGTGTGCAGCCAGCTGTGTCGGTGTCTGTTGGAAGGCCTGGGCTCAGGCTATTTTCGACAGAGCATCACTGTTTAAGGTAGCCTATGCAATTGGGGTGTTGCCGAGGGCCAAGCAGTTTGATCCTCATTTGGGGTTTCTGGGCAGCGCCATAGACAATGTTTTTCTCCTGGGAGGCAGGCACAGTGCTTCATTGTGGCCCCAGAATTCCCAGTAGGGAGGGTTTGTGGGCCAGGAGTGTGAGGACGGAAGTCTGAAAACACAAGCTAGTGTGAGGATTGGAGCCAAGGGCAGAGCAGGCCCACTCTGCAGAGGCTGAATCAAAATCTCCTGCATCTGAAGTCAGGCTGAGGATCAGACGTTGGCTGAGGCTGGAGTATGTGTCCATGATGGCACCTTCATGAAGTGGGGGCCTCATGAGGCCAAGGAAGTTTTCCCACGCTGAGTTTGGAGGTTGCCCCAAACCACAAGGTTTCCTTCTGCGGGACATTCGAGCCCTGTTGCATGGCTCCAGGACATACCATATGGAAGGACTGGAGAGCAGGGTTCGAAGGATGGATCCCTGTACAGCATGCCTCGCATTCCCATTGGCTATTAGCGACAAGATATGTTTGATCTGCTGCCTCTGGAACACGCGACCCAGGGGGCTGAGTTGAAATGGCCTCTCCTGAGGATGCGTCATAATGTGCGTTTGGGTCCATGGAGACCTTGGAATGTGCTGGTTGTTCAGTGGCCCTGCGGAACTCTCCTACCTGAAGTGTTTGATACATCCCAGTAAGAAAGATGCCCATGTGGAGATGAGAGAGGTTTGGTTTGGTGCCTCAGAAAAGCCCCATGTGCTGGTCTACGAAAACAGTCCTCTGAGAAAGGAAACATGGAAACCAAAGCTAAGGTTCAGATTAGGGCCTGGGGGCCTGTCCATTTCAACCTTCTGTCTCTGGGGACACTGTCTGAGAGTCTAAGTGGAGATAGTTGCTCCGCTGGTGTCAGAGAGCCCCTCTTAGTCCAGGGTGGCCTATACTATTGATGGCCTCAGGGACCTTGGAGCTTTTCCCTAACCTGTAGGGTTGTGGTCAATGGATTGGGCACACATTCCTTGGAGAGGGCAGGCACAATCTTTCGCTGTTTGGTCCAGAGGCCCTAGCCTGGATGTTGTGTGGGTCCAGGCTGTGGGCACAGAATTCTGAATACACAAACTAGGCTTATGAGTGGCGCCTAGGGTATGGCAGGCCGGATGTACAGCCCGAGAGGGAGCTCCTGGGCCTCTGAAACAAGGGCGAGTGGGAGACGTTCCTTCAGGCTTTTGTCTCTGGATGTTGTGTCCGGGATAGCCGTGGATTGGAGCGGTGGCCTCAGGTACTGTGGACGAGTATCCCTCTCTGGGGATCTGTCCCAGCTCCCCAGAGTTTGCGGTCATTTTTTGGGAAGGGTGGAGTCGTGTTGTCTGGCTCATGGGTCTCTCCAAGAAAGGGATTCCAGAGCCGAGGTCCAGGTACGGGCGGGGCGACTGGAAAATTCAAACCGTGGCGAGGATTGGGTGCATAGGGGCTTGGCAAGCCCCATATGTGGGCTCTTGGTCCAGGCCCTGACAGGCCTTTCTTTGACATGGGGCTCATGCTGAGGGTCACTGTGTGAATTTGTGCCCAAGCAGAACTCAAGTTTGGGCGTGGCATCAGAAGCCATGAAGGTTTCTCCCACCCTGAAGGTGTGACTCCATGCCAAGAGCAAGCGTGACAGCCATGGGGAAGGAGGTGTTCTGTTTTGTGCTTGCAATACGCAGCTGTTTGGATAATTGATATAATGTCTAGGTTCAGATATCTGAAAACAAAGGTTAGGATGAGATGACGGCATAAGACCATGGCGTGTCCGAAGTGCTGGGTGTGCGGCCAGCTGTCTCCTTGTCTGTCTGGACGTCTGGCTTCAGGCTGTGTCAGGCAGAGCATGAGTGCCCAGAGCAGCCTATCCAGTTCGGGTACCGTCGAGGCCGAGCAGGTTGATCCTCATCTGGGTTTTCTGGAGAGCCCCACAGGGAAACGTTTTTCTTCCTTTGGGCAGACACTGGGCTGGGTTTTGGTTCCGGAGTTCCTAGTCCGGAGGGCTTGTTTGCCAGGAGTGTGAGGAAGGAAGTCTGAAAACACAAGCTAGCGTGAGGTTTGGGACCGAGGGCACGGCAGGCCCACTCTGCAGAGGCTGAATCGAGATCTCCTGCACTGAGGTCATGTCAACTATGAGACGTGCCTCAGGCTAGATTTCGTGTCCAGTATGGCCTCTTCCTGAAGGGTTTGGGGGCTTCATGATGCCAGAAATTTTGCCTACGATGGGATTTGTGAACGGCTCCAAAACTGAAGGTTACCTTCTGCACGACAGTCGAGTCCTATTGGATGGTTCCAAGAGGCCCCATATGAAAAGACTGGAGAGCAGGTGTCTAAGCATTGATGCCTGGGAACGCCACCTCATATTCCCACTCTTTAGTCAGGACAAGGCAGGCTCAATCTGCGGGCTCCTGGGTGAGCTACCCAGAGGCTGACTTGAAATGGTCTCTCCTGAAGATGAGTCCTACTGTGGCTTGGTGGCCTGGGAGACCTTGGAATGTGGAGGTGGCTCAGGGACTCTGCAGGATTCTCCAACATGAGGTGTTTGACACGGCTCCAACAAGGAAACTTCCCATGTGGAGACGAGAGGAGTTCTGTTCCGTGCCTCAGGAAAGCCCCATACCCTGTTCTTCGAACCAAAGCCTCTGAGGAGTGACACCTGGAAACCAAAGCAAGAGTTGAGACTACGGCCTAAAGGCCTGTCCGGCTCAACCTTCTATCTCTGTTGACATCTGTGTGCATGCATTCATGGATGTAGCTGCTCAGCTTGTGTCCGAATGCCCCTGTGAGTCCAGTGAGGCTCCCAGTAGTGGGATGTCCTCGGAGGCCTTGAGGTTTCTCATATTCTGGAGGTGTGTGGCCAAAGGAATGGACACAGTTTCCCAGGAGAGAGCAGGCACGGTCCTGTGGAATGGCTCCAGAGGACCCAGCCTAGAGGCTGTGTTTGCCAGGGCTGTGGGGACAGATGTCTGAGAAAGCAAACTTGGTTCAGCTAGGGGCCAATGTAATGACAGGCCTGATCTCTAGTCCGTGAGGGGAGATCCTCTGGAAATCAAAGTAGGGCAAGTGGGAGGCAGTCACTCAGGATTTTGTCTCTGGGTGTTGCATTTACAGTGTCCGGTCAGGGTAGGGGTTGTCTCAGAGGCCGAGGAAGAGCCTTCCTCTCGGGGGATTGTCCAAGCTCCCAAGTGTTTGTGTTCATTCTGTGGGAATGAAGAGTACTGTTTTCTGCCACAGGGGACCCCCCAGGAGAGGGACTCTAGAGCACAGCAGTGGGTTCCCTCAACTGGAATACACACCATCTAGTTAGTCCTGGGTGCCTATGGGCATGGCAAGCCACATATGCGGGCTCTTGGTCCAGTCACTGAGAGGCGTTACTTGAATAAGGTACTCACGCTGAGGGTCACAATGTGTGTTTGTGCCCAAGGCGGCCCTCACGCTTGGGCGTGGCCTCATGGGCCATGCCGTTTTCTCCTACACTGAAGGTTTGACTCACTGCCAGCAGCAAGGTTTCTTGCCAGGGGGAAGGAGGGGTTCTGACTTGTGCATCAGGTTCCCCCCTGTGCAGGGATTGGAGATAAGGTCTAGGTTCCGATGACTGAAAATCCAGGTCGGGAATGGATGGTGGCCTAAGGCAGTGGCGGGTCCAATGTGCTGGGTGTGCAGCCAGCCGTGTCGGTGTCTGTTGGAAGGTCTGGGCTCAGGCTATTTTCGACAGAGCATCACTGTTTAAGGCAGCCTATGCAATTGGCGTGTTGCCGAGGGCCAAGCAGTTTGATCCTCATTTGGGGTTTCTGGGCAGCGCCATAGACAATGTTTTTCTCCTGGGAGGCAGGCACAGTGCTTCATTGTGGCCCCAGAATTCCCAGTAGGGAGGGTTTGTGGGCCAGGAGTGTGAGGACGGAAGTCTGAAAACACAAGCTAGTGTGAGGATTGGAGCCAAGGGCAGAGCAGGCCCACTCTGCAGAGGCTGAATCAAAATCTCCTGCATCTGAAGTCAGGCTGAGGATCAGACGTTGGCTGAGGCTGGAGTATGTGTCCATGATGGCACCTTCATGAAGTGGGGGCCTCATGAGGCCAAGGAAGTTTTCCCACGCTGAGTTTGGAGGTTGCCCCAAACCACAAGGTTTCCTTCTGCGGGACATTCGAGCCCTGTTGCATGGCTCCAGGACATACCATATGGAAGGACTGGAGAGCAGGGTTCGAAGGATGGATCCCTGTACAGCATGCCTCGCATTCCCATTGGCTATTAGCGACAAGATATGTTTGATCTGCTGCCTCTGGAACACGCGACCCAGGGGGCTGAGTTGAAATGGCCTCTCCTGAGGATGCGTCATAATGTGCGTTTGGGTCCATGGAGACCTTGGAATGTGCTGGTTGTTCAGTGGCCCTGCGGAACTCTCCTACCTGAAGTGTTTGATACATCCCAGTAAGAAAGCTGCCCATGTGGAGATGAGAGAGGTTTGGTTTGGTGCCTCAGAAAAGCCCCATGTGCTGGTCTACGAAAACAGTCCTCTGAGAAAGGAAACATGGAAACCAAAGCTAAGGTTCAGATTAGGGCCTGGGGGCCTGTCCATTTCAACCTTCTGTCTCTGGGGACACTGTCGGAGAGTCTAAGTGGAGATAGTTGCTCCGCTGGTGTCAGAGAGCCCCTCTTAGTCCAGGGTGGCCTATACTATTGATGGCCTCAGGGACCTTGGAGCTTTTCCCTAACCTGTAGGGTTGTGGTCAATGGATTGGGCACACTTTCCTTGGAGAGGGCAGGCACAATCTTTCGCTGTTTGGTCCAGAGGCCCTAGCCTGGATGTTGTGTGGGTCCAGGCTGTGGGCACAGAATTCTGAATACACAAACTAGGCTTATGAGTGGCGCCTAGGGTATGGCAGGCCGGATGTACAGCCCGAGAGGGAGCTCCTGGGCCTCTGAAACAAGGGCGAGTGGGAGACGTTCCTTCAGGCTTTTGTCTCTGGATGTTGTGTCCGGAATAGCCGTGGATTGGAGCGGTGGCCTCAGGTACTGTGGACGAGTATCCCTCTCTGGGGATCTGTCCCAGCTCCCCAGAGTTTGCGGTCATTTTTTGGGAAGGGTGGAGTCGTGTTGTCTGGCTCATGGGTCTCTCCAAGAAAGGGATTCCAGAGCCGAGGTCCAGGTACGGGCGGGGCGACTGGAAAATTCAAACCGTGGCGAGGATTGGGTGCATAGGGGCTTGGCAAGCCCCATATGTGGGCTCTTGGTCCAGGCCCTGACAGGCCTTTCTTTGACATGGGGCTCATGCTGAGGGTCACAGTGTGAATTTGTGCCCAAGCAGCACTCAAGTTTGGGCGTGGCATCAGGGGCCATGAAGGTTTCTCCCACCCTGAAGGTGTGACTCCATGCCAAGAGCAAGCTTGACAGCCATGGGGAAGGAGGAGTTCTGTTTTGTGCTTGCTATACCCAGCTGTGTGGAGAATTGATATAATGTCTAGGTTCAGATATCTGAAAACCAAGGTTAGGATGAGGTGACGGCATAAGACCATGGCGTGTCCGAAGTGCTGGGTGTGCGGCCAGCTGTCTCCTTGTCTGTCTGGACGTCTGGGTTCAGGCTGTGTCAGGCAGAGCATGAGTGCCCAGAGCAGCCTATCCAGTTCGGGTACCGTCGAGGCCCGAGCAGGTTGATCCTCATCTGGGTTTTCTGGAGAGCCCCACAGGGAAAAGTTTTTTTTCCGTTGGGCAGACACTGGGCTGGGTTTTGGTTCCGGAGTTCCTAGTCCGGAGGGCTTGTTTGCCAGGAGTGTGAGGAAGGAATTCTGAAAACACAAGCTAGCGTGAGGTTTGGGACCGAGGGCACGGCAGGCCCACTCTGCAGAGGCTGAATCGAGATCTCCTGCACTGAGTTCATGTCAACTATGAGACGTGCCTCAGGCTAGAGTTCTTGTCCAGCATGGCCTCTTCCTGAAGGGTGTGGGGGCTTCATGATGCCAGAAAGTTTTGCCTACGATGGGATTAGTGAACTGCTCCAAAACTGAAGGTTACCTTCTGCACGACAGTCGAGTCCTATTGGATGGTTCCAAGAGGCCCCATATGGAAAGACTCGAGAGCAGGTGTCTAAGCATGGATGCCTGGGAACGCCACCCCATATTCCCACTCTTTAGTCAGGACTAGGCAGGCTCAATCTGCGGGCTCCTGGGTGAGCTACCCAGAGGGGAGAGTTGAAATGGTCTCTCCTGAAGATGAGTCCTACTGTGGCTTGGTGGCCTGGGAGACCTTGGAATGTGGAGGTGGCTCAGGGACTCTGCAGGATTCTCCAACATGAGGTGTTTGACACGGCTCCAACAAGGAAACTTCCCATGTGGAGGCGAGAGGAGTTCTGTTCCGTGCCTCAGGAAAGCCCCATACCCTGTTCTTCGAACCAAAGCCTCTGAGGAGTGACACCTGGAAACCAAAGCAAGAGTTGAGACTACGGCCTAAAGGCCTGTCCGGCTCAACCTTCTATCTCTGTTGACATCTGTGTGCATGCATTCATGGATGTAGCTGCTCAGCTTGTGTCCGAATGCCCCTGTGAGTCCAGTGAGGCTCCCAGTAGTGGGATGTCCTCGGAGGCCTTGAGGTTTCTCATATTCTGGAGGTGTGTGGCCAAAGGAATGGACACAGTTTCCCAGGAGAGAGCAGGCACGGTCCTGTGGTATGGCTCCAGAGGACCCAGCCTAGAGGCTGTGTTTGCCAGGGCTGTGGGGACAGATGTCTGAAAAAGCAAACTTGGCTCAGCTAGGGGCCAATATAATGGCAGGCCTGATCTCTAGTCCATGAGGGGAGATCCTCTGGAAATCAAAGTAGGGCAAGTGGGAGGCAGTCACTCAGGATTTTGTCTCTGGGTGTTGCGTTTACAGTGTCCGGTCAGGGTAGGGGTTGTCTCAGAGGCCGAGGAAGAGCCTTCCTCTCGGGGGATTGTCCAAGCTACCAAGTGTTTGTGTTCATTCTGTGGGAATGAAGAGTACTGTTTTCTGCCACAGGGGACCCCCCAGGAGAGGGACTCTAGAGCACAGCAGTGGGTTCCCTCAACTGGAATACACACCATCTAGTTAGTCCTGGGTGCCTATGGGCATGGCAAGCCACATATGCAGGCTCTTGGTCCAGTCACTGAGAGGCGTTACTTGAATAAGGTACTCACGCTGAGGGTCACAATGTGTGTTTGTGCCCAAGGCGGCCCTCACGCTTGGGCGTGGCCTCATGGGCCATGCCGTTTTCTCCTACACTGAAGGTTTGACTCAGTGCCAGCAGCAAGGTTTCTTGCCAGGGGGAAGGAGGGGTTCTGACTTGTGCATCAGGTTCACCCCTGTGCAGGGATTGGAGATAAGGTCTAGGTTCCGATGACTAATAACCCAGGTTGGGAATGGATGGTGGCCTAAGGCAGTGGCGGGTCCAATGTGCTGGGTGTGTAGCCAGCTGTGTCGGTGTCTGTTGGAAGGTCTGGGCTCAGGCTATTTTCGACAGAGCATCACTGTTTAAGGTAGCCTATGCAATTGGGGTGTTGCCGAGGGCCAAGCAGTTTGATCCTCATTTGGGGTTTCTGGGCAGTGACATAGACAATGTTTTTCTCCTCGGAGGCAGGCACAGTGCTTCATTGTGGCCCCAGAATTCCCAGTAGGGAGGGTTTGTGGGCCAGGAGTGTGAGGACGGAAGTCTGAAAACACAAGCTAGTGTGAGGATTGGAGCCAAGGGCAGAGCAGGCCCACTCTGCAGAGGCTGAATCAAAATCTCCTGCATCTGAAGTCAGGCTGAGGATCAGACGTTGGCTGAGGCTGGAGTATGTGTCCATGATGGCACCTTCATGAAGTGGGGGCCTCATGAGGCCAAGGAAGTTTTCCCACGCTGAGTTTGGAGGTTGCCCCAAACCACAAGGTTTCCTTCTGCGGGACATTCGAGCCCTGTTGCATGGCTCCAGGACATACCATATGGAAGGACTGGAGAGCAGGGTTCGAAGGATGGATCCCTGTACGGCATGCCTCGCATTCCCATTGGCTATTAGCGACAAGATATGTTTGATCTGCTGCCTCTGGAACACGCGACCCAGGGGGCTGAGTTGAAATGGCCTCTCCTGAGGATGCGTCATAATGTGCGTTTGGGTCCATGGAGACCTTGGAATGTGCTGGTTGTTCAGTGGCCCTGCGGAACTCTCCTACCTGAAGTGTTTGATACATCCCAGTAAGAAAGCTGCCCATGTGGAGATGAGAGATGTTTGGTTTGGTGCCTCAGAAAAGCCCCATGTGCTGGTCTACGAAAACAGTCCTCTGAGAAAGGAAACATGGAAACCAAAGCTAAGGTTCAGATTAGGGCCTGGGGGCCTGTCCATTTCAACCTTCTGTCTCTGGGGACACTGTCTGAGGTTCTAAGTGGAGATAGTTGCTCCGCTGGTGTCAGAGAGCCCCTCTTAGTCCAGGGTGGCCTATACTATTGATGGCCTCAGGGACCTTGGAGCTTTTCCCTAACCTGTAGGGTTGTGGTCAATGGATTGGGCACACTTTCCTTGGAGAGGGCAGGCACAATCTTTCGCTGTTTGGTCCAGAGGCCCTAGCCTGGATGTTGTGTGGGTCCAGGCTGTGGGCAAAGAATTCTGAATACACAAACTAGGCTTATGAGTGGCGCCTAGGGTATGGCAGGCCGGATGTACAGCCCGAGAGGGAGCTCCTGGGCCTCTGAAACAAGGGCGAGTGGGAGACGTTCCTTCAGGCTTTTGTCTCTGGATGTTGTGTCCGGGATAGCCGTGGATTGGAGCGGTGGCCTCAGGTACTGTGGACGAGTATCCCTCTCTGGGGATCTGTCCCAGCTCCCCAGAGTTTGGGGTCATTTTTTCGGAAGGGTGGAGTCGTGTTGTCTGGCTCATGGGTCTCTCCAAAAAGGGATACCAGAGCAGAGCTCCAGGTACGGGCGGGGCGACTGGAAAATTCAAACCGTGGTGAGGATTGGGTGCATAGGGGCTTGGCAAGCCCCATATGTGGGCTCTTGGTCCAGGCCCTGACAGGCCTTTCTTTGACATGGGGCTCATGCTGAGGGTCACAGTGTGAATTTGTGCCCAAGCAGCACTCAAGTTTGGGCGTGGCATCAGAAGCCATGAAGGTTTCTCCCACCCTGAAGGTGTGACTCCATGCCAAGAGCAAGCTTGACAGCCATGGGGAAGGAGGAGTTCTGTTTTGTGCTTGCTATACCCAGCTGTGTGGAGAATTGATATAATGTCTAGGTTCAGATATCTGAAAACCAAGGTTAGGATGAGGTGACGGCATAAGACCATGGCGTGTCCGAAGTGCTGGGTGTGCGGCCAGCTGTCTCCTTGTCTGTCTGGACGTCTGGCTTCAGGCTGTGTCAGGCAGAGCATGAGTGCCCAGAGCAGCCTATCCAGTTCGGGTACCGTCGAGGCCCGAGCAGGTTGATCCTCATCTGGGTTTTCTGGAGAGCCCCACAGGGAAACGTTTTTTTTCCGTTGGGCAGACACTGGGCTGGGTTTTGGTTCCGTAGTTCCTAGTCCGGAGGGCTTGTTTGCCAGGAGTGTGAGGAAGGAAGTCTGAAAACACAAGCTAGCGTGAGGTTTGGGACCGAGGGCACGGCAGGCCCACTCTGCAGAGGCTGAATCGAGATCTCCTGCACTGAGTTCATGTCAACTATGAGACGTGCCTCAGGCTAGAGTTCTTGTCCAGCATGGCCTCTTCCTGAAGGGTATGGGGGCTTCATGATGCCAGAAAGTTTTGCCTACGATGGGATTAGTGAACTGCTCCAAAACTGAAGGTTACCTTCTGCACGACAGTCGAGTCCTATTGGATGGTTCCAAGAGGCCCCATATGGAAAGACTCGAGAGCAGGTGTCTAAGCATGGATGCCTGGGAACGCCACCCCATATTCCCACTCTTTAGTCAGGACTAGGCAGGCTCAATCTGCGGGCTCCTGGGTGAGCTACCCGGAGGGGAGAGTTGAAATGGTCTCTCCTGAAGATGAGTCCTACTGTGGCTTGGTGGCCTGGGAGACCTTGGAATGTGGAGGTGGCTCAGGGACTCTGCAGGATTCTCCAACATGAGCTGTTTGACACGGCTCCAACAAGGAAACTTCCCATGTGGAGGCGAGAGGAGTTCTGTTCCGTGCCTCAGGAAAGCCCCATACCCTGTTCTTCGAACCAAAGCCTCTGAGGAGTGACACCTGGAAACCAAAGCAAGAGTTGAGACTACGGCCTAAAGGCCTGTCCGGCTCAACCTTCTATCTCTGTTGACATCTGTGTGCATGCATTCATGGATGTAGCTGCTCAGCTTGTGTCCGAATGCCCCTGTGAGTCCAGTGAGGCTCCCAGTAGTGGGATGTCCTCGGAGGCCTTGAGGTTTCTCATATTCTGGAGGTGTGTGGCCAAAGGAATGGACACAGTTTCCCAGGAGAGAGCAGGCACGGTCCTGTGGTATGGCTCCAGAGGACCCAGCCTAGAGGCTGTGTTTGCCAGGGCTGTGGGGACAGATGTCTGAAAAAGCAAACTTGGCTCAGCTAGGGTCCAATGTAATGGCAGGCCTGATCTCTAGTCCATGAGGGGAGATCCTCTGGAAATCAAAGTAGGGCAATTGGGAGGCAGTCACTCAGGATTTTGTCTCTGGGTGTTGCGTTTACAGTGTCCGGTCAGGGTAGGGGTTGTCTCAGAGGCCGAGGAAGAGCCTTCCTCTCGGGGGATTGTCCAAGCTACCAAGTGTTTGTGTTCATTCTGTGGGAATGAAGAGTACTGTTTTCTGCCACAGGGGACCCCCCAGGAGAGGGACTCTAGAGCACAGCAGTGGGTTCCCTCAACTGGAATACACACCATCTAGTTAGTCCTGGGTGCCTATGGGCATGGCAAGCCACATATGCAGGCTCTTGGTCCAGTCACTGAGAGGCGTTACTTGAATAAGGTACTCACGCTGAGGGTCACAATGTGTGTTTGTGCCCAAGGCGGCCCTCACGCTTGGGCGTGGCCTCATGGGCCATGCCGTTTTCTCCTACACTGAAGGTTTGACTCAGTGCCAGCAGCAAGGTTTCTTGCCAGGGGGAAGGAGGGGTTCTGACTTGTGCATCAGGTTCCCTCCTGTGCAGGGATTGGAGATAAGGTCTAGGTTCCGATGACTGAAAACCCAGGTTGGGAATGGATGGTGGCCTAAGGCAGTGGCGGGTCCAATGTGCTGGGTGTGTAGCCAGCTGTGTCGGTGTCTGTTGGAAGGTCTGGGCTCAGGCTATTTTCGACAGAGCATCACTGTTTAAGGTAGCCTATGCAATTGGGGTGTTGCCGAGGGCCAAGCAGTTTGATCCTCATTTGGGGTTTCTGGGCAGCGACATAGACAATGTTTTTCTCCTGGGAGGCAGGCACAGTGCTTCATTGTGGCCCCAGAATTCCCAGTAGGGAGGGTTTGTGGGCCAGGAGTGTGAGGACGGAAGTCTGAAAACACAAGCTAGTGTGAGGATTGGAGCCAAGGGCAGAGCAGGCCCACTCTGCAGAGGCTGAATCAAAATCTCCTGCATCTGAAGTCAGGCTGAGGATCAGACGTTGGCTGAGGCTGGAGTATGTGTCCATGATGGCACCTTCATGAAGTGGGGGCCTCATGAGGCCAAGGAAGTTTTCCCACGCTGAGTTTGGAGGTTGCCCCAAACCACAAGCTTTCCTTCTGCGGGACATTCGAGCCCTGTTGCATGGCTCCAGGACATACCATATGGAAGGACTGGAGAGCAGGGTTCGAAGGATGGATCCCTGTACAGCATGCCTCGCATTCCCATTGGCTATTAGCGACAAGATATGTTTGATCTGCTGCCTCTGGAACACGCGACCCAGGGGGCTGAGTTGAAATGGCCTCTCCTGAGGATGCGTCATAATGTGCGTTTGGGTCCATGGAGACCTTGGAATGTGCTGGTTGTTCAGTGGCCCTGCGGAACTCTCCTACCTGAAGTGTTTGATACATCCCAGTAAGAAAGCTGCCCATGTGGAGATGAGAGATGTTTGGTTTGGTGCCTCAGAAAAGCCCCATGTGCTGGTCTACGAAAACAGTCCTCTGAGAAAGGAAACATGGAAACCAAAGCTAAGGTTCAGATTAGGGCCTGGGGGCCTGTCCATTTCAACCTTCTGTCTCTGGGGACACTGTCTGAGAGTCTAAGTGGAGATAGTTGCTCCGCTGGTGTCAGAGAGCCCCTCTTAGTCCAGGGTGGCCTATACTATTGATGGCCTCAGGGACCTTGGAGCTTTTCCGTAACCTGTATGGTTGTGGTCAATGGATTGGGCACACTTTCCTTGGAGAGGGCAGGCACAATCTTTCGCTGTTTGGTCCAGAGGCCCTAGCCTGGATGTTGTGTGGGTCCAGGCTGTGGGCAAAGAATTCTGAATACACAAACTAGGCTTATGAGTGGCGCCTAGGGTATGGCAGGCCGGATGTACAGCCCGAGAGGGAGCTCCTGGGCCTCTGAAACAAGGGCGAGTGGGAGACGTTCCTTCAGGCTTTTGTCTCTGGATGTTGTGTCCGGGATAGCCGTGGATTGGAGCGGTGGCCTCAGGTACTGTGGACGAGTATCCCTCTCTGGGGAACTGTCCCAGCTCCCCAGAGTTTGGGGTCATTTTTTGGGAAGGGTGGAGTCGTGTTGTCTGGCTCATGGGTCTCTCCAAAAAGGGATTCCAGAGCAGAGCTCCAGGTACGGGCGGGGCGACTGGAAAATTCAAACCGTGGTGAGGATTGGGTGCATAGGGGCTTGGCAAGCCCCATATGTGGGCTCTTGGTCCAGGCCCTGACAGGCCTTTCTTTGACATGGGGCTCATGCTGAGGGTCACAGTGTGAATTTGTGCCCAAGCAGCACTCAAGTTTGGGCGTGGCATCAGAAGCCATGAAGGTTTCTCCCACCCTGAAGGTGTGACTCCATGCCAAGAGCAAGCTTGACAGCCATGGGGAAGGAGGAGTTCTGTTTTGTGCTTGCTATACCCAGCTGTGTGGAGAATTGATATAATGTCTAGGTTCAGATATCTGAAAACCAAGGTTAGGATGAGGTGACGGCATAAGACCATGGCGTGTCCGAAGTGCTGGGTGTGCGGCCAGCTGTCTCCTTGTCTGTCTGGACGTCTGGCTTCAGGCTGTGTCAGGCAGAGCATGAGTGCCCAGAGCAGCCTATCCAGTTCGGGTACCGTCGAGGCCCGAGCAGGTTGATCCTCATCTGGGTTTTCTGGAGAGCCCCACAGGGAAACGTTTTTTTTCCGTTGGGCAGACACTGGGCTGGGTTTTGGTTCCGGAGTTCCTAGTCCGGAGGGCTTGTTTGCCAGGAGTGTGAGGAACGAAGTCTGAAAACACAAGCTAGCGTGAGGTTTGGGACCGAGGGCACGGCAGGCCCACTCTGCAGAGGCTGAATCGAGATCTCCTGCACTGAGGTCATGTCAACTATGAGACGTGCCTCAGGCTAGAGTTCTTGTCCAGCATGGCCTCTTCCTGAAGGGTATGGGGGCTTCATGATGCCAGAAAGTTTTGCCTACGATGGGATTTGTGAACTGCTCCAAAACTGAAGGTTACCTTCTGCACGACAGTCGAGTCCTATTGGATGGTTCCAAGAGGCCCCATATGGAAAGACTCGAGAGCAGGTGTCTAAGCATGGATGCCTGGGAACTCCACCTCATATTCCCACTCTTTAGTCAGGACAAGGCAGGCTCAATCTGCGGGCTCCTGGGTGAGCTACCCAGAGGGGAGAGTTGAAATGGTCTCTCCTGAAGATGAGTCCTACTGTGGCTTGGTGGCCTGGGAGACCTTGGAATGTGGAGGTGGCTCAGGGACTCTGCAGGATTCTCCAACATGAGGTGTTTGACACGGCTCCAACAAGGAAACTTCCCATGTGGAGACGAGAGGAGTTCTGTTTCGTGCCTCAGGAAAGCCCCATACCCTGTTCTTCGAACCAAAGCCTCTGAGGAGTGACACCTGGAAACCAAAGCAAGAGTTGAGACTACGGCCTAAAGGCCTGTCCGGCTCAACCTTCTATCTCTGTTGACATCTGTGTGCATGCATTCATGGATGTAGCTGCTCAGCTTGTGTCCGAATGCCCCTGTGAGTCCAGTGAGGCTCCCAGTAGTGGGATGTCCTCGGAGGCCTTGAGGTTTCTCATATTCTGGAGGTGTGTGGCCAAAGGAATGGACACAGTTTCCCAGGAGAGAGCAGGCACGGTCCTGTGGTATGGCTCCAGAGGACCCAGCCTAGAGGCTGTGTTTGCCAGGGCTGTGGGGACAGATGTCTGAAAAAGCAAACGTGGCTCAGCTAGGGGCCAATGTAATGGCAGGCCTGATCTCTAGTCCGTGAGGGGAGATCCTCTGGAAATCAAAGTAGGGCAAGTGGGAGGCAGTCACTCAGGTTTTTGTCTCTGGGTGTTGCGTTTACAGTGTCCGGTCAGGGTAGGGGTTGTCTCAGAGGCCGAGGAAGAGCCTTCCTCTCGGGGGATTGTCCAAGCTCCCAAGTGTTTGTGTTCATTATGTGGGAATGAAGAGTACTGTTTTCTGCCACAGGGGACCCCCCAGGAGAGGGACTCTAGAGCACAGCAGTGGGTTCCCTCAACTGGAATACACACCATCTAGTTAGTCCTGTGTCGCTCTCGGCCCGCAAGAACGACTCAGAGACTCACGTAGCGGCGAACCTTCTTCTTTAATCGCTTTTTTCTTCTCCTCCCCCTTTACCCTCGGCGCATGTGTTTTTATACAGGCAGTGTTACCCAATCACAATGCAGTGCTCATGCACCTCCCGCGAGAGTGGACCTAAATGAACAGCCAATCATATTCAGTCCCTTACGGCTCTTAGAGTAGGCCTCCTGTACCGGCTCCCAACATCTCCCCCTTTTTTATTTATTTATAATGGCTGAGATCGTGCCTGTCTTAGGTTGCCAATCCTCAGCACACATGCTTACCCGTCATCGGGTACTCTCCCTGGTCGAAGAGCCCCTGTCTTAGGTTGCTATGGTGTGGGATCAGTCTTACCTGTCTTTGACTACCGATCTAGCATACTTAGCCATATCTGGGGGGAGGTACCAGCTTCAGGAGCCATCATGGCTTGAACCATGAGGTGTTATTGTCATTGATTGCGACGGACACAGCCACACACCCAACGTAACATTAGTACGTTAGCTGTGATTAAGAGAACAGCCATGGCACCAAGTCCTGCCCACTGTTTGAGGAACGAAACAGATTGCTGTAACATTTTTTTTTCCACTCACTAACAAGTGCAATAGTTACTTTGGTAGAATTTATGGATATAATTTGAGCTCATAATTGCCTAGTTAAATTTTGAAATTGACGGTTCCAGGTACCATTAAGCATTCTTCCCAATTGTCGAGACAGATTGGCCGCTATTGACAAGTTATTGTAAGCTACGGGAGTAACACAAAGTCCCGCCATATTATGTATACATCCTGTTGAGATTATAGATTCTAAGACATCTATTTGTTCCTGTACTAGATCAACTCTTTGGTTTACAATAAGGATCCCAGCATGCAAATGTCCGTTAATTTGTTCTTGCGTAGCCAATGCTTCAGCAACCATTCCTGTGACGTTGTTGAGTGCAGCTGCTGTCTGTACTGACGTTGTCAACGCTACCGCGGCAGCAGTAGCAGTGGCGGCGGATGCTGCGATAGCTGCAATAATGGCTGCTGTTATTCCAAAGTCTCATTTATGTCGAAGCAGCACCGGCAGGTTGTCGGGGTTCACCTGTACTGGCATCGGGATATACGTCGGAATCTTGGCTATTACTGCCAAGTCTCCCACCGTGGCGTTCCAACATTCTGATAGCAGACAATTCTGGGACTCACAAGAGAGACTAGATGACTTGTTAATAGTAGAAGCATTAAAAACTATGAAGAGAAAGGGAGCTCTAACACAGACTGGCGTTGGTGAGTAACTTATGTGCTTAGCTGAGGTGCAATCGCAAGTAACATTTGTTTCAAATCAAGAGCCTACGTGATAGTTGTACGTACAGTTACGCCATGTAGACCCATTAATAAAGTGAAGGCTTTCCAAGCCTGTACATGCCTGTGCAGCGATGCAGAGCAGCCACCTATCTAGAAGGTGAGCTGACGCGCCTTGCGCCGGGTCTTGGTAGGTATAATTATAGCCAAAAAAAGGTGGAGTTAGAGTAAGTGGGGATTTTAGGACTGAATGAGAATCCTGTTCCCACCCAAACTCCTGAGAGGCTACTATGGCAGCCACTCGTGCGGTGCAGCTCGCACAATAGCAGGCCTTGGTGCAGCAAGGTTTATACGGAGGAGGCCCCTCGTAAGGTGGCGCTGTTGGGGCTGGGCGCATATAGGATCTAAGTTATCTACCACTTCCGTCTCTGTTTGTAACTGCGCCATAGCTCCTTCTTCCGCTTTTAATTTCAGCTGCGCCATAACTTCCCCCTGCATTTTGAGCTGCGCCATAGCCTTCTTTAGCTTTTCCTCCCTTTTTGCAAGCTCCTTTTGCATCTTGCTCACCTTTTGACTTTTGGGCGATTTCCCTCCTCTGCTCTTTTCCAAAAACCAGGGAGCCGTTTGTCCCACTTCTCTCAAAAACAAACGAGCTGTTTTATTTTTTAAAAGAGTACCAATTGCTTTAAGGATATCAGAAAGCGGCCCCAGCATTTTATATGTGGCCATCTCGTTTCCCATACCGGAAAGCTTTACTCTCGTCCTTATCCTAGGAACTTTGCAGCCATCTCGTTTCCCATCCCGGAAAGCTTTACTCTCGTCCTTATCCTAGGAACTTTGCAGCCATCTCGTTTCCCATCCCGGAAAGCTTTCTACGCTCGTCCTCGACTTGAGGAACTTTCCCTGTCACTAGACAGAAATAGGTGCACTCTTTACCTGATCGTCGCCGACTCCGTGCGTCTCTCACGATGAGATTCCCGGGTTTCGGCACCACTTGTCGCTCTCGGCCCGCAAGAACGACTCAGAGACTCACGTAGCGGCGAACCTTCTTCTTTAATCGCTTTTTTCTTCTCCTCCCCCTTTACCCTCGGCGCATGTGTTTTTATACAGGCAGTGTTACCCAATCACAATGCAGTGCTCATGCACCTCCCGCGAGAGTGGACCTAAATGAACAGCCAATCATATTCAGTCCCTTACGGCTCTTAGAGTAGGCCTCCTGTACCGGCTCCCAACAGTCCTGGGTGCCTATGGGCATGGCAAGCCACATATGCAGGCTCTTGGTCCAGTCACTGAGAGGCGTTACTTGAAGAAGGTACTCACGCTGAGGGTCACAATGTGTGTTTGTGCCCAAGGCGGCCCTCACGCTTGGGCGTGGCCTCATGGGCCATGCCGTTTTCTCCTACACTGAAGGTTTGACTCACTGCCAGCAGCAAGGTTTCTTGCCAGGGGGAAGGAGGGGTTCTGACTTGTGCATCAGGTTCCCCCCTGTGCAGGGATTGGAGATAAGGTCTAGGTTCCGATGACTAATAACCCAGGTTGGGAATGGATGGTGGCCTAAGGCAGTGGCGGGTCCAATGTGCTGGGTGTGTAGCCAGCTGTGTCGGTGTCTGTTGGAAGGTCTGGGCTCAGGCTATTTTCGACAGAGCATCACTGTTTAAGGTAGCCTATGCAATTGGGGTGTTGCCGAGGGCCAAGCAGTTTGATCCTCATTTGGGGTTTCTGGGCAGCGCCATAGACAATGTTTTTCTCCTGGGAGGCAGGCACAGTGCTTCATTGTGGCCCCAGAATTCCCAGTAGGGAGGGTTTGTGGGCCAGGAGTGTGAGGACGGAAGTCTGAAAACACAAGCTAGTGTGAGGATTGGAGCCAAGGGCAGAGCAGGCCCACTCTGCAGAGGCTGAATCAAAATCTCCTGCATCTGAAGTCAGGCTGAGGATCAGACGTTGGCTGAGGCTGGAGTATGTGTCCATGATGGCACCTTCATGAAGTGGGGGCCTCATGAGGCCAAGGAAGTTTTCCCACGCTGAGTTTGGAGGTTGCCCCAAACCACAAGGTTTCCTTCTGCGGGACATTCGAGCCCTGTTGCATGGCTCCAGGACATACCATATGGAAGGACTGGAGAGCAGGGTTCGAAGGATGGATCCCTGTACGGCATGCCTCGCATTCCCATTGGCTATTAGCGACAAGATATGTTTGATCTGCTGCCTCTGGAACACGCGACCCAGGGGGCTGAGATGAAATGGCCTCTCCTGAGGATGCGTCATAATGTGCGTTTGGGTCCATGGAGACCTTGGAATGTGCTGGTTGTTCAGTGGCCCTGCGGAACTCTCCTACCTGAAGTGTTTGATACATCCCAGTAAGAAAGCTGCCCATGTGGAGATGAGAGATGTTTGGTTTGGTGCCTCAGAAAAGCCCCATGTGCTGGTCTACGAAAACAGTCCTCTGAGAAAGGAAACATGGAAACCAAAGCTAAGGTTCAGATTAGGGCCTGGGGGCCTGTCCATTTCAACCTTCTGTCTCTGGGGACACTGTCTGAGAGTCTAAGTGGAGATAGTTGCTCCGCTGGTGTCAGAGAGCCCCTCTTAGTCCAGGGTGGCCTATACTATTGATGGCCTCAGGGACCTTGGAGCTTTTCCGTAACCTGTATGGTTGTGGTCAATGGATTGGGCACACTTTCCTTGGAGAGGGCAGGCACAATCTTTCGCTGTTTGGTCCAGAGGCCCTAGCCTGGATGTTGTGTGGGTCCAGGCTGTGGGCACAGAATTCTGAATACACAAACTAGGCTTATGAGTGGCGCCTAGGGTATGGCAGGCCGGATGTACAGCCCGAGAGGGAGCTCCTGGGCCTCTGAAACAAGGGCGAGTGGGAGACGTTCCTTCAGGCTTTTGTCTCTGGATGTTGTGTCCGGGATAGCCGTGGATTGGAGCGGTGGCCTCAGGTACTGTGGACGAGTATCCCTCTCTGGGGAACTGTCCCAGCTCCCCAGAGTTTGGGGTCATTTTTTGGGAAGGGTGGAGTCGTGTTGTCTGGCTCATGGGTCTCTCCAAAAAGGGATTCCAGAGCAGAGCTCCAGGTACGGGCGGGGCGACTGGAAAATTCAAACCGTGGTGAGGATTGGGTGCATAGGGGCTTGGCAAGCCCCATATGTGGGCTCTTGGTCCAGGCCCTGACAGGCCTTTCTTTGACATGGGGCTCATGCTGAGGGTCACAGTGTGAATTTGTGCCCAAGCAGCACTCAAGTTTGGGCGTGGCATCAGAAGCCATGAAGGTTTCTCCCACCCTGAAGGTGTGACTCCATGCCAAGAGCAAGCTTGACAGCCATGGGGAAGGAGGAGTTCTGTTTTGTGCTTGCTATACCCAGCTGTGTGGAGAATTGATATAATGTCTAGGTTCAGATATCTGAAAACCAAGGTTAGGATGAGGTGACGGCATAAGACCATGGCGTGTCCGAAGTGCTGGGTGTGCGGCCAGCTGTCTCCTTGTCTGTCTGGACGTCTGGCTTCAGGCTGTGTCAGGCAGAGCATGAGTGCCCAGAGCAGCCTATCCAGTTCGGGTACCGTCGAGGCCCGAGCAGGTTGATCCTCATCTGGGTTTTCTGGAGAGCCCCACAGGGAAACGTTTTTTTTCCGTTGGGCAGACACTGGGCTGGGTTTTGGTTCCGGAGTTCCTAGTCCGGAGGGCTTGTTTGCCAGGAGTGTGAGGAACGAAGTCTGAAAACACAAGCTAGCGTGAGGTTTGGGACCGAGGGCACGGCAGGCCCACTCTGCAGAGGCTGAATCGAGATCTCCTGCACTGAGGTCATGTCAACTATGAGACGTGCCTCAGGCTAGAGTTCTTGTCCAGCATGGCCTCTTCCTGAAGGGTATGGGGGCTTCATGATGCCAGAAAGTTTTGCCTACGATGGGATTTGTGAACTGCTCCAAAACTGAAGGTTACCTTCTGCACGACAGTCGAGTCCTATTGGATGGTTCCAAGAGGCCCCATATGGAAAGACTCGAGAGCAGGTGTCTAAGCATGGATGCCTGGGAACTCCACCTCATATTCCCACTCTTTAGTCAGGACAAGGCAGGCTCAATCTGCGGGCTCCTGGGTGAGCTACCCAGAGGGGAGAGTTGAAATGGTCTCTCCTGAAGATGAGTCCTACTGTGGCTTGGTGGCCTGGGAGACCTTGGAATGTGGAGGTGGCTCAGGGACTCTGCAGGATTCTCCAACATGAGGTGTTTGACACGGCTCCAACAAGGAAACTTCCCATGTGGAGACGAGAGGAGTTCTGTTTCGTGCCTCAGGAAAGCCCCATACCCTGTTCTTCGAACCAAAGCCTCTGAGGAGTGACACCTGGAAACCAAAGCAAGAGTTGAGACTACGGCCTAAAGGCCTGTCCGGCTCAACCTTCTATCTCTGTTGACATCTGTGTGCATGCATTCATGGATGTAGCTGCTCAGCTTGTGTCCGAATGCCCCTGTGAGTCCAGTGAGGCTCCCAGTAGTGGGATGTCCTCGGAGGCCTTGAGGTTTCTCATATTCTGGAGGTGTGTGGCCAAAGGAATGGACACAGTTTCCCAGGAGAGAGCAGGCACGGTCCTGTGGTATGGCTCCAGAGGACCCAGCCTAGAGGCTGTGTTTGCCAGGGCTGTGGGGACAGATGTCTGAAAAAGCAAACGTGGCTCAGCTAGGGGCCAATGTAATGGCAGGCCTGATCTCTAGTCCGTGAGGGGAGATCCTCTGGAAATCAAAGTAGGGCAAGTGGGAGGCAGTCACTCAGGTTTTTGTCTCTGGGTGTTGCGTTTACAGTGTCCGGTCAGGGTAGGGGTTGTCTCAGAGGCCGAGGAAGAGCCTTCCTCTCGGGGGATTGTCCAAGCTCCCAAGTGTTTGTGTTCATTATGTGGGAATGAAGAGTACTGTTTTCTGCCACAGGGGACCCCCCAGGAGAGGGACTCTAGAGCACAGCAGTGGGTTCCCTCAACTGGAATACACACCATCTAGTTAGTCCTGTGTCGCTCTCGGCCCGCAAGAACGACTCAGAGACTCACGTAGCGGCGAACCTTCTTCTTTAATCGCTTTTTTCTTCTCCTCCCCCTTTACCCTCGGCGCATGTGTTTTTATACAGGCAGTGTTACCCAATCACAATGCAGTGCTCATGCACCTCCCGCGAGAGTGGACCTAAATGAACAGCCAATCATATTCAGTCCCTTACGGCTCTTAGAGTAGGCCTCCTGTACCGGCTCCCAACATCTCCCCCTTTTTTATTTATTTATAATGGCTGAGATCGTGCCTGTCTTAGGTTGCCAATCCTCAGCACACATGCTTACCCGTCATCGGGTACTCTCCCTGGTCGAAGAGCCCCTGTCTTAGGTTGCTATGGTGTGGGATCAGTCTTACCTGTCTTTGACTACCGATCTAGCATACTTAGCCATATCTGGGGGGAGGTACCAGCTTCAGGAGCCATCATGGCTTGAACCATGAGGTGTTATTGTCATTGATTGCGACGGACACAGCCACACACCCAACGTAACATTAGTACGTTAGCTGTGATTAAGAGAACAGCCATGGCACCAAGTCCTGCCCACTGTTTGAGGAACGAAACAGATTGCTGTAACATTTTTTTTTCCACTCACTAACAAGTGCAATAGTTACTTTGGTAGAATTTATGGATATAATTTGAGCTCATAATTGCCTAGTTAAATTTTGAAATTGACGGTTCCAGGTACCATTAAGCATTCTTCCCAATTGTCGAGACAGATTGGCCGCTATTGACAAGTTATTGTAAGCTACGGGAGTAACACAAAGTCCCGCCATATTATGTATACATCCTGTTGAGATTATAGATTCTAAGACATCTATTTGTTCCTGTACTAGATCAACTCTTTGGTTTACAATAAGGATCCCAGCATGCAAATGTCCGTTAATTTGTTCTTGCGTAGCCAATGCTTCAGCAACCATTCCTGTGACGTTGTTGAGTGCAGCTGCTGTCTGTACTGACGTTGTCAACGCTACCGCGGCAGCAGTAGCAGTGGCGGCGGATGCTGCGATAGCTGCAATAATGGCTGCTGTTATTCCAAAGTCTCATTTATGTCGAAGCAGCACCGGCAGGTTGTCGGGGTTCACCTGTACTGGCATCGGGATATACGTCGGAATCTTGGCTATTACTGCCAAGTCTCCCACCGTGGCGTTCCAACATTCTGATAGCAGACAATTCTGGGACTCACAAGAGAGACTAGATGACTTGTTAATAGTAGAAGCATTAAAAACTATGAAGAGAAAGGGAGCTCTAACACAGACTGGCGTTGGTGAGTAACTTATGTGCTTAGCTGAGGTGCAATCGCAAGTAACATTTGTTTCAAATCAAGAGCCTACGTGATAGTTGTACGTACAGTTACGCCATGTAGACCCATTAATAAAGTGAAGGCTTTCCAAGCCTGTACATGCCTGTGCAGCGATGCAGAGCAGCCACCTATCTAGAAGGTGAGCTGACGCGCCTTGCGCCGGGTCTTGGTAGGTATAATTATAGCCAAAAAAAGGTGGAGTTAGAGTAAGTGGGGATTTTAGGACTGAATGAGAATCCTGTTCCCACCCAAACTCCTGAGAGGCTACTATGGCAGCCACTCGTGCGGTGCAGCTCGCACAATAGCAGGCCTTGGTGCAGCAAGGTTTATACGGAGGAGGCCCCTCGTAAGGTGGCGCTGTTGGGGCTGGGCGCATATAGGATCTAAGTTATCTACCACTTCCGTCTCTGTTTGTAACTGCGCCATAGCTCCTTCTTCCGCTTTTAATTTCAGCTGCGCCATAACTTCCCCCTGCATTTTGAGCTGCGCCATAGCCTTCTTTAGCTTTTCCTCCCTTTTTGCAAGCTCCTTTTGCATCTTGCTCACCTTTTGACTTTTGGGCGATTTCCCTCCTCTGCTCTTTTCCAAAAACCAGGGAGCCGTTTGTCCCACTTCTCTCAAAAACAAACGAGCTGTTTTATTTTTTAAAAGAGTACCAATTGCTTTAAGGATATCAGAAAGCGGCCCCAGCATTTTATATGTGGCCATCTCGTTTCCCATACCGGAAAGCTTTACTCTCGTCCTTATCCTAGGAACTTTGCAGCCATCTCGTTTCCCATCCCGGAAAGCTTTACTCTCGTCCTTATCCTAGGAACTTTGCAGCCATCTCGTTTCCCATCCCGGAAAGCTTTCTACGCTCGTCCTCGACTTGAGGAACTTTCCCTGTCACTAGACAGAAATAGGTGCACTCTTTACCTGATCGTCGCCGACTCCGTGCGTCTCTCACGATGAGATTCCCGGGTTTCGGCACCACTTGTCGCTCTCGGCCCGCAAGAACGACTCAGAGACTCACGTAGCGGCGAACCTTCTTCTTTAATCGCTTTTTTCTTCTCCTCCCCCTTTACCCTCGGCGCATGTGTTTTTATACAGGCAGTGTTACCCAATCACAATGCAGTGCTCATGCACCTCCCGCGAGAGTGGACCTAAATGAACAGCCAATCATATTCAGTCCCTTACGGCTCTTAGAGTAGGCCTCCTGTACCGGCTCCCAACAGTCCTGGGTGCCTATGGGCATGGCAAGCCACATATGCAGGCTCTTGGTCCAGTCACTGAGAGGCGTTACTTGAATAAGGTACTCACGCTGAGGGTCACAATGTGTGTTTGTGCCCAAGGCGGCCCTCACGCTTGGGCGTGGCCTCATGGGCCATGCCGTTTTCTCCTACACTGAAGGTTTGACACACTGCCAGCAGCAAGGTTTCTTGCCAGGGGGAAGGAGGGGTTCTGACTTGTGCATCAGGTTCCCCCCTGTGCAGGGATTGGAGATAAGGTCTAGGTTCCGATGACTAATAACCCAGGTTGGGAATGGATGGTGGCCTAAGGCAGTGGCGGGTCCAATGTGCTGGGTGTGTAGCCAGCTGTGTCGGTGTCTGTTGGAAGGTCTGGGCTCAGGCTATTTTCGACAGAGCATCACTGTTTAAGGTAGCCTATGCAATTGGGGTGTTGCCGAGGGCCAAGCAGTTTGATCCTCATTTGGGGTTTCTGGGCAGCGCCATAGACAATGTTTTTCTCCTGGGAGGCAGGCACAGTGCTTCATTGTGGCCCCAGAATTCCCAGTAGGGAGGGTTTGTGGGCCAGGAGTGTGAGGACGGAAGTCTGAAAACACAAGCTAGTGTGAGGATTGGAGCCAAGGGCAGAGCAGGCCCACTCTGCAGAGGCTGAATCAAAATCTCCTGCATCTGAAGTCAGGCTGAGGATCAGACGTTGGCTGAGGCTGGAGTATGTGTCCATGATGGCACCTTCATGAAGTGGGGGCCTCATGAGGCCAAGGAAGTTTTCCCACGCTGAGTTTGGAGGTTGCCCCAAACCACAAGGTTTCCTTCTGCGGGACATTCGAGCCCTGTTGCATGGCTCCAGGACATACCATATGGAAGGACTGGAGAGCAGGGTTCGAAGGATGGATCCCTGTACGGCATGCCTCGCATTCCCATTGGCTATTAGCGACAAGATATGTTTGATCTGCTGCCTCTGGAACACGCGACCCAGGGGGCTGAGATGAAATGGCCTCTCCTGAGGATGCGTCATAATGTGCGTTTGGGTCCATGGAGACCTTGGAATGTGCTGGTTGTTCAGTGGCCCTGCGGAACTCTCCTACCTGAAGTGTTTGATACATCCCAGTAAGAAAGCTGCCCATGTGGAGATGAGAGATGTTTGGTTTGGTGCCTCAGAAAAGCCCCATGTGCTGGTCTACGAAAACAGTCCTCTGAGAAAGGAAACATGGAAACCAAAGCTAAGGTTCAGATTAGGGCCTGGGGGCCTGTCCATTTCAACCTTCTGTCTCTGGGGACACTGTCTGAGAGTCTAAGTGGAGATAGTTGCTCCGCTGGTGTCAGAGAGCCCCTCTTAGTCCAGGGTGGCCTATACTATTGATGGCCTCAGGGACCTTGGAGCTTTTCCCTAACCTGTAGGGTTGTGGTCAATGGATTGGGCACACTTTCCTTGGAGAGGGCAGGCACAATCTTTCGCTGTTTGGTCCAGAGGCCCTAGCCTGGATGTTGTGTGGGTCCAGGCTGTGGGCACAGAATTCTGAATACACAAACTAGGCTTATGAGTGGCGCCTAGGGTATGGCAGGCCGGATGTACAGCCCGAGAGGGAGCTCCTGGGCCTCTGAAACAAGGGCGAGTGGGAGACGTTCCTTCAGGCTTTTGTCTCTGGATGTTGTGTCCGGGATAGCCGTGGATTGGAGCGGTGGCCTCAGGTACTGTGGACGAGTATCCCTCTCTGGGGACCTGTCCCAGCTCCCCAGAGTTTGGGGTCATTTTTTGGGAAGGGTGGAGTCGTGTTGTCTGGCTCATGGGTCTCTCCAAAAAGGGATTCCAGAGCAGAGCTCCAGGTATGGGCGGGGCGACTGGAAAATTCAAACCGTGGTGAGGATTGGGTGCATAGCGGCTTGGCAAGCCCCATATGTGGGCTCTTGGTCCAGGCCCTGACAGGCCTTTCTTTGACATGGGGCTCATGCTGAGGGTCACAGTGTGAATTTGTGCCCAAGCAGCACTCAAGTTTGGGCGTGGCATCAGAAGCCATGAAGGTTTCTCCCACCCTGAAGGTGTGACTCCATGCCAAGAGCAAGCTTGACAGCCATGGGGAAGGAGGAGTTCTGTTTTGTGCTTGCTATACCCAGCTGTGTGGAGAATTGATATAATGTCTAGGTTCAGATATCTGAAAACCAAGGTTAGGATGAGGTGACGGCATAAGACCATGGCGTGTCCGAAGTGCTGGGTGTGCGGCCAGCTGTCTCCTTGTCTGTCTGGACGTCTGGGTTCAGGCTGTGTCAGGCAGAGCATGAGTGCCCAGAGCAGCCTATCCAGTTCGGGTACCGTCGAGGCCCGAGCAGGTTGATCCTCATCTGGGTTTTCTGGAGAGCCCCACAGGGAAACGTTTTTTTTCCGTTGGGCAGACACTGGGCTGGGTTTTGGTTCCGGAGTTCCTAGTCCGGAGGGCTTGTTTGCCAGGAGTGTGAGGAAGGAAGTCTGAAAACACAAGCTAGCGTGAGGTTTGGGACCGAGGGCACGGCAGGCCCACTCTGCAGAGGCTGAATCGAGATCTCCTGCACTGAGTTCATGTCAACTATGAGACGTGCCTCAGGCTAGAGTTCTTGTCCAGCATGGCCTCTTCCTGAAGGGTGTGGGGGCTTCATGATGCCAGAAAGTTTTGCCTACGATGGGATTAGTGAACTGCTCCAAAACTGAAGGTTACCTTCTGCACGACAGTCGAGTCCTATTGGATGGTTCCAAGAGGCCCCATATGGAAAGACTCGAGAGCAGGTGTCTAAGCATGGATGCCTGGGAACGCCACCCCATATTCCCACTCTTTAGTCAGGACTAGGCAGGCTCAATCTGCGGGCTCCTGGGTGAGCTACCCGGAGGGGAGAGTTGAAATGGTCTCTCCTGAAGATGAGTCCTACTGTGGCTTGGTGGCCTGGGAGACCTTGGAATGTGGAGGTGGCTCAGGGACTCTGCAGGATTCTCCAACATGAGGTGTTTGACACGGCTCCAACAAGGAAACTTCCCATGTGGAGGCGAGAGGAGTTCTGTTCCGTGCCTCAGGAAAGCCCCATACCCTGTTCTTCGAACCAAAGCCTCTGAGGAGTGACACCTGGAAACCAAAGCAAGAGTTGAGACTACGGCCTAAAGGCCTGTCCGGCTCAACCTTCTATCTCTGTTGACATCTGTGTGCATGCATTCATGGATGTAGCTGCTCAGCTTGTGTCCGAATGCCCCTGTGAGTCCAGTGAGGCTCCCAGTAGTGGGATGTCCTCGGAGGCCTTGAGGTTTCTCATATTCTGGAGGTGTGTGGCCAAAGGAATGGACACAGTTTCCCAGGAGAGAGCAGGCACGGTCCTGTGGTATGGCTCCAGAGGACCCAGCCTAGAGGCTGTGTTTGCCAGGGCTGTGGGGACAGATGTCTGAAAAAGCAAACTTGGCTCAGCTAGGGTCCAATGTAATGGCAGGCCTGATCTCTAGTCCATGAGGGGAGATCCTCTGGAAATCAAAGTAGGGCAAGTGGGAGGCAGTCACTCAGGATTTTGTCTCTGGGTCTTGCGTTTACAGTGTCCGGTCAGGGTAGGGGTTGTCTCAGAGGCCGAGGAAGAGCCTTCCTCTCGGGGGATTGTCCAAGCTACCAAGTGTTTGTGTTCATTCTGTGGGAATGAAGAGTACTGTTTTCTGCCACAGGGGACCCCCCAGGAGAGGGACTCTAGAGCACAGCAGTGGGTTCCCTCAACTGGAATACACACCATCTAGTTAGTCCTGGGTGCCTATGGGCATGGCAAGCCACATATGCAGGCTCTTGGTCCAGTCACTGAGAGGCGTTACTTGAATAAGGTACTCACGCTGAGGGTCACAATGTGTGTTTGTGCCCAAGGCGGCCCTCACGCTTGGGCGTGGCCTCATGGGCCATAACGTTTTCTCCTACACTGAAGGTTTGACTCAGTGCCAGCAGCAAGGTTTCTTGCCAGGGGGAAGGAGGGGTTCTGACTTGTGCATCAGGTTCCCTCCTGTGCAGGGATTGGAGATAAGGTCTAGGTTCCGATGACTGAAAACCCAGGTTGGGAATGGATGGTGGCCTAAGGCAGTGGCGGGTCCAATGTGCTGGGTGTGTAGCCAGCTGTGTCGGTGTCTGTTGGAAGGTCTGGGCTCAGGCTATTTTCGACAGAGCATCACTGTTTAAGGTAGCCTATGCAATTGGGGTGTTGCCGAGGGCCAAGCAGTTTGATCCTCATTTGGGGTTTCTGGGCAGCGACATAGACAATGTTTTTCTCCTGGGAGGCAGGCACAGTGCTTCATTGTGGCCCCAGAATTCCCAGTAGGGAGGGTTTGTGGGCCAGGAGTGTGAGGACGGAAGTCTGAAAACACAAGCTAGTGTGAGGATTGGAGCCAAGGGCAGAGCAGGCCCACTCTGCAGAGGCTGAATCAAAATCTCCTGCATCTGAAGTCAGGCTGAGGATCAGACGTTGGCTGAGGCTGGAGTATGTGTCCATGATGGCACCTTCATGAAGTGGGGGCCTCATGAGGCCAAGGAAGTTTTCCCACGCTGAGTTTGGAGGTTGCCCCAAACCACAAGGTTTCCTTCTGCGGGACATTCGAGCCCTGTTGCATGGCTCCAGGACATACCATATGGAAGGACTGGAGAGCAGGGTTCGAAGGATGGATCCCTGTACAGCATGCCTCGCATTCCCATTGGCTATTAGCGACAAGATATGTTTGATCTGCTGCCTCTGGAACACGCGACCCAGGGGGCTGAGTTGAAATGGCCTCTCCTGAGGATGCGTCATAATGTGCGTTTGGGTCCATGGAGACCTTGGAATGTGCTGGTTGTTCAGTGGCCCTGCGGAACTCTCCTACCTGAAGTGTTTGATACATCCCAGTAAGAAAGCTGCCCATGTGGAGATGAGAGAGGTTTGGTTTGGTGCCTCAGAAAAGCCCCATGTGCTGGTCTACGAAAACAGTCCTCTGAGAAAGGAAACATGGAAACCAAAGCTAAGGTTCAGATTAGGGCCTGGGGGCCTGTCCATTTCAACCTTCTGTCTCTGGGGACACTGTCTGAGAGTCTAAGTGGAGATAGTTGCTCCGCTGGTGTCAGAGAGCCCCTCTTAGTCCAGGGTGGCCTATACTATTGATGGCCTCAGGGACCTTGGAGCTTTTCCGTAACCTGTATGGTTGTGGTCAATGGATTGGGCACACTTTCCTTGGAGAGGGCAGGCACAATCTTTCGCTGTTTGGTCCAGAGGCCCTAGCCTGGATGTTGTGTGGGTCCAGGCTGTGGGCACAGAATTCTGAATACACAAACTAGGCTTATGAGTGGCGCCTAGGGTATGGCAGGCCGGATGTACAGCCCGAGAGGGAGCTCCTGGGCCTCTGAAACAAGGGCGAGTGGGAGACGTTCCTTCAGGCTTTTGTCTCTGGATGTTGTGTCCGGGATAGCCGTGGATTGGAGCGGTGGCCTCAGGTACTGTGGACGAGTATCCCTCTCTGGGGAACTGTCCCAGCTCCCCAGAGTTTGGGGTCATTTTTTGGGAAGGGTGGAGTCGTGTTGTCTGGCTCATGGGTCTCTCCAAAAAGGGATTCCAGAGCAGAGCTCCAGGTACGGGCGGGGCGACTGGAAAATTCAAACCGTGGTGAGGATTGGGTGCATAGGGGCTTGGCAAGCCCCATATGTGGGCTCTTGGTCCAGGCCCTGACAGGCCTTTCTTTGACATGGGGCTCATGCTGAGGGTCACAGTGTGAATTTGTGCCCAAGCAGCACTCAAGTTTGGGCGTGGCATCAGAAGCCATGAAGGTTTCTCCCACCCTGAAGGTGTGACTCCATGCCAAGAGCAAGCTTGACAGCCATGGGGAAGGAGGAGTTCTGTTTTGTGCTTGCGATACCCAGCTGTGTGGAGAATTGATATAATGTCTAGGTTCAGATATCTGAAAACCAAGGTTAGGATGAGGTGACGGCATAAGACCATGGCGTGTCCGAAGTGCTGGGTGTGCGGCCAGCTGTCTCCTTGTCTGTCTGGACGTCTGGCTTCAGGCTGTGTCAGGCAGAGCATGAGTGCCCAGAGCAGCCTATCCAGTTCGGGTACCGTCGAGGCCCGAGCAGGTTGATCCTCATCTGGGTTTTCTGGAGAGCCCCACAGGGAAACGTTTTTTTTCCGTTGGGCAGACACTGGGCTGGGTTTTGGTTCCGGAGTTCCTAGTCCGGAGGGCTTGTTTGCCAGGAGTGTGAGGAACGAAGTCTGAAAACACAAGCTAGCGTGAGGTTTGGGACCGAGGGCACGGCAGGCCCACTCTGCAGAGGCTGAATCGAGATCTCCTGCACTGAGGTCATGTCAACTATGAGACGTGCCTCAGGCTAGAGTTCTTGTCCAGCATGGCCTCTTCCTGAAGGGTATGGGGGCTTCATGATGCCAGAAAGTTTTGCCTACGATGGGATTTGTGAACTGCTCCAAAACTGAAGGTTACCTTCTGCACGACAGTCGAGTCCTATTGGATGGTTCCAAGAGGCCCCATATGGAAAGACTCGAGAGCAGGTGTCTAAGCATGGATGCCTGGGAACTCCACCTCATATTCCCACTCTTTAGTCAGGACAAGGCAGGCTCAAACTGCGGGCTCCTGGGTGAGCTACCCAGAGGGGAGAGTTGAAATGGTCTCTCCTGAAGATGAGTCCTACTGTGGCTTGGTGGCCTGGGAGACCTTGGAATGTGGAGGTGGCTCAGGGACTCTGCAGGATTCTCCAACATGAGGTGTTTGACACGGCTCCAACAAGGAAACTTCCCATGTGGAGACGAGAGGAGTTCTGTTTCGTGCCTCAGGAAAGCCCCATACCCTGTTCTTCGAACCAAAGCCTCTGAGGAGTGACACCTGGAAACCAAAGCAAGAGTTGAGACTACGGCCTAAAGGCCTGTCCGGCTCAACCTTCTATCTCTGTTGACATCTGTGTGCATGCATTCATGGATGTAGCTGCTCAGCTTGTGTCCGAATGCCCCTGTGAGTCCAGTGAGGCTCCCAGTAGTGGGATGTCCTCGGAGGCCTTGAGGTTTCTCATATTCTGGAGGTGTGTGGCCAAAGGAATGGACACAGTTTCCCAGGAGAGAGCAGGCACGGTCCTGTGGTATGGCTCCAGAGGACCCAGCCTAGAGGCTGTGTTTGCCAGGGCTGTGGGGACAGATGTCTGAAAAAGCAAACGTGGCTCAGCTAGGGGCCAATGTAATGGCAGGCCTGATCTCTAGTCCGTGAGGGGAGATCCTCTGGAAATCAAAGTAGGGCAAGTGGGAGGCAGTCACTCAGGTTTTTGTCTCTGGGTGTTGCGTTTACAGTGTCCGGTCAGGGTAGGGGTTGTCTCAGAGGCCGAGGAAGAGCCTTCCTCTCGGGGGATTGTCCAAGCTCCCAAGTGTTTGTGTTCATTATGTGGGAATGAAGAGTACTGTTTTCTGCCACAGGGGACCCCCCAGGAGAGGGACTCTAGAGCACAGCAGTGGGTTCCCTCAACTGGAATACACACCATCTAGTTAGTCCTGTGTCGCTCTCGGCCCGCAAGAACGACTCAGAGACTCACGTAGCGGCGAACCTTCTTCTTTAATCGCTTTTTTCTTCTCCTCCCCCTTTACCCTCGGCGCATGTGTTTTTATACAGGCAGTGTTACCCAATCACAATGCAGTGCTCATGCACCTCCCGCGAGAGTGGACCTAAATGAACAGCCAATCATATTCAGTCCCTTACGGCTCTTAGAGTAGGCCTCCTGTACCGGCTCCCAACATCTCCCCCTTTTTTATTTATTTATAATGGCTGAGATCGTGCCTGTCTTAGGTTGCCAATCCTCAGCACACATGCTTACCCGTCATCGGGTACTCTCCCTGGTCGAAGAGCCCCTCTCGTAGGTTGCTATGGTGTGGGATCAGTCTTACCTGTCTTTGACTACCGATCTAGCATACTTAGCCATATCTGGGGGGAGGTACCAGCTTCAGGAGCCATCATGGCTTGAACCATGAGGTGTTATTGTCATTGATTGCGACGGACACAGCCACACACCCAACGTAACGTTAGTACGTTAGCTGTGATTAAGAGAACAGCCATGGCACCAAGTCCTGCCCACTGTTTGAGGAACGAAACAGATTGCTGTAACATTTTTTTTTTTTCCACTCACTAACAAGTGCAATAGTTACTTTGGTAGAATTTATGGATATAATTTGAGCTCATAATTGCCTAGTTAAATTTTGAAATTGACGGTTCCAGGTACCATTAAGCATTCTTCCCAATTGTCGAGACAGATTGGCCGCTATTGACAAGTTATTGTAAGCTACGGGAGTAACACAAAGTCCCGCCATATTATGTATACATCCTGTTGAGATTATAGATTCTAAGACATCTATTTGTTCCTGTACTAGATCAACTCTTTGGTTTACAATAAGGATCCCAGCATGCAAATGTCCGTTAATTTGTTCTTGCGTAGCCAATGCTTCAGCAACCATTCCTGTGACGTTGTTGAGTGCAGCTGCTGTCTGTACTGACGTTGTCAACGCTACCGCGGCAGCAGTAGCAGTGGCGGCGGATGCTGCGATAGCTGCAATAATGGCTGCTGTTATTCCAAAGTCTCATTTATGTCGAAGCAGCACCGGCAGGTTGTCGGGGTTCACCTGTACTGGCATCGGGATATACGTCGGAATCTTGGCTATTACTGCCAAGTCTCCCACCGTGGCGTTCCAACATTCTGATAGCAGACAATTCTGGGACTCACAAGAGAGACTAGATGACTTGTTAATAGTAGAAGCATTAAAAACTATGAAGAGAAAGGGAGCTCTAACACAGACTGGCGTTGGTGAGTAACTTATGTGCTTAGCTGAGGTGCAATCGCAAGTAACATTTGTTTCAAATCAAGAGCCTACGTGATAGTTGTACGTACAGTTACGCCATGTAGACCCATTAATAAAGTGAAGGCTTTCCAAGCCTGTACATGCCTGTGCAGCGATGCAGAGCAGCCACCTATCTAGAAGGTGAGCTGACGCGCCTTGCGCCGGGTCTTGGTAGGTATAATTATAGCCAAAAAAAGGTGGAGTTAGAGTAAGTGGGGATTTTAGGACTGAATGAGAATCCTGTTCCCACCCAAACTCCTGAGAGGCTACTATGGCAGCCACTCGTGCGGTGCAGCTCGCACAATAGCAGGCCTTGGTGCAGCAAGGTTTATACGGAGGAGGCCCCTCGTAAGGTGGCGCTGTTGGGGCTGGGCGCATATAGGATCTAAGTTATCTACCACTTCCGTCTCTGTTTGTAACTGCGCCATAGCTCCTTCTTCCGCTTTTAATTTCAGCTGCGCCATAACTTCCCCCTGCATTTTGAGCTGCGCCATAGCCTTCTTTAGCTTTTCCTCCCTTTTTGCAAGCTCCTTTTGCATCTTGCTCACCTTTTGACTTTTGGGCGATTTCCCTCCTCTGCTCTTTTCCAAAAACCAGGGAGCCGTTTGTCCCACTTCTCTCAAAAACAAACGAGCTGTTTTATTTTTTAAAAGAGTACCAATTGCTTTAAGGATATCAGAAAGCGGCCCCAGCATTTTATATGTGGCCATCTCGTTTCCCATACCGGAAAGCTTTACTCTCGTCCTTATCCTAGGAACTTTGCAGCCATCTCGTTTCCCATCCCGGAAAGCTTTACTCTCGTCCTTATCCTAGGAACTTTGCAGCCATCTCGTTTCCCATCCCGGAAAGCTTTCTACGCTCGTCCTCGACTTGAGGAACTTTCCCTGTCACTAGACAGAAATAGGTGCACTCTTTACCTGATCGTCGCCGACTCCGTGCGTCTCTCACGATGAGATTCCCGGGTTTCGGCACCACTTGTCGCTCTCGGCCCGCAAGAACGACTCAGAGACTCACGTAGCGGCGAACCTTCTTCTTTAATCGCTTTTTTCTTCTCCTCCCCCTTTACCCTCGGCGCATGTGTTTTTATACAGGCAGTGTTACCCAATCACAATGCAGTGCTCATGCACCTCCCGCGAGAGTGGACCTAAATGAACAGCCAATCATATTCAGTCCCTTACGGCTCTTAGAGTAGGCCTCCTGTACCGGCTCCCAACAGTCCTGGGTGCCTATGGGCATGGCAAGCCACATATGCAGGCTCTTGGTCCAGTCACTGAGAGGCGTTACTTGAATAAGGTACTCACGCTGAGGGTCACAATGTGTGTTTGTGCCCAAGGCGGCCCTCACGCTTGGGCGTGGCCTCATGGGCCATGCCGTTTTCTCCTACACTGAAGGTTTGACTCACTGCCAGCAGCAAGGTTTCTTGCCAGGGGGAAGGAGGGGTTCTGACTTGTGCATCAGGTTCCCCCCTGTGCAGGGATTGGAGATAAGGTCTAGGTTCCGATGACTAATAACCCAGGTTGGGAATGGATGGTGGCCTAAGGCAGTGGCGGGTCCAATGTGCTGGGTGTGTAGCCTGCTGTGTCGGTGTCTGTTGGAAGGTCTGGGCTCAGGCTATTTTCGACAGAGCATCACTGTTTAAGGTAGCCTATGCAATTGGGGTGTTGCCGAGGGCCAAGCAGTTTGATCCTCATTTGGGGTTTCTGGGCAGCGCCATAGACAATGTTTTTCTCCTGGGAGGCAGGCACAGTGCTTCATTGTGGCCCCAGAATTCCCAGTAGGGAGGGTTTGTGGGCCAGGAGTGTGAGGACGGAAGTCTGAAAACACAAGCTAGTGTGAGGATTGGAGCCAAGGGCAGAGCAGGCCCACTCTGCAGAGGCTGAATCAAAATCTCCTGCATCTGAAGTCAGGCTGAGGATCAGACGTTGGCTGAGGCTGGAGTATGTGTCCATGATGGCACCTTCATGAAGTGGGGGCCTCATGAGGCCAAGGAAGTTTTCCCACGCTGAGTTTGGAGGTTGCCCCAAACCACAAGGTTTCCTTCTGCGGGACATTCGAGCCCTGTTGCATGGCTCCAGGACATACCATATGGAAGGACTGGAGAGCAGGGTTCGAAGGATGGATCCCTGTACGGCATGCCTCGCATTCCCATTGGCTATTAGCGACAAGATATGTTTGATCTGCTGCCTCTGGAACACGCGACCCAGGGGGCTGAGTTGAAATGGCCTCTCCTGAGGATGCGTCATAATGTGCGTTTGGGTCCATGGAGACCTTGGAATGTGCTGGTTGTTCAGTGGCCCTGCGGAACTCTCCTACCTGAAGTGTTTGATACATCCCAGTAAGAAAGCTGCCCATGTGGAGATGAGAGATGTTTGGTTTGGTGCCTCAGAAAAGCCCCATGTGCTGGTCTACGAAAACAGTCCTCTGAGAAAGGAAACATGGAAACCAAAGCTAAGGTTCAGATTAGGGCCTGGGGGCCTGTCCATTTCAACCTTCTGTCTCTGGGGACACTGTCTGAGAGTCTAAGTGGAGATAGTTGCTCCGCTGGTGTCAGAGAGCCCCTCTTAGTCCAGGGTGGCCTATACTATTGATGGCCTCAGGGACCTTGGAGCTTTTCCCTAACCTGTAGGGTTGTGGTCAATGGATTGGGCACACTTTCCTTGGAGAGGGCAGGCACAATCTTTCGCTGTTTGGTCCAGAGGCCCTAGCCTGGATGTTGTGTGGGTCCAGGCTGTGGGCACAGAATTCTGAATACACAAACTAGGCTTATGAGTGGCGCCTAGGGTATGGCAGGCCGGATGTACAGCCCGAGAGGGAGCTCCTGGGCCTCTGAAACAAGGGCGAGTGGGAGACGTTCCTTCAGGCTTTTGTCTCTGGATGTTGTGTCCGGGATAGCCGTGGATTGGAGCGGTGGCCTCAGGTACTGTGGACGAGTATCCCTCTCTGGGGACCTGTCCCAGCTCCCCAGAGTTTGGGGTCATTTTTTGGGAAGGGTGGAGTCGTGTTGTCTGGCTCATGGGTCTCTCCAAAAAGGGATTCCAGAGCAGAGCTCCAGGTACGGGCGGGGCGACTGGAAAATTCAAACCGTGGTGAGGATTGGGTGCATAGGGGCTTGGCAAGCCCCATATGTGGGCTCTTGGTCCAGGCCCTGACAGGCCTTTCTTTGACATGGGGCTCATGCTGAGGGTCACAGTGTGAATTTGTGCCCAAGCAGCACTCAAGTTTGGGCGTGGCATCAGAAGCCATGAAGGTTTCTCCCACCCTGAAGGTGTGACTGCATGCCAAGAGCAAGCTTGACAGCCATGGGGAAGGAGGAGTTCTGTTTTGTGCTTGCTATACCCAGCTGTGTGGAGAATTGATATAATGTCTAGGTTCAGATATCTGAAAACCAAGGTTAGGATGAGGTGACGGCATAAGACCATGGCGTGTCCGAAGTGCTGGGTGTGCGGCCAGCTGTCTCCTTGTCTGTCTGGACGTCTGGGTTCAGGCTGTGTCAGGCAGAGCATGAGTGCCCAGAGCAGCCTATCCAGTTCGGTTACCGTCGAGGCCCGAGCAGGTTGATCCTCATCTGGGTTTTCTGGAGAGCCCCACAGGGAAACGTTTTTTTTTCCGTTGGGCAGACACTGGGCTGGGTTTTGGTTCCAGAGTTCCTAGTCCGGAGGGCTTGTTTGCCAGGAGTGTGAGGAACGAAGTTTGAAAACACAAGCTAGCGTGAGGTTTGGGACCAAGGGCACGGCAGGCCCACTCTGCAGAGGCTGAATCGAGATCTCCTGCACTGAGGTCATGTCAACTATGAGACGTGCCTCAGGCTAGAGTTCTTGTCCAGCATGGCCTCTTCCTGAAGGGTATGGGGGCTTCATGATGCCAGAAAGTTTTGCCTACGATGGGATTTGTGAACTGCTCCAAAACTGAAGGTTACCTTCTGCACGACAGTCGAGTCCTATTGGATGGTTCCAAGAGGCCCCATATGGAAAGACTCGAGAGCAGGTGTCTAAGCATGGATGCCTGGGAACTCCACCTCATATTCCCACTCTTTAGTCAGGACAAGGCAGGCTCAATCTGCGGGCTCCTGGGTGAGCTACCCAGAGGGGAGAGTTGAAATGGTCTCTCCTGAAGATGAGTCCTACTGTGGCTTGGTGGCCTGGGAGACCTTGGAATGTGGAGGTGGCTCAGGGACTCTGCAGGATTCTCCAACATGAGGTGTTTGACACGGCTCCAACAAGGAAACTTCCCATGTGGAGACGAGAGGAGTTCTGTTCCGTGCCTCAGGAAAGCCCCATACCCTGTTCTTCGAACCAAAGCCTCTGAGGAGTGACACCTGGAAAACAAAGCAAGAGTTGAGACTACGGCCTAAAGGCCTGTCCGGCTCAACCTTCTATCTCTGTTGACATCTGTGTGCATGCATTCATGGATGTAGCTGTTCAGCTTGTGTCCGAATGCCCCTGTGAGTCCAGTGAGGCTCCCAGTAGTGGGATGTCCTCGGAGGCCTTGAGGTTTCTCATATTCTGGAGGTGTGTGGCCAAAGGAATGGACACAGTTTCCCAGGAGAGAGCAGGCACGGTCCTGTGGTATGGCTCCAGAGGACCCAGCCTAGAGGCTGTGTTTGCCAGGGCTGTGGGGACAGATGTCTGAAAAAGCAAACGTGGCTCAGCTAGGGGCCAATGTAATGGCAAGCCTGATCTCTAGTCCGTGAGGGGAGATCCTCTGGAAATCAAAGTAGGGCAAGTGGGAGGCAGTCACTCAGGTTTTTGTCTCTGGGTGTTGCGTTTACAGTGTCCGGTCAGGGTAGGGGTTGTCTCAGAGGCCGAGGAAGAGCCTTCCTCTCGGGGGATTGTCCAAGCTCCCAAGTGTTTGTGTTCATTCTGTGGGAATGAAGAGTACTGTTTTCTGCCACAGGGGACCCCCCAGGAGAGGGACTCTAGAGCACAGCAGTGGGTTCCCTCAACTGGAATACACACCATCTAGTTAGTCCTGTGTCGCTCTCGGCCCGCAAGAACGACTCAGAGACTCACGTAGCGGCGAACCTTCTTCTTTAATCGCTTTTTTCTTCTCCTCCCCCTTTACCCTCGGCGCATGTGTTTTTATACAGGCAGTGTTACCCAATCACAATGCAGTGCTCATGCACCTCCCGCGAGAGTGGACCTAAATGAACAGCCAATCATATTCAGTCCCTTACGGCTCTTAGAGTAGGCCTCCTGTACCGGCTCCCAACAGTCCTGGGTGCCTATGGGCATGGCAAGCCACATATGCAGGCTCTTGGTCCAGTCACTGAGAGGCGTTACTTGAATAAGGTACTCACGCTGAGGGTCACAATGTGTGTTTGTGCCCAAGGCGGCCCTCACGCTTGGGCGTGGCCTCATGGGCCATGCCGTTTTCTCCTACACTGAAGGTTTGACTCACTGCCAGCAGCAAGGTTTCTTGCCAGGGGGAAGGAGGGGTTCTGACTTGTGCATCAGGTTCCCCCCTGTGCAGGGATTGGAGATAAGGTCTAGGTTCCGATGACTAATAACCCAGGTTGGGAATGGATGGTGGCCTAAGGCAGTGGCGGGTCCAATGTGCTGGGTGTGTAGCCAGCTGTGTCGGTGTCTGTTGGAAGGTCTGGGCTCAGGCTATTTTCGACAGAGCATCACTGTTTAAGGTAGCCTATGCAATTGGGGTGTTGCCGAGGGCCAAGCAGTTTGATCCTCATTTGGGGTTTCTGGGCAGCGCCATAGACAATGTTTTTCTCCTGGGAGGCAGGCACAGTGCTTCATTGTGGCCCCAGAATTCCCAGTAGGGTGGGTTTGTGGGCCAGGAGTGTGAGGACGGAAGTCTGAAAACACAAGCTAGTGTGAGGATTGGAGCCAAGGGCAGAGCAGGCCCACTCTGCAGAGGCTGAATCAAAATCTCCTGCATCTGAAGTCAGGCTGAGGATCAGACGTTGGCTGAGGCTGGAGTATGTGTCCATGATGGCACCTTCATGAAGTGGGGGCCTCATGAGGCCAAGGAAGTTTTCCCACGCTGAGTTTGGAGGTTGCCCCAAACCACAAGGTTTCCTTCTGCGGGACATTCGAGCCCTGTTGCATGGCTCCAGGACATACCATATGGAAGGACTGGAGAGCAGGGTTCGAAGGATGGATCCCTGTACGGCATGCCTCGCATTCCCATTGGCTATTAGCGACAAGATATGTTTGATCTGCTGCCTCTGGAACACGCGACCCAGGGGGCTGAGTTGAAATGGCCTCTCCTGAGGATGCGTCATAATGTGCGTTTGGGTCCATGGAGACCTTGGAATGTGCTGGTTGTTCAGTGGCCCTGCGGAACTCTCCTACCTGAAGTGTTTGATACATCCCAGTAAGAAAGCTGCCCATGTGGAGATGAGAGATGTTTGGTTTGGTGCCTCAGAAAAGCCCCATGTGCTGGTCTACGAAAACAGTCCTCTGAGAAAGGAAACATGGAAACCAAAGCTAAGGTTCAGATTAGGGCCTGGGGGCCTGTCCATTTCAACCTTCTGTCTCTGGGGACACTGTCTGAGAGTCTAAGTGGAGATAGTTGCTCCGCTGGTGTCAGAGAGCCCCTCTTAGTCCAGGGTGGCCTATACTATTGATGGCCTCAGGGACCTTGGAGCTTTTCCCTAACCTGTAGGGTTGTGGTCAATGGATTGGGCACACTTTCCTTGGAGAGGGCAGGCACAATCTTTCGCTGTTTGGTCCAGAGGCCCTAGCCTGGATGTTGTGTGGGTCCAGGCTGTGGGCACAGAATTCTGAATACACAAACTAGGCTTATGAGTGGCGCCTAGGGTATGGCAGGCCGGATGTACAGCCCGAGAGGGAGCTCCTGGGCCTCTGAAACAAGGGCGAGTGGGAGACGTTCCTTCAGGCTTTTGTCTCTGGATGTTGTGTCCGGGATAGCCGTGGATTGGAGCGGTGGCCTCAGGTACTGTGGACGAGTATCCCTCTCTGGGGACCTGTCCCAGCTCCCCAGAGTTTGGGGTCATTTTTTGGGAAGGGTGGAGTCGTGTTGTCTGGCTCATGGGTCTCTCCAAAAAGGGATTCCAGAGCAGAGCTCCAGGTACGGGCGGGGCGACTGGAAAATTCAAACCGTGGTGAGGATTGGGTGCATAGGGGCTTGGCAAGCCCCATATGTGGGCTCTTGGTCCAGGCCCTGACAGGCCTTTCTTTGACATGGGGCTCATGCTGAGGGTCACAGTGTGAATTTGTGCCCAAGCAGCACTCAAGTTTGGGCGTGGCATCAGAAGCCATGAAGGTTTCTCCCACCCTGAAGGTGTGACTGCATGCCAAGAGCAAGCTTGACAGCCATGGGGAAGGAGGAGTTCTGTTTTGTGCTTGCTATACCCAGCTGTGTGGAGAATTGATATAATGTCTAGGTTCAGATATCTGAAAACCAAGGTTAGGATGAGGTGACGGCATAAGACCATGGCGTGTCCGAAGTGCTGGGTGTGCGGCCAGCTGTCTCCTTGTCTGTCTGGACGTCTGGGTTCAGGCTGTGTCAGGCAGAGCATGAGTGCCCAGAGCAGCCTATCCAGTTCGGTTACCGTCGAGGCCCGAGCAGGTTGATCCTCATCTGGGTTTTCTGGAGAGCCCCACAGGGAAACGTTTTTTTTTCCGTTGGGCAGACACTGGGCTGGGTTTTGGTTCCAGAGTTCCTAGTCCGGAGGGCTTGTTTGCCAGGAGTGTGAGGAACGAAGTTTGAAAACACAAGCTAGCGTGAGGTTTGGGACCAAGGGCACGGCAGGCCCACTCTGCAGAGGCTGAATCGAGATCTCCTGCACTGAGGTCATGTCAACTATGAGACGTGCCTCAGGCTAGAGTTCTTGTCCAGCATGGCCTCTTCCTGAAGGGTATGGGGGCTTCATGATGCCAGAAAGTTTTGCCTACGATGGGATTTGTGAACTGCTCCAAAACTGAAGGTTACCTTCTGCACGACAGTCGAGTCCTATTGGATGGTTCCAAGAGGCCCCATATGGAAAGACTCGAGAGCAGGTGTCTAAGCATGGATGCCTGGGAACTCCACCTCATATTCCCACTCTTTAGTCAGGACAAGGCAGGCTCAATCTGCGGGCTCCTGGGTGAGCTACCCAGAGGGAAGAGTTGAAATGGTCTCTCCTGAAGATGAGTCCTACTGTGGCTTGGTGGCCTGGGAGACCTTGGAATGTGGAGGTGGCTCAGGGACTCTGCAGGATTCTCCAACATGAGGTGTTTGACACGGCTCCAACAAGGAAACTTCCCATGTGGAGACGAGAGGAGTTCTGTTCCGTGCCTCAGGAAAGCCCCATACCCTGTTCTTCGAACCAAAGCCTCTGAGGAGTGACACCTGGAAAACAAAGCAAGAGTTGAGACTACGGCCTAAAGGCCTGTCCGGCTCAACCTTCTATCTCTGTTGACATCTGTGTGCATGCATTCATGGATGTAGCTGTTCAGCTTGTGTCCGAATGCCCCTGTGAGTCCAGTGAGGCTCCCAGTAGTGGGATGTCCTCGGAGGCCTTGAGGTTTCTCATATTCTGGAGGTGTGTGGCCAAAGGAATGGACACAGTTTCCCAGGAGAGAGCAGGCACGGTCCTGTGGTATGGCTCCAGAGGACCCAGCCTAGAGGCTGTGTTTGCCAGGGCTGTGGGGACAGATGTCTGAAAAAGCAAACGTGGCTCAGCTAGGGGCCAATGTAATGGCAGGCCTGATCTCTAGTCCGTGAGGGGAGATCCTCTGGAAATCAAAGTAGGGCAAGTGGGAGGCAGTCACTCAGGTTTTTGTCTCTGGGTGTTGCGTTTACAGTGTCCGGTCAGGGTAGGGGTTGTCTCAGAGGCCGAGGAAGAGCCTTCCTCTCGGGGGATTGTCCAAGCTCCCAAGTGTTTGTGTTCATTCTGTGGGAATGAAGAGTACTGTTTTCTGCCACAGGGGACCCCCCAGGAGAGGGACTCTAGAGCACAGCAGTGGGTTCCCTCAACTGGAATACACACCATCTAGTTAGTCCTGTGTCGCTCTCGGCCCGCAAGAACGACTCAGAGACTCACGTAGCGGCGAACCTTCTTCTTTAATCGCTTTTTTCTTCTCCTCCCCCTTTACCCTCGGCGCATGTGTTTTTATACAGGCAGTGTTACCCAATCACAATGCAGTGCTCATGCACCTCCCGCGAGAGTGGACCTAAATGAACAGCCAATCATATTCAGTCCCTTACGGCTCTTAGAGTAGGCCTCCTGTACCGGCTCCCAACAGTCCTGGGTGCCTATGGGCATGGCAAGCCACATATGCAGGCTCTTGGTCCAGTCACTGAGAGGCGTTACTTGAATAAGGTACTCACGCTGAGGGTCACAATGTGTGTTTGTGCCCAAGGCGGCCCTCACGCTTGGGCGTGGCCTCATGGGCCATGCCGTTTTCTCCTACACTGAAGGTTTGACTCACTGCCAGCAGCAAGGTTTCTTGCCAGGGGGAAGGAGGGGTTCTGACTTGTGCATCAGGTTCCCCCCTGTGCAGGGATTGGAGATAAGGTCTAGGTTCCGATGACTAATAACCCAGGTTGGGAATGGATGGTGGCCTAAGGCAGTGGCGGGTCCAATGTGCTGGGTGTGTAGCCAGCTGTGTCGGTGTCTGTTGGAAGGTCTGGGCTCAGGCTATTTTCGACAGAGCATCACTGTTTAAGGTAGCCTATGCAATTGGGGTGTTGCCGAGGGCCAAGCAGTTTGATCCTCATTTGGGGTTTCTGGGCAGCGCCATAGACAATGTTTTTCTCCTCGGAGGCAGGTACAGTGCTTCATTGTGGCCCCAGAATTCCCAGTAGGGAGGGTTTGTGGGCCAGGAGTGTGAGGACGGAAGTCTGAAAACACAAGCTAGTGTGAGGATTGGAGCCAAGGGCAGAGCAGGCCCACTCTGCAGAGGCTGAATCAAAATCTCCTGCATCTGAAGTCAGGCTGAGGATCAGACGTTGGCTGAGGCTGGAGTATGTGTCCATGATGGCACCTTCATGAAGTGGGGGCCTCATGAGGCCAAGGAAGTTTTCCCACGCTGAGCTTGGAGGTTGCCCCAAACCACAAGGTTTCCTTCTGCGGGACATTCGAGCCCTGTTGCATGGCTCCAGGACATACCATATGGAAGGACTGGAGAGCAGGGTTCGAAGGATGGATCCCTGTACAGCATGTCTCGCATTCCCATTGGCTATTAGCGACAAGATATGTTTGATCTGCTGCCTCTGGAACACGCGACCCAGGGGGCTGAGTTGAAATGGCCTCTCCTGAGGATGCGTCATAATGTGCGTTTGGGTCCATGGAGACCTTGGAATGTGCTGGTTGTTCAGTGGCCCTGCGGAACTCTCCTACCTGAAGTGTTTCATACATCCCAGTAAGAAAGCTGCCCATGTGGAGATGAGAGAGGTTTGGTTTGGTGCCTCAGAAAAGCCCCATGTGCTGGTCTACGAAAACAGTCCTCTGAGAAAGGAAACATGGAAACCAAAGCTAAGGTTCAGATTAGGGCCTGGGGGCCTGTCCATTTCAACCTTCTGTCTCTGGGGACACTGTCTGAGAGTCTAAGTGGAGATAGTTGCTCCGCTGGTGTCAGAGAGCCCCTCTTAGTCCAGGGTGGCCTATACTATTGATGGCCTCAGGGACCTTGGAGCTTTTCCCTAACCTGTAGGGTTGTGGTCAATGGATTGGGCACACTTTCCTTGGAGAGGGCAGGCACAATCTTTCGCTGTTTGGTCCAGAGGCCCTAGCCTGGATGTTGTGTGGGTCCAGGCTGTGGGCACAGAATTCTGAATACACAAACTAGGCTTATGAGTGGCGCCTAGGGTATGGCAGGCCGGATGTACAGCCCGAGAGGGAGCTCCTGGGCCTCTGAAACAAGGGCGAGTGGGAGACGTTCCTTCAGGCTTTTGTCTCTGGATGTTGTGTCCGGGATAGCCGTGGATTGGAGCGGTGGCCTCAGGTACTGTGGACGAGTATCCCTCTCTGGGGACCTGTCCCAGCTCCCCAGAGTTTGGGGTCATTTTTTGGGAAGGGTGGAGTCGTGTTGTCTGGCTCATGGGTCTCTCCAAAAAGGGATTCCAGAGCAGAGCTCCAGGTACGGGCGGGGCGACTGGAAAATTCAAACCGTGGTGAGGATTGGGTGCATAGGGGCTTGGCAAGCCCCATATGTGGGCTCTTGGTCCAGGCCCTGACAGGCCTTTCTTTGACATGGGGCTCATGCTGAGGGTCACAGTGTGAATTTGTGCCCAAGCAGCACTCAAGTTTGGGCGTGGCATCAGAAGCCATGAAGGTTTCTCCCACCCTGAAGGTGTGACTGCATGCCAAGAGCAAGCTTGACAGCCATGGGGAAGGAGGAGTTCTGTTTTGTGCTTGCTATACCCAGCTGTGTGGAGAATTGATATAATGTCTAGGTTCAGATATCTGAAAACCAAGGTTAGGATGAGGTGACGGCATAAGACCATGGCGTGTCCGAAGTGCTGGGTGTGCGGCCAGCTGTCTCCTTGTCTGTCTGGACGTCTGGGTTCAGGCTGTGTCAGGCAGAGCATGAGTGCCCAGAGCATTCTATCCAGTTCGGTTACCGTCGAGGCCCGAGCAGGTTGATCCTCATCTGGGTTTTCTGGAGAGCCCCACAGGGAAACGTTTTTTTTCCGTTGGGCAGACACTGGGCTGGGTTTTGGTACGGAGTTCCTAGTCCGGGGGGCTTGTTTGCCAGGAGTGTGAGGAACGAAGTTTGAAAACACAAGCTAGCGTGAGGTTTGGGACCAAGGGCACGGCAGGCCCACTCTGCAGAGGCTGAATCGAGATCTCCTGCACTGAGGTCATGTCAACTATGAGACGTGCCTCAGGCTAGAGTTCTTGTCCAGCATGGCCTCTTCCTGAAGGGTATGGGGGCTTCATGATGCCAGAAAGTTTTGCCTACGATGGGATTTGTGAACTGCTCCAAAACTGAAGGTTACCTTCTGCACGACAGTCGAGTCCTATTGGATGGTTCCAAGAGGCCCCATATGGAAAGACTCGAGAGCAGGTGTCTAAGCATGGATGCCTGGGAACTCCACCTCATATTCCCACTCTTTAGTCAGGACAAGGCAGGCTCAATCTGCGGGCTCCTGGGTGAGCTACCCAGAGGGGAGAGTTGAAATGGTCTCTCCTGAAGATGAGTCCTACTGTGGCTTGGTGGCCTGGGAGACCTTGGAATGTGGAGGTGGCTCAGGGACTCTGCAGGATTCTCCAACATGAGGTGTTTGACACGGCTCCAACAAGGAAACTTCCCATGTGGAGACGAGAGGAGTTCTGTTCCGTGCCTCAGGAAAGCCCCATACCCTGTTCTTCGAACCAAAGCCTCTGAGGAGTGACACCTGGAAACCAAAGCAAGAGTTGAGACTACGGCCTAAAGGCCTGTCCGGCTCAACCTTCTATCTCTGTTGACATCTGTGTGCATGCATTCATGGATGTAGCTGTTCAGCTTGTGTCCGAATGCCCCTGTGAGTCCAGTGAGGCTCCCAGTAGTGGGATGTCCTCGGAGGCCTTGAGGTTTCTCATATTCTGGAGGTGTGTGGCCAAAGGAATGGACACAGTTTCCCAGGAGAGAGCAGGCACGGTCCTGTGGTATGGCTCCAGAGGACCTAGCCTAGAGGCTGTGTTTGCCAGGGCTGTGGGGACAGATGTCTGAAAAAGCAAACGTGGCTCAGCTAGGGGCCAATGTAATGGCAGGCCTGATCTCTAGTCCGTGAGGGGAGATCCTCTGGAAATCAAAGTAGGGCAAGTGGGAGGCAGTCACTCAGGATTTTGTCTCTGGGTGTTGCGTTTACAGTGTCCGGTCAGGGTAGGGGTTGTCTCAGAGGCCGAGGAAGAGCCTTCCTCTCGGGGGATTGTCCAAGCTCCCAAGTGTTTGTGTTCATTCTGTGGGAATGAAGAGTACTGTTTTCTGCCACAGGGGACCCCCCAGGAGAGGGACTCTAGAGCACAGCAGTGGGTTCCCTCAACTGGAATACACACCATCTAGTTAGTCCTGTGTCGCTCTCGGCCCGCAAGAACGACTCAGAGACTCACGTAGCGGCGAACCTTCTTCTTTAATCGCTTTTTTCTTCTCCTCCCCCTTTACCCTCGGCGCATGTGTTTTTATACAGGCAGTGTTACCCAATCACAATGCAGTGCTCATGCACCTCCCGCGAGAGTGGACCTAAATGAACAGCCAATCATATTCAGTCCCTTACGGCTCTTAGAGTAGGCCTCCTGTACCGGCTCCCAACATCTCCCCCTTTTTTATTTATTTATAATGGCTGAGATCGTGCCTGTCTTAGGTTGCCAATCCTCAGCACACATGCTTACCCGTCATCGGGTACTCTCCCTGGTCGAAGAGCCCCTCTCGTAGGTTGCTATGGTGTGGGATCAGTCTTACCTGTCTTTGACTACCGATCTAGCATACTTAGCCATATCTGGGGGGAGGTACCAGCTTCAGGAGCCATCATGGCTTGAACCATGAGGTGTTATTGTCATTGATTGCGACGGACACAGCCACACACCCAACGTAACGTTAGTACGTTAGCTGTGATTAAGAGAACAGCCATGGCACCAAGTCCTGCCCACTGTTTGAGGAACGAAACAGATTGCTGTAACATTTTTTTTTCCACTCACTAACAAGTGCAATAGTTACTTTGGTAGAATTTATGGATATAATTTGAGCTCATAATTGCCTAGTTAAATTTTGAAATTGACGGTTCCAGGTACCATTAAGCATTCTTCCCAATTGTCGAGACAGATTGGCCGCTATTGACAAGTTATTGTAAGCTACGGGAGTAACACAAAGTCCCGCCATATTATGTATACATCCTGTTGAGATTATAGATTCTAAGACATCTATTTGTTCCTGTACTAGATCAACTCTTTGGTTTACAATAAGGATCCCAGCATGCAAATGTCCGTTAATTTGTTCTTGCGTAGCCAATGCTTCAGCAACCATTCCTGTGACGTTGTTGAGTGCAGCTGCTGTCTGTACTGACGTTGTCAACGCTACCGCGGCAGCAGTAGCAGTGGCGGCGGATGCTGCGATAGCTGCAATAATGGCTGCTGTTATTCCAAAGTCTCATTTATGTCGAAGCAGCACCGGCAGGTTGTCGGGGTTCACCTGTACTGGCATCGGGATATACGTCGGAATCTTGGCTATTACTGCCAAGTCTCCCACCGTGGCGTTCCAACATTCTGATAGCAGACAATTCTGGGACTCACAAGAGAGACTAGATGACTTGTTAATAGTAGAAGCATTAAAAACTATGAAGAGAAAGGGAGCTCTAACACAGACTGGCGTTGGTGAGTAACTTATGTGCTTAGCTGAGGTGCAATCGCAAGTAACATTTGTTTCAAATCAAGAGCCTACGTGATAGTTGTACGTACAGTTACGCCATGTAGACCCATTAATAAAGTGAAGGCTTTCCAAGCCTGTACATGCCTGTGCAGCGATGCAGAGCAGCCACCTATCTAGAAGGTGAGCTGACGCGCCTTGCGCCGGGTCTTGGTAGGTATAATTATAGCCAAAAAAAGGTGGAGTTAGAGTAAGTGGGGATTTTAGGACTGAATGAGAATCCTGTTCCCACCCAAACTCCTGAGAGGCTACTATGGCAGCCACTCGTGCGGTGCAGCTCGCACAATAGCAGGCCTTGGTGCAGCAAGGTTTATACGGAGGAGGCCCCTCGTAAGGTGGCGCTGTTGGGGCTGGGCGCATATAGGATCTAAGTTATCTACCACTTCCGTCTCTGTTTGTAACTGCGCCATAGCTCCTTCTTCCGCTTTTAATTTCAGCTGCGCCATAACTTCCCCCTGCATTTTGAGCTGCGCCATAGCCTTCTTTAGCTTTTCCTCCCTTTTTGCAAGCTCCTTTTGCATCTTGCTCACCTTTTGACTTTTGGGCGATTTCCCTCCTCTGCTCTTTTCCAAAAACCAGGGAGCCGTTTGTCCCACTTCTCTCAAAAACAAACGAGCTGTTTTATTTTTTAAAAGAGTACCAATTGCTTTAAGGATATCAGAAAGCGGCCCCAGCATTTTATATGTGGCCATCTCGTTTCCCATACCGGAAAGCTTTACTCTCGTCCTTATCCTAGGAACTTTGCAGCCATCTCGTTTCCCATCCCGGAAAGCTTTACTCTCGTCCTTATCCTAGGAACTTTGCAGCCATCTCGTTTCCCATCCCGGAAAGCTTTCTACGCTCGTCCTCGACTTGAGGAACTTTCCCTGTCACTAGACAGAAATAGGTGCACTCTTTACCTGATCGTCGCCGACTCCGTGCGTCTCTCACGATGAGATTCCCGGGTTTCGGCACCACTTGTCGCTCTCGGCCCGCAAGAACGACTCAGAGACTCACGTAGCGGCGAACCTTCTTCTTTAATCGCTTTTTCTCCTCCTCCCCCTTTACCCTCGGCGCATGTGTTTTTATACAGGCAGTGTTACCCAATCACAATGCAGTGCTCATGCACCTCCCGCGAGAGTGGACCTAAATGAACAGCCAATCATATTCAGTCCCTTACGGCTCTTAGAGTAGGCCTCCTGTACCGGCTCCCAACAGTCCTGGGTGCCTATGGGCATGGCAAGCCACATATGCAGGCTCTTGGTCCAGTCACTGAGAGGCGTTACTTGAATAAGGTACTCATGCTGAGGGTCACAATGTGTGTTTGTGCCCAAGGCGGCCCTCACGCTTGGGCGTGGCCTCATGGGCCATGCCGTTTTCTCCTACACTGAAGGTTTGACTCACTGCCAGCAGCAAGGTTTCTTGCCAGGGGGAAGGAGGGGTTCTGACTTGTGCATCAGGTTCCCCCCTGTGCAGGGATTGGAGATAAGGTCTAGGTTCCGATGACTAATAACCCAGGTTGGGAATGGATGGTGGCCTAAGGCAGTGGCGGGTCCAATGTGCTGGGTGTGTAGCCAGCTGTGTCGGTGTCTGTTGGAAGGTCTGGGCTCAGGCTATTTTCGACAGAGCATCACTGTTTAAGGTAGCCTATGAAATTGGGGTGTTGCCGAGGGCCAAGCAGTGTGATCCTCATTTGGGGTTTCTGGGCAGCGCCATAGACAATGATTTTCTCCTGGGAGGCAGGCACAGTGCTTCATTGTGGCCCCAGAATTCCCAGTAGGGAGGGTTTGTGGGCCAGGAGTGTGAGGACGGAAGTCTGAAAACACAAGCTAGTGTGAGGATTGGAGCCAAGGGCAGAGCAGGCCCACTCTGCAGAGGCTGAATCAAAATCTCCTGCATCTGAAGTCAGGCTGAGGATCAGACGTTGGCTGAGGCTGGAGTATGTGTCCATGATGGCACCTTCATGAAGTGGGGGCCTCATGAGGCCAAGGAAGTTTTCCCACGCTGAGTTTGGAGGTTGCCCCAAACCACAAGGTTTCCTTCTGCGGGACATTCGAGCCCTGTTGCATGGCTCCAGGACATACCATATGGAAGGACTGGAGAGCAGGGTTCGAAGGATGGATCCCTGTACAGCATGCCTCGCATTCCCATTGGCTATTAGCGACAAGATATGTTTGATCTGCTGCCTCTGGAACACGCGACCCAGGGGGCTGAGTTGAAATGGCCTCTCCTGAGGATGCGTCATAATGTGCGTTTGGGTCCATGGAGACCTTGGAATGTGCTGGTTGTTCAGTGGCCCTGCGGAACTCTCCTACCTGAAGTGTTTGATACATCCCAGTAAGAAAGCTGCCCATGTGGAGATGAGAGAGGTTTGGTTTGGTGCCTCAGAAAAGCCCCATGTGCTGGTCTACGAAAACAGTCCTCTGAGAAAGGAAACATGGAAACCAAAGCTAAGGTTCAGATTAGGGCCTGGGGGCCTGTCCATTTCAACCTTCTGTCTCTGGGGACACTGTCTGAGAGTCTAAGTGGAGATAGTTGCTCCGCTGGTGTCAGAGAGCCCCTCTTAGTCCAGGGTGGCCTATACTATTGATGGCCTCAGGGACCTTGGAGCTTTTCCCTAACCTGTAGGGTTGTGGTCAATGGATTGGGCACGCTTTCCTTGGAGAGGGCAGGCACAATCTTTCGCTGTTTGGTCCAGAGGCCCTAGCCTGGATGTTGTGTGGGTCCAGGCTGTGGGCACAGAATTCTGAATACACAAACTAGGCTTATGAGTGGCGCCTAGGGTATGGCAGGCCGGATGTACAGCCCGAGAGGGAGCTCCTGGGCCTCTGAAACAAGGGCGAGAGGGAGACGTTCCTTCAGGCTTTTGTCTCTGGATGTTGTGTCCGGGATAGCCGTGGATTGGAGCGGTGGCCTCAAGTACTGTGGACGAGTATCCCTCTCTGGGGATCTGTCCCAGCTCCCCAGATTTTGGGGTCATTTTTTGGGAAGGGTGGAGTCGTGTTGTCTGGCTCATGGGTCTCTCCAAGAAAGGGATTCCAGAGCAGAGCTCCAGGTACGGGCGGGGCGACTGGAAAATTCAAACCGTGGTGAGGATTGGGTGCATAGGGGCTTGGCAAGCCCCATATGTGGGCTCTTGGTCCAGGCCCTGACAGGCCTTTCTTTGACATGGGGCTCATGCTGAGGGTCACAGTGTGAATTTGTGCCCAAGCAGCACTCAAGTTTGGGCGTAGCATCAGAAGCCATGAAGGTTTCTCCCACCCTGAAGGTGTGACTGCATGCCAAGAGCAAGCTTGACAGCCATGGGGAAGGAGGAGTTCTGTTTTGTGCTTGCTATACCCAGCTGTGTGGAGAATTGATATAATGTCTAGGTTCAGATATCTGAAAACCAAGGTTAGGATGAGGTGACGGCATAAGACCATGGCGTGTCCGAAGTGCTGGGTGTGCGGCCAGCTGTCTCCTTGTCTGTCTGGACGTCTGGGTTCAGGCTGTGTCAGGCAGAGCATGAGTGCCCAGAGCAGCCTATCCAGTTCGGGTACCGTCGACCCGAGCAGGTTGATCCTCATCTGGGTTTTATGGAGAGCCCCACAGGGAAACGTTTTTCTTCCGATGGGCAGACACTGGGCTGGGTTTTGGTTCCGGAGTTCCTAGTCCGGAGGGCTTGTTTGCCAGGAGTGTGAGGAAGGAAGTCTGAAAACACAAGCTAGCGTGAGGTTTGGGACCGAGGGCACGGCAGGCCCACTCTGCAGAGGCTGAATCGAGATCTCCTGCACTGAGGTCATGTCAACTATGAGACGTGCCTCAGGCTAGAGTTCTTGTCCAGCATGGCCTCTTCCTGAAGGGTATGGGGGCTTCATGATGCCAGAAAGTTTTGCCTACGATGGGATTTGTGAACTGCTCCAAAACTGAAGGTACCCTCTGCACGACAGTCGAGTCCTATTGGATGGTTCCAAGAGGCCCCATATGGAAAGACTCGAGAGCAGGTGTCTAAGCATGGATGCCTGGGAACTCCACCGCATATTCCCACTCTTTAGTCAGGACAAGGCAGGCTCAATCTGCGGGCTCCTGGGTGAGCTACCCAGAGGGGAGAGTTGAAATGGTCTCTCCTGAAGATGAGTCCTACTGTGGCTTGGTGGCCTGGGAGACCTTGGAATGTGGAGGTGGCTCAGGGACTCTGCAGGATTCTCCATCATGAGGTGTTTGACACGGCTCCAACAAGGAAACTTCCCATGTGGAGACGAGAGGAGTTCTGTTCCGTGCCTCAGGAAAGCCCCATACCCTGTTCTTCGAACCAAAGCCTCTGAGGAGTGACACCTGGAAACCAAAGCAAGAGTTGAGACTACGGCCTAAAGGCCTGTCCGGCTCAACCTTCTATCTCTGTTGACATCTGTGTGCATGCATTCATGGAGGTAGCTGCTCAGCTTGTGTCCGAATGCCCCTGTGAGTCCAGTGAGGCTCCCAGTAGTGGGATGTCCTCGGAGGCCTTGAGGTTTCTCATATTCTGGAGGTGTGTGGCCAAAGGAATGGACACAGTTTCCCAGGAGAGAGCAGGCACGGTCCTGTGGTATGGCTCCAGAGGACCCAGCCTAGAGGCTGTGTTTGCCAGGGCTGTGGGGACAGGTGTCTGAAAAAGCAAACGTGGCTCAGCTAGGGGCCAATGTAATGGCAGGCGTGATCTCTAGTCCGTGAGGGGAGATCCTCTGGAAATCAAAGTAGGGCAAGTGGGAGGCAGTCACTCAGGATTTTGTCTCTGGGTGTTGTGTTTACAGTGTCCAGTCAGGGTAGGGGTTGTCTCAGAGGCCGAGGAAGAGCCTTCCTCTCGGGGGATTGTCCAAGCTACCAAGTGTTTGTGTTCATTCTGTGGGAATGAAGAGTACTGTTTTCTGCCACAGGGGACCCCCCAGGAGAGGGACTCTAGAGCACAGCAGTGGGTTCCCTCAACTGGAATACACACCATCTAGTTAGTCCTGGGTGCCTATGGGCATGGCAAGCCACATATGCAGGCTCTTGGTCCAGTCACTGAGAGGCGTTACTTGAATAAGGTACTCACGCTGAGGGTCACAATGTGTGTTTGTGCCCAAGGCGGCCCTCACGCTTGGGCGTGGCCTCATGGGCCATGCCGTTTTCTCCTACACTGAAGGTTTGACTCACTGCCAGCAGCAAGGTTTCTTGCCAGGGGGAAGGAGGGGTTCTGACTTGTGCATCAGGTTCCCCCCTGTGCAGGGATTGGAGATAAGGTCTAGGTTCCGATGACTAATAACCCAGGTTGGGAATGGATGGTGGCCTAAGGCAGTGGCGGGTCCAATGTGCTGGGTGTGTAGCCAGCTGTGTCGGTGTCTGTTGGAAGGTCTGGGCTCAGGCTATTTTCGACAGAGCATCACTGTTTAAGGTAGCCTATGAAATTGGGGTGTTGCCGAGGGCCAAGCAGTGTGATCCTCATTTGGGGTTTCTGGGCAGCGCCATAGACAATGTTTCTCTCCTGAGAGGCAGGCACAGTGCTTCATTGTGGCCCCAGAATTCCCAGTAGGGAGGGTTTGTGGGCCAGGAGTGTGAGGACGGAAGTCTGAAAACACAAGCTAGTGTGAGGATTGGAGCCAAGGGCAGAGCAGGCCCACTCTGCAGAGTCTGAATCAAAATCTGCTGCATCTGAAGTCAGGCTGAGGATCAGACGTTGGCTGAGGCTGGAGTATGTGTCCATGATGGCACCTTCATGAAGTGGGGGCCTAATGAGGCCAAGGAAGTTTTCCCACGCTGAGTTTGGAGGTTGCCCCAAACCACAAGGTTTCCTTCTGCGGGACATTCGAGCCCTGTTGCATGGCTCCAGGACATACCATATGGAAGGACTGGAGAGCAGGGTTCGAAGGATGGATCCCTGTACAGCATGCCTCGCATTCCCATTGGCTATTAGCGACAAGATATGTTTGATCTGCTGCCTCTGGAACACGCGACCCAGGGGGCTGAGTTGAAATGGCCTCTCCTGAGGATGCGTCATAATGTGCGTTTGGGTCCATGGAGACCTTGGAATGTGCTGGTTGTTCAGTGGCCCTGCGGAACTCTCCTACCTGAAGTGTTTCATACATCCCAGTAAGAAAGCTGCCCATGTGGAGATGAGAGAGGTTTGGTTTGGTGCCTCAGAAAAGCCCCATGTGCTGGTCTACGAAAACAGTCCTCTGAGAAAGGAAACATGGAAACCAAAGCTAAGGTTCAGATTAGGGCCTGGGGGCCTGTCCATTTCACCTTCTGTCTCTGGGGACACTGTCTGAGAGTCTAAGTGGAGATAGTTGCTCCGCTGGTGTCAGAGAGCCCCTCTTAGTCCAGGGTGGCCTATACTATTGATGGCCTCAGGGACCTTGGAGCTTTTCCCTAACCTGTAGGGTTGTGGTCAATGGATTGGGCACACTTTCCTTGGAGAGGGCAGGCACATTCTTTCGCTGTTTGGTCCAGAGGCCCTAGCCTGGATGTTGTGTGGGTCCAGGCTGTGGGCACAGAATTCTGAATACACAAACTCAGCTTATGAGTGGCGCCTAGGGTATGGCAGGCCGGATGTACAGCCCGAGAGGGAGCTCCTGGGCCTCTGAAACAAGGGCGAGTGGGAGACGTTCCTTCAGGCTTTTGTCTCTGGATGTTGTGTCCGGGATAGCCATGGATTGGAGTGGTGGCCTCAGGTACTGTGGACGAGTATCCCTCTCTGGGGATCTGTCCCAGCTCCCCAGAGTTTGGGGTCATTTTTTGGGAAGGGTGGAGTCGTGTTGTCTGGCTCATGGGTCTCTCCAAGAAAGGGATTCCAGAGCAGAGCTCCAGGTACGGGCGGGGCGACTGGAAAATTCAAACCGTGGTGAGGATTGGGTGCATAGGGGCTTGGCAAGCCCCATATGTGGGCTCTTGGTCCAGGCCCTGACAGGCCTTTCTTTGACATGGGGCTCATGCTGAGGGTCACAGTGTGAATTTGTGCCCAAGCAGCACTCAAGTTTGGGCGTGGCATCAGAAGCCATGAAGGTTTCTCCCACCCTGAAGGTGTGACTGCATGCCAAGAGCAAGCTTGACAGCCATGGGGAAGGAGGAGTTCTGTTTTGTGCTTGCTATACCCAGCTGTGTGGAGAATTGATATAATGTCTAGGTTCAGATATCTGAAAACCAAGGTTAGGATGAGGTGACGGCATAAGACCATGGCGTGTCCAAAGTGCTGGGTGTGCGGCCAGCTGTCTCCTTGTCTGTCTGGACGTCTGGGTTCAGGCTGTGTCAGGCAGAGCATGAGTGCCCAGAGCAGCCTATCCAGTTCGGGTACCGTCGAGGCCCGAGCAGGTTGATCCTCATCTGGGTTTTCTGGAGAGCCCCACAGGGAAACGTTTTTCTTCCGTTGGGCAGACACTGGGCTGGGTTTTGGTTCCGGAGTTCCTAGTCCGGAGGGCTTGTTTGCCAGGAGTGTGAGGAAGGAAGTCTGAAAACACAAGCTAGCGTGAGGATTGGGACCGAGGGCACGGCAGGCCCACTCTGCAGAGGCTGAATCGAGATCTCCTGCACTGAGGTCATGTCAACTATGAGACGTGCCTCAGGCTAGAGTTCTTGTCCAGCATGGCCTCTTCCTGAAGGGTATGGGGGCTTCATGATGCCAGAAAATTTTGCCTATGATGGGATTTGTGAACTGCTCCAAAACTGAAGGTTACCTTCTGCACGACAGACGAGTCCTATTGGATGGTTCCAAGAGGCCCCATATGGAAAGACTCGAGAGCAGGTGTCTAAGCATGGATGCCTGGGAACTCCACCTCATATTCCCACTCTTTAGTCAGGACAAGGCAGGCTCAATCTGCGGGCTCCTGGGTGAGCTACCCAGAGGCTGACTTGAAATGGTCTCTCCTGAAGATGAGTCCTACTGTGGCTTGGTGGCCTGGGAGACCTTGGAATGTGGAGGTGGCTCAGGGACTCTGCAGGATTCTCCAACATGAGGTGTTTGACACGGCTCCAACAAGGAAACTTCCCATGTGGAGACGAGAGGAGTTCTGTTCCGTGCCTCAGGAAAGCCCCATACCCTGTTCTTCGAACCAAAGCCTCTGAGGAGTGACACCTGGAAACCAAAGCAAGAGTTGAGACTACGGCCCAAAGGCCTTTCCGGCTCAACCTTCTATCTCTGTTGACATCTGTGTGCATGCATTCATGGATGTAGCTGCTCAGCTTGTGTCCGAATGCCCCTGTGAGTCCAGTGAGGCTCCCAGTAGTGGGATGTCCTCGGAGGCCTTGAGGTTTCTCATATTCTGGAGGTGTGTGGCCAAAGGAATGGACACAGTTTCCCAGGAGAGAGCAGGCACGGTCCTGTGGTATGGCTCCAGAGGACCCAGCCTAGAGGCTGTGTTTGCCAGGGCTGTGGGGACAGATGTCTGAAAAAGCAAACTTGGCTCAGCTAGGGGCCAATGTAATGGCAGGCCTGATCTCTAGTCCTTGAGGGGAGATCCTCTGGAAATCAAAGTAGGGAAGTGGGAGGCAGTCACTCAGGATTTTGTCTCTGGGTGTTGCGTTTACAGTGTCCGGTCAGGGTAGAGGTTGTCTCAGAGGCCGAGGAAGAGCCTTCCTCTCGGGGGATTGTCCAAGCTCCCAAGTGTTTGTGTTCATTCTGTGGGAATGAAGAGTACTGTTTTCTGCCACAGGGGACCCCCCAGGAGAGGGACTCTAGAGCACAGCAGTGGGTTCCCTCAACTGGAATACACACCATCTAGTTAGTCCTGTGTCGCTCTCGGCCCGCAAGAACGACTCAGAGACTCACGTAGCGGCGAACCTTCTTCTTTAATCGCTTTTTTCTTCTCCTCCCCCTTTACCCTCGGCGCATGTGTTTTTATACAGGCAGTGTTACCCAATCACAATGCAGTGCTCATGCACCTCCCGCGAGAGTGGACCTAAATGAACAGCCAATCATATTCAGTCCCTTACGGCTCTTAGAGTAGGCCTCCTGTACCGGCTCCCAACATCTCCCCCTTTTTTATTTATTTATAATGGCTGAGATCGTGCCTGTCTTAGGTTGCCAATCCTCAGCACACATGCTTACCCGTCATCGGGTACTCTCCCTGGTCGAAGAGCCCCTCTCGTAGGTTGCTATGGTGTGGGATCAGTCTTACCTGTCTTTGACTACCGATCTAGCATACTTAGCCATATCTGGGGGGAGGTACCAGCTTCAGGAGCCATCATGGCTTGAACCATGAGGTGTTATTGTCATTGATTGCGACGGACACAGCCACACACCCAACGTAACGTTAGTACGTTAGCTGTGATTAAGAGAACAGCCATGGCACCAAGTCCTGCCCACTGTTTGAGGAACGAAACAGATTGCTGTAACATTTTTTTTTCCACTCACTAACAAGTGCAATAGTTACTTTGGTAGAATTTATGGATATAATTTGAGCTCATAATTGCCTAGTTAAATTTTGAAATTGACGGTTCCAGGTACCATTAAGCATTCTTCCCAATTGTCGAGACAGATTGGCCGCTATTGACAAGTTATTGTAAGCTACGGGAGTAACACAAAGTCCCGCCATATTATGTATACATCCTGTTGAGATTATAGATTCTAAGACATCTATTTGTTCCTGTACTAGATCAACTCTTTGGTTTACAATAAGGATCCCAGCATGCAAATGTCCGTTAATTTGTTCTTGCGTAGCCAATGCTTCAGCAACCATTCCTGTGACGTTGTTGAGTGCAGCTGCTGTCTGTACTGACGTTGTCAACGCTACCGCGGCAGCAGTAGCAGTGGCGGCGGATGCTGCGATAGCTGCAATAATGGCTGCTGTTATTCCAAAGTCTCATTTATGTCGAAGCAGCACCGGCAGGTTGTCGGGGTTCACCTGTACTGGCATCGGGATATACGTCGGAATCTTGGCTATTACTGCCAAGTCTCCCACCGTGGCGTTCCAACATTCTGATAGCAGACAATTCTGGGACTCACAAGAGAGACTAGATGACTTGTTAATAGTAGAAGCATTAAAAACTATGAAGAGAAAGGGAGCTCTAACACAGACTGGCGTTGGTGAGTAACTTATGTGCTTAGCTGAGGTGCAATCGCAAGTAACATTTGTTTCAAATCAAGAGCCTACGTGATAGTTGTACGTACAGTTACGCCATGTAGACCCATTAATAAAGTGAAGGCTTTCCAAGCCTGTACATGCCTGTGCAGTGATGCAGAGCAGCCACCTATCTAGAAGGTGAGCTGACGCGCCTTGCGCCGGGTCTTGGTAGGTATAATTATAGCCAAAAAAAGGTGGAGTTAGAGTAAGTGGGGATTTTAGGACTGAATGAGAATCCTGTTCCCACCCAAACTCCTGAGAGGCTACTATGGCAGCCACTCGTGCGGTGCAGCTCGCACAATAGCAGGCCTTGGTGCAGCAAGGTTTATACGGAGGAGGCCCCTCGTAAGGTGGCGCTGTTGGGGCTGGGCGCATATAGGATCTAAGTTATCTACCACTTCCGTCTCTGTTTGTAACTGCGCCATAGCTCCTTCTTCCGCTTTTAATTTCAGCTGCGCCATAACTTCCCCCTGCATTTTGAGCTGCGCCATAGCCTTCTTTAGCTTTTCCTCCCTTTTTGCAAGCTCCTTTTGCATCTTGCTCACCTTTTGACTTTTGGGCGATTTCCCTCCTCTGCTCTTTTCCAAAAACCAGGGAGCCGTTTGTCCCACTTCTCTCAAAAACAAACGAGCTGTTTTATTTTTTAAAAGAGTACCAATTGCTTTAAGGATATCAGAAAGCGGCCCCAGCATTTTATATGTGGCCATCTCGTTTCCCATACCGGAAAGCTTTACTCTCGTCCTTATACTAGGAACTTTGCAGCCATCTCGTTTCCCATCCCGGAAAGCTTTACTCTCGTCCTTATCCTAGGAACTTTGCAGCCATCTCGTTTCCCATCCCGGAAAGCTTTCTACGCTCGTCCTCGACTTGAGGAACTTTCCCTGTCACTAGACAGAAATAGGTGCACTCTTTACCTGATCGTCGCCGACTCCGTGCGTCTCTCACGATGAGATTTCCGGGTTTCGGCACCACTTATCGCTCTCGGCCAGCAAGAACGACTCAGAGACTCACGTAGCGGCGAACCTTCTTCTTTAATCGCTTTTTCTTCTCCTCCCCCTTTACCCTCGGCGCATGTGTTTTTATACAGGCAGTGTTACCCAATCACAATGCAGTGCTCATGCACCTCCCGCGAGAGTGGACCTAAATGAACAGCCAATCATATTCAGTCCCTTACGGCTCTTAGAGTAGGCCTCCTGTACCGGCTCCCAACAGTCCTGGGTGCCTATGGGCATGGCAAGCCACATATGCAGGCTCTTGGTCCAGTCTCTGAGAGGCGTTACTTGAATAAGGTACTCACGCTGAGGGTCACAATGTGTGTTTGTGCAGAAGGCGGCCCTCACGCTTGGGCGTGGCCTCATGGGCCATGCCGTTTTCTCCTACACTGAAGGTTTGACTCACTGCCAGCAGCAAGGTTTCTTGCCAGGGGGAAGGAGGGGTTCTGACTTGTGCATCAGGTTCCCCCTTGTGCAGGGATTGGAGATAAGGTCTAGGTTCCGATGACTAATAACCCAGGTTGGGAATGGATGGTGGCCTAAGGCAGTGGCGGGTCCAATGTGCTGGGTGTGTAGCCAGCTGTGTCGGTGTCTGTTGGAAGGTCTGGGCTCAGGCTATTTTCGACAGAGCATCACTGTTTAAGGTAGCCTATGCAATTGGGGTGTTGCCGAGGGCCAAGCAGTTTGATCCTCATTTGGGGTTTCTGGGCAGCACCATAGACAATGATTTTCTCCTGGGAGGCAGGCACAGTGCTTCATTGTGGCCCCAGAATTCCCAGTAGGGAGGTTTTGTGGGCCAGGAGTGTGAGGACGGAAGTCTGAAAACACAAGCTAGTGTGAGGATTGGAGCCAAGGGCAGAGCAGGCCCACTCTGCAGAGGCTGAATCAAAATCTCCTGCATCTGAAGTCAGGCTGAGGATCAGACGTTGGCTGAGGCTGGAGTATGTGTCCATGATGGCACCTTCATGAAGTGGGGGCCTAATGAGGCCAAGGAAGTTTTCCCACGCTGAGTTTGGAGGTTGCCCCAAACCACAAGGTTTCCTTCTGCGGGACATTCGAGCCCTGTTGCATGGCTCCAGGACATACCATATGGAAGGACTGGAGAGCAGGGTTCGAAGGATGGATCCCTGTACAGCATGCCTCGCATTCCCATTGGCTATTAGCGACAAGATATGTTTGATCTGCTGCCTCTGGAACACGCGACCCAGGGGGCTGAGTTGAAATGGCCTCTCCTGAGGATGCGTCATAATGTGCGTTTGGGTCCATGGAGACCTTGGAATGTGCTGGTTGTTCAGTGGCCCTGCGGAACTCTCCTACCTGAAGTGTTTCATACATCCCAGTAAGAAAGCTGCCCATGTGGAGATGAGAGAGGTTTGGTTTGGTGCCTCAGAAAAGCCCCATGTGCTGGTCTACGAAAACAGTCCTCTGAGAAAGGAAACATGGAAACCAAAGCTAAGGTTCAGATTAGGGCCTGGGGGCCTGTCCATTTCAACCTTCTGTCTCTGGGGACACAGTCTGAGAGTCTAAGTGGAGATAGTTGCTCCGCTGGTGTCAGAGAGCCCCTCTTAGTCCAGGGTGGCCTATACTATTGATGGCCTCAGGGACCTTGGAGCTTTTCCCTAACCTGTAGGGTTGTGGTCAATGGATTGGGCACACTTTCCTTGGAGAGGGCAGGCACAATCTTTCGCTGTTTGGTCCAGAGGCCCTAGCCTGGATGTTGTGTGGGTCCAGGCTGTGGGCACAGAATTCTGAATACACAAACTCAGCTTAGGAGTGGCGCCTAGGGTATGGCAGGCCGGATGTACAGCCCGAGAGGGAGCTCCTGGGCCTCTGAAACAAGGGCGAGTGGGAGACGTTCCTTCAGGCTTTTGTCTCTGGATGTTGTGTCCCGGATAGCCGTGGATTGGAGCGGTGGCCTCAGGTACTGTGGACGAGTATCCCTCTCTGGGGATCTGTCCCAGCTCCCCAGAGTTTGCGGTCATTTTTTGGGAAGAGTGGAGTCGTGTTGTCTGGCTCATGGGTCTCTCCAAGAAAGGGATTCCAGAGCAGAGCTCCAGGTACGGGCGGGGCGACTGGAAAATTCAAACCGTGGCGAGGATTGGGTGCATAGGGGCTTGGCAAGCCCCATATGTGGGCTCTTGGTCCAGGCCCTGACAGGCCTTTCTTTGACATGGGGCTCATGCTGAGGGTCACAGTGTGAATTTGTGCCCAAGCAGCACTCAAGTTTGGGCGTGGCATCAGAAGCCATGAAGGTTTCTCCCACCCCGAAGGTGTGACTGCATGCCAAGAGCAAGCTTGACAGCCATGGGGAAGGAGGAGTTCTGTTTTGTGCTTGCTATACCCAGCTGTGTGGAGAATTGATATAATGTCTAGGTTCAGATATCTGAAAACCAAGGTTAGGATGAGGTGACGGCATAAGACCATGGCGTGTCCGAAGTGCTGGGTGTGCGGCCAGCTGTCTCCTTGTCTGTCTGGACGTCTGGCTTCAGGCTGTGTCAGGCAGAGCATGAGTGCCCAGAGCAGCCTATCCAGTTCGGGTACCGTCGAGGCCCGAGCAGGTGGATCCTCATCTGGGTTTTCTGGAGAGCCCCACAGGGAAACGTTTTTCTTCCGTTGGGCAGACACTGGGCTGGGTTTTGGTTCCGGAGTTCCTAGTCCGGAGGGCTTGTTTGCCAGGAGTGTGAGGAAGGAAGTCTGAAAACACAAGCTAGCGTGAGGATTGGGACCGAGGGCACGGCAGGCCCACTCTGCAGAGGCTGAATCGAGATCTCCTGCACTGAGGTCATGTCAACTATGAGACGTGCCTCAGGCTAGAGTTCTTGTCCAGCATGGCCTCTTCCTGAAGGGTATGGGGGCTTCATGATGCCAGAAAATTTTGCCTATGATGGGATTTGTGAACTGCTCCAAAACTGAAGGTTACCTTCTGCACGACAGATGAGTCCTATTGGATGGTTCCAAGAGGCCCCATATGGAAAGACTCGAGAGCAGGTGTCTAAGCATGGATGCCTGGGAACGCCACCTCATATTCCCACTCTTTAGTCAGGACAAGGCAGGCTCAATCTGCGGGCTCCTGGGTGAGCTACCCAGAGGCTGACTTGAAATGGTCTCTCCTGAAGATGAGTCCTACTGTGGCTTGGTGGCCTGGGAGACCTTGGAATGTGGAGGTGGCTCAGGGACTCTGCAGGATTCTCCAACATGAGGTGTTTGACACGGCTCCAACAAGGAAACTTCCCATGTGGAGACGAGAGGAGTTCTGTTTCGTGCCTCAGGAAAGCCCCATACCCTGTTCTTCGAACCAAAGCCTCTGAGGAGTGACACCTGGAAACCAAAGCAAGAGTTGAGACTACGGCCTAAAGGCCTGTCCGGCTCAACCTTCTATCTCTGTTGACATCTGTGTGCATGCATTCATGGATGTAGCTGCTCAGCTTGTGTCCGAATGCCCCTGTGAGTCCAGTGAGGCTCCCAGTAGTGGGATGTCCTCGGAGGCCTTGAGGTTTCTCATATTCTGGAGGTGTGTGGCCAAAGGAATGGACACAGTTTCCCAGGAGAGAGCAGGCACGGTCCTGTGGTATGGCTCCAGAGGACCCAGCCTAGAGGCTGTGTTTGCCAGGGCTGTGGGGACAGATGTCTGAAAAAGCAAACTTGGCTCAGCTAGGGGCCAATGTAATGGCAGGCCTGATCTCTAGTCCTTGAGGGGAGATCCTCTGGAAATCAAAGTAGGGAAGTGGGAGGCAGTCACTCAGGATTTTGTCTCTGGGTGTTGCGTTTACAGTGTCCGGTCAGGGTAGAGGTTGTCTCAGAGGCCGAGGAAGAGCCTTCCTCTCGGGGGATTGTCCAAGCTCCCAAGTGTTTGTGTTCATTCTGTGGGAATGAAGAGTACTGTTTTCTGCCACAGGGGACCCCCCAGGAGAGGGACTCTAGAGCACAGCAGTGGGTTCCCTCAACTGGAATACACACCATCTAGTTAGTCCTGTGTCGCTCTCGGCCCGCAAGAACGACTCAGAGACTCACGTAGCGGCGAACCTTCTTCTTTAATCGCTTTTTTCTTCTCCTCCCCCTTTACCCTCGGCGCATGTGTTTTTATACAGGCAGTGTTACCCAATCACAATGCAGTGCTCATGCACCTCCCGCGAGAGTGGACCTAAATGAACAGCCAATCATATTCAGTCCCTTACGGCTCTTAGAGTAGGCCTCCTGTACCGGCTCCCAACATCTCCCCCTTTTTTATTTATTTATAATGGCTGAGATCGTGCCTGTCTTAGGTTGCCAATCCTCAGCACACATGCTTACCCGTCATCGGGTACTCTCCCTGGTCGAAGAGCCCCTGTCTTAGGTTGCTATGATGTGGGATCAGTCTTACCTGTCTTTGACTACCGATCTAGCATACTTAGCCATATCTGGGGGGAGGTACCAGCTTCAGGAGCCATCATGGCTTGAACCATGAGGTGTTATTGTCATTGATTGCGACGGACACAGCCACACACCCAACGTAACATTAGTACGTTAGCTGTGATTAAGAGAACAGCCATGGCACCAAGTCCTGCCCACTGTTTGAGGAACGAAACAGATTGCTGTAACATTTTTTTTTCCACTCACTAACAAGTGCAATAGTTACTTTGGTAGAATTTATGGATATAATTTGAGCTCATAATTGCCTAGTTAAATTTTGAAATTGACGGTTCCAGGTACCATTAAGCATTCTTCCCAATTGTCGAGACAGATTGGCCGCTATTGACAAGTTATTGTAAGCTACGGGAGTAACACAAAGTCCCGCCATATTATGTATACATCCTGTTGAGATTATAGATTCTAAGACATCTATTTGTTCCTGTACTAGATCAACTCTTTGGTTTACAATAAGGATCCCAGCATGCAAATGTCCGTTAATTTGTTCTTGCGTAGCCAATGCTTCAGCAACCATTCCTGTGACGTTGTTGAGTGCAGCTGCTGTCTGTACTGACGTTGTCAACGCTACCGCGGCAGCAGTAGCAGTGGCGGCGGATGCTGCGATAGCTGCAATAATGGCTGCTGTTATTCCAAAGTCTCATTTATGTCGAAGCAGCACCGGCAGGTTGTCGGGGTTCACCTGTACTGGCATCGGGATATACGTCGGAATCTTGGCTATTACTGCCAAGTCTCCCACCGTGGCGTTCCAACATTCTGATAGCAGACAATTCTGGGACTCACAAGAGAGACTAGATGACTTGTTAATAGTAGAAGCATTAAAAACTATGAAGAGAAAGGGAGCTCTAACACAGACTGGCGTTGGTGAGTAACTTATGTGCTTAGCTGAGGTGCAATCGCAAGTAACATTTGTTTCAAATCAAGAGCCTACGTGATAGTTGTACGTACAGTTACGCCATGTAGACCCATTAATAAAGTGAAGGCTTTCCAAGCCTGTACATGCCTGTGCAGCGATGCAGAGCAGCCACCTATCTAGAAGGTGAGCTGACGCGCCTTGCGCCGGGTCTTGGTAGGTATAATTATAGCCAAAAAAAGGTGGAGTTAGAGTAAGTGGGGATTTTAGGACTGAATGAGAATCCTGTTCCCACCCAAACTCCTGAGAGGCTACTATGGCAGCCACTCGTGCGGTGCAGCTCGCACAATAGCAGGCCTTGGTGCAGCAAGGTTTATACGGAGGAGGCCCCTCGTAAGGTGGCGCTGTTGGGGCTGGGCGCATATAGGATCTAAGTTATCTACCACTTCCGTCTCTGTTTGTAACTGCGCCATAGCTCCTTCTTCCGCTTTTAATTTCAGCTGCGCCATAACTTCCCCCTGCATTTTGAGCTGCGCCATAGCCTTCTTTAGCTTTTCCTCCCTTTTTGCAAGCTCCTTTTGCATCTTGCTCACCTTTTGACTTTTGGGCGATTTCCCTCCTCTGCTCTTTTCCAAAAACCAGGGAGCCGTTTGTCCCACTTCTCTCAAAAACAAACGAGCTGTTTTATTTTTTAAAAGAGTACCAATTGCTTTAAGGATATCAGAAAGCGGCCCCAGCATTTTATATGTGGCCATCTCGTTTCCCATACCGGAAAGCTTTACTCTCGTCCTTATCCTAGGAACTTTGCAGCCATCTCGTTTCCCATCCCGGAAAGCTTTACTCTCGTCCTTATCCTAGGAACTTTGCAGCCATCTCGTTTCCCATCCCGGAAAGCTTTCTACGCTCGTCCTCGACTTGAGGAACTTTCCCTGTCACTAGACAGAAATAGGTGCACTCTTTACCTGATCGTCGCCGACTCCGTGCGTCTCTCACGATGAGATTCCCGGGTTTCGGCACCACTTGTCGCTCTCGGCCCGCAAGAACGACTCAGAGACTCACGTAGCGGCGAACCTTCTTCTTTAATCGCTTTTTCTTCTCCTCCCCCTTTACCCTCGGCGCATGTGTTTTTATACAGGCAGTGTTACCCAATCACAATGCAGTGCTCATGCACCTCCCGCGAGAGTGGACCTAAATGAACAGCCAATCATATTCAGTCCCTTACGGCTCTTAGAGTAGGCCTCCTGTACCGGCTCCCAACAGTCCTGGGTGCCTATGGGCATGGCAAGCCACATATGCAGGCTCTTGGTCCAGTCTCTGAGAGGCGTTACTTGAATAAGGTACTCACGCTGAGGGTCACAATGTGTGTTTGTGCCCAAGGCGGCCCTCACGCTTAGGCGTGGCCTCATGGGCCATGCCGTTTTCTCCTACACTGAAGGTTTGACTCACTGCCAGCAGCAAGGTTTCTTGCCAGGGGGAAGGAGGGGTTCTGACTTGTGCATCAGGTTCCCCCTTGTGCAGGGATTGGAGATAAGGTCTAGGTTCCGATGACTAATAACCCAGGTTGGGAATGGATGGTGGCCTAAGGCAGTGGCGGGTTCAATGTGCTGGGTGTGTAGCCAGCTGTGTCGGTGTCTGTTGGAAGGTCTGGGCTCAGGCTATTTTCGACAGAGCATCACTGTTTAAGGTAGCCTATGCAATTGGGGTGTTGCCGAGGGCCAAGCAGTTTGATCCTCATTTGAAGTTTCTGGGCAGCACCATAGACAATGATTTTCTCCTGGGAGGCAGGCACAGTGCTTCATTGTGGCCCCAAAATTCCCAGTAGGGAGGGTTTGTGGGCCAGGAGTGTGAGGACGGAAGTCTGAAAACACAAGCTAGTGTGAGGATTGGAGCCAAGGGCAGAGCAGGCCCACTCTGCAGAGGCTGAATCAAAATCTCCTGCATCTGAAGTCAGGCTGAGGATCAGACGTTGGCTGAGGCTGGAGTATGTGTCCATGATGGCACCTTCATGAAGTGGGGGCCTCATGAGGCCAAGGAAGTTTTCCCACGCTGAGTTTGGAGGTTGCCCCAAACCACAAGGTTTCCTTCTGCGGGACATTCGAGCCCTGTTGCATGGCTCCAGGACATACCATATGGAAGGACTGGAGAGCAGGGTTCGAAGGATGGATCCCTGTACAGCATGCCTCGCATTCCCATTGGCTATTAGCGACAAGATATGTTTGATCTGCTGCCTCTGGAACACGCGACCCAGGGGGCTGAGTTGAAATGGCCTCTCCTGAGGATGCGTCATAATGTGCGTTTCGGACCATGGAGACCTTGGAATGTGCTGGTTGTTCAGTGGCCCTGCGGAACTCTCCTACCTGAAGTGTTTGATACATCCCAGTAAGAAAGCTGCCCATGTGGAGATGAGAGATGTTTGGTTTGGTGCCTCAGAAAAGCCCCATGTGCTGGTCTACGAAAACAGTCCTCTGAGAAAGGAAACATGGAAACCAAAGCTAAGGTTCAGATTAGGGCCTGGGGGCCTGTCCATTTCAACCTTCTGTCTCTGGGGACACTGTCTGAGAGGCTAAGTGGAGATAGTTGCTCCGCTGGTGTCAGAGAGCCCCTCTTAGTCCAGGGTGGCATATACTATTGATGGCCTCAGGGACCTTGGAGCTTTTCCCTAACCTGTAGGGTTGTGGTCAATGGATTAGGCACATTTTCCTTGGAGAGGGCAGGCACAATCTTTCGCTGTTTGGTCCAGAGGCCCTAGCCTGGATGTTGTGTGGGTCCAGGCTGTGGGCACAGAATTCTGAATACACAAACTAGGCTTATGAGTGGCGCCTAGGGTATGGCAGGCCGGATGTACAGCCCGAGAGGGAGCTCCTGGGCCTCTGAAACAAGGGCGAGTGGGAGACGTTCCTTCAGGCTTTTGTCTCTGGATGTTGTGTCCGGGATAGCCGTGGATTGGAGCGGTGGCCTCAGGTACTGTGGACGAGTATCCCTCTCTGGGGATCTGTCCCAGCTCCCCAGAGTTTGGGGTCATTTTGTGGGAAGGGTGGAGTCGTGTTGTCTGGCTCATGGGTCTCTCCAAGAAAGGGATTCCAGAGCAGAGCTCCAGGTACGGGCGGGGCGACTGGAAAATTCAAACCGTGGTGAGGATTCGGTGCATAGGGGCTTGGCAAGCCCCATATGTGGGCTCTTGGTCCAGGCCCTGACAGGCCTTTCTTTGACATGGGGCTCATGCTGAGGGTCACAGTGTGAATTTGTGCCCAAGCAGCACTCAAGTTTGGGCGTGGCATCAGAAGCCATGAAGGTTTCTCCCACCCTGAAGGTGTGACTCCATGCCAAGAGCAAGCTTGACAGCCATGGGGAAGGAGGAGTTCTGTTTTGTGCTTGCTATACCCAGCTGTGTGGAGAATTGATATAATGTCTAGGTTCAGGTATCTGAAAACCAAGGTTAGGATGAGGTGACGGCATAAGACCATGGCGTGTCCGAAGTGCTGGGTGTGCGGCCAGCTGTCTCCTTGTCTGTCTGGACGTCTGGCTTCAGGCTGTGTCAGGCAGAGCATGAGTGCCCAGAGCAGCCTATCCAGTTCGGGTACCGTCGAGGCCCGAGCAGGTTGATCCTCATCTGGGTTTTCTGGAGAGCCCCACAGGGAAACGTTTTTTTTCCGTTGGGCAGACACTGGGCTGGGTTTTGGTTCCGGAGTTCCTAGTCCGGAGGGCTTGTTTGCCAGGAGTGTGAGGAAGGAAGTCTGAAAACACAAGCTAGCGTGAGGTTTGGGACCGAGGGCACGGCAGGCCCACTCTGCAGAGGCTGAATCGAGATCTCCTGCACTGAGGTCATGTCAACTATGAGACGTGCCTCAGGCTAGAGTTCTTGTCCAGCATGGCCTCTTCCTGAAGGGTATGGGGGCTTCATGATGCCAGAAAGTTTTGCCTACGATGGGATTTGTGAACTGCTCCAAAACTGAAGGTTACCTTCTGCACGACAGTCGAGTCCTATTGGATGGTTCCAAGAGGCCCCATATGGAAAGACTCGAGAGCAGGTGTCTAAGCATGGATGCCTGGGAACTCCACCTCATATTCCCACTCTTTAGTCAGGACAAGGCAGGCTCAATCTGCGGGCTCCTGGGTGAGCTACCCAGAGGGGAGAGTTGAAATGGACTCTCCTGAAGATGAGTCCTACTGTGGCTTGGTGGCCTGGGAGACCTTGGAATGTGGAGGTGGCTCAGGGACTCTGCAGGATTCTCCAACATGAGGTGTTTGACACGGCTCCAACAAGGAAACTTCCCATGTGGAGACGAGAGGAGTTCTGTTCCGTGCCTCAGGAAAGCCCCATACCCTGTTCTTCGAACCAAAGCCTCTGAGGAGTGACACCTGGAAACCAAAGCAAGAGTTGAGACTACGGCCTAAAGGCCTGTCCGGCTCAACCTTCTATCTCTGTTGACATCTGTGTGCATGCATTCATGGATGTAGCTGCTCAGCTTGTGTCCGAATGCCCCTGTGAGTCCAGTGAGGCTCCCAGTAGTGGGATGTCCTCGGAGGCCTTGAGGTTTCTCATATTCTGGAGGTTGTGGCCAAAGGAATGGACACAGTTTCCCAGGAGAGAGCAGGCACGGTCCTGTGGTATGGCTCCAGAGGACCCAGCCTAGAGGCTGTGTTTGCCAGGGCTGTGGGGACAGATGTCTGAAAAAGCAAACGTGGCTCAGCTAGGGGCCAATGTAATGGCAGGCCTGATCTCTAGTCCGTGAGGGGAGATCCTCTGGAAATCAAAGTAGGGCAAGTGGGAAGCAGTCACTCAGGATTTTGTCTCTGGGTGTTGCGTTTACAGTGTCCGGTCAGGGTAGGGGTTGTCTCAGAGGCCGAGGAAGAGCCTTCCTCTCGGGGGATTGTCCAAGCTCCCAAGTGTTTGTGTTCATTCTGTGGGAATGAAGAGTACTGTTTTCTGCCACAGGGGACCCCCCAGGAGAGGGACTCTAGAGCACAGCAGTGGGTTCCCTCAACTGGAATACACACCATCTAGTTAGTCCTGTGTCGCTCTCGGCCCGCAAGAACGACTCAGAGACTCACGTAGCGGCCAACCTTCTTCTTTAATCGCTTTTTTCTTCTCCTCCCCCTTTACCCTCGGCGCATGTGTTTTTATACAGGCAGTGTTACCCAATCACAATGCAGTGCTCATGCACCTCCCGCGAGAGTGGACCTAAATGAACAGCCAATCATATTCAGTCCCTTACGGCTCTTAGAGTAGGCCTCCTGTACCGGCTCCCAACATCTCCCCCTTTTTTATTTATTTATAATGGCTGAGATCGTGCCTGTCTTAGGTTGCCAATCCTCAGCACACATGCTTACCCGTCATCGGGTACTCTCCCTGGTCGAAGAGCCCCTGTCTTAGGTTGCTATGGTGTGGGATCAGTCTTACCTGTCTTTGACTACCGATCTAGCATACTTAGCCATATCTGGGGGGAGGTACCAGCTTCAGGAGCCATCATGGCTTGAACCATGAGGTGTTATTGTCATTGATTGCGACGGACACAGCCACACACCCAACGTAACGTTAGTACGTTAGCTGTGATTAAGAGAACAGCCATGGCACCAAGTCCTGCCCACTGTTTGAGGAACGAAACAGATTGCTGTAACATTTTTTTTTTTTCCACTCACTAACAAGTGCAATAGTTACTTTGGTAGAATTTATGGATATAATTTGAGCTCATAATTGCCTAGTTAAATTTTGAAATTGACGGTTCCAGGTACCATTAAGCATTCTTCCCAATTGTCGAGACAGATTGGCCGCTATTGACAAGTTATTGTAAGCTACGGGAGTAACACAAAGTCCCGCCATATTATGTATACATCCTGTTGAGATTATAGATTCTAAGACATCTATTTGTTCCTGTACTAGATCAACTCTTTGGTTTACAATAAGGATCCCAGCATGCAAATGTCCGTTAATTTGTTCTTGCGTAGCCAATGCTTCAGCAACCATTCCTGTGACGTTGTTGAGTGCAGCTGCTGTCTGTACTGACGTTGTCAACGCTACCGCGGCAGCAGTAGCAGTGGCGGCGGATGCTGCGATAGCTGCAATAATGGCTGCTGTTATTCCAAAGTCTCATTTATGTCGAAGCAGCACCGGCAGGTTGTCGGGGTTCACCTGTACTGGCATCGGGATATACGTCGGAATCTTGGCTATTACTGCCAAGTCTCCCACCGTGGCGTTCCAACATTCTGATAGCAGACAATTCTGGGACTCACAAGAGAGACTAGATGACTTGTTAATAGTAGAAGCATTAAAAACTATGAAGAGAAAGGGAGCTCTAACACAGACTGGCGTTGGTGAGTAACTTATGTGCTTAGCTGAGGTGCAATCGCAAGTAACATTTGTTTCAAATCAAGAGCCTACGTGATAGTTGTACGTACAGTTACGCCATGTAGACCCATTAATAAAGTGAAGGCTTTCCAAGCCTGTACATGCCTGTGCAGCGATGCAGAGCAGCCACCTATCTAGAAGGTGAGCTGACGCGCCTTGCGCCGGGTCTTGGTAGGTATAATTATAGCCAAAAAAAGGTGGAGTTAGAGTAAGTGGGGATTTTAGGACTGAATGAGAATCCTGTTCCCACCCAAACTCCTGAGAGGCTACTATGGCAGCCACTCGTGCGGTGCAGCTCGCACAATAGCAGGCCTTGGTGCAGCAAGGTTTATACGGAGGAGGCCCCTCGTAAGGTGGCGCTGTTGGGGCTGGGCGCATATAGGATCTAAGTTATCTACCACTTCCGTCTCTGTTTGTAACTGCGCCATAGCTCCTTCTTCCGCTTTTAATTTCAGCTGCGCCATAACTTCCCCCTGCATTTTGAGCTGCGCCATAGCCTTCTTTAGCTTTTCCTCCCTTTTTGCAAGCTCCTTTTGCATCTTGCTCACCTTTTGACTTTTGGGCGATTTCCCTCCTCTGCTCTTTTCCAAAAACCAGGGAGCCGTTTGTCCCACTTCTCTCAAAAACAAACGAGCTGTTTTATTTTTTAAAAGAGTACCAATTGCTTTAAGGATATCAGAAAGCGGCCCCAGCATTTTATATGTGGCCATCTCGTTTCCCATACCGGAAAGCTTTACTCTCGTCCTTATCCTAGGAACTTTGCAGCCATCTCGTTTCCCATCCCGGAAAGCTTTACTCTCGTCCTTATCCTAGGAACTTTGCAGCCATCTCGTTTCCCATCCCGGAAAGCTTTCTACGCTCGTCCTCGACTTGAGGAACTTTCCCTGTCACTAGACAGAAATAGGTGCACTCTTTACCTGATCGTCGCCGACTCCGTGCGTCTCTCACGATGAGATTCCCGGGTTTCGGCACCACTTGTCGCTCTCGGCCCGCAAGAACGACTCAGAGACTCACGTAGCGGCGAACCTTCTTCTTTAATCGCTTTTTCTTCTCCTCCCCCTTTACCCTCGGCGCATGTGTTTTTATACAGGCAGTGTTACCCAATCACAATGCAGTGCTCATGCACCTCCCGCGAGAGTGGACCTAAATGAACAGCCAATCATATTCAGTCCCTTACGGCTCTTAGAGTAGGCCTCCTGTACCGGCTCCCAACAGTCCTGGGTGCCTATGGGCATGGCAAGCCACATATGCAGGCTCTTGGTCCAGTCTCTGAGAGGCGTTACTTGAATAAGGTACTCACGCTGAGGGTCACAATGTGTGTTTGTGCCCAAGGCGGCCCTCACGCTTGGGCGTGGCCTCATGGGCCATGCCGTTTTCTCCTACACTGAAGGTTTGACTCACTGCCAGCAGCAAGGTTTCTTGCCAGGGGGAAGGAGGGGTTCTGACTTGTGCATCAGGTTCCCCCTTGTGCAGGGATTGGAGATAAGGTCTAGGTTCCGATGACTAATAACCCAGGTTGGGAATGGATGGTGGCCTAAGGCAGTGGCGGGTCCAATGTGCTGGGTGTGTAGCCAGCTGTGTCGGTGTCTGTTGGAAGGTCTGGGCTCAGGCTATTTTCGACAGAGCATCACTGTTTAAGGTAGCCTATGCAATTGGGGTGTTGCCGAGGGCCAAGCAGTTTGATCCTCATTTGGGGTTTCTGGGCAGCGCCATAGACAATGATTTTCTCCTGGGAGGCAGGCACAGTGCTTCATTGTGGCCCCAGAATTCCCAGTAGGGATTGTTTGTGGGCCAGGAGTGTGAGGACGGAAGTCTGAAAACACAAGCTAGTGTGAGCATTGGAGCCAAGGGCAGAGCAGGCCCACTCTGCAGAGGCTGAATCAAAATCTCCTGCATCTGAAGTCAGGCTGAGGATCAGACGTTGGCTGAGGCTGGAGTATGTGTCCATGATGGCACCTTCATGAAGTGGGGGCCTCATGAGGCCAAGGAAGTTTTCCCACGCTGAGTTTGGAGGTTGCCCCAAACCAAAAGGTTTCCTTCTGCGGGACATTCGAGCCCTGTTGCATGGCTCCAGGACATACCATATGGAAGGACTGGAGAGCAGGGTTCGAAGGATGGATCCCTGTACAGCATGCCTCGCATTCCCATTGGCTATTAGCGACAAGATATGTTTGATCTGCTGCCTCTGGAACACGCGACCCAGGGGGCTGAGTTGAAATGGCCTCTCCTGAGGATGCGTCATAATGTGCGTTTGGGTCCATGGAGACCTTGGAATGTGCTGGTTGTTCAGTGGCCCTGCGGAACTCTCCTACCTGAAGTGTTTGATACATCCCAGTAAGAAAGCTGCCCATGTGGAGATGAGAGATGTTTGGTTTGGTGCCTCAGAAAAGCCCCATGTGCTGGTCTACGAAAACAGTCCTCTGAGAAAGGAAACATGGAAACCAAAGCTAAGGTTCAGATTAGGGCCTGGGGGCCTGTCCATTTCAACTTTCTGTCTCTGGGGACACTGTCTGAGAGTCTAAGTGGAGATAGTTGCTCCGCTGGTGTCAGAGAGCCCCTCTTAGTCCAGGGTGGCCTATACTATTGATGGCCTCAGGGACCTTGGAGCTTTTCCCTAACCTGTAGGGTTGTGGTCAATGGATTGGGCACAATTTCCTTGGAGAGGGCAGGCACAATCTTTCGCTGTTTGGTCCAGAGGCCCTAGCCTGGATGTTGTGTGGGTCCAGGCTGTGGGCACAGAATTCTGAATACACAAACTAGGCTTATGAGTGGCGCCTAGGGTATGGCAGGCCGGATGTACAGCCCGAGAGGGAGCTCCTGGGCCTCTGAAACAAGGGCGAGTGGGAGACGTTCCTTCAGGCTTTTGTTTCTGGATGTTGTGTCCGGGATAGCCGTGGATTGGAGCGGTGGCCTCAGGTACTGTGGACGAGTATCCCTCTCTGGGGATCTGTCCCAGCTCCCCAGAGTTTGGGGTCATTTTTTCGGAAGGGTGGAGTCGTGTTGTCTGGCTCATGGGTCTCTCCAAGAAAGGGATTCCAGAGCAGAGCTCCAGGTACGGGCGGGGCGACTGGAAAATTCAAACCGTGGTGAGGATTGGGTGCATAGGGGTTTGGCAAGCCCCATATGTGGGCTCTTGGTCCAGGCCCTGACAGGCCTTTCTTTGACATGGGGCTCATGCTGAGGGTCACAGTGTGAATTTGTGCCCAAGCAGCACTCAAGTTTGGGCGTGGCATCAGAAGCCATGAAGGTTTCTCCCACCCTGAAGGTGTGACTCCATGCCAAGAGCAAGCTTGACAGCCATGGGGAAGGAGGAGTTCTGTTTTGTGCTTGCTATACCCAGCTGTGTGGAGAATTGATATAATGTCTAGGTTCAGGTATCTGAAAACCAAGGTTAGGATGAGGTGACGGCATAAGACCATGGCGTGTCCGAAGTGCTGGGTGTGCGGCCAGCTGTCTCCTTGTCTGTCTGGACGTCTGGCTTCAGGCTGTGTCAGGCAGAGCATGAGTGCCCAGAGCAGCCTATCCAGTTCGGGTACCGTCGAGGCCCGAGCAGGTTGATCCTCATCTGGGTTTTCTGGAGAGCCCCACAGGGAAACGTTTTTTTTCCGTTGGGCAGACACTGGGCTTCGTTTTGGTTCCGGAGTTCCTAGTCCGGAGGGCTTGTTTGCCAGGAGTGTGAGGAAGGAAGTCTGAAAACGCAAGCTAGCGTGAGGTTTGGGACCGAGGGCACGGCAGGCCCACTCTGCAGAGGCTGAATCGAGATCTCCTGCACTGAGGTCATGTCAACTATGAGACGTGCCTCAGGCTAGAGTTCTTGTCCAGCATGGCCTCTTCCTGAAGGGTATGGGGGCTTCATGATGCCAGAAAGTTTTGCCTACGATGGGATTTGTGAACTGCTCCAAAACTGAAGGTTACCTTCTGCACGACAGTCGAGTCCTATTGGATGGTTCCAAGAGGCCCCATATGGAAAGACTCGAGAGCAGGTGTCTAAGCATGGATGCCTGGGAACTCCACCTCATATTCCCACTCTTTAGTCAGGACAAGGCAGGCTCAATCTGCGGGCTCCTGGGTGAGCTACCCAGAGGGGAGAGTTGAAATGGACTCTCCTGAAGATGAGTCCTACTGTGGCTTGGTGGCCTGGGAGACCTTGGAATGTGGAGGTGGCTCAGGGACTCTGCAGGATTCTCCAACATGAGGTGTTTGACACGGCTCCAACAAGGAAACTTCCCATGTGGAGACGAGAGGAGTTCTGTTCCGTGCCTCAGGAAAGCCCCATACCCTGTTCTTCGAACCAAAGCCTCTGAGGAGTGACACCTGGAAACCAAAGCAAGAGTTGAGACTACGGCCTAAAGGCCTGTCCGGCTCAACCTTCTATCTCTGTTGACATCTGTGTGCATGCATTCATGGATGTAGCTGCTCAGCTTGTGTCCGAATGCCCCTGTGAGTCCAGTGAGGCTCCCAGTAGTGGGATGTCCTCGGAGGCCTTGAGGTTTCTCATATTCTGGAGGTGTGTGGCCAAAGGAATGGACACAGTTTCCCAGGAGAGAGCAGGCACGGTCCTGTGGTATGGCTCCAGAGGACCCAGCCTAGAGGCTGTGTTTGCCAGGGCTGTGGGGACAGATGTCTGAAAAAGCAAACGTGGCTCAGCTAGGGGCCAATGTAATGGCAGGCCTGATCTCTAGTCCGTGAGGGGAGATCCTCTGGAAATCAAAGTAGGGCAAGTGGGAGGCAGTCACTCAGGATTTTGTCTCTGGGTGTTGCGTTTACAGTGTCCGGTCAGGGTAGGGGTTGTCTCAGAGGCCGAGGAAGAGCCTTCCTCTCGGGGGATTGTCCAAGCTCCCAAGTGTTTGTGTTCATTCTGTGGGAATGAAGAGTACTGTTTTCTGCCACAGGGGACCCCCCAGGAGAGGGACTCTAGAGCACAGCAGTGGGTTCCCTCAACTGGAATACACACCATCTAGTTAGTCCTGTGTCGCTCTCGGCCCGCAAGAACGACTCAGAGACTCACGTAGCGGCCAACCTTCTTCTTTAATCGCTTTTTTCTTCTCCTCCCCCTTTACCCTCGGCGCATGTGTTTTTATACAGGCAGTGTTACCCAATCACAATGCAGTGCTCATGCACCTCCCGCGAGAGTGGACCTAAATGAACAGCCAATCATATTCAGTCCCTTACGGCTCTTAGAGTAGGCCTCCTGTACCGGCTCCCAACATCTCCCCCTTTTTTATTTATTTATAATGGCTGAGATCGTGCCTGTCTTAGGTTGCCAATCCTCAGCACACATGCTTACCCGTCATCGGGTACTCTCCCTGGTCGAAGAGCCCCTGTCTTAGGTTGCTATGGTGTGGGATCAGTCTTAACTGTCTTTGACTACCGATCTAGCATACTTAGCCATATCTGGGGGGAGGTACCAGCTTCAGGAGCCATCATGGCTTGAACCATGAGGTGTTATTGTCATTGATTGCGACGGACACAGCCACACACCCAATGTAACATTAGTACGTTAGCTGTGATTAAGAGAACAGCCATGGCACCAAGTCCTGCCCACTGTTTGAGGAACGAAACAGATTGCTGTAACATTTTTTTTTTCCACTCACTAACAAGTGCAATAGTTACTTTGGTAGAATTTATGGATATAATTTGAGCTCATAATTGCCTAGTTAAATTTTGAAATTGACGGTTCCAGGTACCATTAAGCATTCTTCCCAATTGTCGAGACAGATTGGCCGCTATTGACAAGTTATTGTAAGCTACGGGAGTAACACAAAGTCCCGCCATATTATGTATACATCCTGTTGAGATTATAGATTCTAAGACATCTATTTGTTCCTGTACTAGATCAACTCTTTGGTTTACAATAAGGATCCCAGCATGCAAATGTCCGTTAATTTGTTCTTGCGTAGCCAATGCTTCAGCAACCATTCCTGTGACGTTGTTGAGTGCAGCTGCTGTCTGTACTGACGTTGTCAACGCTACCGCGGCAGCAGTAGCAGTGGCGGCGGATGCTGCGATAGCTGCAATAATGGCTGCTGTTATTCCAAAGTCTCATTTATGTCGAAGCAGCACCGGCAGGTTGTCGGGGTTCACCTGTACTGGCATCGGGATATACGTCGGAATCTTGGCTATTACTGCCAAGTCTCCCACCGTGGCGTTCCAACATTCTGATAGCAGACAATTCTGGGACTCACAAGAGAGACTAGATGACTTGTTAATAGTAGAAGCATTAAAAACTATGAAGAGAAAGGGAGCTCTAACACAGACTGGCGTTGGTGAGTAACTTATGTGCTTAGCTGAGGTGCAATCGCAAGTAACATTTGTTTCAAATCAAGAGCCTACGTGATAGTTGTACGTACAGTTACGCCATGTAGACCCATTAATAAAGTGAAGGCTTTCCAAGCCTGTACATGCCTGTGCAGCGATGCAGAGCAGCCACCTATCTAGAAGGTGAGCTGACGCGCCTTGCGCCGGGTCTTGGTAGGTATAATTATAGCCAAAAAAAGGTGGAGTTAGAGTAAGTGGGGATTTTAGGACTGAATGAGAATCCTGTTCCCACCCAAACTCCTGAGAGGCTACTATGGCAGCCACTCGTGCGGTGCAGCTCGCACAATAGCAGGCCTTGGTGCAGCAAGGTTTATACGGAGGAGGCCCCTCGTAAGGTGGCGCTGTTGGGGCTGGGCGCATATAGGATCTAAGTTATCTACCACTTCCGTCTCTGTTTGTAACTGCGCCATAGCTCCTTCTTCCGCTTTTAATTTCAGCTGCGCCATAACTTCCCCCTGCATTTTGAGCTGCGCCATAGCCTTCTTTAGCTTTTCCTCCCTTTTTGCAAGCTCCTTTTGCATCTTGCTCACCTTTTGACTTTTGGGCGATTTCCCTCCTCTGCTCTTTTCCAAAAACCAGGGAGCCGTTTGTCCCACTTCTCTCAAAAACAAACGAGCTGTTTTATTTTTTAAAAGAGTACCAATTGCTTTAAGGATATCAGAAAGCGGCCCCAGCATTTTATATGTGGCCATCTCGTTTCCCATACCGGAAAGCTTTACTCTCGTCCTTATCCTAGGAACTTTGCAGCCATCTCGTTTCCCATCCCGGAAAGCTTTACTCTCGTCCTTATCCTAGGAACTTTGCAGCCATCTCGTTTCCCATCCCGGAAAGCTTTCTACGCTCGTCCTCGACTTGAGGAACTTTCCCTGTCACTAGACAGAAATAGGTGCACTCTTTACCTGATCTTCGCCGACTCCGTGCGTCTCTCACGATGAGATTCCCGGGTTTCGGCACCACTTGTCGCTCTCGGCCCGCAAGAACGACTCAGAGACTCACGTAGCGGCGAACCTTCTTCTTTAATCGCTTTTTCTTCTCCTCCCCCTTTACCCTCGGCGCATGTGTTTTTATACAGGCAGTGTTACCCAATCACAATGCAGTGCTCATGCACCTCCCGCGAGAGTGGACCTAAATGAACAGCCAATCATATTCAGTCCCTTACGGCTCTTAGAGTAGGCCTCCTGTACCGGCTCCCAACAGTCCTGGGTGCCTATGGGCATGGCAAGCCACATATGCAGGCTCTTGGTCCAGTCTCTGAGAGGCGTTACTTGAATAAGGTACTCACGCTGAGGGTCACAATGTGTGTTTGTGCCCAAGGCGGCCCTCACGCTTGGGCGTGGCCTCATGGGCCATGCCGTTTTCTCCTACACTGAAGGTTTGACTCACTGCCAGCAGCAAGGTTTCTTGCCAGGGGGAAGGAGGGGTTCTGACTTGTGCATCAGGTTCCCCCTTGTGCAGGGATTGGAGATAAGGTCTAGGTTCCGATGACTAATAACCCAGGTTGGGAATGGATGGTGGCCTAAGGCAGTGGCGGGTCCAATGTGCTGGGTGTGTAGCCAGCTGTGTCGGTGTCTGTTGGAAGGTCTGGGCTCAGGCTATTTTCGACAGAGCATCACTGTTTAAGGTAGCCTATGCAATTGGGGTGTTGCCGAGGGCCAAGCAGTTTGATCCTCATTTGGGGTTTCTGGGCAGCGCCATAGACAATGATTTTCTCCTGGGAGGCAGGCACAGTGCTTCATTGTGGCCCCAGAATTCCCAGTAGGGAGGGTTTGTGGGCCAGGAGTGTGAGGACGGAAGTCTGAAAACACAAGCTAGTGTGAGCATTGGAGCCAAGGGCAGAGCAGGCCCACTCTGCAGAGGCTGAATCAAAATCTCCTGCATCTGAAGTCAGGCTGAGGATCAGACGTTGGCTGAGGCTGGAGTATGTGTCCATGATGGCACCTTCATGAAGTGGGGGCCTCATGAGGCCAAGGAAGTTTTCCCACGCTGAGTTTGGAGGTTGCCCCAAACCAAAAGGTTTCCTTCTGCGGGACATTCGAGCCCTGTTGCATGGCTCCAGGACATACCATATGGAAGGACTGGAGAGCAGGGTTCGAAGGATGGATCCCTGTACAGCATGCCTCGCATTCCCATTGGCTATTAGCGACAAGATATGTTTGATCTGCTGCCTCTGGAACACGCGACCCAGGGGGCTGAGTTGAAATGGCCTCTCCTGAGGATGCGTCATAATGTGCGTTTGGGTCCATGGAGACCTTGGAATGTGCTGGTTGTTCAGTGGCCCTGCGGAACTCTCCTACCTGAAGTGTTTGATACATCCCAGTAAGAAAGCTGCCCATGTGGAGATGAGAGATGTTTGGTTTGGTGCCTCAGAAAAGCCCCATGTGCTGGTATACGAAAACAGTCCTCTGAGAAAGGAAACATGGAAACCAAAGCTAAGGTTCAGATTAGGGCCTGGGGGCCTGTCCATTTCAACTTTCTGTCTCTGGGGACACTGTCTGAGAGTCTAAGTGGAGATAGTTGCTCCGCTGGTGTCAGAGAGCCCCTCTTAGTCCAGGGTGGCCTATACTATTGATGGCCTCAGGGACCTTGGAGCTTTTCCCTAACCTGTAGGGTTGTGGTCAATGGATTGGGCACACTTTCCTTGGAGAGGGCAGGCACAATCTTTCGCTGTTTGGTCCAGAGGCCCTAGCCTGGATGTTGTGTGGGTCCAGGCTGTGGGCACAGAAGTCTGAATACACAAACTAGGCTTATGAGTGGCGCCTAGGGTATGGCAGGCCGGATGTACAGCCCGAGAGGCAGCTCCTGGGCCTCTGAAACAAGGGCGAGTGGGAGACGTTCCTTCAGGCTTTTGTCTCTGGATGTTGTGTCCGGGATAGCCGTGGATTGGAGCGGTGGCCTCAGGTACTGTGGACGAGTATCCCTCTCTGGGGATCTGTCCCAGCTCCCCAGAGTTTGGGGTCATTTTTTGGGAAGGGTGGAGTCGTGTTGTCTGGCTCATGGGTCTCTCCAAGAAAGGGATTCCAGAGCAGAGCTCCAGGTACGGGTGGGGCGACTGGAAAATTCAAACCGTGGCGAGGATTGGGTGCATAGGGGCTTGGCAAGCCCCATATGTGGGCTCTTGGTCCAGGCCCTGACAGGCCTTTCTTTGACATGGGGCTCATGCTGAGGGTCACAGTGTGAATTTGTGCCCAAGAAGCACTCAAGTTTGGGCGTGGATCAGAAGCCATGAAGGTTTCTCCCACCCTGAAGGTGTGACTCCATGCCAAGAGCAAGCTTGACAGCCATGGGGAAGGAGGAGTTCTGTTTTGTGCTTGCTATACCCAGCTGTGTGGAGAATTGATATAATGTCTAGGTTCAGATATCTGAAAACCAAGGTTAGGATGAGGTGACGGCATAAGACCATGGCGTGTCCGAAGTGCTGGGTGTGCGGCCAGCTGTCTCCTTGTCTGTCTGGACGTCTGGGTTCAGGCTGTGTCAGGCAGAGCATGAGTGCCCAGAGCAGCCTATCCAGTTCGGGTACCGTCAACCCGAGCAGGTTGATTCTCATCTGGGTTTTATGGAGAGCCCCACATGGAAACGTTTTTCTTCCGTTGGGCAGACACTGGGCTGGGTTTTGGTTCCGGAGTTCCTAGTCCGGAGGGCTTGTTTGCCAGGAGTGTGAGGAAGGAAGTCTGAAAACACAAGCTAGCGTGAGGTTTGGGACCGAGGGCACGGCAGGCCCACTCTGGAGAGGCTGAATCGAGATCTCCTGCACTGAGGTCATGTCAACTATGAGACGTGCCTCAGGCTAGAGTTCTTGTCCAGCATGGCCTCTTCCTGAAGGGTATGGGGGCTTCATGATGCCAGAAAGTTTTGCCTACGATGGGATTTGTGAACTGCTCCAAAACTGAAGGTTACCTTCTGCACGACAGTCGAGTCCTATTGGATGGTTCCAAGAGGCCCCATATGGAAAGACTCGAGAGCAGGTGTCTAAGCATGGATGCCTGGGAACTCCACCTCATATTCCCACTCTTTAGTCAGGACAAGGCAGGCTCAATCTGCGGGCTCCTGGGTGAGCTACCCGGAGGGGAGAGTTGAAATGGTCTCTCCTGAAGATGAGTCCTACTGTGGCTTGGTGGCCTGGGAGACCTTGGAATGTGGAGGTGGCTCAGGGACTCTGCAGGATTCTCCAACATGAGGTGTTTGACACGGCTCCAACAAGGAAACTTCCCATGTGGAGGCGAGAGGAGTTCTGTTCCGTGCCTCAGGAAAGCCCCATACCCTGTTCTTCGAACCAAAGCCTCTGAGGAGTGACACCTGGAAACCAAAGCAAGAGTTGAGACTACGGCCTAAAGGCCTGTCCGGCTCAACCTTCTATCTCTGTTGACATCTGTGTGCATGCATTCATGGATGTAGCTGCTCAGCTTGTGTCCGAATGCCCCTGTGAGTCCAGTGAGGCTCCCAGTAGTGGGATGTCCTCGGAGGCCTTGAGGTTTCTCATATTCTGGAGGTGTGTGGCCAAAGGAATGGACACAGTTTCCCAGGAGAGAGCAGGCACGGTCCTGTGGTATGGCTCCAGAGGACCCAGCCTAGAGGCTGTGTTTGCCAGGGCTGTGGGGACAGATGTCTGAAAAAGCAAACGTGGCTCAGCTAGGGGCCAATGTAATGGCAGGCCTGATCTCTAGTCCGTGAGGGGAGATCCTCTGGAAATCAAAGTAGGGCAAGTGGGAGGCAGTCACTCAGGATTTTGTCTCTGGGTGTTGCGTTTACAGTGTCCGGTCAGGGTAGGGGTTGTCTCAGAGGCCGAGGAAGAGCCTTCCTCTCGGGGGATTGTCCAAGCTCCCAAGTGTTTGTGTTCATTCTGTGGGAATGAAGAGTACTGTTTTCTGCCACAGGGGACCCCCCAGGAGAGGGACTCTAGAGCACAGCAGTGGGTTCCCTCAACTGGAATACACACCATCTAGTTAGTCCTGTGTCGCTCTCGGCCCGCAAGAACGACTCAGAGACTCACGTAGCGGCCAACCTTCTTCTTTAATCGCTTTTTTCTTCTCCTCCCCCTTTACCCTCGGCGCATGTGTTTTTATACAGGCAGTGTTACCCAATCACAATGCAGTGCTCATGCACCTCCCGCGAGAGTGGACCTAAATGAACAGCCAATCATATTCAGTCCCTTACGGCTCTTAGAGTAGGCCTCCTGTACCGGCTCCCAACATCTCCCCCTTTTTTATTTATTTATAATGGCTGAGATCGTGCCTGTCTTAGGTTGCCAATCCTCAGCACACATGCTTACCCGTCATCGGGTACTCTCCCTGGTCGAAGAGCCCCTGTCTTAGGTTGCTATGGTGTGGGATCAGTCTTACCTGTCTTTGACTACCGATCTAGCATACTTAGCCATATCTGGGGGGAGGTACCAGCTTCAGGAGCCATCATGGCTTGAACCATGAGGTGTTATTGTCATTGATTGCGACGGACACAGCCACACACCCAACGTAACATTAGTACGTTAGCTGTGATTAAGAGAACAGCCATGGCACCAAGTCCTGCCCACTGTTTGAGGAACGAAACAGATTGCTGTAACATTTTTTTTTTTCCACTCACTAACAAGTGCAATAGTTACTTTGGTAGAATTTATGGATATAATTTGAGCTCATAATTGCCTAGTTAAATTTTGAAATTGACGGTTCCAGGTACCATTAAGCATTCTTCCCAATTGTCGAGACAGATTGGCCGCTATTGACAAGTTATTGTAAGCTACGGGAGTAACACAAAGTCCCGCCATATTATGTATACATCCTGTTGAGATTATAGATTCTAAGACATCTATTTGTTCCTGTACTAGATCAACTCTTTGGTTTACAATAAGGATCCCAGCATGCAAATGTCCGTTAATTTGTTCTTGCGTAGCCAATGCTTCAGCAACCATTCCTGTGACGTTGTTGAGTGCAGCTGCTGTCTGTACTGACGTTGTCAACGCTACCGCGGCAGCAGTAGCAGTGGCGGCGGATGCTGCGATAGCTGCAATAATGGCTGCTGTTATTCCAAAGTCTCATTTATGTCGAAGCAGCACCGGCAGGTTGTCGGGGTTCACCTGTACTGGCATCGGGATATACGTCGGAATCTTGGCTATTACTGCCAAGTCTCCCACCGTGGCGTTCCAACATTCTGATAGCAGACAATTCTGGGACTCACAAGAGAGACTAGATGACTTGTTAATAGTAGAAGCATTAAAAACTATGAAGAGAAAGGGAGCTCTAACACAGACTGGCGTTGGTGAGTAACTTATGTGCTTAGCTGAGGTGCAATCGCAAGTAACATTTGTTTCAAATCAAGAGCCTACGTGATAGTTGTACGTACAGTTACGCCATGTAGACCCATTAATAAAGTGAAGGCTTTCCAAGCCTGTACATGCCTGTGCAGCGATGCAGAGCAGCCACCTATCTAGAAGGTGAGCTGACGCGCCTTGCGCCGGGTCTTGGTAGGTATAATTATAGCCAAAAAAAGGTGGAGTTAGAGTAAGTGGGGATTTTAGGACTGAATGAGAATCCTGTTCCCACCCAAACTCCTGAGAGGCTACTATGGCAGCCACTCGTGCGGTGCAGCTCGCACAATAGCAGGCCTTGGTGCAGCAAGGTTTATACGGAGGAGGCCCCTCGTAAGGTGGCGCTGTTGGGGCTGGGCGCATATAGGATCTAAGTTATCTACCACTTCCGTCTCTGTTTGTAACTGCGCCATAGCTCCTTCTTCCGCTTTTAATTTCAGCTGCGCCATAACTTCCCCCTGCATTTTGAGCTGCGCCATAGCCTTCTTTAGCTTTTCCTCCCTTTTTGCAAGCTCCTTTTGCATCTTGCTCACCTTTTGACTTTTGGGCGATTTCCCTCCTCTGCTCTTTTCCAAAAACCAGGGAGCCGTTTGTCCCACTTCTCTCAAAAACAAACGAGCTGTTTTATTTTTTAAAAGAGTACCAATTGCTTTAAGGATATCAGAAAGCGGCCCCAGCATTTTATATGTGGCCATCTCGTTTCCCATACCGGAAAGCTTTACTCTCGTCCTTATCCTAGGAACTTTGCAGCCATCTCGTTTCCCATCCCGGAAAGCTTTACTCTCGTCCTTATCCTAAAACTTTGCAGCCATCTCGTTTCCCATCCCGGAAAGCTTTCTACGCTCGTCCTCGACTTGAGGAACTTTCCCTGTCACTAGACAGAAATAGGTGCACTCTTTACCTGATCTTCGCCGACTCCGTGCGTCTCTCACGATGAGATTCCCGGGTTTCGGCACCACTTGTCGCTCTCGGCCCGCAAGAACGACTCAGAGACTCACGTAGCGGCGAACCTTCTTCTTTAATCGCTTTTTCTTCTCCTCCCCCTTTACCCTCGGCGCATGTGTTTTTATACAGGCAGTGTTACCCAATCACAATGCAGTGCTCATGCACCTCCCGCGAGAGTGGACCTAAATGAACAGCCAATCATATTCAGTCCCTTACGGCTCTTAGAGTAGGCCTCCTGTACCGGCTCCCAACAGTCCTGGGTGCCTATGGGCATGGCAAGCCACATATGCAGGCTCTTGGTCCAGTCTCTGAGAGGCGTTACTTGAATAAGGTACTCACGCTGAGGGTCACAATGTGTGTTTGTGCCCAAGGCGGCCCTCACGCTTGGGCGTGGCCTCATGGGCCATGCCGTTTTCTCCTACACTGAAGGTTTGACTCACTGCCAGCAGCAAGGTTTCTTGCCAGGGGGAAGGAGGGGTTCTGACTTGTGCATCAGGTTCCCCCTTGTGCAGGGATTGGAGATAAGGTCTAGGTTCCGATGACTAATAACCCAGGTTGGGAATGGATGGTGGCCTAAGGCAGTGGCGGGTCCAATGTGCTGGGTGTGTAGCCAGCTGTGTCGGTGTCTGTTGGAAGGTCTGGGCTCAGGCTATTTTCGACAGAGCATCACTGTTTAAGGTAGCCTATGCAATTGGGGTGTTGCCGAGGGCCAAGCAGTTTGATCCTCATTTGGGGTTTCTGGGCAGCGCCATAGACAATGATTTTCTCCTGGGAGGCAGGCACAGTGCTTCATTGTGGCCCCAGAATTCCCAGTAGGGAGGGTTTGTGGGCCAGGAGTGTGAGGACGGAAGTCTGAAAACACAAGCTAGTGTGAGCATTGGAGCCAAGGGCAGAGCAGGCCCACTCTGCAGAGGCTGAATCAAAATCTCCTGCATCTGAAGTCAGGCTGAGGATCAGACGTTGGCTGAGGCTGGAGTATGTGTCCATGATGGCACCTTCATGAAGTGGGGGCCTCATGAGGCCAAGGAAGTTTTCCCACGCTGAGTTTGGAAGTTGCCCCAAACCAAAAGGTTTCCTTCTGCGGGACATTCGAGTCCTGTTGCATGGCTCCAGGACATACCATATGGAAGGACTGGAGAGCAGGGTTCGAAGGATGGATCCCTGTACAGCATGCCTCGCATTCCCATTGGCTATTAGCGACAAGATATGTTTGATCTGCTGCCTCTGGAACACGCGACCCAGGGGGCTGAGTTGAAATGGCCTCTCCTGAGGATGCGTCATAATGTGCGTTTGGGTCCATGGAGACCTTGGAATGTGCTGGTTGTTCAGTGGCCCTGCGGAACTCTCCTACCTGAAGTGTTTGATACATCCCAGTAAGAAAGCTGCCCATGTGGAGATGAGAGATGTTTGGTTTGGTGCCTCAGAAAAGCCCCATGTGCTGGTATACGAAAACAGTCCTCTGAGAAAGGAAACATGGAAACCAAAGCTAAGGTTCAGATTAGGGCCTGGGGCCTGTCCATTTCAACTTTCTGTCTCTGGGGACACTGTCTGAGAGTCTAAGTGGAGATAGTTGCTCCGCTGGTGTCAGAGAGCCCCTCTTAGTCCAGGGTGGCCTATACTATTGATGGCCTCAGGGACCTTGGAGCTTTTCCCTAACCTGTAGGGTTGTGGTCAATGGATTGGGCACACTTTCCTTGGAGAGGGCAGGCACAATCTTTCGCTGTTTGGTCCAGAGGCCCTAGCCTGGATGTTGTGTGGGTCCAGGCTGTGGGCACAGAAGTCTGAATACACAAACTAGGCTTATGAGTGGCGCCTAGGGTATGGCAGGCCGGATGTACAGCCCGAGAGGCAGCTCCTGGGCCTCTGAAACAAGGGCGAGTGGGAGACGTTCCTTCAGGCTTTTGTCTCTGGATGTTGTGTCCGGGATAGCCGTGGATTGGAGCGGTGGCCTCAGGTACTGTGGACGAGTATCCCTCTCTGGGGATCTGTCCCAGCTCCCCAGAGTTTGGGGTCATTTTTTGGGAAGGGTGGAGTCGTGTTGTCTGGCTCATGGGTCTCTCCAAGAAAGGGATTCCAGAGCAGAGCTCCAGGTACGGGTGGGGCGACTGGAAAATTCAAACCGTGGCGAGGATTGGGTGCATAGGGGCTTGGCAAGCCCCATATGTGGGCTCTTGGTCCAGGCCCTGACAGGCCTTTCTTTGACATGGGGCTCATGCTGAGGGTCACAGTGTGAATTTGTGCCCAAGAAGCACTCAAGTTTGGGCGTGGATCAGAAGCCATGAAGGTTTCTCCCACCCTGAAGGTGTGACTCCATGCCAAGAGCAAGCTTGACAGCCATGGGGAAGGAGGAGTTCTGTTTTGTGCTTGCTATACCCAGCTGTGTGGAGAATTGATATAATGTCTAGGTTCAGATATCTGAAAACCAAGGTTAGGATGAGGTGACGGCATAAGACCATGGCGTGTCCGAAGTGCTGGGTGTGCGGCCAGCTGTCTCCTTGTCTGTCTGGACGTCTGGGTTCAGGCTGTGTCAGGCAGAGCATGAGTGCCCAGAGCAGCCTATCCAGTTCGGGTACCGTCAACCCGAGCAGGTTGATTCTCATCTGGGTTTTATGGAGAGCCCCACATGGAAACGTTTTTCTTCCGTTGGGCAGACACTGGGCTGGGTTTTGGTTCCGGAGTTCCTAGTCCGGAGGGCTTGTTTGCCAGGAGTGTGAGGAAGGAAGTCTGAAAACACAAGCTAGCGTGAGGTTTGGGACCGAGGGCACGGCAGGCCCACTCTGGAGAGGCTGAATCGAGATCTCCTGCACTGAGGTCATGTCAACTATGAGACGTGCCTCAGGCTAGAGTTCTTGTCCAGCATGGCCTCTTCCTGAAGGGTATGGGGGCTTCATGATGCCAGAAAGTTTTGCCTACGATGGGATTTGTGAACTGCTCCAAAACTGAAGGTTACCTTCTGCACGACAGTCGAGTCCTATTGGATGGTTCCAAGAGGCCCCATATGGAAAGACTCGAGAGCAGGTGTCTAAGCATGGATGCCTGGGAACTCCACCTCATATTCCCACTCTTTAGTCAGGACAAGGCAGGCTCAATCTGCGGGCTCCTGGGTGAGCTACCCGGAGGGGAGAGTTGAAATGGTCTCTCCTGAAGATGAGTCCTACTGTGGCTTGGTGGCCTGGGAGACCTTGGAATGTGGAGGTGGCTCAGGGACTCTGCAGGATTCTCCAACATGAGGTGTTTGACACGGCTCCAACAAGGAAACTTCCCATGTGGAGGCGAGAGGAGTTCTGTTCCGTGCCTCAGGAAAGCCCCATACCCTGTTCTTCGAACCAAAGCCTCTGAGGAGTGACACCTGGAAACCAAAGCAAGAGTTGAGACTACGGCCTAAAGGCCTGTCCGGCTCAACCTTCTATCTCTGTTGACATCTGTGTGCATGCATTCATGGATGTAGCTGCTCAGCTTGTGTCCGAATGCCCCTGTGAGTCCAGTGAGGCTCCCAGTAGTGGGATGTCCTCGGAGGCCTTGAGGTTTCTCATATTCTGGAGGTGTGTGGCCAAAGGAATGGACACAGTTTCCCAGGAGAGAGCAGGCACGGTCCTGTGGTATGGCTCCAGAGGACCCAGCCTAGAGGCTGTGTTTGCCAGGGCTGTGGGGACAGATGTCTGAAAAAGCAAACGTGGCTCAGCTAGGGGCCAATGTAATGGCAGGCCTGATCTCTAGTCCGTGAGGGGAGATCCTCTGGAAATCAAAGTAGGGCAAGTGGGAGGCAGTCACTCAGGATTTTGTCTCTGGGTGTTGCGTTTACAGTGTCCGGTCAGGGTAGGGGTTGTCTCAGAGGCCGAGGAAGAGCCTTCCTCTCGGGGGATTGTCCAAGCTCCCAAGTGTTTGTGTTCATTCTGTGGGAATGAAGAGTACTGTTTTCTGCCACAGGGGACCCCCCAGGAGAGGGACTCTAGAGCACAGCAGTGGGTTCCCTCAACTGGAATACACACCATCTAGTTAGTCCTGTGTCGCTCTCGGCCCGCAAGAACGACTCAGAGACTCACGTAGCGGCCAACCTTCTTCTTTAATCGCTTTTTTCTTCTCCTCCCCCTTTACCCTCGGCGCATGTGTTTTTATACAGGCAGTGTTACCCAATCACAATGCAGTGCTCATGCACCTCCCGCGAGAGTGGACCTAAATGAACAGCCAATCATATTCAGTCCCTTACGGCTCTTAGAGTAGGCCTCCTGTACCGGCTCCCAACATCTCCCCCTTTTTTATTTATTTATAATGGCTGAGATCGTGCCTGTCTTAGGTTGCCAATCCTCAGCACACATGCTTACCCGTCATCGGGTACTCTCCCTGGTCGAAGAGCCCCTGTCTTAGGTTGCTATGGTGTGGGATCAGTCTTACCTGTCTTTGACTACCGATCTAGCATACTTAGCCATATCTGGGGGGAGGTACCAGCTTCAGGAGCCATCATGGCTTGAACCATGAGGTGTTATTGTCATTGATTGCGACGGACACAGCCACACACCCAACGTAACATTAGTACGTTAGCTGTGATTAAGAGAACAGCCATGGCACCAAGTCCTGCCCACTGTTTGAGGAACGAAACAGATTGCTGTAACATTTTTTTTTTTCCACTCACTAACAAGTGCAATAGTTACTTTGGTAGAATTTATGGATATAATTTGAGCTCATAATTGCCTAGTTAAATTTTGAAATTGACGGTTCCAGGTACCATTAAGCATTCTTCCCAATTGTCGAGACAGATTGGCCGCTATTGACAAGTTATTGTAAGCTACGGGAGTAACACAAAGTCCCGCCATATTATGTATACATCCTGTTGAGATTATAGATTCTAAGACATCTATTTGTTCCTGTACTAGATCAACTCTTTGGTTTACAATAAGGATCCCAGCATGCAAATGTCCGTTAATTTGTTCTTGCGTAGCCAATGCTTCAGCAACCATTCCTGTGACGTTGTTGAGTGCAGCTGCTGTCTGTACTGACGTTGTCAACGCTACCGCGGCAGCAGTAGCAGTGGCGGCGGATGCTGCGATAGCTGCAATAATGGCTGCTGTTATTCCAAAGTCTCATTTATGTCGAAGCAGCACCGGCAGGTTGTCGGGGTTCACCTGTACTGGCATCGGGATATACGTCGGAATCTTGGCTATTACTGCCAAGTCTCCCACCGTGGCGTTCCAACATTCTGATAGCAGACAATTCTGGGACTCACAAGAGAGACTAGATGACTTGTTAATAGTAGAAGCATTAAAAACTATGAAGAGAAAGGGAGCTCTAACACAGACTGGCGTTGGTGAGTAACTTATGTGCTTAGCTGAGGTGCAATCGCAAGTAACATTTGTTTCAAATCAAGAGCCTACGTGATAGTTGTACGTACAGTTACGCCATGTAGACCCATTAATAAAGTGAAGGCTTTCCAAGCCTGTACATGCCTGTGCAGCGATGCAGAGCAGCCACCTATCTAGAAGGTGAGCTGACGCGCCTTGCGCCGGGTCTTGGTAGGTATAATTATAGCCAAAAAAAGGTGGAGTTAGAGTAAGTGGGGATTTTAGGACTGAATGAGAATCCTGTTCCCACCCAAACTCCTGAGAGGCTACTATGGCAGCCACTCGTGCGGTGCAGCTCGCACAATAGCAGGCCTTGGTGCAGCAAGGTTTATACGGAGGAGGCCCCTCGTAAGGTGGCGCTGTTGGGGCTGGGCGCATATAGGATCTAAGTTATCTACCACTTCCGTCTCTGTTTGTAACTGCGCCATAGCTCCTTCTTCCGCTTTTAATTTCAGCTGCGCCATAACTTCCCCCTGCATTTTGAGCTGCGCCATAGCCTTCTTTAGCTTTTCCTCCCTTTTTGCAAGCTCCTTTTGCATCTTGCTCACCTTTTGACTTTTGGGCGATTTCCCTCCTCTGCTCTTTTCCAAAAACCAGGGAGCCGTTTGTCCCACTTCTCTCAAAAACAAACGAGCTGATTTATTTTTTAAAAGAGTACCAATTGCTTTAAGGATATCAGAAAGCGGCCCCAGCATTTTATATGTGGCCATCTCGTTTCCCATACCGGAAAGCTTTACTCTCGTCCTTATCCTAGGAACTTTGCAGCCATCTCGTTTCCCATCCCGGAAAGCTTTACTCTCGTCCTTATCCTAGGAACTTTGCAGCCATCTCGTTTCCCATCCCGGAAAGCTTTCTACGCTCGTCCTCGACTTGAGGAACTTTCCCTGTCACTAGACAGAAATAGGTGCACTCTTTACCTGATCGTCGCCGACTCCGTGCGTCTCTCACGATGAGATTCCCGGGTTTCGGCACCACTTGTCGCTCTCGGCCCGCAAGAACGACTCAGAGACTCACGTAGCGGCGAACCTTCTTCTTTAATCGCTTTTTTCTTCTCCTCCCCCTTTACCCTCGGCGCATGTGTTTTTATACAGGCAGTGTTACCCAATCACAATGCAGTGCTCATGCACCTCCCGCGAGAGTGGACCTAAATGAACAGCCAATCATATTCAGTCCCTTACGGCTCTTAGAGTAGGCCTCCTGTACCGGCTCCCAACAGTCCTGGGTGCCTATGGGCATGGCAAGCCACATATGCAGGCTCTTGGTCCAGTCTCTGAGAGGCGTTACTTGAATAAGGTACTCACGCTGAGGGTCACAATGTGTGTTTGTGCCCAAGGCGGCCCTCACGCTTGGGCGTGGCCTCATGGGCCATGCCGTTTTCTCCTACACTGAATTTTTGACTCACTGCCAGCAGCAAGGTTTCTTGCCAGGGGGAAGGAGGGGTTCTGACTTGTGCATCAGGTTCCCCCTTGTGCAGGGATTGGAGATAAGGTCTAGGTTCCGATGACTAATAACCCAGGTTGGGAATGGATGGTGGCCTAAGGCAGTGGCGGGTCCAATGTGCTGGGTGTGTAGCCAGCTGTGTCGGTGTCTGTTGGAAGGTCTGGGCTCAGGCTATTTTCGACAGAGCATCACTGTTTAAGGTAGCCTATGCAATTGGGGTGTTGCCGAGGGCCAAGCAGTTTGATCCTCATTTGGGGTTTCTGGGCAGCACCATAGACAATGATTTTCTCCTGGGAGGCAGGCACAGTGCTTCATTGTGGCCCCAGAATTCCCAGTAGGGAGGGTTTGTGGGCCAGGAGTGTGAGGACGGAAGTCTGAAAACACAAGCTAGTGTGAGGATTGGAGCCAAGGGCAGAGCAGGCCCACTCTGCAGAGGCTGAATCAAAATCTCCTGCATCTGAAGTCAGGCTGAGGATCAGACGTTGGCTGAGGCTGGAGTATGTGTCCATGATGGCACCTTCATGAAGTGGGGGCCTCATGAGGCCAAGGAAGTTTTCCCACGCTGAGTTTGGAGGTTGCCCCAAACCACAAGGTTTCCTTCTGCGGGACATTCGAGCCCTGTTGCATGGCTCCAGGACATACCATATGGAAGGACTGGAGAGCAGGGTTCGAAGGATGGATCCCTGTACAGCATGCCTCGCATTCCCATTGGCTATTAGCGACAAGATATGTTTGATCTGCTGCCTCTGGAACACGCGACCCAGGGGGCTGAGTTGAAATGGCCTCTCCTGAGGATGCGTCATAATGTGCGTTTCGGACCATGGAGACCTTGGAATGTGCTGGTTGTTCAGTGGCCCTGCGGAACTCTCCTACCTGAAGTGTTTGATACATCCCAGTAAGAAAGCTGCCCATGTGGAGATGAGAGATGTTTGGTTTGGTGCCTCAGAAAAGCCCCATGTGCTGGTCTACGAAAACAGTCCTCTGAGAAAGGAAACATGGAAACCAAAGCTAAGGTTCAGATTAGGGCCTGGGGGCCTGTCCATTTCAACCTTCTGTCTCTGGGGACACTGTCTGAGAGGCTAAGTGGAGATAGTTGCTCCGCTGGTGTCAGAGAGCCCCTCTTAGTCCAGAGTGGCATATACTATTGATGGCCTCAGGGACCTTGGAGCTTTTCCCTAACCTGTAGGGTTGTGGTCAATGGATTGGGCACACTTTCCTTGGAGAGGGCAGGCACAATCTTTCGCTGTTTGGTCCAGAGGCCCTAGCCTGGATGTTGTGTGGGTCCAGGCTGTGGGCACAGAATTCTGAATACACAAACTAGGCTTATGAGTGGCGCATAGGGTATGGCAGGCCGGATGTACAGCCCGAGAGGGAGCTCCTGGGCCTCTGAAACAAGGGCGAGTGGGAGACGTTCCTTCAGGCTTTTGTCTCTGGATGTTGTGTCCGGGATAGCCGTGGATTGGAGCGGTGGCCTCAGGTACTGTGGACGAGTATCCCTCTCTGGGGATCTGTCCCAGCTCCCCAGAGATTGGGGTCATTTTGTGGGAAGGGTGGAGTCGTGTTGTCTGGGTCATGGGTCTCTCCAAGAAAGGGATTCCAGAGCAGAGCTCCAGGTACGGGCAAGGCGACTGGAAAATTCAAACCGCGGTGAGGATTGGGTGCATAGGGGCTTGGCAAGCCCCATATGTGGGCTCTTGGTCCAGGCCCTGACAGGCCTTTCTTTGATATGGGGCTCATGCTGAGGGTCACAGTGTGAATTTGTGCCCAAGCAGCACTCAAGTTTGGGCGTGGCATCAGAAGCCATGAAGGTTTCTCCCACCCTGAAGGTGTGACTCCATGCCAAGAGCAAGCTTGACAGCCATGGGGAAGGAGGAGTTCTGTTTTGTGCTTGCTATACCCAGCTGTGTGGAGAATTGATATAATGTCTAGGTTCAGATATCTGAAAACCAAGGTTAGGATGAGGTGACGGCATAAGACCATGGCGTGTCTGAAGTGCTGGGTGTGCGGCCAGCTGTCTCCTTATCTGTCTGGACGTCTGGCTTCAGGCTGTGTCAGGCAGAGCATGAGTGCCCAGAGCAGCCTATCCAGTTCGGGTACCGTCGAGGCCCGAGCAGGTTGATCCTCATCTGGGTTTTCTGGAGAGCCCCACAGGGAAACGTTTTTTTTCCGTTGGGCAGACCCTGGGCTGGGTTTTGGTTCCGGAGTTCCTAGTCCGGAGGGCTTGTTTGCCAGGAGTGTGAGGAAGGAAGTCTGAAAACACAAGCTAGCGTGAGGTTTGGGACCGAGGGGGCACGGCAGGCCCACTCTGCAGAGGCTGAATCGAGATCTCCTGCACTGAGGTCATGTCAACTATGAGACGTGCCTCAGGCTAGAGTTCTTGTCCAGCATGGCCTCTTCCTGAAGGGTATGGGGGCTTCATGATGCCAGAAAGTTTTGCCTACGATGGGATTTGTGAACTGCTCCAAAACTGAAGGTTACCTTCTGCACGACAGTCGAGTCCTATTGGATGGTTCCAAGAGGCCCCATATGGAAAGACTCGAGAGCAGGTGTCTAAGCATGGATGCCTGGGAACTCCACCTCATATTCCCACTCTTTAGTCAGGACAAGGCAGGCTCAATCTGCGGGCTCCTGGGTGAGCTACCCAGAGGGGAGAGTTGAAATGGACTCTCCTGAAGATGAGTCCTACTGTGGCTTGGTGGCCTGGGAGACCTTGGAATGTGGAGGTGGCTCAGGGACTCTGCAGGATTCTCCAACATGAGGTGTTTGACACGGCTCCAACAAGGAAACTTCCCATGTGGAGACGAGAGGAGTTCTGTTCCGTGCCTCAGGAAAGCCCCATACCCTGTTCTTCGAACCAAAGCCTCTGAGGAGTGACACCTGGAAACCAAAGCAAGAGTTGAGACTACGGCCTAAAGGCCTGTCCGGCTCAACCTTCTATCTCTGTTGACATCTGTGTGCATGCATTCATGGATGTAGCTGCTCAGCTTGTGTCCGAATGCCCCTGTGAGTCCAGTGAGGCTCCCAGTAGTGGGATGTCCTCGGAGGCCTTGAGGTTTCTCATATTCTGGAGGTGTGTGGCCAAAGGAATGGACACAGTTTCCCAGGAGAGAGCAGGCACGGTCCTGTGGTATGGCTCCAGAGGACCCAGCCTAGAGGCTGTGTTTGCCAGGGCTGTGGGGACAGATGTCTGAAAAAGCAAACGTGGCTCAGCTAGGGGCCAATGTAATGGCAGGCCTGATCTCTAGTCCGTGAGGGGAGATCCTCTGGAAATCAAAGTAGGGCAAGTGGGAGGCAGTCACTCAGGATTTTGTCTCTGGGTGTTGCGTTTACAGTGTCCGGTCAGGGTAGGGGTTGTCTCAGAGGCCGAGGAAGAGCCTTCCTCTCGGGGGATTGTCCAAGCTCCCAAGTGTTTGTGTTCATTCTGTGGGAATGAAGAGTACTGTTTTCTGCCACAGGGGACCCCCCAGGAGAGGGACTCTAGAGCACAGCAGTGGGTTCCCTCAACTGGAATACACACCATCTAGTTAGTCCTGTGTCGCTCTCGGCCCGCAAGAACGACTCAGAGACTCACGTAGCGGCCAACCTTCTTCTTTAATCGCTTTTTTCTTCTCCTCCCCCTTTACCCTCGGCGCATGTGTTTTTATACAGGCAGTGTTACCCAATCACAATGCAGTGCTCATGCACCTCCCGCGAGAGTGGACCTAAATGAACAGCCAATCATATTCAGTCCCTTACGGCTCTTAGAGTAGGCCTCCTGTACCGGCTCCCAACATCTCCCCCTTTTTTATTTATTTATAATGGCTGAGATCGTGCCTGTCTTAGGTTGCCAATCCTCAGCACACATGCTTACCCGTCATCGGGTACTCTCCCTGGTCGAAGAGCCCCTGTCTTAGGTTGCTATGGTGTGGGATCAGTCTTACCTGTCTTTGACTACCGATCTAGCATACTTAGCCATATCTGGGGGGAGGTACCAGCTTCAGGAGCCATCATGGCTTGAACCATGAGGTGTTATTGTCATTGATTGCGACGGACACAGCCACACACCCAACGTAACATTAGTACGTTAGCTGTGATTAAGAGAACAGCCATGGCACCAAGTCCTGCCCACTGTTTGAGGAACGAAACAGATTGCTGTAACATTTTTTTTTTCCACTCACTAACAAGTGCAATAGTTACTTTGGTAGAATTTATGGATATAATTTGAGCTCATAATTGCCTAGTTAAATTTTGAAATTGACGGTTCCAGGTACCATTAAGCATTCTTCCCAATTGTCGAGACAGATTGGCCGCTATTGACAAGTTATTGTAAGCTACGGGAGTAACACAAAGTCCCGCCATATTATGTATACATCCTGTTGAGATTATAGATTCTAAGACATCTATTTGTTCCTGTACTAGATCAACTCTTTGGTTTACAATAAGGATCCCAGCATGCAAATGTCCGTTAATTTGTTCTTGCGTAGCCAATGCTTCAGCAACCATTCCTGTGACGTTGTTGAGTGCAGCTGCTGTCTGTACTGACGTTGTCAACGCTACCGCGGCAGCAGTAGCAGTGGCGGCGGATGCTGCGATAGCTGCAATAATGGCTGCTGTTATTCCAAAGTCTCATTTATGTCGAAGCAGCACCGGCAGGTTGTCGGGGTTCACCTGTACTGGCATCGGGATATACGTCGGAATCTTGGCTATTACTGCCAAGTCTCCCACCGTGGCGTTCCAACATTCTGATAGCAGACAATTCTGGGACTCACAAGAGAGACTAGATGACTTGTTAATAGTAGAAGCATTAAAAACTATGAAGAGAAAGGGAGCTCTAACACAGACTGGCATTGGTGAGTAACTTATGTGCTTAGCTGAGGTGCAATCGCAAGTAACATTTGTTTCAAATCAAGAGCCTACGTGATAGTTGTACGTACAGTTACGCCATGTAGACCCATTAATAAAGTGAAGGCTTTCCAAGCCTGTACATGCCTGTGCAGCGATGCAGAGCAGCCACCTATCTAGAAGGTGAGCTGACGCGCCTTGCGCCGGGTCTTGGTAGGTATAATTATAGCCAAATAAGGTGGAGTTAGAGTAAGTGGGGATTTTAGGACTGAATGAGAATCCTGTTCCCACCCAAACTCCTGAGAGGCTACTATGGCAGCCACTCGTGCGGTGCAGCTCGCACAATAGCAGGCCTTGGTGCAGCAAGGTTTATACGGAGGAGGCCCCTCGTAAGGTGGCGCTGTTGGGGCTGGGCGCATATAGGATCTAAGTTATCTACCACTTCCGTCTCTGTTTGTAACTGCGCCATAGCTCCTTCTTCCGCTTTTAATTTCAGCTGCGCCATAACTTCCCCCTGCATTTTGAGCTGCGCCATAGCCTTCTTTAGCTTTTCCTCCCTTTTTGCAAGCTCCTTTTGCATCTTGCTCACCTTTTGACTTTTGGGCGATTTCCCTCCTCTGCTCTTTTCCAAAAACCAGGGAGCCGTTTGTCCCACTTCTCTCAAAAACAAACGAGCTGTTTTATTTTTTAAAAGAGTACCAATTGCTTTAAGGATATCAGAAAGCGGCCCCAGCATTTTATATGTGGCCATCTCGTTTCCCATACCGGAAAGCTTTACTCTCGTCCTTATCCTAGGAACTTTGCAGCCATCTCGTTTCCCATCCCGGAAAGCTTTACTCTCGTCCTTATCCTAGGAACTTTGCAGCCATCTCGTTTCCCATCCCGGAAAGCTTTCTACGCTCGTCCTCGACTTGAGGAACTTTCCCTGTCACTAGACAGAAATAGGTGCACTCTTTACCTGATCGTCGCCGACTCCGTGCGTCTCTCACGATGAGATTCCCGGGTTTCGGCACCACTTGTCGCTCTCGGCCCGCAAGAACGACTCAGAGACTCACGTAGCGGCGAACCTTCTTCTTTAATCGCTTTTTCTTCTCCTCCCCCTTTACCCTCGGCGCATGTGTTTTTATACAGGCAGTGTTACCCAATCACAATGCAGTGCTCATGCACCTCCCGCGAGAGTGGACCTAAATGAACAGCCAATCATATTCAGTCCCTTACGGCTCTTAGAGTAGGCCTCCTGTACCGGCTCCCAACAGTCCTGGGTGCCTATGGGCATGGCAAGCCACATATGCAGGCTCTTGGTCCAGTCTCTGAGAGGCATTACTTGAATAAGGTACTCACGCTGAGGGTCACAATGTGTGTTTGTGCCCAAGGCGGCCCTCACGCTTGGGCGTGGCCTCATGGGCCATGCCGTTTTCTCCTACACTGAAGGTTTGACTCACTGCCAGCAGCAAGGTTTCTTGCCAGGGGGAAGGAGGGGTTCTGACTTGTGCATCAGGTTCCCCCTTGTGCAGGGATTGGAGATAAGGTCTAGGTTCCGATGACTAATAACCCAGGTTGGGAATGGATGGTGGCCTAAGGCAGTGGCGGGTCCAATGTGCTGGGTGTGTAGCCAGCTGTGTCGGTGTCTGTTGGAAGGTCTGGGCTCAGGCTATTTTCGACAGAGCATCACTGTTTAAGGTAGCCTATGCAATTGGGGTGTTGCCGAGGGCCAAGCAGTTTGATCCTCATTTGGGGTTTCTGGGCAGCGCCATAGACAATGATTTTCTCCTGGGAGGCAGGCACAGTGCTTCATTGTGGCCCCAGAATTCCCAGTAGGGAGGGTTTGTGGGCCAGGAGTGTGAGGACGGAAGTCTGAAAACACAAGCTAGTGTGAGGATTGGAGCCAAGGGCAGAGCAGGCCCACTCTGCAGAGGCTGAATCAAAATCTCCTGCATCTGAAGTCAGGCTGAGGATCAGACGTTGGCTGAGGCTGGAGTATGTGTCCATGATGGCACCTTCATGAAGTGGGGGCCTCATGAGGCCAAGGAAGTTTTCCCACGCTGAGTTTGGAGGTTGCCCCAAACCAAAAGGTTTCCTTCTGCGGGACATTCGAGCCCTGTTGCATGGCTCCAGGACATACCATATGGAAGGACTGGAGAGCAGGGTTCGAAGGATGGATCCCTGTACAGCATGCCTCGCATTCCCATTGGCTATTAGCGACAAGATATGTTTGATCTGCTGCCTCTGGAACACGCGACCCAGGGCGCTGAGTTGAAATGGCCTCTCCTGAGGATGCGTCATAATGTGCGTTTGGGTCCATGGAGACCTTGGAATGTGCTGGTTGTTCAGTGGCCCTGCGGAACTCTCCTACCTGAAGTGTTTGATACATCCCAGTAAGAAAGCTGCCCATGTGGAGATGAGAGATGTTTGGTTTGGTGCCTCAGAAAAGCCCCATGTGCTGGTCTACGAAAACAGTCCTCTGAGAAAGGAAACATGGAAACCAAAGCTAAGGTTCAGATTAGGGCCTGGGGGCCTGTCCATTTCAACCTTCTGTCTCTGGGGACACTGTCTGAGAGGCTAAGTGGAGATAGTTGCTCCGCTGGTGTCAGAGAGCCCCTCTTAGTCCAGGGTGGCCTATACTATTGATGGCCTCAGGGACCTTGGAGCTTTTCCGTAACCTGTATGGTTGTGGTCAATGGATTGGGCACACTTTCCTTGGAGAGGGCAGGCACAATCTTTCGCTGTTTGGTCCAGAGGCCCTAGCCTGGATGTTGTGTGGGTCCAGGCTGTGGGCACAGAAGTCTGAATACACAAACTCAGCTTATGAGTGGCGCCTAGTGTATGGCAGGCCGGATGTACAGCCCGAGAGGGAGCTCCTGGGCCTCTGAAACAAGGGCGAGTGGGAGACGTTCCTTCAGGCTTTTGTCTCTGGATGTTGTGTCCGGGATAGCCGTGGATTGGAGCGGTGGCCTCAGGTACTGTGGACGAGTATCCCTCTCTGGGGATTTGTCCCAGCTCCCAAGAGTTTGGGGTCATTTTGTGGGAAGGGTGGAGTCGTGTTGTCTGGCTCATGGGTCTCTCCAAGAAAGCTATTCCAGAGCAGAGCTCCAGGTACGGGCGGGGCGACTGGAAAATTCAAACTGTGGTGAGGATTGGGTGCATAGGGGTTTGGCAAGCCCCATATGTGGGCTCTTGGTCCAGGCCCTGACAGGCCTTTCTTTGACATGGGGCTCATGCTGAGTGTCACAGTGTGAATTTGTGCCCAAGCAGCACTCAAGTTTGGGCGTGGCATCAGGGGCCATGAAGGTTTCTCCCACCCTGAAGGTGTGACTCCATGCCAAGAGCAAGCTTGACAGCCATGGGGAAGGAGGAGTTCTGTTTTGTGCTTGCTATACCCAGCTGTGTGGAGAATTGATATAATGTCTAGGTTCAGATATCTGAAAACCAAGGTTAGGATGAGGTGACGGCATAAGACCATGGCGTGTCCGAAGTGCTGGGTGTGCGGCCAGCTGTCTCCTTGTCTGTCTGGACGTCTGGGTTCAGGCTGTGTCAGGCAGAGCATGAGTGCCCAGAGCAGCCTATCCAGTTCGGGTACCGTCGACCCGAGCAGGTTGATCCTCATCTGGGTTTTATGGAGAGCCCCACAGGGAAACGTTTTTCTTCCGTTGGGCAGACACTGGGCTGGGTTTTGGTTCCGGAGTTCCTAGTCCGGAGGGCTTGTTTGCCAGGAGTGTGAGGAAGGAAGTCTGAAAACAGAAGCTAGCGTGAGGTTTGGGACCGAGGGCACGGCAGGCCCACACTGCAGAGGCTGAATCGAGATCTCCTGCACTGAGGTCATGTCAACTATGAGACGTGCCTCAGGCTAGAGTTCTTGTCCAGCATGGCCTCTTCCTGAAGGGTGTGGGGGCTTCATGAGGCTTGAAAATTTTGCCTATGATGGGATTTGTGAACTGCTCCAAAACTGAAGGTTACCTTCTGCACCACAGTCGAGTCCTATTGGATGGTTCCAAGAGGTCCCATATGGAAAGACTCGAGAGCAGGTGTCTAAGCATGGATGCCTGGGAACGCCACCTCATATTCCCACTGTTTAGTCAGGACAAATCAGGCTCAATCTGCAGGCTCCTTGGTGAGCTACCTAGAGGGGAGAGTTGAAATGGACTCTCCTGAAGATGAGTTCTACTGTGGCTTTGTGGCCTGGGAGACCTTGGAATGTGGAGGTGGCTCAGGGACTCTGCAGGGTTTTCCAAACTGAGGTGTTTGACACAGCTCCAACAAGGAAGCTTCCCATGTGGAGACAAGAGGAGTTCTGTTCAGTGCCTCAGGAAAGCCCCATATCCTGTTCTTCGAACCAAAGCCTCTGAGTAGTAACACCTGGAACCCAAAGCAAGAGTTGAGATTAGGGCCTAAGGGCCTGTCCGGCTCAACCTTCTATCTCTGTTGACATCTGTGTGCATGCATTCGTGGAGGTAGCTGCTCAGCTTGTGTCCGAATGCCCCTGTGTGTCCAGGGAGGCTCCCAGTAGTGGGATGTCCTCGGGGGCCTTGAGGTTTCTCATATTCTGGAGGTGTGTGGCCAAAGGAATGGACACAGTTTCCCAGGAGAGAGCAGGCACGGTCCTGTGGTATGGCTCCAGAGGACCCAGTTTAGAGGCTGTGTTTGCCAGGGCTGTGGGGACTGATGTCTGAAAGAGCAAACTTGGCTCAGGTAGGGGCCAAGGTAATGGCAGGCTTGATCTCCAGTCCGTGAGGGGAGATCCTCTGGATATCAAAGGAGGGCAAGTGGGAGGCAGTTGCTCAGGCTTTTGTCTCTGGGTGTTGCGTTCACAGTGTCCGGTCACTGTAGGGGTTGCCTCAGGGTCCGAGGAAGAGCCTTCCTCTCGGGGGATTTTCCAACCTCCCAAGGGTTTGGGTTCATTCTGTGGTAAGTGAAGAGTACTGTTTTCTGCCACAGAGGACCTCCCAGGAGAGGGACTCTAGAGCACAGCAGTGGGTTCCCTCAACTGGAATACACACCATCTAGTTAGTCCTGGGTGACTATGGGCATGGCAAGGACTATATGCAGGATCTTCGTCCCGAACCTGGCAGGCCTTTCTTTGTCATTGGGCTCATGCTAGGGTCACAGTGTGAATTTGTGCCCAAGCAGCACTCATGTTTGGGCGTGGCATCAGGGGCCATGAAGGGTTCCCCACGTGAAGGTGTGACTCCATGCGAAGAACAAGCATTACAGCATTGTGGAAGGCAGAGTTCTGATTGTGATTCCGATACTCAAACTCAGCTTTGGGGACATCGGTATGGCAGGCCCAATCTACAAACCATGAGAAGAACTCATGAAGATTTGAATATAGAGTGAGTCTGAGGCGCTTGCTCAGGCATTTGTCTCTGGAATTTGTAACAGCGATCTCCGTGGAATGTAGGGGATGCCTCTTGGGCCATGGACGAATCTACCTCTATAATGATTTCGCCCGATTCCCAATTATTTTTCGTCAATCTTTGGGATGGGAAGCATCCTTTCAGTTATGTTACCTCAGGTGTCCCACGAAAAGAGGAATTCCAAAGCAAAGCCGTGGGGAAGACTGAAGGGACCACCTGAACTATGGTTAAAAATTGGGGCCTAGGGGCATGGCAATCCCAATATGCTATCTCTTCATCCAGCCACTGAGAGGCCTTACTTGAAGACTTTGGTAAGGCTGAGGGTCACAATGTGTGTTTGTGACCAATGTAGCCTGCGAGCATGGAGGGGCCTCATGGGCAACACTGGATTCAACTACACTGAAAGTTGGACAACATGCCAACCACAAGGTTTCTTGCCATGGGGAAGGAGTTCTGATTTCTGTATCACCTTCAACCCTGGGCAGTGATTGGAGATAAGGTCTAGAATCTAAAGCCTGAAAACCGAGGTTGGGAAGAGATGACAACCTAAGGCCATGGCGGTTCGATGTGCTCAGTGTGCGGCAAGCTGTCTGGTTGGGGCCAGGAAGTCCAGGCTCAGGCTGTGTCAGTAAGGGCATTAGTGCCCTGGTCAGCCTATATGTTCAGGGTACAGCCAAGGTAGGTGCAGGTTGATCCTCACTTGGGGTTACTGGGTAGCCCCAGAGGGCAATGTTTTTCTCCAGGAGGGCAGGCAGAGTGCTGCATTGTAGTTCTGGATTGCCAAACTGGAGGGCTTGTGGGCCAGTAGTCTGAGGACAGAAGTCTGAGAACACAAGCTCGGCTTAGGTTTCTGGTGGAGGACATGGCAGGCAGAATCTACAGACCTGAATCGAGATCTCGTGCATCTGAAGTCAGGGCGAGGATCAGACGATCGCTCAGGTTGGAGTTTCTGTCACTTATGGCCCCTTCATGAAGGGGGAGCATCACAAGGCCATGGGGGTTGTCCCACGATGGGATTTGTGAGAAGCTCCAAACTGCAAAGTGTCTTCTGCAGGACAATTGAGACCTGTTGTTTGGCTCCAGGCCAATGATTCTGAGCAGGGTTCTAAGGATGGATGGCTGGGTAGCCCACCTCGCATTCCAATTGTCTCCTAGCAACAAGACAGGTTAGATCTGCTGGATCTGGGGGAGCAACCGAGGAGGCTGAGTTGAAATGGACTCTCCTGGGGTTGGGTCCTAGCGTGCTTTTGTGTGTATGGAGACCTTGGAATAAAGCAGTGGCACTGGGGCCCTGACGGGTTCTCCAAATTGAGGCTTTGACAGAGCTCCAACGTGCTAGTTTCCCATTTGTAGATGAGATTTTTTCTGATGGGTGCATCAAGAAAAAGCCATTGCTGGTTTTGAAATCCAGGCGTCTGAGGAGAGATCCTGGAAACCAAAGCAATGGATCTGATTAGTGCCTAGGGGCCTGTTCTTTCCTTTTTACCTCTGGGGACATCTGTCTATGGGTCTGAGTGCAGGTAGTTGCTCAGTTGGGCTCAGATTGCCCCTGTTTTTCCTGGGAAGCCACCACTATTGAGATGGATCAGGGACTTTGGAGGTTTATCCTATTAGAAGGGTTGTGGACATTGGAATGGGCACACACAATTCCCTTGGAGAGGGCAAGTACAGTCCTCAGGTTTGGCTCCAGGGGCCTGTAGGTTGTGTAGGCCAGGGCTGTTTGGTCAGTTCTCTGAAAACACAAACTCGGCTTATGTTTCGGGTCATATGTATGGCAGGACTGATATACAGGTCATGAGGAGAACTCTTCGGGATTTGAAAGAAGGGCGAGTGTGAGGCTCCTGCTCAAGTTTTTGTCTCTGGATATCGTGTCACTCATGGTCGTGGAATTTCTGTGTGACTTCATGGGAAATGGACGAGTCTTACTCTCTGGTGGTTTGGCCCCGTCCAAAGAGTTTGGGGTCATTCTGTGGGCTGGAAGAAGTCCGTTTTTTTATTATTCTTGTTTTTTTCTTTTTTATCCTCAGGTGTCCCAACAAATGAGGGATTCCAGAGTAGAGCCCTGGGGAGGGGCGACTGGACCATCAGAAATTTGGTTAAAAATTGGGGCCTAGGGACATGTCAAGCCCATTATGACATCTAATGGTCCAGCAACTGAGAGGACTTACTAGAGGAAAGGACTCATGCTGAGGGTCACAATGCGTGTGTATGCCCTCGTCGCACTCAAGAATGGGCGGGGCCTCAGGGTGAATGCTGGTTTCTCCTACACTGAACGTTGGACAACGTGCCAACCACAGGGTTCTTGCCATGGGTAAGGAAGAGTTCTGATTTCTGCATCACACTCACCCCTGGGAAGTGATTGGAGATAAGGTCTCGGTTCTAAAGCCTGAAAACTGAGGTAGGGAAGAGATGATGACCTAAGGCCATGGCGGGTTTTATGTGCTCAGTGTGCGGTCAGCTTTCTGGGTGTTGGTCAGGAGTCCGGGCTCAGGTTGTGTTCGACAGTGAATTAGTGCCCAGGTTAGACTATATAATTTGGGTAAAGTCGAGTGCTGTGTAGGTTTACCCTCATTTAAGGTGCCTGGGCAGCTCATGAGGCAATAATTTTTTTTCTAGAGGGCAGGCTGAGTGCTCCATTGTGGGTCCGGAATTGTCAAACTTGAGGGCTTCGGGGCCAGGAGTGTGAGGACAGAAGTCTTAGAAGACAAGCTAGACTTGGGTTTCAGGGCGAGGGCACGGCAGGTACCCCCTGCAGATCTGAACCAATATCTCATGCATCTGATGTCAGGGCGAGGATCAGACGTTGGCTCAGGGTGGAGTTTCTGAGCATGACGGCCGCTTCATGAAGGGAGCGGAATCTCGAGGCCATTGAGGTTTTCCCACGTTGGGTGTTGTGGGATGCCCCCTTCATGGATTCCTTCTGCGGGACAATTGAGACCTGTTGGACAGCTCCAGGACATCCCATATGGAATGACTCCAGTGCACCGTTCGCGGATGGATGCCTGGGAAGCCCGCCTCGCATTCCAATTGTCTCCTAGCAACAAGACAGTTTAGATCTGATGGCTCTGCGGGAGCAACTGGGGTGGCTGAGTTGAAATGGACTTTCCTGAGGATGGGTGCTAATGTCTTTTGTGTCCATGAGGGCCTTGGAATGGGGCGGTGGCACCGGGACCCTGAAGTACTCTCCTAAGCTTTGGACATGGCTCCCATGCACAGGATTCCTTGTGGAGACGAGATGAGTTCTGATGGGTGCCTCAGGAAAACCCCTATGCTCGTATTGGAATCAGGCTTTTGAGGACACATTCCTGTAACCCAAAACAATGGATCCTATTATGGCCTAGGGTCCTGTCTGGTTCAATCTTCTTCTCTGGGTATATCGATCTATGGTATGAGTGGAGGTCGATTATCAGCTGGTGTCAGACACCCCTTGTTTGTTCCGGGCGACCTACACTATTGGGATGGCCTCAGGGACTTTGGAGGTTTCTCCTAATTTGTACGATTTTGGACCATGGAATGGGCAGAATTCCCATGGATTGGTATGCACAGACCTAATGTGTGGCTCCAGGGGCCCAGCCTGGAGGGTGTGTGGCCCAAGACTTTGAGGACAGAAGTCTGAAAACAGAAACTCAGCTTAGGATTGGGGACGTAGGTATGGCAGGCCCGATCTACAAACCATGAGAAGAACTCTTCAGGATATGAAGGAAGTGCGAGTCTGAGGCGCTTGCTCAGGCTTTTGTCTCTGGATTTTGTATCAGCGATGGCCGTGGAATGTCGGGGCGGCCTCATGGCCATGGACGAATCTTCCTCACTGAGGATTTGGCCCGATTCCCAATTGCTTTTCGTCAATCTGTGGGATGGGAGGACTCATTTCAGTTTTGTTACCTCAGGTGTCCCACCGAAAGAGGAATTCCAAAGCAAAGCCGTGGGGAAGACTGAAGTGACAACCCGAACTATGGTTAAAAATTGGGGCCTAGGGGCATGGCAAGCCCAATATGATATCTCTTCATCCAGCCACTGAGTGGCCTTACTTGAGGATTGAGCTCGGCCTGAGGGTCACAATGTGTGTTTGTGACCAATGTGGCCCGCAAGCATGGGCGAGGCCTCATGGGCCACACTGGTTTCAACTACACTGAACGTTGGACACCATGCCAACCACAAGGTTTCTTGCCATGGGGAAGGAGTTCTGATTTCTGCATCACCTTCAACCCTGGGCAATGATTGGAGATAAGGTCTAGGTTCTGAAACCTGAAAACCGAGGGTGGGAAGAGATGACGACCTAAGGCCATGGCGGCTCGATGTGCTCAGTGTGCGGCCAGCTGTCTGGGAGGGGCCAGGGGGTCCAGGCTCAGGCTGTCTCAGAAAGGGCATTAGTGCCCTGGTCAGCCTATGTATTTGGGGTACAGCCAAGGTCGGTGCAGTTTGATCCTCATTTGGGGTTACTGGGTAGCCCCAGTGGACAATGTTTTTCTTCTGGAGGGCCGGCAGAGTGCTGCATTGTAGTTCTGGATTGCCAAACTGGAGGGCTTGTGGGCCAGTAGTCTGACGACAAAAGTTTGAGAACACAAGCTCGGCTTAGGTTCCTGGGTGAGGCCATGGCAGGCACAATCTACAGACCTGAATCTAGATCTCGTGCATCTGATGTCAGGGCGAGGATCAGACGATCGCTCAGGTTGGAGTTTCTGTCCCTGATGGCCCCTTCATAAATGGGGGGGCATCACGAGGCCATGGGGGTTTTCCCACGATGGGAGTTGTGAGAAGCTCCAAACTGCAGAGAGTCTTCTGCAGGACAATTGAGACCTGTTGTTTGGCTCCAGGCCAATGATTCTGAGCAGGCTTCTAAGGATGGATGGCTGGGTAGCCTACCTCGCATTCCAATTGTCTCCTAGCAACAAGACAGTTTAGATATCCTGGATCTGTGGGGAGCAACCGAGGACGCTGAGTTGAAATGGACACCCCTGGGGATGGGTCCTAATGTGCTTTTGTGTCTATGGAGACCTTGGAATGAAGCGGAGGCACTGGGGCCCTAAAGGGTTCTCCTAAACAGAGGCTTTGACACAGCCCCAACGTGCAAGTTTCCCATGTGTAGATGAGATGTTTTCTGATGTGTGGGTCAAGAAACAGCTATATGCTGCTTTTGAAATCCAGGCCTCTGAGGAGAGATGCCTGGAAACCAAAGCAATGGATCTGATTAGTGCCTAGTTGCCTGTTCTTTCCTTTTTACCTCTGGGGACATCAGTCTATGGGTCTGAGTGCAGGTAGATGCTCAGTTGGGCTCAGATTGCCCCTGTTTTTTCTGGGAAGTCACCACTATTGAGATGGATCAGGGACTTTCGAGGTTTATCCTATTAGAAGGGTTGTGGCCATTGGAATGGGCACACACAATTCCCTTGGAGAGGGCAAGTACAGTCCTCAGGTTTGGCTCCAGGGGCCTGAGCCTGTAGGTTGTGTAGGCCTGGGCTGTTTGGACAGTTGTCTGAAAACACACACCCTCCAGGCTAGGGCCCCTGGAACCACACCTCAGGATTGTTCCTTCCCTCTCAAAGGGAATTCTTCATATTCCATTGGCCACAACCATATAAATCAGGAGAAATCTCCAATGTCCCTGGGACCATACCAATATTGTAGGCCGCTTGGAACAAACAGGGGTGATCTGACACTAGCTGAGCAACTAGCTCCACACCAACTCGGAGACAGATGTCCCCAGAGAAGAACATTGAACTGGACAGGCCCCTAGGCCTTAATCAGATCCATTGCTTTGGTTTCCAGGCATCTCTTCTCAGAGGCCTGGTTTCCAATACCAGCCTATGGGGTTTCCAGAGGCCCCTTCAGAGCAAGTCTTGTCTGCACATTGGAAACTTGGTCGTGGAGCTATGTCAGAACCTCAGAGGCCTGGTTTTCAATACCACCATATGGGGGTTTCCTGAGTCATCAGTCAGAACAAATGTCTTCTCCACATGGGAAACGTGCTCTTTCAAGCTGTGTCATAACCTCCGGCTAGGAAAATCCTTCAGGGCCCCGGTGCCACCACCTCATTCCAAGGTCTCCATGGACACAATCCCACATTAGGACCCATCTGCAGGAGAGTCTATTTCAACTCAGTGCCCTTGGGTGCTCCCCTAGAGCCAGCAGATCGAACCTATCTTGTCACTAGGAGACAATTGGAATATGAGGCGGGCTGGCTAGGCATCCATCTGTAGAAAACTACTCTGAAGTAATTCCATATGGGACGTCCTGGAGCCATCCAACAGGTCACAGCTGTCCTGCAGACGGAATCCTTGCGCTTTGGAGCACCTCACAACTCCCATCATGGGAAAAGCTCTGTGGCCTCGTGGTGCACCGTCCCCTTCATGAAAGAGCCATCTTGGACAGAAACTCCAACCTGAGCCAACGTCTAATCCTCGCCCTGACTTCAGATGCACGAAATCTTGATTCAACTCTGCAGAGTTTGCCTGCCGAAACCCCGCCCCGAAGCAAAACCTAGCTATTGTTCTCAGACTTCGTCCTCACACTCCGAGCCCACCAGCCCTCCAGTTAGGGAATTCTGGAGAGACACAATGCAGCACTCTGACTGCCCTCCAGAAGAGAAACGTTGTCCTATGGGGCTAACCAGAAACACCAAATGAGGATCAACCTGCATGCCACTTGACTCTACCCCAATTATACAGTTTCGCTTCGGCGTTAATGCCCTGTCTTGCACAGCCTGAGGTCTGAATTCCCAACCGACACCCAGACAGCTGGCTGTACACTGAGCACATCAGACCCTCCATGGCTTTAGGTCATCATCTCTTCCCAACCTTGGTTTTCAGGTTTCAGAACCTAGACCTTATATATACTCACTACCCAGGGGTGAACGTGATGCAGAAATGAAACTCCTTCTTCCTCAAGGCAAGAAACCTTGTGGTTGGCATGTTTTCCAACGTTCAGTGTAGGAGAATCCAGTGTAGCCCATGAGTCCCCGCCCATCCTTGAGAACCGCAATGGGCACAAACACATTGGGACCCTCAGTGTGAGCCCTGTCCTCAAGTAAAGCCTCTCAGGGGCTGGACCAAGAACCCGCATTGCCATCCCTAGTCCCCCAATATTAATGAGAGGTTGAGAGGTCTAGTCACCCCTATTCAGGTCTCTGCTCTGGAACCCCTGAGGAAAAAAATATCGAAGGGTCTCCTCCATCCCCTGAATGAGCCCCAAAACTTGGGATCTGACCAAATCTTAAAAGAGAAAGAATCATCCATGGCCAAAGAGGCCATCCCGTCATTCCATGGCCACCATTGACACAAAATCTAGAGACAAAAGCCTGGAGATATGCCTCACACTTGCCCTTTGTTCATAGCCTGAAAAATTCTCCTCACAGGCCTGTCATACCTACGTCCCCAAACCTAAGCTGAGTTTGGGTTTTCAGATTTCTGTCCCCACTGTCCTGGCCCACACACCCTCCAGGCTGGGGCCCCTGGAGCCATGCCTCAGGACTGTGCCTGCCTTCTCCAAGCAAATTCTGCCCATTCCATTGGCCACAACCCTAAAGATTAGGAGAACACTCCAACGTCCCTGAGGCCATCCCAATAGTGTTGGCCACTCAGGGCAAACAGGGTGATCTGTCCCAAGATGAGCAACTACCTCAACTCAGACCCATAGACAGATAACCCCAGAGAAGAAGATTGAACCGGACAGGCACCTAGGACCTAATCAGATCCATTGCTTTTGATTCCAGGCATCTCTCCTCAGAGGCCTGGTTTCCAATACCAGCATATGTGTTTTTCTGGAGGTACCAGTCTGAACAAATCTCATTTCCACATGGGAAACATGCATTTTGGAGCTGTGTCACAAACTCCAGTTAAGGGAAACCTTCAGGTCCCAGCAGCCAACACCCCATTCCAAGGTCTCCATGGACACAAACCCACATTATGACCCATCCGCAGGCGAGTCCATTTCAACACATCCCCTTTGGTTGCTCCCCAAAAGAAGCAGATCGAACCTGCCTTGTCACTAGGAGACAATAGGAATGTGAGGCGGGCACTCCAGGAATCCATCCTTAGAACCCTGCACTGCCGTGGTTCCGCATGGGACGTCCTGGAGCAATATGACCGGTCTCGACTGTCCTGTAGAAGGAATCCTTGCCGATTGGAGCAACATACAATGCCAATAGTGGGAAAGTCTCCATAGCCCCATGATGCCCCCCACCATCATGAAGGGGCCATCCTGAACAGAAACTTCAACCTGAGCCTACGTCTGATCCTCGCCCTGACTTCAGATGCATGAGATTTAGATTTAGCTCTACAGAGTGTGCCTGCCATGATCTTGACCCAAAACCTAAGCCTAGCTTGTGTTCTCACACTTCCTTCCTCACAATTCTGGCCCACAAGCCCTCCAGTGTGAGAATTCCGTCGCCACAATGCAGCACTCTTTCTTCCCTCCAGAAGAAAAACGTTGCCCCTGGGGCTACCCAGAAACGCCAAATGAGGATCAACCTGCATGCCACTCAACTTTACTCCAATTATACAGTCTAAGCTTGGCACTAATGCCCTGTCTGACACAGCCTGAGCCTGGACCTCCTGGATGACACCCAGAAAGGTGGTGTCACACCTAAGGACTGTGCCAGTGCTCTCCAAGGGAACTCTGCCCGTTTCATTTGCCACAACCTTACAGATTAGGAGAAACCTCCAATTCCCAAGACCAGCCCAATAGTGTTGGCCTCCCCCAACAAACATGGGTGATCTGACACAAGCTGAGCAGTGACCTCCATTCTGAATCTTAGACAGAGACACTCAGAGGAGAATATTGAAAAGGACAGGCCCCTAGACCGTAATCAGATCCATTGCTTTGGATTCCAGGCATTGTTCCCCAGATGCTTGGTTTCCAATACCAGGTTGTGGGGGTTTCAGAACAAATCTCGTCTCTACATGGGAAACTTGCTCTTTGGAGCTGCATCAAAACCTCAGGTTAGGAGAATTCTTCAGGGCAACAGAGCCACTGCCCCATTCCAAGGGATCCATGGACACAAATCCACATCGACTGATCCTCATGAGATTCCATTTCAATTCAGCCCCCTCGGTTGTTCCCCCAGTGACAGCAGATCAAATCCTCCTTTTCACTAGGACACAACTGGAATGCAAGTTGGACTGCCCAGGCATCCATCATTAGAACTGTGCTTTGGAGCATTTCTTATGGGACGTCCTTGATCCATCCAAAAGGTCGTGACTGTCCCGCTGACGGAATCCTTGTGGTTTGGAGCATCACACACTCACAAAGTTGGAAATCTTCCATGGTTTCCTGATGCCCCCCCCACCTTCATGAAGGGGACATCATGTACAGAAACTCCAACCTAAGCCAACATCTGATCCTCGCCCTGACTTCAGATGCACGAGATCTCATTTCAGGTCTGTAGAGTGTGCCTGCCATGTCACCGCTGCGAATTCAAAGCTGAACTTGTGTTCTCAGACTTCTGTCCTAAAACACCTGGCCCACAAGCCCTGAAGTTGGCAATTCTGGAGCCAGAATGCAGCACTCTGCCTGCCCTCCAGAAGAAAATCTTTGCCCTATGGGGCCAACCAGAAACCCCAAATGAGGACCAACCTTCACATCACTCGACTGTATCCCAATTATACAGACTAGCCTGGGGACTAATGCCCTGCCTGACACAGCCTGAGCCCAGACCTCATGATGGACACAGACATCTGGCCGCACACTAAGTGCATCGGACCCACCATGGCCTTAGGTCGTCATCTCTTACCAACCTCGGTTTTCAGGCTTCAGAATCTAGGCCTTATCTCTACTCACTGCCATGCCGTGAAGTGATGCAGAAATCAGAACTCCTCCTTCCCCATGACCAGAAACCCTGTGGTTGGCATGTTGTCCAACGTGCAGTGTAGGAGAAACCAGCATGGCCCATGAGGCCCCAGACATGCTTGAGGGCTACGATGGGCACAAACACACATTAGGATCCTAAGCATGATCCCTGGCCTCAAGTAAAGTCTCTCCGGGGATGGACCAAGAGCCCACATATGGAGATTACCATGCCCCTACTCCCCAAGCCATAACCAGTGCTTGAGAAGTCTAGTCACCCCTACTCAGATCTCTTCTCTAGAATCCCTCCTTGGTGGGACACATGAGGTTAAAAAAAAATAGAGAAAGGACTCCTACCGTCCAAAGAATGACCGCAAACACTTGGAATTGGGCCAAATTTACAGAGAGAAATACTCGTCCATGGCTGATGAGGCCATCCTGACATTCCACGGCCACCATTGACACAAAATCCGGAGACAAAAGCCTGAAAAAGCGCCACACACTCGCCCTTTGTTCAAAGCCTGAAAAATTCTCACGGTCTGTAGATCGGGCCTGCCATACCTATGTCCCCAAACCTAAGCCACGTTTGTGTTTTCAGACTTCTGTCTCCATTGTCCTGGCCCACACACCCTCAAGGCTTGGCCCCATGGAGCCACACCTCAGGACTGTGCCTGCCCTCTCCATGGGAATTCTGCTCATTCCTTTGGCACAACCTGACAGATTAGGAGAAACATCCGAAGTCCCCGAGGCCACCCCAATATTGTAGGATGTCCGGGACAAACAGGGACCATCTGCCACAAACTGAGCCACTACCTCCAATCAGACCTGTAGATAGATATCCATAGAAAAGAAGATTGAACAGGACAGGCACCTAGGCCCTAAACGGATCCATTGCTTTTGTTTTCACGTATCTCTCCTCAGAGGCCTGGATTCCAATACCAGCACATGGGGGTTTCTGGAGCTACCAATCAGAACAAATCGCATGCCACATGGGAATCATGCTATATGGAACTGTGTCAAAACCTCCAGTTAGGAGAAAATTTCACGTCACTGGAGCCACCGCCCCATTCCAATGTCTCAATGGACACAATCCCACATTATGACCCATCCTCAGGAGAGTCCATTTCAACTCAAACCTGGCGGTTGCTCACCCAGTGCCAGCAGATCAAACCTGCTTTGTCACTAGGAGACAATTGGAATGCGAGTTCGTTGCCCAGGTATCCGTTGTTAGAACTCTGCTCTGGAGAAATTCCTAATGGGGTGTCCTTGATCCATTCAACAGGTCTCAACTGTCCTGCAGAAGGAATCCTTGTGGTTTGCAGCATCACACACTCGCACCGTGGGAAAACCTCCATGGCCTCGTGATGCCTCCACCTTCAGGTAGAGGACATCATGGACAGAAACTCCCGTCTGATCCTCGCCCTGACTTCAGATGCATGAGATCTCAATTCAGCTCTGCAGAGTGTGCCTGCCTTGCCCTCGCCCCAAAACCTAAGCCAGCTCACGTTCTCAGACTTCCGTCCTCACACTCCTGGCCCACAAGCCTTCCACTTTGGGAATTCTGGAGACAAAATGCAGCACTCTGCCTGCCCTCCAGAAGAGAGACTTTGCCCTAGGGGTCTACCCAGAAACATCAAATGAGGATCAACCTGCAATTCTCTAGACTGTACCCCAATTATACAGTCTAGCCTGGGCACTAATGCCCTGTCTGACACAGCCTGATCCCAGACCTCGTGACCGACACCCAGACACCTGGCCTCACACTGAACACATCGAACATGCCATGGCCTTTGGTCATCATCTCTTCCCAACCTTGGTCTTCAGGCTTCAGAACCTAGACATTATCTCCACTCACAACTAAGTGATGTACGTGATGCAGAAATCAGAACTTCACCTTCCCCATGACCAGAAACCTTGTGGTTGGCATGTTGTCCAACGTTCAGTATATGAGAACCCAGCATGGCCAATGAGGCCTCAGACATGCTTGAGGGCTGCGATGGGCACAAACACACATTAGGACCCTAAGCATGAACCCTGGCCTCAAGTAAAGCCTCTCCGGGGCTGGACCAAGAGCCTGCATATGGGACTTGCCATGCCCCTACTCCCCCAATCCTAGCCAGAGCTTGAGAAGTCTAGTCAACCTTATTCAGAGCTCTTTTCTGGAATCCCTCTTTGGTGGGACACATAAGGTAAAAAAAAAAAAAAAAAAAAACCAAGATAAAGAAAAAAAAAAAGTAAGGACTCCTACCATCCAAAGAATGACCCCAAACACTTGGAACACTTGGAATTTGGCCAAATCCACAGAGAGAAATACTCGTCCATGGTCGATGAGGCCAGCCTGACATTCCACGGCCACCATTGACACAAAATCTGGAGACAAAAACCTGAAAAAGCGCCACACACTTGCCCTTTGTTCAGAGCCCCCAAAATTCTCAAGGTCTGTAGATCGGGCCTGCCATACCTATGTCCCCAAACCTAAGCTCCAACCTGAGCAAACGTCTGATATTCGCCCTGACTTCAGGTGCATGAGATCATGATTCAGCTCTGCAGAGTGTGCCTTCTGTGCCCTCACCCCAAAAACTAAGCCTAGCTTGTATTCTCAGACTACAGTCCTCACACCGCTGGCCCAAAAGCCCTACAGTTTGGCAATACTGGGGCCACAATGCAGCACTCTGCCTGCCCTTTCAGAGAAAAAACGTTGCCTTATGGAACTACCTAGAGACCCGAATGAGGATCAATTGAACGCCACTCGACTGCACCCCAAATATTCAGTCTACCCTGTCTAATGCCTTGTCTGACACAGCATGAGCCCACACCTCCAGACCTACGCTCAACAGTTGGCCGCACACTGAGCTCATTGGACCCAACAGGTCCTTAGGTCTTCATCTCTACACAACCTCGGTTTTCGGGTTTCAGAACCTAGACCTAAACTCCAATCACTGTCCAGGGGTTAACGTGATGCAGAAGTCAAAACTCTTCCTTCGCCATGGCCAGAAACTTTGTGGTTGGCATATTCTCCAACGTTCAGTGTCGGAGAATCCAGCGTGGCCCATGAGGCCCTTCCCATGCTTGAGGGCCTTGTTGGCACAAATAGGCATTGTGACCCTCAGCATGAGCCCTGTCCTCAAGGAAGGCCTCTCAGTGTCTGAATCAAGAGCCCACATATTGGACTTGCCATGCCCCTAGGCCCCCAAACTAAAACAGAGGTGAGGTTGTCCAGTTATCCCTCCCGAGGACTCTACTCTGGAATCCCTCCTTTATTGGGACACATGAGGTACAAAAAATAAAATAAAATAAAATAAAAAACAGAAAGGACTCCTCCCATCCAACAGAACATACACAAACTCTTGGGATGGGTCAAATCCTCAGAGAAGGAAAGCCGTCCACAACCCATGAGGCCACGCCAGCATTCCACCCACATTGTTGACACAAATCCAGAGACAAAATCTGAGCAAGCACCTCAAACTCACACTTTTTCATATCCTGAAGTGTTACCACGGTCTGTAGATTAGGCGTGCCATAACTATGTCCCCAATCCTAAGCGGAGTTTGTGTTTTCAGATTTTTGCTCCACAGGCCTGGCCCACACACCCTCAAGGTTGGGCCCCTAGAGCCAAACTCAGAACTTTGCCTGCCCTCTCCAGGGGATTTCTGCCCATTCCATTGACCACAACCCTATAGATTAGGAGAAACTCCAAAGTCCCGAGGCCATTCCAATATTATAGGTCGCCCAGGACAAACAGGGGCGATCTGACACAATCTGAGCAACTACCTCACCTCAGATACTTAGACACGTATCCCCAGCAAAGAGATTGAACCGGACAGGCACCTAGGCTCTAATCATATCCATTGCTTTTGTTTCCAGTCATCTCTCCTCAGAGGCCTGTTTTCCAATACCAGCATATGGGAGATTCCTTAGGCACTCATCAAAACAATTCTCTTCTCTAATTGGAAACATACTCTTTAGAGCTCCATCAAAACCTCCGGTTATGAACATCCCTCAAGGACCCGGATCAGACCCCATTCCAAGGTCTCCATGGACACAAATGCACATTATGACCCATCCTCAACTCACCCATTTCAACACACCCGATTCGGTTGCTCCAGTAGATCAGGCAGATCGAACTTGCCTTGGCTCTATGAGACACCTGGAATGGGAGGCAGGCTGCCCAGGCATCCATCCTTAGAACCCTGCTATGGATAACTTCCTTATGGGATGTCCTGGAGCCATCCACCGGTCTCACCTGTCCCACAGAAGGAATCATTGCGGTTTGGAGCATCTCACAATTCAAATCGTGGGAAAACCTCCATGTCCTCGTGACACCCTCCCCTTCATGAAGGGGCCGTTATGGACAGAAACTCCGAACTAAGCCAACGTCTGATCCTAGCTCTGTCTTCAGGTATACGGGATCCCGAATCATCTCTGCAGAGGGTGCCTGCCGTCCCTTCACCCCGAAATCTAAGTCTGGCTTGTGTTCTCAGAATTTTTTCCTCACACTCCTGGCCCACAAGCCTTCCAGTTTGGGAATTCTGGAGCCAGTATGTGACACTGTGTCTTCCCTCCAGAAGAAAAACGTTGCCCTCTGGGGCTACCCAGTAACCACAAATGAGTACCATCCTGCACGAAACTCGACTGCACCCCAATGATACAGTCTAGCCTGGGCACTAATTCCCTGTCTGCCACAGCTTGAGCCTGCACCTCCCAACCCACACTCAACAGCTGGCCGAACACTGAGCACATCAGACACACCATGGCCTTAGGGCTTCATCTCTTCCCAACCTCAGTTTTCAGGCTTCAGAACCTAGACCTTAAATCCAATCATAGTCCAGGAGTGAAAGTGTTGCAGAAATTAGAACTCCTTCTTCCCCATGGCCAGAAAACTTGTGGTTTCCATTGTGCAACGTTCAGTGTAGGAGAAACCAGCATGGTACATTAGGCCACGCCCTGACTTGAGGGGCTCCTTGAGCACAAAAACACATTGTGAAACTCAGTGTGAGACCTATCCTCAAGGAAGGCCTTTCAGTGTCTGGACCAAGAGCCCAAATATGGGGCTTGCCATGTTCTTAGGTCCCAATGTTAACCAGAGGTCTGGTTGTCCAGTCGCCCCTCCCCAGGACTCTGCTCTGGAATGCCTCTTTTGGTGGTCCACCTGAGGTAAAAAAAAAACAAAAAAAAAAACAACAACAACAGAAAGACCTCCTCCCTTCTGACAGAATGACCCCAAACTCTTGGGATCGGGTCAAATCCCCAGAAAGGGAGCCTCATCGATGGCCCATGAAGACCCCCCGACATTCCATGGCAATCGGTGACACCTTTCCAGAAAAAAAAAAAAAAAAAAGCATGAGCAAGCACCTCACATTCGCCCTTTGTTCATATCCCGAAGAGTTCTCCTCATGGTCTATAGATCGGGCCAGCCATACCTACATCCTCCAACCTGAGTGGAGTTTGTGTTTTCAGACTTTTATTCCAAATAGCCCTGGACCACACACGCTCCACACTTGGGTCCCTGGAGCCACACCTCAGACTGTGCTTCCCTTTCAAGGGAATTCTTCCCATTCAATTGGCCACAACCTTGCAAATGAGGAAAAACCTCCAACGTCACCGAGGCCATCCCAATAGTTTAGGCCGACCAGGACAAACAGGGGTGATCTCAAACCACCTGAGCAACTACCTCCACTCAGAAAACAGATGTCCCCAGAGAAAAATATTGAACCGGACAGTCCCGTTGGCCCTAATCAGATCCATTGCTTTGGTTTCCAGGCATCTCTCCTCAGAGGCCTCGTTTCCAATACCAGCATATGGTGGTTTCCTGAGGCACCAATAAGAACAAATCTCGTCTCCCCATGGAAAACTTGCTCATTGGAGCTTTGTCATAACCTCTGGTTAGGAGAATCCTTCAGGGCCCTGGTGCCACTGCCCCATACCAAGGTCTCCATGGCTCAATCCAACATTAAGACCATCCTCAGGAAAGTCCATTTCAACTCAGCCCCCTCTGTTGCTACCCCAAGCCAGCAGATCAAACGTTTCTTGTTGCTAGGAGACAATTGGAATGTGAGGCTGCTGCCCAGGCATCCATACGTAGAACCCTGTTCTGGAAAAATACCTTATAAGACGTCCTGGAGCCATCCAACAAATCTTAATTGTCCCACAGAAGGAATCCTTGCGGTTTGGAGCATCTCACAACTCCAATAGTGGCACAACCCCCATGGCCTCATAATCCCCCCTCTTCTTGAAGGGGCCAAAATGGAAAGAAACTCAAACCTGAGCCAAAGTCTGATCCTCGACCTAACTTCAGATGCATGAGATCTCAATTCACCTCTGCAGAGTGTGCCTGCCATACCCTTGCCCCGAAACCTAAGCCTAGCTTGTGTTCTCAGCTTCCGTCCTCACTCTCCTGGCCCAAAAGCCCTCCAGTTTGGGAATTCCGAAGCCACAATGCAGCACTCTGCCTGCCCTCAAGAAGAAAAACTTTGCCCTATGCTGCTAATAAGAAACCCCAAATGATTTTCTAATGCATGTCACTCGATGGTAAAGCAATTATACAGCGTACCCTGTATACTAATGCCCTGTCCGGCACAGCCTGAGACAAGACATCCCAAACGACACCCAGACAGCTGGCCCCAACCTGGACACATAGGACCCGCTATTGCTGTAGGTCGTCATCTCTTCCCAACCTCGGTTTTCAGGCTTCAGAACCTAGACCTTAAATCCAATCATAGTCCAGGAGTGAAAGTGTTGCAGAAATTAGAACTCCTTCTTCCCCATGGCCAGAAAACTTGTGGTTGCCATATTGTGCAATGTTCAGTGTAGGAGAAACCAGCATGGTACATTAGGCCACGCCCTTCCTTGAGGGGCTCCTTGGGCTCAAAAACACATTGTGAAACTCAGTGTGAGACCTATCCTCAAGGAAGGCCTCTCAGTGTCTGGACCAAAAGCCCACATATGGGGCTTGCCATGTTCTTAGGTCCCAATGTTAACCAGAGGTCTGGTTGTCCAGTTGCCCCCACCCACGACTCTGCTCTGGAATCCCTCTTTTGGTGGTCCACCTGAGGTAAAAAAAAAATAAAATAAAATAAAATAAACAAAAAATCCAGAAAGGCCTCCTCCCTTCCGACAGAATGACCCCAAACCCTTAGGATCGGGTTAAATCCCCAGAAAGGGAGCCTCATCGATGGCCCATGAGGACACCCCGACATTTCATGGCAATCGGTGACACATTTCCAGAAAAAAAAAAAAAAGCATGAGCAAGCACCTCACATTCGCCCTTTGTTCATATGCCGAAGAGTTCTCCTCACGGTCTATAGATCGGGCCGGCCATACCTACATCCCCCAACCTAAGTGGAATTTGTATTTTCAGACTTTTGTCCAAATAGCCCTGGACCACACACGCTCCACACTTGGGTCCCTGGAGCCACACCTCAGGACTGTGCTTCCCTTTCAAGGGAATTCTTCCCATTCCATTGGCCACAACCTTGCAAATTAGGAAAAACCTGCAAAGTCACCGAGGCCATCCCAATAGTGTAGGCCGCCCAGGACAAACAGGGGTGATCTAAAACCAGCTGAGCAACTACCTGCACTCAGACAAGAGATGTCGCCAGAAAAAAATATTGAACCGGACAGGCCCCTAGGCCGTAATCAGATCCATTGCCTTGGTTTCCAGTCATCTCTGCTCAGAGGCCTCGTTTCCAATACCAGCATATGGTGGTTTCCTGAGGCACCAATAAGAACAAATCTCGTCTCCCCATGGAAAACTTGCTCATTGGAGCTTTGTCATAACAGCTGGTTAGGAGAATCCTTCAGGGCCCTGGTGCCACTGCCAAATAACCAAGGTCTCCATGGACTCAAACCAACATTAAGTCCATCCTCAGGAAGATCCATTTCAACTCAGCCCCCTCTGTTGCTACCCCAGGACAGCAGATCAAACGTTTCTTGTTGCTAGGAGACAATTGGAATGTGAGGCTGGCTGCCCAGGCATCCATACTTACAACGCTGTTCTGGAAAAATACCTTATAAGACGTCCTGGAGCCATCCAACAAATCTTAATTGTCCCACAGAAGGAATCCTTGCGGTTTGGAGCATCTCACAACTCCAATAGTGGCAAAACCCCCATGGCCTCATAATCCCCCCTCTTCTTGAAGGGGCCACATGGACAGAAACTCAACCCTGAGGTAAGTCTAAACCTCGACCTGACTTCACCCGCATGAGATCTCAATTCAGCTCTGCAGAGTGTGCCTGCCATGTCCTTACCCCAAAACCTAAGCCTAGCTTGTGTTCTCAGCTTCTGTCCTCACTCTCCTGGCCCACAAGCCCTCCAGTTTGGGAATTCTGAAGCCACAATGCAGCATTCTGCCTGCCCTCCAGAAGAAAAACTTTGCCCTATGATGCTAAAAGAAACACCAAATGATTTTCTAGTGCATGCCACTCGATTGTAAAGCAATTATACAGCCCACCCTGTATACTAATGCCCTGTCTGGCACAGCCTGAGACAAGACATCCCAAACGACACCCAGAGAGCTGGCCCCAACCTGGACACATTGGACTCGCTACTGCTGTAGGTCGTCATCTCTTCCCAACCTCGGTTTTCAGTCTTTAGAACCTAGACCTTATCTCCAATCACTGCCCAGGGGTGAACGTGATGCAGAAATTAGAATTCCTCCTTCCCCATGGCCAGAAACCTTGTGGTTGGCATGTTGTCCAACGTTCAATTGGGAAAACCTGCATTGTCCGAAAGGCCACGCCAGTGCTTGAGGGCCGCCTAGGGCACAGATATGCATTGTGACCTGCAGCGTGAGTCCCGTATTAAAGTAACGCCTCTCAGTGGCTGGACCAAGATCCTGCATATGGGGCTTGTCATATCCATAGGCCCCCCAGGCTTAACCAGAGGGCGAGTATTCCAGTTGTCAGTACCCACTGCTATGCTCTAGAATCCTTCTACTGGGGGGACACATGAAGCAGAAAACAGGACACTTCCCTTCCCACAGAATGACCCCAAACTCTTGGGGGCTAGACAAACTACCAGAGAGGGATACTTCTACGACCAATGAGGCAACTCCTACATTAAACGGCCATTGTGGACAAAACATCCAGAGACAAAAGCATGAGCGACTGCCTCCCACTCACCCTTCTTTCATATCCAGAGGAGCTCCCCTCATGGACTGTAGATCAGGCCTGCCGTAACCTCGGCCCCAAACCTGAGCTGAGTTAGGGTTTTTGGATGTCTGTCTGCACAGCCATGGCCCACACAGCCTCCAGGCTGGGGTCTCTGGAGCCACACCACAGAACTGTGCCTGCTCTCTCCTAAGAAACTGCCCATTCCATTGGCCACAACTCTACAAAATAGTAGAAACCTCAAGGTCCCCAAGGACATCCCACTACCACAAGCCGCACTGGACAAATAGGGGCATTATGACACAAGCTGAGCAACTACAACCTCCATGCAGACTCACAGACAGATATCCGCAGAGACAGAAGATTGAACCAGACAGGCCCCTAGGCTCTATTATGAACTCTTGCTTTGGTGTCCAGGTATCACTCCTCAGAGGCCTGGGTTCGAAGACCAGCATACGGGGCTTTCCTGAGGCACCAGACAGAAGACCTCTCATCTCCACATGGGAAGCTTCCTTGTTGGGGTTGTGTCAAGCCCTTTGGGTTGGAGAATCCTGCAGAGTCCCTTAGCTACTGCCACATTCCAAGGTCTCCATGGCCACCAACCCACATTATGACTCATCCTCAGGAGAGTCCATTTAAACTCAGCCTTCTGGGTAGCTCACCCAAGAGCTTGCAGATTGAGCGTGCCTTGTCTCCACCAGGCAAAGGGAAGGTGAGTTGGCGTTTCTCGGCATCCATGCTTAGGCCCCTGCTCTCGAGACTTTCTGTATGGGGCATCCTGGAACCATCCAATAGTACTCGACTGTCCTGAAGAAGGAAACTTTGAAGTTTGGAGCAGCTCACAACTCCCAGCGTAGGGAAACCTCCCTGGCCTCATGACGCCACACCCCCTTCAGGAAGGGGCCGTCATGGACACAAACTCCAGCTTGAGGCAACATCTGATACTCGCCCTGACCTCACCTACAGGAGATCTCGATTCAGCCTCTGCAGAGTGGGCCTGCCATGCTCTTGGCCCCAAAACTCGTGCTAGCTTGTGTTTTCAGACTTCCTTCCTCACAATCCTGGCCACACCCCTCCAGTTTGGCAATTCTGGAGACACAATGCAGCACTCTGCCTGCCCTCCAGAAGAAAAATGTTGCCCTATAGGGCTAACTGGAAACACCAAATGAGTAACAACCTGCATGCCACTCGACCATACCCCAATTATACAGTCTAGCCTGTGCACTAAAGCCCTTTCTGACTCAGCCTGAGGGCAGACCTCCAGTCCAACACCCAGACAGCTGGCCGTACACAGAGCATATCACACCCACAATGGCTTTAGGCCATCATCTCTACCCAACCTCAGTTTTCACCTTCAGAACCTAGACCTTATCTCCACTCACTGCTCAGGAGTGAACGTGATGCAAGAATCAGTACTTCTCCTTCGCCTTGGCAAGAAACCTAGTGGTTGGCATGTTGTCCAATGTTCATTGTAGGAGAAAGCAGCATGGACTATGAGGCCCCACCTATCCCTGAGGGCCACAATGTGCACAAACACACATTGTGACCCTCAGCGTGAGCCCTATCCTCATGTAAAGCCTCTTAGTGACTGGAACAACAGCCCACATATGGGGCTTGCCAAGCTCCTAGTCCCCCAATCTCAACCAGAGTTCGAGATGTTTAGTCACCCCTACTCAGGGCTCTACTCTGGAATCCCTCTTTGGTGGGACAACTGAGGTAAAAAAAAAAAAATACATAAAGGACTCTTCCCATCCACAGAATGGTCCCAACCACTTGGGATCAGGCCAAATCACCAGAGAAAGAATTGTCCATGGCCCTTGAGGACACCCCGACATTCCACGGCCACCATTGACACAAAATCCAGAGACAAATGCCTGAGCAAGCGCCACATACGCCCTATGTTCATAGCCCGGAAAATTCGCACGGTCTGTAGATCGAGCCTTCATACATACATCCCCAAACCTAAGCTGAGTTTGTGTTTTCAGACTTCTGTCCCCACAGTCCTGGCCCACACACCATCCAAGTTGGGGCCCCTGGAGCCACACCTCAGGACTGTGGCTTCCCTCTCCAGGGGAATTCTGCCATTTCCATTGGCCACAACCCTATAGATTAGGAGTATCCTCCAATCTCCCCGAGGCCATCCGAATAGTGTTGGCTGCCCAGGACACACAGGGATGATCTTTCACAAGTTAGGAAAATACCTCCACTCAGACCCAGAGACAGATATCCCCAGAGAATAAGATTGAACTGGACAGGCACTTAGGCCCTAATCAGATCCATTGCTTTTGATTCCAGTCATCTCTTCTCAGAGGCCTGGTTTCCAAAACCAGCATATGGGAGATTAATTAGGCACTCATCAAAACAATTCTCTTCTCTACATAGGAAACATACTCTTTAGAGCTCCATCAAAACCTCCGTTATGAACAACACTCAAGGCCCGGATCAAACACCCCATTCCAATGTCTACATGGACACAAATACACATTATGACCCATCCTCAACTCACCCGTTCAACACACCCGCCTCGGTTGCTACCCTGGATGCAGCAAATCGAACTTGCCCTGGCTCTATGAGACACCTGGAATGGGAGGCAGGCTGCCCAGGCATCCATCCTTAGAACCCTGCTATGGATAACTTCCTTATGGGATGTCTGGGAGCCATCCAACAGGTCTCACCTGTCCCACAGAAGGAATCATTGCGGTTTGGACCATCTCACAATTCCCATCGTGGGAAAACCTCCATGTCCTCGTGACACCCTCCCCTTCATGAAGGGGCCGTCATGGACAGAAACTCCGACCTAAGCCAACGTCTGATCCTAGCTCTTTCTTCAGGTATACAGGATCTCGAATCATCTCTGCAGAGGGTGCCTGCCTTCCCCTCACCCCGAAATCTAAGTCTGGCTTGTGTTCTCAGAATTTTTTCCTCACACTCCTGGCCCACAAGCCTTCCAGTTTGGGAATTCTGGAGCCACTATGTGGCACTGTGTCTTCCCTCCAAAGAAAAACGTTGCCCTCTGGGGCTACCCAGTAACCACAAATGAGTACCATCCTGCACGAAACTCGACTGCACCCCAATAATACAGTCTAGCCTGGGCATTAATTCCCTGTCTGCCACAGCCTGAGCCTGCACCTCCTAACCCACACTCAACAGCTGGCTGAACACTGAGCACATCAGACACACCATGGCCTTAGGTCTTCATCTCTTCCCAACCTCAGTTTTCAGGCTTCAGAACCTAGACCTTAAATCCAATCACAGTCCAGGAGTGAAAGTGTTGCAGAAATTAGAACTCCATCTTCCCCATGGCCAGAAAACTTGTGGTTACCATATTGTGCAACGTTCAGTGTAGGAGAAACCAGCATGGTACATTAGGCCACGCCCTGCATTGAGGGGCTCCTTGGGCACAAAAACACATTGTGAAACTCAGTGTGAGACCTATCCTCAAGGAAGGCCTCTCAGTGTCTGGACCAAGAGCCCACATATGGGGCTTGCCATGTTCTTAGGTCCCAATGTTAACCAGAGGTCTGGTTGTCCAGTTGCCCCAACCCACGACTCTGCTCTGGAATCCCTCTTTTGGTAGTCCACCTGAGGTAAAAAAAAAAACAAAAACAAAAACAAAAAAAAATAGACAAAAAAAAACAGAAAGACTTCCTTTCTTCCGACAGAATGAACCCAAACTCTTGGGAACGGGTCAAATCCCCAGAAAGGGAGCCTCATCGATGGTACATGAGGACACCACGACATTCCATGGCATTCGGTGACACATTTCCAGAAAAAAAAAAAAAAGCATGAGAGCATCTCACATTCGCCCTTTTTTTATATCCCGAGGAGTTCTCCTCACGGTCTATAAATCGAGCCGGCCATACCTACATCCTCCAAACTAAGTGGAGTTTGTGTTTTCAGACTTTTGTCCAAATAGCCCTGGACCACACACGCTCGACACTTGGGTCCCTGGAGCCTCACCTCAGGACTGTGCTTCCCTTTCAAGGGAATTCTTCCCATTCCATTGGCCACAAACTTGCAAATGAGGAAAAACCACCAAAGTCACCGAGGCCATCCCAATATTGTAGGCCGCCCAGGACAAACAGGGGTGATCTCAAACCAGCTGAGCAACTACCTCCACTCAGACATCAGATGTCACCAGAGAAGAATATTGAACCGGACAGGCTCCTAGGCCCTAATCACATCCATTGCTTTGGTTTCCAGGCATCTCTGCTCAGAGGCCTCGTTTTCAATACCAGCATATGGTGGTTTCCTGAGGCACCAATAAGAACAAATCTCGTCTCCCCATGGAAAACTTGCTCATTGGAGCTTTGTCATAACCTCTGGTTAGGAAAATCCTTCAGGGCCCTGGTGCCACTGCCCCATACCAAGGTCTCCATGGACTCAAACCAACATTAAGACCATCCTCAGGAAAGTCCATTTCAACTCAGCCCCCTCCTTTGCTACCCCAGGACAGCAGATCAAACGTTTCTCATTGCTAGGAGACAATGGGAATGTGAGGCTGCTGCCCAGGCATCCATACGTAGAACCCTGTTATGAAAAAATACCTTATAAGACGTCCTGGAGACATCCAACAACTCTTAATTGTCCCAAAGAAGGAATCCTTGCGGTTTGGAGCATCTCACAACTCCAATAGTTGCAAAACACCCATGGCCTCATAATCCCCCCTCTTCTTGAAGGGGCCAACATGGACTGTGATTGAATTTAAGGTCTAGGTTCTGAAGCCTGAAAACTGAGGTTGGGAAGAGATGAAGACCTAAGGCCATGGTGTGTCTGATGTGCTCAGTGTTCGGCCAGCTGTTGAGTGTGGGTTGGGAGGTGCAGGCTCAGGCTGTGGCAGACAGGGAATTAATGCCCAGGCTAGAATGTATCATTGGGGTGCAGTCGAGTTTCGTGCAGGATGGTACTCATTTGTGGTTACTGGGTAGCCCCAAAGGGCAACGTTTTTCTTCTGGAGGGAAGACACAGTGCCACATAGTGGCTCCAGAATTCCCAAACTGGAAGGCTTGTGGGCCAGGAGTGTGAGGAAAAAATTCTGAGAACACAAGCCAGACTAAATTTCGGGGTGAGGGGACGGCAGGCACCCTCTGCAGAGATGATTCGAGATCCCGTATACCTGAAAACAGAGCTAGGATCAGAAGTTGGCTTAGGTCGGAGTTTCTGTCCATGACGGCCCCTTCATGAAGGGGAGGGTGTCACGAGGACATGGAGGTTTTCCCACGATGGGAATTGTGAGATGCTGCAAACCGCAATGATTCCTTTTGTGGGGCAGTCGAGACCTGTTGGATGGCTACAGGACATCCCATAAGGAAGTTATCCAGAGCAGGGTTCTAAGGATGGATGCCTGGGCAGCCTGCCTCCCATTCCAGCTGTCTCATAGAGCCAAGGCAAGTTCGATCTGCTGGATCTAAGGGAGCAACCGAGGTGGGTGTGTTGAAATGGGTGAGTTGAGGATGGGTCATAATGTGCATTTGTGTCCATGTTGACCTTGGAATTCGGTGCTTGATCCGGGGCCTTGAGGGATGTTCATAACCGGAGGTTTTGATGGAGCTCTAAAGAGTATGTTTTCTATGTAGAGAAGAGAATTGTTTTGATGAGTGCCTAAGGAATCTCCCATATGCTGGTATTGCAAACCAGGCCTCTGAGGTGAGATGACTGGAATCAAAAGCAATGGATCTGATTAGGGCCTAAGTGCCTGTCCAGTTCAATCTTATTCTATGGGGATATCTGTCTCTGGGTCTGAGTGGAGGTAGTTTCCTAACTTGTGAGAGATCATCCCTGTTTGTCCTGGGCAGCCAACACTATTCGGATGGCCTCGGGGAGATTGGAGGATACTCCTAATCTATAGGGTTGTGGCCAATGGAAATGGCAGAATTCCCCTGGAGAGGGAAGCCACAGTCCTGAGGTGTGGCTCCAGGGGCCCCAACTTGGATGGTGTGTGGGCCAGGACTGTGGGGACAGAAGTCTGAAAACACAAACTCAGCTTAGGTTTGGGGATGTATGTATGAAGGCTCGATCTACAGACCGTGAGAATTTTCCGGGCTATGAACAAAGGGCGAGTATGTGGCGCTTCCTCAGGCTTTTGTCTCTGGATTTTGTATCAACGGTGGCCGCGGAATGTCGGGGTGTCCTCAAGGGCCATGGACAATTCTTTCTCTGATGATTTGGCCTGATCCCAAGTGGTTGGGATCATTCTGTGGATGGGAAGAGTCCTTTCTGTATTTTTTTTTTTTTTTTTACCTCAGATGTCCCACCAAAGAGGGATTCCAGAGTAGAGCCCTGAGTAGGGGTGACTAGACATCTCGAACTCTGGTTGAGATTGGGGGACTAGGGTCCTGGCAAGCCCCATATGTGGGCTGTTGTTCCAGTCACTAAGAGGCTTTACATGAGGATAGGGCTCACGCTGAGGGTCACAATGTGTGTTTGTGCACATTGTGGCTCTCAGGGATAGGTGGGGCCTCATAGACCATGCTGCTTTCTCCTACAATGAACATTGGACAACATGCCAACCACTAGGTTTCTTGCCAAGGCGAAGGAGAAGTTCTGATTCTTGCATCACGTTCACTCCTGAGCAGTGAGTGGAGATAAGGTCTAGGTTCTGAAGGTGAAAACTGCTGTTGGGTAGAGATGATGGCCTAAAGCCCTTGTGGGTGTGATATGCTCTGTGTACGGCCAGCTGTCTGGGTGTTGGACTGGAGGTCTGCCCTCAGGCTGTGTCAGACAGGGCTTTAGTGCACAGGCTAGACTGTATAATTGGGGTATGGTCGAGTGGCATGCAGGTTGTTACTCATTTGGCGTTTCTGGTTAGCCCTATAGGGCAACATTTTTCTTCTGGAGGGCAGGCAGAGTGCTGCATTGTGTCTCCAGAATTGCCAAACTGGAGGGGTGTGGCCAGGATTGTGAGGAAGGAAGTCTGGAAACACAAGCTAGCACGAGTTTTGGGGCCAAGAGCATGGCAGGCCCACTCTGCAGAGGCTGAATCGAGATATCCTGCAGGTGAGGTCAGGGCGAGTATCAGATGTTGCCTCAAGCTGGAATTTGTGTCAATGACGGCCCCTTCCTGAAGAGGGTGGGGGCGTCATGAGGCCAGGGAGGTTTCCCTACGCTGGGAGTTGTGAGCTGCTCCAAACTTCAAAGTTTCCTTCTTAAGGACAGTCGAGTACTATTGGATGGTTCCAGGATGCCCCATACAGAAAGACTCGAGAGCAGGGGCCTAAGCATGGATGCCGAGAAACGCCAACTCACCTTCCCTTTCCCTAGTGGAGACAAGGCACGCTCAATCTGCGGGCTCTTGGGTGAGCTACCCAGAAGGCTGAGTTTAAATGGACTCTCCTGAGGATGAGTCATAATGTGGGTTGGTGGCCATGGAGACCTTGGAATGTGGCAGTAGCTAAGGGACTCTGCAGGATTCTCCAACCCGAAGGGCTTGACACAACCCCAACAAGGAAGCTTCCCATGTGGAGATGAGAGGTCTTCTGTCTGGTGCCTCAGGAAAGCCCCGTATGCTGGTCTTCGAACCCAGGCCTCTGAGGAGTGATACCTGGACACCAAAGCAAGAGTTCATAATAGGGCCTAGGGGCCTCTCTGGTTCAATCTTCTGTCTCTGCGGATATCTGTCTGTGTGTCTGCATGGAGGTAGTAGTTGCTCAGCTTGTGTCATAATGCCCCTATTTGTCCAGTGCGGCTTGCGGTAGTGGGATGTCCTTGGGGACCTTGAGGTTTCTACTATTTTGTAGAGTTGTGGCCAATGGAATGGGCAGTTTCTTAGGAGACAGCAGGCACAGTTCTGTGGTGTGGCTCCAGAGACCCCAGCCTGGAGGCTGTGTGGGCCGTGGCTGTGCAGACAGACATCCAAAAACCCTAACTCAGTTCAGGTTTGGGGCCGAGGTTACGGCAGGCCTGATCTACAGTCCATGAGGGGAGCTCCTCTGGATATGAAAGAAGGGTGAGAGGGAGGCAGTCGCTCAGGCTTTTGTCTCTGGATGTTTTGTCCACAATGGCCGTTTAATGTAGGAGTTGCCTCATGGGTCGTAGAAGTCTCCCTCTCTGGTAGTTTGTCCAGCCCCCAAGAGTTTGGGGTCCTTCTGTGGGAAGGGAAGTGTCCTGTTTTCTGCTTCATGTGTCCCCCCTGTAGAGGGATTCTAGAGCATAGCAGTGGGTACTGACAACTGGAATACTCGCCCTCTGGTTAAGCCTGGGGGCCTATGGATATGACAAGCCCCATATGCAGGATCTTGGTCCAGCCACTGAGAGGCGTTACTTTAATACGGGACTCACGCTGCAGGTCACAATGCATGTCTGTGCCCTAGGCGGCCATCAAGCACTGGCGTGGCTTTTCAGACAATGCAGGTTTTCCCACATTGAACGTTGGACAACATGCCAACCACAAGGTTTCTGGCCATGGGGAAGGAGGAATTCTAATTTCTCCATCACGTTCACCCCTGGGCAGTGATTGGAGATAAGGTCTAGGTTCTGAAGCCTGAAAACCGAGGTTGGGAAGAGATGACGACCTACAGCCATAGAGGGTCCTATGTGTCCAGGTTGGGGCCAGCTGTCTGGGTGTCATTTGGGATGTCTTGTCTCAGGCTGTGCCAGACAGGGCATTAGTATACAGGGTGGGCTGTATAATTGCTTTACAATCGAGTGGCATACATTAGAAAATCATTTGGGGTTTCTTATTAGCAGCATAGGGCAAAGTTTTTCTTCTGGAGGGCAGGCAGCATGCTGCATTGTGGCTTCGGAACTCCCAAACTGGAGGGCTATGGGCCAGGACAGTGAGGATGGAAGTCTGAGAACACAAGCTAGGCTTAGGTTTCGGGGCAAGGACATGGCAGGCACACTCTGCAGAGCTGAATTGAGATCTCATGCGTCTGAAGTCAGGTCGAGGTTCAGACTTTGGCTCAGGTTTGAGTTTCTGTCCATGTTGGCCCCTTCAGGAAGGGGGGGGCATTATGAGGCCATGGGGGTTTTCCCACTATTGGAGTTGTGAGATGCTCCAAACCGCAAGGATTCCTTCTGTGGGACAATTAAGTTTGTTGGATGGCTCCAGGATGTCTTATAAGGTATTTTTCCAGAACAGCGTTCTAAGTATGGATGCCTGGGCAGCCAGCCTCACATTCCAATTGTCTCCTAGCAACAAGAAACGTTTGATCTGCTGGCTTGGGGTAGCAACAGAGGGGGCTGAGTTGAAATGGACTTTCCTGAGGATGGTCTTAATGTTGGATTGAGTCCATGGAGACCTTGGTATGGGGCAGTGGCACCAGGGCCCTGAAGGATTCTCCTAACCAGAGGTTATGACAAAGCTCCAATGAGCAAGTTTTCCATGGGGAGATGAGATTTGTTCTTATTGGTGCCTCAGGAAACCACCATATGCTGGTTTTGGAAACGAGGCCTCTGAGGAGAGATGCCTGGAAACCAAAGCAATGGATCTGATTAGGGCCTAGGGTCCTGTCCGGTTCAATATTCTTCTCTGGGGACATCTGTTGTCTGAGTGGAGGTAGTTGTTCAGCTGGTTTGAGATCACCCCTGTTTTTCCTGGGCGGCCTACACTATAGGGATGGCCTAGGTGACTTTGGAGGTTTTTCCTCATTTGCAAGGTTGTGGCCAATGGAATGGGAAGAATTCCCTTGAAAGGGAAGCACAGTCCTGAGGTGTGGCTCCAGGGACCCAAGTGTGGAGCGTGTGTGGTCCAGGGATATTTGGTCAAAAGTCTGAAAACACAAACTCCACTTAGGTTGGGGGATGTAAGTATGGCCGCCCGATCTATAGACCGTGAGGAGATCTCTTCGGCATATGAACAAAGTGCGTATGTGAGGTGCTTGCTCATGCTTTTTTTTTTTTTTTTTTTTCTGGAAATGTGTCACCGAGTGCCATGGAATGTCGGGGTGTCCTTATGGGCCATTGATGAGGCTCCCTTTCTGGGCATTTGACCAGATCCCAAGAGTTTGGGGTCATTCTGTCGTAAGGGAGGAGGCCTTTCTGGTTTTTTTTGTTTATTTTTATTTATTTATTTATTTTTTTACCTCAGGTGGACCACCAAAAGAGGGATTCCAGAACAGAGTCGTGGGTGGGGGCAACTGGACAACCAGACCTCTGGTTAACATTGGGACCTAAGAACATGGCAAGCCCCATATGTGGGCTCTTGGTCCAGACACTGAGAGGCCTTCCTTGAGGATAGGTCTCGCACTGAGTTTCACAATGTGTTTTTGTTCCCAAGGAGCCCCTCAAGTCAGGGCGTGGCCTAATGTAACATGCTGGTTTCTCCTACACTGAACGTTGCACAATATGGCAACCACAAGTTTTCTGGCCATGGGGAAGAAGGAGTTCTATTTTCTGCAACTCTTTCACTCCTGGACTGTGACTGGATTTAAGGTCTAGGTTCTGAAGCCTGAAAACTGAGGTTGGGAAGAGATGAAGACCTAAGGCCATGGTGTGTCTGATGTGCTCAGTGTTCGGCCAGCTGTTGAGTGTGGGTTGGGAGGTGCAGGCTCAGGCTGTGGCAGACAGGGAATTAATGCCCAGGCTAGACTGTATCATTGGGGTGCAGTCGAGTTTCGTGCAGGATGGGACTCATTTGTGGTTACTGGGTAGCCCCAAAGGGCAACGTTTTTCTTCTGGAGGGAAGACACAGTGCCACATAGTGGCTCCAGAATTCCCAAACTGGAAGGCTTGTGGGCCAGGAGTGTGAGGAAAAAATTCTGAGAACACAAGCCAGACTTAGATTTCGGGGTGAGGGGACGGCAGGCACCCTCTGCAGAGATGATTCGAGATCCCGTATACCTGAAGACAGAGCTAGGATCAGAAGTTGGCTTAGGTCGGAGTTTCTGTCCATGACGGCCCCTTCATGAAGGGGAGGGTGTCACGAGGACATGGAGGTTTTCCCACGATGGGAATTGTGAGATGGTCCAAACCGCAATGATTCCTTCTGTGGGACAGGTGAGACCTGTTGGATGGCTCCCGGACATCCCATAAGGAAGTTATCCAGAGCAGGGTTCTAAGGATGGATGCCTGGGCAGCCTGCCTCCCATTCCAGGTGTCTCATAGAGCCAAGGCAAGTTCGATCTGCTGGATCTAGGGGAGCAACCGAGGCGGGTGTGTTGAAATGGGTGAGTTGAGGATGGGTCATAATGTGCATTTGTGTCCATGTTGACCTTGGAATTCGGTGCTTGATCCGGGGCCTTGAGGGATGTTCATAACCGGAGGTTTTGATGGAGCTCTAAAGAGTATGTTTCCTATGTAGAGAAGAGAATTGTTTTGATGAGTGCCTAAGGAATCTCCCATATGCTGGTATTGGAAACCAGGCCTCTGAGGTGAGATGACTGGAATCAAAAGCAATGGATCTGATTAGGGCCTAAGTGCCTGTCCAGTTCAATCTTATTCTCTGGGGATATCTGTCTCTGGGTCTGAGTGGAGGTAGTTTCCTAACTTGTGAGAGATCATCCCTGTTTGTCCTGGGCAGCCAACACTATTCGGATGGCCTCGGGGAGATTGGAGGATACTCCTAATCTATAGGGTTGTGGCCAATGGAAATGGCAGAATTCCCCTGGAGAGGGAAGCCTCAGTCCTGAGGTGTGGCTCCAGGGGCCCCAACTTGGATGGTGTGTGGGCCAGGACTGTGGGGACACAAGTCTGAAAACACAAACTCAGCTTAGGTTTGGGGATGTATGTATGAAGGCTCAATCTACAGACTGTGAGAATTTTCCGGGCTATGAACAAAGGGCGAGTATGTGGCGCTTGCTCAGGCTTTTGTCTCTGGATTTTGTGTCAACGGTGGCCGCGGAATGTGGGGGTGTCCTCAAGGGCCATGGACAATTCTTTCTCTGATGATTTGGCCTGATCCCAAATCATTCTGTGGATGGGAAGAGTGTTGGGATCACTCTGTGGATGGGAAGAGACGTTTATGTATTTTTTTTTTTTACCTCAGGTGTCCCACCAAAGAGGGATTCCAGAGTAGAGCCCTGAGTAGGGGTGACTAGACATCTCGAACTCTGGTTGAGATTGGGGGACTAGGGGCCTGGTAAGCCCCATATGTGGGCTGTTGTTCCAGTCACTAAGAGGCTTTACATGAGGATAGGGCTCACGTTGAGGGTCATAATGTGTGTTTGTGCACATTGTGGCCCTCAGGGATAGGTGGGGCCTCATAGTCCATGCTGCTTTCTCCTACAATGAACATGGGACAACATGCCAACCACTAGGTTTCTTGCCAAGGCGAAGGAGAAGTTCTGATTCTTGCATCAGGTTCACTCCTGAGCAGTGAGTGGAGATAAGGTCTAGGTTCTGAAGGTGAAAACTGAGGTTGGGTAGAGATGATGGCCTAAAGCCATTGTGGGTGTGATATGCTCTGTGTACGGCCAGCTGTCTGGGTGTTGGACTGGAGGTCTGCCCTCAGGCTGTGTCAGACAGGGCTTTAGTGCACAGGCTAGACTGTATAATTGGGGTATGGTCGAGTGGCATGCAGGTTGTTACTCATTTGGCGTTTCTGGTTAGCCCTATAGGGCAACATTTTTCTTCTGGAGGGCAGGCAGAGTGCTGCATTGTTTCTCCAGAATTGCCAAACTGGAGGGGTGTGGCCAGGATTGTGAGGAAGGAAATCTGAAAACACAAGCTAGCACGAGTTTTGGGGCCAAGAGCATGCCAGGCCCACTCTGCAGAGGCTGAATCGAGATCTCCTGCAGGTGAGGTCAGGGCGAGTATCAGATGTTGCCTCAAGCTGGAATTTGTGTCAATGACGGCCCCTTCCTGAAGGGGGTGGGGGCGTCATGAGGCCAGGGAGGTTTCCCTACGCTGGGAGTTGTGAGCTGCTCCAAACTTCAAAGTTTCCTTCTTCAGGACAGTCGAGTACTATTGGATGGTTCCAGGATGCCCCACACAGAAAGACTCGCGAGGAGGGCCGTAAGCATGGATGCCGAGAAACGCCAACTCACCTTCCCATTGCCTGGTCGAGACAAGGCACGCTCAATCTGCGGGCTCTTGGGTGAGCTACCCAGAAGGCTGAGTTTAAATGGACTCTCCTGAGGATGAGTCATAATGTGGGTTGGTGGCCATGGAGACCTTGGAATGTGGCAGTAGCTAAGGGACTCTGCAGGATTCTCCAACCCGAAGGGCTTGACACAACCCCAACAAGGAAGCTTCCCATGTGGAGATGAGAGGTCTTCTGTCTGGTGCCTCAGGAAAGCCCCGTATGCTGGTCTTCGAAACCAGGCCTCTGAGGAGTGATACCTGGACACCAAAGCAAGAGTTCATAATAGGGCCTAGGGGCCTGTCTGGTTGAATCTTCTGTCTCTGCGGATATCTGTCTGTGTGTCTGCGTGGAGGTAGTAGTTGCTCAGCATGTGTCATAATGCCCCTATTTGTCCAGTGCGGCTTGCGGTAGTGGGATGTCCTTGGGGACCTTGAGGTTTCTACTATTTTGTAGAGTTGTGGCCAATGGAATGGGCAGTTTCTTAGGAGAGAGCAGGCACAGTACTGTGGTGTGGCTCCAGAGAACCCAGCCTGGAGGCTGTGTGGGCCATGGCTGTGCAGACAGACATCCAAAAACCCTAACTCAGCTCAGGTTTGGGGCCGAGGTTACGGCAGGCCTGATCTACAGTCCATGAGGGCAGTTACTCTGGATATGAAAGAAGGGTGAGAGGGAGGCAGTCGCTCAGGCTTTTGTCTCTGGATGTTTTGTCCACAATGGCCGTTTAATGTAGGAGTTGCCTCATGGGTCGTAGAAGTCTCCCTCTCTGGTAGTTTGTCCAGCCCCCTAGAGTTTGGGGTCCTTCTGTGGGAAGGGAAGTGTCCTGTTTTCTGCTTCATGTGTCCCCCCAGTAGAGGGATTCTAGAGCATAGCAGTGGGTACTGACAACTGGAATACTCGCCCTCTGGTTAAGCCTGGGGGCCTATGGATATGACAAGCCCCATATGCAGGATCTTGGTCCAGCCACTGAAAGGCGTTACTTTAATACGGGACTCACGCTGCAGGTCACAATGCATGTCTGTGCCCTAGGCGGCCCTCAAGCACTGGCGTGGCCTTTCGGACAATGCAGGTTTTCCCACATTGAACGTTGGACAACATGCCAACCACAAGGTTTCTGGCCATGGGGAAGGAGGAATTCTAATTTCTGCATCACGTTCACCCCTGGGCAGTGATTGGAGATAAGGTCTAGGTTCTGAAGCCTGAAAACCGAGGTTGGGAAGAGATGACGACCTACAGCCATAGCGGGTCCTATGTGTCCAGGTTGGGGCCAGCTGTCTGGGTGTCGTTTGGGATGTCTTGTCTCAGGCTCTGCCAGACAGGGCATTAGTATACAGGGTGGGCTGTATAATTGCTTTACAATCGAGTGGCATGCATTAGAAAATCATTTGGTGTTTCTTATTAGCAGCATAGGGCAAAGTTTTTCTTCTGGAGGGCAGGCAGCATGCTGCATTGTGGCTTCGGAATTCCCAAACTGGAGGGCTTATGGGCCAGGAGAGTGAGGACGGAAGTCTGAGAACACAAGCTAGGCTTAGGTTTCGGGGCACGGACATGGCAGGCACACTTTGCAGAGCTGAATTGAGATCTCATGTGTCTGAAGTCAGGTCGAGGTTCAGACTTTCCCTCAGGTTTGAGTGTCTGTCCATGTTGGCCCCTTCAGGAAGGGGGGGCATTATGAGGCCATGGGGGTTTTCGCACTATTGGAGTTGTGAGATGCTCAAAACCGCAAGGATCCTTCTGTGGGACAATTAAGATTTGTTGGATGGCTCCAGGACGTCTTATAAGGTAATTTTCCAGAACAGCGTTCTAAGTATGGATGCCTGGGCAGCCAGCCTCACATTCCAATTGTCTCCTAGCAACAAGAAACGTTTGATCTGCAGGCTTGGGGTAGCAACAGAGCGGGCTGAGTTGAAATGGACTTTCCTGAGGATGGTCTTAATGTTGGATTGAGTCCATTGAGACCTTGGTATGGGGCAGTGGCACCAGGGCCCTGAAGGATTCTCCTAAGCAGAGGTTATGACAAAGCTCCAATGAGCAAGTTTTCCATGGGGAGACGAGATTTGTTCTTATTGGTGCCTCAGGAAACCACCATATGCTGGTATTGGAAACGAGGCCTCTGAGGAGAGATGCCTAAAAACCAATGCAATGGATCTGATTAGGGCCTAGGGGCCTGTCCGGTTCAATATTCTTCTCTGGGGACATCTGTTGTCTGAGTGGAGGTAGTTGCTCAGCTGGTTTGAGATCACCCCTGTTTGTCCTGGGCGGCCTACACTATTGGGATGGCCTAGGTGATTTTGGAGGTTTTTCCTCATTTGCAAGGTTGTGGCCAATGGAATGGGAAGAATTCCCTTGAAAGGGAAGCACAGTCCTGAGGTGTGGCTCCAGGGACCCAAGTGTGGAGCGTGTGTGGTCCAGGGCTATTTGGTCAAAAGTCTGAAAACACAAACTCCACTTAGGTTGGGGGATGTAGTTATGGCCGGCCCGATCTATAGAACGTGAGGAGAACTCTCCGGCATATGAACAAAGGGCGAATGTGAGGTGCTTGCTCATGCTTTTTTTTTTTTTTTTTTTTCTGGAAATGTGTCACCGATTGCCATGGAATGTCGGGGTGTCCTCATGGGCCATCGATGAGGCTCCCTTTCTGGGGATTTGACCAGATCCCAAGAGTTTGGGGTCATTCTGTCGTAAGGGAGGAGGCCTTTCTGGTTTTTTTTTTTTTTGTTTATTTTTATTCATTTATTTATTTTTTTTTAACCTCAGGTGGACCACCAAAAGAGGGATTCCAGAGCAGAGTCGTGGGTGAGGGCAACTGGACAACCAGACCTCTGGTTAACATTGGGACCTAAGAACATGGCAAGCCCCATATGTGGGCTCTTGGTCCAGATACTGAGAGGCCTTCCTTGAGAATAGGTCTCGCACTGAGTTTCACAATGCGTTTTTGTGCCCAAGGAGCCCCTCAAGTCAGGGCGTGGCCTAATGTACCATGCTGGTTTCTCCTACACTGAACGTTGCACAATATGGCAACCAAAAGTTTTCTGGCCATGGGGAAGAAGGAGTTCTATTTTCTGCAACTCTTTCACTCCTGGACTGTATTTGGATTTAAGGTCTAGGTTCTGAAGCCTGAAAACTGAGGTTGGGAAGAGATGAAGACCTAAGGCCATGGTGTGTCTGATTGCTCAGTGTTCGGCCAGCTGTTGAGTGTGGGTTGGGAGGTGCAGGCTCAGGCTGTGGCAGACAGGGAATTAATGCCCAGCCAGGCTAGACTGTATCATTGGGGTGCAGTCGAGTTTCGTGCAGGATGGTACTCATTTGTGGTTACTGGGTAGCCCCAAAGGGCAACGTTTTTCTTCTGGAGGGAAGACACAGTGCCACATAGTGGCTCCAGAATTCCCAAACTGGAAGGCTTGTGGGCCAGGAGTGTGAGGAAAAAATTCTGAGAACACAAGCCAGACTTAGATTTCGGGGTGAGGGGACGGCAGGCACCCTCTGCAGAGATGATTCGAGAGCCCGTATACCTGAAGACAGAGCTAGGATCAGAAGTTGGCTTAGGTCGGAGTTTCTGTCCATGACGGCCCCTTCATGAAGGGGAGGGTGTCACGAGGACATGGAGGTTTTCCCACGATAGGAATTGTGATATGCTCCAAACCGCAATGATTCCTTCTGTGGGACAGTCGAGACCTGTTGGATGGCTCCAGGACATCCCATAAGGAAGTTATCCAGAGCAGGGTTCTAAGGATGGATGCCTGGGCAGCCTGCCTCCCATTCCAGGTGTCTCATAGAGCCAAGGCAAGTTCGAACTGCTGGATCTAGGGGAGCAACCGAGGCGGGTGTGTTGAAATGGGTGAGTTGAGGATGGGTCATAATGTGCATTTGTGTCCATGTAGACCTTGGAATGGGATGCTTGATCCGGGGACTTGAGGGATGTTCATAACCGGAGGTTTTGATGGAGCTCTAAAGAGTATGTTTCCTATGTAGAGAAGAGAATTGTTTTGATGAGTGCCTAAGGAATCTCCCATATGCTGGTATTGGAAACCAGGCCTCTGAGGTGAGATGACTGGAATCAAAAGCAATGGATCTGATTAGGGCCTAAGTGCCTGTCCAGTTCAATCTTATTCTCTGGGGATATCTGTCTCTGGGTCTGAGTGGAGGTAGTTTCCTAACTTGTGAGAGATCATCCCTGTTTGTCCTGGGCAGCCAACACTATTCGGATGGCCTCGGGGAGATTGGAGGATACTCCTAATCTATAGGGTTGTGGCCAATGGAAATGGCAGAATTCCCCTGGAGAGGGAAGCCTCAGTCCTGAGGTGTGGCTCCAGGGGCCCCAACTTGGATGGTGTGTGGGCCAGGACTGTGGGGACAGAAGTCTGAAAACACAAACTCAGCTTAGGTTTGGGGATGTATGTATGAAGGCTCGATCTACAGACCGTGAGAATTTTCCGGGCTATGAACAAAGGGCGAGTATGTGGCGCTTGCTCAGGCTTTTGTCTCTGGATTTTGTGTCAACGGTGGCCGCGGAATGTCGGGGTGTCATCAAGGGCCATGGACAATCCTTTCTCTGATGATTTGGCCTGATCCCAAGTGGTTGGGATCATTCTGTGGATGGGAAGAGTCCTTTCTGTATTTTTTTTTTTTTTTACCTCAGGTGTCCCACCAAAGAGGGATTCCAGAGTAGAGCCCTGAGTAGGGGTGACTAGACATCTCGAACTCTGGTTGAGATTGGGGACTAGGGGCTTGGCAAGCCCCATATGTGGGCTGTTGTTCCAGTCACTAAGAGGCTTTACATGAGGATAGGGCTCACGCTGAGGGTCACAATGTGTGTTTGTGCACATTGTGGCCCTCAGGGATAGGTGGGGCCTCATAGTCCATGCTGCTTTCTCCTACAATGAACATTGGACAACATGCCAACCACTAGGTTTCTTGCCAAGGCGAAGGAGAAGTTTTGATTCTTGCATCACGTTCACTCCTGAGCAGTGAGTGGAGATAAGGTCTAGATTCTGAAGGTGAAAACTGAGGTTGGGTAGAGATGATGGCCTAAAGCCATTGTGGGTGTGATATGCTCTGTGTACGGCCAGCTGTCTGGGTGTTGGACTGGAGGTCTGCCCTCAGGCTGTGTCAGACAGGGCTTTAGTGCACAGGCTAGACTGTATAATTGGGGTATGGTCGAGTGGCATGCACGTTGTTACTCATTTGGCGTTTCTGATTAGCCCTATAGGGCAACATTTTTCTTCTGGAGGGCAGGCAGAGTGCTGCATTGTGTCTCCAGAATTGCCAAACTGGAGGTGTGTGGCCAGGATTGTGAGGAAGGAAGTCTGAAAACACAAGCTAGCACGAGTTTTGGGGCCAAGAGCATGGCAGGCCCACTCTGCAGAGGCTGAATCTAGATCTCCTGCAGGTGAGGTCAGGGCGAGTATCAGATGTTGCCTCAAGCTGGAGTTTGTGTCCATGACGGCCCCTTCCTGAAGGGGGTGGGGGCGTCATGAGGCCAGGGAGGTTTCCCTACGCTGGGAGTTGTGAGCTGCTCCAAACTTCAAAGTTTCCTTCTTCAGGACAGTCGAGTACTATTGGATGGTTCCAGGATGCCCCATACAGAAAGACTCGAGAGCAGGGCCCTAAGCGTGGATGCCGAGAAACGCCAACTCACCTTCCCATTGCCTGGTCGAGACAAGGCACGCTCAATCTGCGGGCTCTTGGGTGAGCTACCCAGAAGGCTGAGTTTAAATGGACTCTCCTGAGGATGAGTCATAATGTGGGTTGGTGGCCATGGAGACCTTGGAATGTGGCAGTAGCTAAGGGACTCTGCAGGATTCTCCAACCCGAAGGGCTTGACACAACCCCAACAAGGAAGCTTCCCATGTGGAGATGAGAGGTCTTCTGTCTGGTGCCTCAGGAAAGCCCCGTATGCTGGTCTTCGAACCCAGGCCTCTGAGGAGTGATACCTGGACACCAAAGCAAGAGTTCATAATAGGGCCTAGGGGCCTGTCTGGTTCAATCTTCTGTCTCTGCGGATATCTGTCTTTGTGTCTGCATGGAGGTAGTAGTTGCTCAACTTGTGTCATAATGCCCCTATTTGTCCAGTGCGGCTTGCGGTAGTGGGATGTCCTTGGGGACCTTGAGGTTTCTACTATTTTGTAGAGTTGTGGCCAATGGAATGGGCAGATTCTTAGGAGAGAGCAGGCACAGTACTGTGGTGTGGCTCCAGAGACCCCAGCCTGGAGGCTGTGTGGGCCATGGCTGTGCAGACAGACATCCAAAAACCCTAACTCAGCTCAGGTTTAGGGCCGAGGTTACGGCAGGCCTGATCTACAGTCCATGAGGGGAGTTCCTCTGGATATGAAAGAAGGGTGAGAGGGAGGCAGTCGCTCATGCTTTTGTCTCTGGATGTTTTGTCCACAATGGCCGTCTAATGTAGGAGTTGCCTCATGGGTCGTAGAAGTCTCCCTCTCTGGTAGTTTGTCCAGCCCCCAAGAGTTTGGGGTCCTTCTGTGGGAAGGGAAGTGTCCTGTTTTCTGCTTCATGTGTCCCCCCAGTAGAGGGATTCTAGAGCATAGCAGTGGGTACTGACAACTGGAATACTCGCCCTCTGGTTAAGCCTTGGGGCCTATGGATATGACAAGCCCCATATGCAGGATCTTGGTCCAGCCACTGAAAGGCGTTACTTTAATACGGGACTCACGCTGCAGGTCACAATGCATGTCTGTGCCCTAGGCGGCCCTCAAGCACTGGCGTGGCCTTTCGGACAATGCAGGTTTTCCCACATTGAACGTTGGACAACATGTCAACCACAAGGTTTCTGGCCATGGGGAAGGAGGAATTCTAATTTCTGCATCACGTTCACCCCTGGGCAGTGATTGGAGATAAGGTCTAGGTTCTGAAGCCTGAAAACCGAGGTTGGGAAGAGATGACGACCTACAGCCATAGCGGGTCCCATGTGTCCAGGTTGGGGCCAGCTGTCTGGGTGTCGTTTGGGATGTCTTGTCTCAGGCTCTGCCAGACAGGGCATTAGTATACAGGGTGGGCTGTATAATTGCTTTACAATCGAGTGGCATGCATTAGAAAATCATTTGGTGTTTCTTATTAGCAGCATAGGGCAAAGTTTTTCTTCTGGAGGGCAGGCAGCATGCTGCATTGTGGCTTCGGAATTCCCAAACTGGAGGGCTTATGGGCCAGGAGAGTGAGGACGGAAGTCTGAGAACACAAGCTAGGCTTAGGTTTCGGGGCAAGGACATGGCAGGCACACTCTGCAGAGCTGAATTGAGATCTCATGCGTCTGAAGTCAGGTCGAGGTTCAGACTTTGGCTCAGGTTTGAGTTTCTGTCCATGTTGGCCCCTTCAGGAATGGGCGGCATTATGAGGCCATGGGGGTTTTCCCACTATTGGAGCTGTGAGATGCTCCAAACCGCAAGGATTCCTTCTGTGGGACAATTAAGATTTGTCGGATGGCTCCAGGATGTCTTATAAGGTATTTTTCCAGAACAGCGTTCTAAGTATGGATGCCTGGGCAGCCAGCCTCACATTCCAATTGTCCCCAGCAACAAGAAACGTTTGATCTGCTGGCTTGGGGTAGCAACAGAGCGGGCTGAGTTGAAATGGACTTTCCTGAGGATGGTCTTAATGTTGGATTGAGTCCATGGAGACCTTGGTATGGGGCAGTGGCACCAGGGCCCTGAAGGATTCTCCTAACCAGAGGTTATGACAAAGCTCCAATGAGCAAGTTTTCCATGGGGAGACGAGATTTGTTCTTATTGGTGCCTCAGGAAACCACCATATGCTGGTATTGGAAACGAGGCCTCTGAGGAGAGATGCCTGGAAACCAAAGCAATGGATCTGATTTGGGCCTAGGGTCCTGTCCGGTTCAATATTCTTCTCTGGGGACATCTGTTGTCTGAGTGGAGGTAGTTGCTCAGCTGGTTTGAGATCACCCCTGTTTGTCCTGGGCGGCCTACACTATTGGGATGGCCTAGGTGACTTTGGAGGTTTTTCCTCATTTGCAAGATTGTGGCCAATGGAATGGGAAGAATTCCCTTGAAACGGAAGCACAGTCCTGAGGTGTGGCTCCAGGGACCCAAGTGTGGAGCGTGTGTGGTCTAGGGCTATTTGGTCAAAAGTCTGAAAACACAAACTCCACTTAGGTTGGGGGATGTAGGTATGGCCGGCCCGATCTATAGACCGTGAGAACTCTTCGGCATATGAACAAAGGGCGAATGTGAGGTGCTTGCTCATGCTTTTTTTTTTTTTTTTCTGGAAATGTGTCACCGATTGCCATGGAATGTCGGGGTGTCCTCATGGGCCATCGATGAGGCTCCCTTTCTGGGGATTTGACCAGATCCCAAGAGTTTGGGGTCATCTTGTCGTAAGGGAGGAGGCCTTTCTGGGTTTTTTTGTTTATTTTTATTTATTTATTTATTTATTTTACCTCAGGTGGACCACCAAAAGAGGGATTCCAGAGCCGAGTCGTGGGTGGTCGCAACTGGACAACCAGACCTCTGGTTAACATTGTGACCTAAGAACATGGCAAGCCCCATATGTGGGCTCTTGGTCCAAACAATGAGAGGCCTTCCTTGAGGATAGGTTTCGCACTGAGTTTCACAATGTGTTTTTGTGCCCAAGGAGCCCCTCAAGTCAGGGCGTGGCCTAATGTACCATGCTGGTTTCTCCTACACTGAACGTTGCACAATATGGCAACCAAAAGTTTTCTGGCCATGGGGAAGAAGGAGTTCTATTTTCTGCAACTCTTTCACTCCTGGACTGTATTTGGATTTAAGGTCTAGGTTCTGAAGCCTGAAAACTGAGGTTGGGAAGAGATGAAGACCTAAGGCCATGGTGTGTCTGATTGCTCAGTGTTCGGCCAGCTGTTGAGTGTGGGTTGGGAGGTGCAGGCTCAGGCTGTGGCAGACAGGGAATTAATGCCCAGCCAGGCTAGACTGTATCATTGGGGTGCAGTCGAGTTTCGTGCAGGATGGTACTCATTTGTGGTTACTGGGTAGCCCCAAAGGGCAACGTTTTTCTTCTGGAGGGAAGACACAGTGCCACATAGTGGCTCCAGAATTCCCAAACTGGAAGGCTTGTGGGCCAGGAGTGTGAGGAAAAAATTCTGAGAACACAAGCCAGACTTAGATTTCGGGGTGAGGGGACGGCAGGCACCCTCTGCAGAGATGATTCGAGAGCCCGTATACCTGAAGACAGAGCTAGGATCAGAAGTTGGCTTAGGTCGGAGTTTCTGTCCATGACGGCCCCTTCATGAAGGGGAGGGTGTCACGAGGACATGGAGGTTTTCCCACGATAGGAATTGTGATATGCTCCAAACCGCAATGATTCCTTCTGTGGGACAGTCGAGACCTGTTGGATGGCTCCAGGACATCCCATAAGGAAGTTATCCAGAGCAGGGTTCTAAGGATGGATGCCTGGGCAGCCTGCCTCCCATTCCAGGTGTCTCATAGAGCCAAGGCAAGTTCGAACTGCTGGATCTAGGGGAGCAACCGAGGCGGGTGTGTTGAAATGGGTGAGTTGAGGATGGGTCATAATGTGCATTTGTGTCCATGTAGACCTTGGAATGGGATGCTTGATCCGGGGACTTGAGGGATGTTCATAACCGGAGGTTTTGATGGAGCTCTAAAGAGTATGTTTCCTATGTAGAGAAGAGAATTGTTTTGATGAGTGCCTAAGGAATCTCCCATATGCTGGTATTGGAAACCAGGCCTCTGAGGTGAGATGACTGGAATCAAAAGCAATGGATCTGATTAGGGCCTAAGTGCCTGTCCAGTTCAATCTTATTCTCTGGGGATATCTGTCTCTGGGTCTGAGTGGAGGTAGTTTCCTAACTTGTGAGAGATCATCCCTGTTTGTCCTGGGCAGCCAACACTATTCGGATGGCCTCGGGGAGATTGGAGGATACTCCTAATCTATAGGGTTGTGGCCAATGGAAATGGCAAAATTCCCCTGGAGAGGAAAGCCACAGTCCTGAGGTGTGGCTCCAAGGGCCCCAACTTGGATGGTGTGTGGGCCAGGACTGTGGGGACAGAAGTCTGAAAACACAAACTCAGCTTAGGTTTGGGGATGTATGTATGAAGGTTCGATCTACAGACCGTGAGAATTTTCCGGGCTATGAACAAAGGGCGAGTATGTGGCGCTTGCTCAGGCTTTTGTCTCTGGATTTTGTGTCAACGGTGGCCGCGGAATGTCGGGGTGTCATCAAGGGCCATGGATAATTCTTTCTCTGATGATTTGGCCTGATCCCAAGTGGTTGGGGTCATTCTGTGGATGGGAAGAGTCCTTTCTGTATTTTTTTTTTTTTTACCTCAGGTGTCCCACCAAAGAGGGATTCCAGAGTAGAGCCCTGAGTAGGGGTGACTAGACATCTCGAACTCTGGTTGAGATTGGGGGACTAGGGGCTTGGCAAGCCCCATATGTGGGCTGTTGTTCCAGTCACTAAGAGGCTTTACATGAGGATAGGGCTCACGCTGAGGGTCACAATGTGTGTTTGTGCACATTGTGGCCCTCAGGGATAGGTGGGGCCTCATAGTCCATGCTGCTTTCTCCTACAATGAACATTGGACAACATGCCAACCACTAGGTTTCTTGCCAAGGCAAAGGAGAAGTTCTGATTCTTGCATCACGTTCACTCCTGAGCAGTGAGTGGAGATAAGGTCTAGGTTCTGAAGGTGAAAACTGAGGTTGGGTAGAGATGATGGCCTAAAGCCATTGTGGGTGTGATATGCTCTGTGTACGGCCAGCTGTCTGGGTGTTGGACTGGAGGTCTGCCCTCAGGCTGTGTCAGACAGGGCTTTAGTGCACAGGCTAGACTGTATAATTGGGGTATGGTCGAGTGGCATGCAGGTTGTTACTCATTTGGCGTTTCTGATTAGCCCTATAGGGCAACATTTTTCTTCTGGAGGGCAGGCAGAGTGCTGCATTGTGTCTCCAGAATTGCCAAACTGGAGGTGTGTGGCCAGGATTGTGAGGAAGGAAGTCTGAAAACACAAGCTAGCACGAGTTTTGGGGCCAAGAGCATGGCAGGCCCACTCTGCAGAGGCTGAATCTAGATCTCCTGCAGGTGAGGTCAGGGCGAGTATCAGATGTTGCCTCAAGCTGGAGTTTGTGTCCATGACGGCCCCTTCCTGAAGGGGGTGGGGGCGTCATGAGGCCAGGGAGGTTTCCCTACGCTGGGAGTTGTGAGCTGCTCCAAACTTCAAAGTTTCCTTCTTCAGGACAGTCGAGTACTATTGGATGGTTCCAGGATGCCCCATACAGAAAGACTCGAGAGCAGGGCCCTAAGCGTGGATGCCGAGAAACGCCAACTCACCTTCCCATTGCCTGGTCGAGACAAGGCACGCTCAATCTGCGGGCTCTTGGGTGAGCTACCCAGAAGGCTGAGTTTAAATGGACTCTCCTGAGGATGAGTCATAATGTGGGTTGGTGGCCATGGAGACCTTGGAATGTGGCAGTAGCTAAGGGACTCTGCAGGATTCTCCAACCCGAAGGGCTTGACACAACCCCAACAAGGAAGCTTCCCATGTGGAGATGAGAGGTCTTCTGTCTGGTGCCTCAGGAAAGCCCTGTATGCTGGTCTTCGAACCCAGGCCTCTGAGGAGTGATACCTGGACACCAAAGCAAGAGTTCATAATAGGGCCTAGGGGCCTGTCTGGTTCAATCTTCTGTCTCTGCGGATATCTGTCTTTGTGTCTGCATGGAGGTAGTAGTTGCTCAACTTGTGTCATAATGCCCCTATTTGTCCAGTGCGGCTTGCGGTAGTGGGATGTCCTTGGGGACCTTGAGGTTTCTACTATTTTGTAGAGTTGTGGCCAATGGAATGGGCAGATTCTTAGGAGAGAGCAGGCACAGTACTGTGGTGTGGCTCCAGAGACCCCAGCCTGGAGGCTGTGTGGGCCATGGCTGTGCAGACAGACATCCAAAAACCCTAACTCAGCTCAGGTTTAGAGCCGAGGTTACGGCAGGCCTGATCTACAGTCCATGAGGGGAGTTCCTCTGGATATGAAAGAAGGGTGAGAGGGAGGCAGTCGCTCATGCTTTTGTCTCTGGATGTTTTGTCCACAATGGCCGTCTAATGTAGGAGTTGCCTCATGGGTCGTAGAAGTCTCCCTCTCTGGTAGTTTGTCCAGCCCCCAAGAGTTTGGGGTCCTTCTGTGGGAAGGGAAGTGTCCTGTTTTCTGCTTCATGTGTCCCCCCAGTAGAGGGATTCTAGAGCATAGCAGTGGGTACTGACAACTGGAATACTCGCCCTCTGGTTAAGCCTGGGGGCCTATGGATATGACAAGCCCCATATGCAGGATCTTGGTCCAGCCACTGAAAGGCGTTACTTTAATACGGGACTCACGCTGCAGGTCACAATGCATGTCTGTGCCCTAGGCGGCCCTCAAGCACTGGCGTGGCCTTTCGGACAATGCAGGTTTTCCCACATTGAACGTTGGACAACATGTCAACCACAAGGTTTCTGGCCATGGGGAAGGAGGAATTCTAATTTCTGCATCACGTTCACCCCTGGGCAGTGATTGGAGATAAGGTGTAGGTCCTGAAGCCTGAAAACCGAGGTTGGGAAGAGATGACGACCTACAGCCATAGCGGGTCCCATGTGTCCAGGTTGGGGCCAGCTGTCTGGGTGTCGTTTGGGATGTCTTGTCTCAGGCTCTGCCAGACAGGGCATTAGTATACAGGGTGGGCTGTATAATTGCTTTACAATCGAGTGGCATGCATTAGAAAATCATTTGGTGTTTCTTATTAGCAGCATAGGGCAAAGTTTTTCTTCTGGAGGGCAGGCAGCATGCTGCATTGTGGCTTCGGAATTCCCAAACTGGAGGGCTTATGGGCCAGGAGAGTGAGGACGGAAGTCTGAGAACACAAGCTAGGCTTAGGTTTCGGGGCAAGGACATGGCAGGCACACTCTGCAGAGCTGAATTGAGATCTCATGCGTCTGAAGTCAGGTCGAGGTTCAGACTTTGGCTCAGGTTTGAGTTTCTGTCCATGTTGGCCCCTTCAGGAAGGGGGGGCATTATGAGGCCATGGGGGTTTTCGCACTATTGGAGTTGTGAGATGCTCCAAACCGCAAGGATTCCTTCTGTGGGACAATTAAGATTTGTTGGATGGCTCCAAGACGTCTTATAAGGTATTTTTCCAGAACAGCGTTCTACGTATGGATGCCTGGGCAGCCAGCCTCACATTCCAATTGTCCCCCAGCAACAAGAAACGTTTGATCTGCTGGCTTGGGGTAGCAACAGAGCGGGCTGAGTTGAAATGGACTTTCCTGAGGATGGTCTTAATGTTGGATTGAGTCCATGGAGACCTTGGTATGGGGCAGTGGCACCAGGGCCCTGAAGGATTCTCCTAACCAGAGGTTATGACAAAGCTCCAATGAGCAAGTTTTCCATGGGGAGACGAGATTTGTTCTTATTGGTGCCTCAGTAAACCACCATATGCTGGTATTGGAAACGAGGCCTCTGTGGAGAGATGCCTGGAAACCAAAGCAATGGATCTGATTTGGGCCTAGGGTCCTTCCGGTTCAATATTCTTCTCTGGGGACATCTGTTGTCTGAGTGGAGGTAGTTGCTCATCTGGTTTGAGATCACCCCTGTTTGTCCTGGGCGGCCTACACTATTGGGATGGCCTAGGTGACTTTGGAGGTTTTTCCTCATTTGCAAGATTGTGGCCAATGGAATGGGAAGAATTCCCTTGAAACGGAAGCACAGTCCTGAGGTGTGGCTCCAGGGACCCAAGTGTGGAGCGTGTGTGGTCCAGGGCTATTTGGTCAAAAGTCTGAAAACACAAACTCCACTTATTTTGGGGGATGTAGGTATGGCCGGCCCGATCTATAGACCGTGAGAACTCTTCGGCATATGAACAAAGGGCGAATGTGAGGTGCTTGCTCATGCTTTTTTTTTTTTTTTCTGCTGGAAATGTGTCACCGATTGCCATGGAATGTCGGGGTGTCCTCATGGGCCATCGATGAGGCTCCCTTTCTGGGGATTTGACCAGATCCCAAGAGTTTGGGGTCATCTTGTCGTAAGGGAGGAGGCCTTTCTGGGTTTTTTTTTGTTTATTTTTATTTATTTATTTATTTATTTTACCTCAGGTGGACCACCAAAAGAGGGATTCCAGAGCCGAGTCGTGGGTGGTGGCAACTGGACAACCAGACCTCTGGTTAACATTGTGACCTAAGAACATGGCAAGCCCCATATGTGGGCTCTTGGTCCAAACAATGAGAGGCCTTCCTTGAGGATAGGTTTCGCACTGAGTTTCACAATGTGTTTTTGTGCCCAAGGAGCCCCTCAAGTCAGGGCGTGGCCTAATGTACCATGCTGGTTTCTCCTACACTGAACGTTGCACAATATGGCAACCAAAAGTTTTCTGGCCATGGGGAAGAAGGAGTTCTATTTTCTGCAACTCTTTCACTCCTGGACTGTGATTGGATTTAAGGTCTAGGTTCTGAAGCCTGAAAACTGAGGTTGGGAAGAGATGAAGACCTAAGGCCATGGTGTGTCTGATTGCTCAGTGTTCGGCCAGCTGTTGAGTGTGGGTTGGGAGGTGCAGGCTCAGGCTGTGGCAGACAGGGAATTAATGCCCAGCCAGGCTAGACTGTATCATTGGGGTGCAGTCGAGTTTCGTGCAGGATGGTACTCATTTGTGGTTACTGGGTAGCCCCAAAGGGCAACGTTTTTCTTCTGGAGGGAAGACACAGTGCCACATAGTGGCTCCAGAATTCCCAAACTGGAAGGCTTGTGGGCCAGGAGTGTGAGGAAAAAATTCTGAGAACACAAGCCAGACTTAGATTTCGGGGTGAGGGGACGGCAGGCACCCTCTGCAGAGATGATTCGAGAGCCCGTATACCTGAAGACAGAGCTAGGATCAGAAGTTGGCTTAGGTCGGAGTTTCTGTCCATGACGGCCCCTTCATGAAGGGGAGGGTGTCACGAGGACATGGAGGTTTTCCCACGATAGGAATTGTGATATGCTCCAAACCGCAATGATTCCTTCTGTGGGACAGTTGAGACCTGTTGGATAGCTCCAGGACATCCCATAAGGAAGTTATCCAGAGCAGGGTTCTAAGGATGGATGCCTGGGCAGCCGGCCTCCCATTCCAGGTGTCTCATAGAGCCAAGGCAAGTTCGATCTGCTGGATCTAGGGGAGCAACCGAGGCGGGTGTGTTGAAATGGGTGAGTTGAGGATGGGTCATAATGTGCATTTGTGTCCATGTAGACCTTGGAATGGGATGCTTGATCCGGGGACTTGAGGGATGTTCATAACCGGAGGTTTTGATGGAGCTCTAAAGAGTATGATTCCTATGTAGAGAAGAGAATTGTTTTGATGAGTGCCTAAGGAATCTCCCATATGCTGGTATTGGAAACCAGGCCTCTGAGGTGAGATGACTGGAATCAAAAGCAATGGATCTGATTAGGGCCTAAGTGCCTGTCCAGTTCAATCTTATTCTCTGGGGATATCTGTCTCTGGGTCTGAGTGGAGGTAGTTTCCTAACTTGTGAGAGATCATCCCTGTTTGTCCTGGGCAGCCAACACTATTCGGATGGCCTCGGGGAGATTGGAGGATACTCCTAAACTATAGGGTTGTGGCCAATGGAAATGGCAGAATTCCCCTGGAGAGGAATGCCACAGTCCTGAGGTGTGGCTCCAAGGGCCCCAACTTGGATGGTGTGTGGGCCAGGACTGTGGGGACAGAAGTCTGAAAACACAAACTCAGCTTAGGTTTGGGGATGTATGTATGAAGGCTCGATCTACAGACCGTGAGAATTTTCCGGGCTATGAACAAAGGGCGAGTATGTGGCGCTTGCTCAGGCTTTTGTCTCTGGATTTTGTGTCAACGGTGGCCGCGGAATGTCGGGGTGTCATCAAGGGCCATGGACAATTCTTTCTCTGATGATTTGGCCTGATCCCAAGTGGTTGGGGTCATTCTGTGGATGGGAAGAGTCCTTTCTGTATTTTTTTTTTTTTTACCTCAGGTGTCCCACCAAAGAGGGATTCCAGAGTAGAGCCCTGAGTAGGGGTGACTAGACATCTCGAACTCTGGTTGAGATTGGGGGACTAGGGGCTTGGCAAGCCCCATATGTGGGCTGTTGTTCCAGTCACTAAGAGGCTTTACATGAGGATAGGGCTCACGCTGAGGGTCACAATGTGTGTTTGTGCACATTGTGGCCCTCAGGGATAGGTGGGGCCTCATAGTCCATGCTGCTTTCTCCTACAATGAACATTGGACAACATGCCAACCACTAGGTTTCTTGCCAAGGCAAAGGAGAAGTTCTGATTCTTGCATCACGTTCACTCCTGAGCAGTGAGTGGAGATAAGGTCTAGGTTCTGAAGGTGAAAACTGAGGTTGGGTAGAGATGATGGCCTAAAGCCATTGTGGGTGTGATATGCTCTGTGTACGGCCAGCTGTCTGGGTGTTGGACTGGAGGTCTGCCCTCAGGCTGTGTCAGACAGGGCTTTAGTGCACAGGCTAGACTGTATAATTGGGGTATGGTCGAGTGGCATGCAGGTTGTTACTCATTTGGCGTTTCTGATTAGCCCTATAGGGCAACATTTTTCTTCTGGAGGGCAGGCAGAGTGCTGCATTGTGTCTCCAGAATTGCCAAACTGGAGGTGTGTGGCCAGGATTGTGAGGAAGGAAGTCTGAAAACACAAGCTAGCACGAGTTTTGGGGCCAAGAGCATGGCAGGCCCACTCTGCAGAGGCTGAATCTAGATCTCCTGCAGGTGAGGTCAGGGCGAGTATCAGATGTTGCCTCAAGCTGGAGTTTGTGTCCATGACGGCCCCTTCCTGAAGGGGGTGGGGGCGTCATGAGGCCAGGGAGGTTTCCCTACGCTGGGAGTTGTGAGCTGCTCCAAACTTCAAAGTTTCCTTCTTCAGGACAGTCGAGTACTATTGGATGGTTCCAGGATGCCCCATACAGAAAGACTCGAGAGCAGGGCCCTAAGCGTGGATGCCGAGAAACGCCAACTCACCTTCCCATTGCCTGGTCGAGACAAGGCACGCTCAATCTGCGGGCTCTTGGGTGAGCTACCCAGAAGGCTGAGTTTAAATGGACTCTCCTGAGGATGAGTCATAATGTGGGTTGGTGGCCATGGAGACCTTGGAATGTGGCAGTAGCTAAGGGACTCTGCAGGATTCTCCAACCCGAAGGGCTTGACACAACCCCAACAAGGCAGCTTCCCATGTGGAGATGAGAGGTCTTCTGTCTGGTGCCTCAGGAAAGCCCCGTATGCTGGTCTTCGAACCCAGGCCTCTGAGGAGTGATACCTGGACACCAAAGCAAGAGTTCATAATAGGGCCTAGGGGCCTGTCTGGTTCAATCTTCTGTCTCTGCGGATATCTGTCTTTGTGTCTGCATGGAGGTAGTAGTTGCTCAACTTGTGTCATAATGCCCCTATTTGTCCAGTGCGGCTTGCGGTAGTGGGATGTCCTTGGGGACCTTGAGGTTTCTACTATTTTGTAGAGTTGTGGCCAATGGAATGGGCAGATTCTTAGGAGAGAGCAGGCACAGTACTGTGGTGTGGCTCCAGAGACCCCAGCCTGGAGGCTGTGTGGGCCATGGCTGTGCAGACAGACATCCAAAAACCCTAACTCAGCTCAGGTTTAGAGCCGAGGTTACGGCAGGCCTGATCTACAGTCCATGAGGGGAGTTCCTCTGGATATGAAAGAAGGGTGAGAGGGAGGCAGTCGCTCATGCTTTTGTCTCTGGATGTTTTGTCCACAATGGCCGTCTAATGTAGGAGTTGCCTCATGGGTCGTAGAAGTCTCCCTCTCTGGTAGTTTGTCCAGCCTCCAAGAGTTTGGGGTCCTTCTGTGGGAAGGGAAGTGTCCTGTTTTCTGCTTCATGTGTCCCCCCAGTAGAGGGATTCTAGAGCATAGCAGTGGGTACTGACAACTGGAATACTCGCCCTCTGGTTAAGCCTGGGGGCCTATGGATATGACAAGCCCCATATGCAGGATCTTGGTCCAGCCACTGAAAGGCGTTACTTTAATACGGGACTCATGCTGCAGGTCACAATGCATGTCTGTGCCCTAGGCGGCCCTCAAGCACTGGCGTGGCCTTTCGGACAATGCAGGTTTTCCCACATTGAACGTTGGACAACATGTCAACCACAAGGTTTCTGGCCATGGGGAAGGAGGAATTCTAATTTCTGCATCACGTTCACCCCTGGGCAGTGATTGGAGATAAGGTCTAGGTTCTGAAGCCTGAAAACCGAGGTTGGGAAGAGATGACGACCTACAGCCATAGCGGGTCCTATGTGTCCAGGTTGGGGCCAGCTGTCTGGGTGTCGTTTGGGATGTCTTGTCTCAGGCTCTGCCAGACAGGGCATTAGTATACAGGGTGGGCTGTATAATTGCTTTACAATCGAGTGGCATGCATTAGAAAATCATTTGGGGTTTCTTATTAGCAGCATAGGGCAAAGTTTTTCTTCTGGAGGGCAGGCAGCATGCTGCATTGTGGCTTCGGAATTCCCAAACTGGAGGGCTTATGGGCCAGGAGAGTGAGGACGGAAGTCTGAGAACACAAGCTAGGCTTAGGTTTCGGGGCAAGGACATGGAAGGCACCCTCTGCAGAGCTGAATTGAGATCTCATGCGTCTGAAGTCATGTCGAGGTTCAGACTTTGGCTCAGGTTTGAGTTTCTGTCCATGTTGGCCCCTTCAGGAATGGGGGGCATTATGAGGCCATGGGGGTTTTCCCACTATTGGAGCTGTGAGATGCTCCAAACCGCAAGGATTCCTTCTGTGGGACAATTAAGATTTGTTGGATGGCTCCAGGATGTCTTATAAGGTATTTTTCCAGAACAGCGTTCTAAGTATGGATGCCTGGGCAGCCAGCCTCACATTCCAATTGTCCCCCAGCAACAAGAAACGTTTGATCTGCTGGCTTGGGGTAGCAACAGTGCGGGCTGAGTTGAAATGGACTTTCCTGAGGGTGGTCTTAATGTTGGATTGAGTCCATGGAGACCTTGGTATGGGGCAGTGGCACCAGGGCCCTGAAGGATTCTCCTAACCAGAGGTTATGACAAAGCTCCAATGAGCAAGTTTTCCATGGGGAGACGAGATTTGTTCTTATTGGTGCCTCAGGAAACCACCATATGCTGGTATTGGAAACGAGGCCTCTGAGGAGAGATGCCTGGAAACCAAAGCAATGGATCTGATTAGGGCCTAGGGTCTTGTCGGGTTCAATATTCTTCTCTGGGGACATCTGTTGTCTGAGTGGAGGTAGTTGCTCAGCTGGTTTGAGATCACCCCTGTTTGTCCTGGGCGGCCTACACTATTGGGATGGGCTCGGTGACTTTGGAGGTTTTTCCACATTTGCAAGGTTGTGGCCAACGGAATGGGAAGAATTCCCTTGAAAGGGAAGCAGAGTCCTGAGATGTGGCTCCAGGGACCCAAGTGTGGAGCGTGTGTGGTCCAGGACTATTTGGTCAAAAGTCGGAAAACACAAACTCCACTTAGGTTGGGGGATGTAGGTATGGCCGGGCCGATCTATAGACCGTGAGGAGAACTCTTCGGCATATGAACAAAGGGCGAATGTGAGGTGCTTGCTCATGCTTTTTTTTTTTTTTCTGGAAATGTGTCACCGATTGCCATGGAATGTCGGGGTGTCCTCATGGGCCATCGATGAGGCTCCCTTTCTGGGGATTTGACCAGATCCCAAGAGTTTGGGGTCATCCTGTCGTAAGGGAGGAGGCCTTTCTGGTTTTTTTTTTTATTTTTATTTATTTATTTTTTTTTTTTACCTCAGGTGGACCACCAAAATAGGGATTCCAGAGCAGAGTCGTGGGTGGGGGCAACTGGACAACCAGACATCTGGTTAACATTGGGACCTAAGAACATGGCAAGCCCCATATGTGGGCTCTTGGTCCAGACACTGAGAGGCCTTCCTTGAGGATAGGTTTCGCACTGAGTTTCACAATGTGTTTTTGTGCCCAAGGAGCCCCTCAAGTCATGGCGTGGCCTAATGTACCATGCTGGTTTCTCCTACACTGAACGTTGCACAATATGGCAACCACAAGTTTTCTGGCCATGGGGAAGAAGGAGTTCTATTTTCTGCAACTCTTTCACTCCTGGACTGTGATGGGATTTAAGGTCTAGGTTCTGAAGCCTGAAAACTGAGTTTGGGAAGAGATGAAGACCTAAGGCCATGGTGTGTCTGATTGCTCAGTGTTCGGCCAGCTGTTGAATGTGGGTTGGGAGGTGCAGGCTCAGGCTGTGGCAGACAGGGAATTAATGCCCAGGCTAGACTGTATCATTGGGGTGCAGTCGAGTTTCGTGCAGGATGGTACTCATTTGTGGTTACTGGGTAGCCCCAAAGGGCAACGTTTTTCTTCTGGAGGGAAGACACAGTGCCACATAGTGGCTCCAGAATTCCCAAACTGGAAGGCTTGTGGGCCAGGAGTGTGAGGAAAAAATTCTGAGAACACAAGCCAGACTTAGATTTCGGGGTGAGGGGACGGCAGGCACCCTCTGCAGAGATGATTCGAGAGCCCGTATACCTGAAGACAGAGCTAGGATCAGAAGTTGGCTTAGGTCGGAGTTTCTGTCCATGACGGCCCCTTCATGAAGGGGAGGGTGTCACGAGGACATGGAGGTTTTCCCACGATAGGAATTGTGATATGCTCCAAACCGCAATGATTCCTTCTGTGGGACAGTTGAGACCTGTTGGATAGCTCCAGGACATCCCATAAGGAAGTTATCCAGAGCAGGGTTCTAAGGATGGATGCCTGGGCAGCCGGCCTCCCATTCCAGGTGTCTCATAGAGCCAAGGCAAGTTCGATCTGCTGGATCTAGGGGAGCAACCGAGGCGGGTGTGTTGAAATGGGTGAGTTGAGGATGGGTCATAATGTGCATTTGTGTCCATGTAGACCTTGGAATGGGATGCTTGATCCGGGGACTTGAGGGATGTTCATAACCGGAGGTTTTGATGGAGCTCTAAAGAGTATGTTTCCTATGTAGAGAAGAGAATTGTTTTGATGAGTGCCTAAGGAATCTCCCATATGCTGGTATTGGAAACCAGGCCTCTGAGGTGAGATGACTGGAATCAAAAGCAATGGATCTGATTAGGGCCTAAGTGCCTGTCCAGTTCAATCTTATTCTCTGGGGATATCTGTCTCTGGGTCTGAGTGGAGGTAGTTTCCTAACTTGTGAGAGATCATCCCTGTTTGTCCTGGGCAGCCAACACTATTCGGATGGCCTCGGGGAGATTGGAGGATACTCCTAATCTATAGGGTTGTGGCCAATGGAAATGGCAGAATTCTTCTGGAGAGGAATGCCACAGTCCTGAGGTGTGGCTCCAAGGGCCCCAACTTGGATGGTGTGTGGGCCAGGACTGTGGGGACAGAAGTCTGAAAACACAAACTCAGCTTAGGTTTGGGGATGTATGTATGAAGGCTCGATCTACAGACCGTGAGAATTTTCCGGGCTATGAACAAAGGGCGAGTATGTGGCGCTTGCTCAGGCTTTTGTCTCTGGATTTTGTGTCAACGGTGGCCGCGGAATGTCGGGGTGTCATCAAGGGCCATGGACAATTCTTTCTCTGATGATTTGGCCTGATCCCAAGTGGTTGGGGTCATTCTGTGGATGGGAAGAGTCCTTTCTGTATTTTTTTTTTTTTTTTACCTCAGGTGTCCCACCAAAGAGGGATTCCAGAGTAGAGCCCTGAGTAGGGGTGACTAGACATCTCGAACTCTGGTTGAGATTGGGGGACTAGGGGCTTGGCAAGCCCCATATGTGGGCTGTTGTTCCAGTCACTAAGAGGCTTTACATGAGGATAGGGCTCACGCTGAGGGTCACAATGTGTGTTTGTGCACATTGTGGCCCTCAGGGATAGGTGGGGCCTCATAGTCCATGCTGCTTTCTCCTACAATGAACATTGGACAACATGCCAACCACTAGGTTTCTTGCCAAGGCAAAGGAAAAGTTCTGATTCTTGCATCACGTTCACTCCTGAGCAGTGAGTGGAGATAAGGTCTAGGTTCTGAAGGTGAAAACTGAGGTTGGGTAGAGATGATGGCCTAAAGCCATTGTGGGTGTGATATGCTCTGTGTACGGCCAGCTGTCTGGGTGTTGGACTGGAGGTCTGCCCTCAGGCTGTGTCAGACAGGGCTTTAGTGCACAGGCTAGACTGTATAATTGGGGTATGGTCGAGTGGCATGCAGGTTGTTACTCATTTGGTGTTTCTGATTAGCCCTATAGGGCAACATTTTTCTTCTGGAGGGCAGGCAGAGTGCTGCATTGTGTCTCCAGAATTGCCAAACTGGAGGTGTGTGGCCAGGATTGTGAGGAAGGAAGTCTGAAAACACAAGCTAGCACGAGTTTTGGGGCCAAGAGCATGGCAGGCCCACTCTGCAGAGGCTGAATCTAGATCTCCTGCAGGTGAGGTCAGGGCGAGTATCAGATGTTGCCTCAAGCTGGAGTTTGTGTCCATGACGGCCCCTTCCTGAAGGGGGTGGGGGCGTCATGAGGCCAGGGAGGTTTCCCTACGCTGGGAGTTGTGAGCTGCTCCAAACTTCAAAGTTTCCTTCTTCAGGACAGTCGAGTACTATTGGATGGTTCCAGGATGCCCCATACAGAAAGACTCGAGAGCAGGGCCCTAAGCGTGGATGCCGAGAAACGCCAACTCACCTTCCCATTGCCTGGTCGAGACAAGGCACGCTCAATCTGCGGGCTCTTGGGTGAGCTACCCAGAAGGCTGAGTTTAAATGGACTCTCCTGAGGATGAGTCATAATGTGGGTTGGTGGCCATGGAGACCTTGGAATGTGGCAGTAGCTAAGGGACTCTGCAGGATTCTCCAACCCGAAGGGCTTGACACAACCCCAACAAGGCAGCTTCCCATGTGGAGATGAGAGGTCTTCTGTCTGGTGCCTCAGGAAAGCCCCGTATGCTGGTCTTCGAACCCAGGCCTCTGAGGAGTGATACCTGGACACCAAAGCAAGAGTTCATAATAGGGCCTAGGGGCCTGTCTGGTTCAATCTTCTGTCTCTGCGGATATCTGTCTTTGTGTCTGCATGGAGGTAGTAGTTGCTCAACTTGTGTCATAATGCCCCTATTTGTCCAGTGCGGCTTGCGGTAGTGGGATGTCCTTGGGGACCTTGAGGTTTCTACTATTTTGTAGAGTTGTGGCCAATGGAATGGGCAGATTCTTAGGAGAGAGCAGGCACAGTACTGTGGTGTGGCCCCAGAGTCCCCAGCCTGGAGGCTGTGTGGGCCATGGCTGTGCAGACAGACATCCAAAAACCCTAACTCAGCTCAGGTTTAGAGCCGAGGTTACGGCAGGCCTGATCTACAGTCCATGAGGGGAGTTCCTCTGGATATGAAAGAAGGGTGAGAGGGAGGCAGTCGCTCATGCTTTTGTCTCTGGATGTTTTGTCCACAATGGCCGTCTAATGTAGGAGTTGCCTCATGGGTCGTAGAAGTCTCCCTCTCTGGTAGTTTGTCCAGCCCCCAAGAGTTTGGGGTCCTTCTGTGGGAAGGGAAGTGTCCTGTTTTCTGCTTCATGTGTCCCCCCAGTAGAGGGATTCTAGAGCATAGCAGTGGGTACTGACAACTGGAATACTCGCCCTCTGGTTAAGCCTGGGGGCCTATGGATATGACAAGCCCCATATGCAGGATCTTGGTCCAGCCACTGAAAGGCGTTACTTTAATACGGGACTCATGCTGCAAGTCACAATGCATGTCTGTGCCCTAGGCGGCCCTCAAGCACTGGCGTGGCCTTTCGGACAATGCAGGTTTTCCCACATTGAACGTTGGACAACATGCCAACCACAAGGTTTCTGGCCATGGGGAAGGAGGAATTCTAATTTCTGCATCACGTTCACCCCTGGGCAGTGATTGGAGATAAGGTCTAGGTTCTGAAGCCTGAAAACCGAGGTTGGGAAGAGATGACGACCTACAGCCATAGCGGGTCCTATGTGTCCAGGTTGGGGCCAGCTGTCTGGGTGTCGTTTGGGATGTCTTGTCTCAGGCTCTGCCAGACAGGGCATTAGTATACAGGGTGGGCTGTATAATTGCTTTACAATCGAGTGGCATGCATTAGAAAATCATTTGGGGTTTCTTATTAGCAGCATAGGGCAAAGTTTTTCTTCTGGAGGGCAGGCAGCATGCTGCATTGTGGCTTCGGAATTCCCAAACTGGAGGGCTTATGGGCCAGGAGAGTGAGGACGGAAGTCTGAGAACACAAGCTAGGCTTAGGTTTCGGGGCAAGGACATGGAAGGCACCCTCTGCAGAGCTGAATTGAGATCTCATGCGTCTGAAGTCATGTCGAGGTTCAGACTTTGGCTCAGGTTTGAGTTTCTGTCCATGTTGGCCCCTTCAGGAATGGGGGGCATTATGAGGCCATGGGGGTTTTCCCACTATTGGAGCTGTGAGATGCTCCAAACCGCAAGGATTCCTTCTGTGGGACAATTAAGATTTGTTGGATGGCTCCAGGATGTCTTATAAGGTATTTTTCCAGAACAGCGTTCTAAGTATGGATGCCTGGGCAGCCAGCCTCACATTCCAATTGTCCCCCAGCAACAAGAAACGTTTGATCTGCTGGCTTGGGGTAGCAACAGTGCGGGCTGAGTTGAAATGGACTTTCCTGAGGGTGGTCTTAATGTTGGATTGAGTCCATGGAGACCTTGGTATGGGGCAGTGGCACCAGGGCCCTGAAGGATTCTCCTAACCAGAGGTTATGACAAAGCTCCAATGAGCAAGTTTTCCATGGGGAGACGAGATTTGTTCTTATTGGTGCCTCAGGAAACCACCATATGCTGGTATTGGAAACGAGGCCTCTGAGGAGAGATGCCTGGAAACCAAAGCAATGGATCTGATTAGGGCCTAGGGTCTTGTCCGGTTCAATATTCTTCTCTGGGGACATCTGTTGTCTGAGTGGAGGTAGTTGCTCAGCTGGTTTGAGATCACCCCTGTTTTTCCTGGGCGGCCTACACTATTGGGATGGGCTCGGTGACTTTGGAGGTTTTTCCTCATTTGCAAGGTTGTGGCCAATGGAATGGGAAGAATTCCCTTGAAAGGGAATCACAGTTTGAGGTGTGGCTCCAGGGACCCAAGTGTGGAGCGTGTGTGGTCCAGGACTATTTGGTCAAAAGTCGGAAAACACAAACTCCACTTAGGTTGGGGGATGTAGGTATGGCCGGGCCGATCTATAGACCGTGAGGAGAACTCTTCGGCATATGAACAAAGGGCGAATGTGAGGTGCTTGCTCATGCTTTTTTTTTTTTTTTTTCTGGAAATGTGTCACCGATTGCCATGGAATGTCGGGGTGTCCTCATGGGCCATCGATGAGGCTCCCTTTCTGGGGATTTGACCAGATCCCAAGAGTTTGGGGTCATCCTGTCGTAAGGGAGGAGGCCTTTCTGGTTTTTTTTTTTTTTATTTTTATTTATTTATTTATTTATTTTACCTCAGGTGGACCACCAAAATAGGGATTCCAGAGCAGAGTCGTGGGTGGGGGCAACTGGACAACCAGACATCTGGTTAACATTGGGACCTAAGAACATGGCAAGCCCCATATGTGGGCTCTTGGTCCAGACACTGAGAGGCCTTCCTTGAGGATAGGTTTCGCACTGAGTTTCACAATGTGTTTATGTGCCCAAGGAGCCCCTCAAGTCAGGGCGTGGCCTAATGTACCATGCTGGTTTCTCCTACACTGAACGTTGCACAATATGGCAACCAAAAGTTTTCTGGCCATGGGGAAGAAGGAGTTCTATTTTCTGCAACTCTTTCACTCCTGGAATGTGATGGGATTTAAGGTCTAGGTTCTGAAGCCTGAAAACTGAGGTTGGGAAGAGATGAAGACCTAAGGCCATGGTGTGTCTGATTGCTCAGTGTTCGGCCAGCTGTTGAGTGTGGGTTGGGAGGTGCAGGCTCAGGCTGTGGCAGACAGGGAATTAATGCCCAGGCTAGACTGTATCATTGGGGTGCAGTCGAGTTTCGTGCAGGATGGTACTCATTTGTGGTTACTGGGTAGCCCCAAAGGGCAACGTTTTTCTTCTGGAGGGAAGACACAGTGCCACATAGTGGCTCCAGAATTCCCAAACTGGAAGGCTTGTGGGCCAGGAGTGTGAGGAAAAAATTCTGAGAACACAAGCCAGACTTAGATTTCGGGGTGAGGGGACGGCAGGCACCCTCTGCAGAGATGATTCGAGAGCCCGTATACCTGAAGACAGAGCTAGGATCAGAAGTTGGCTTAGGTCGGAGTTTCTGTCCATGACGGCCCCTTCATGAAGGGGAGGGTGTCACGAGGACATGGAGGTTTTCCCACGATGGGAATTGTGAGATGCTCCAAACCGCAATGATTCCTTCTGTGGGACAGTCGAGACCTGTTGGATAGATCCAGGACATACCATAAGGAAGTTATCCAGAGCAGGGTTCTAAGGATGGATGCCTGGGCAGCCTGCCTCCCATTCCAGGTGTCTCATAGAGCCAAGGCAAGTTCGATCTGCTGGATCTAGGGGAGCAACCGAGGCGGGTGTGTTGAAATGGGTGAGTTGAGGATGGGTCATAATGTGCATTTGTGTCCATGTAGACCTTGGAATGGGATGCTTGATCCGGGGCCTTGAGGGATGTTCATAACCGCAGGTTTTGATGGAGCTCTAAAGAGTATGTTTCCTATGTAGAGAAGAGAATTGTTTTGATGAGTGCCTAAGGAATCTCCCATATGCTGGTATTGGAAACCAGGCCTCTGAGGAGAGATGACTGGAATCAAAAGCAATGGATCTGATTAGGGCCTAAGTGCCTGTCCAGTTCAATCTTATTCTCTGGGGATATCTGTCTCTGGGTCTGAGTGGAGGTAGTTTCCTAACTTGTGAGAGATCATCCCTGTTTGTCCTGGGCATCCAACACTATTCGGATGGCCTCGGGGAGATTGGAGGATACTCCTAATCTATAGGGTTGTGGCCAATGGAAATGGCAGAATTCCCCTGGAGAGGAAAGCCACAGTCCTGAGGTGTGGCTCCAAGGGCCCCAACTTGGATGGTGTGTGGGCCAGGACTGTGGGGACAGAAGTCTGAAAACTCAAACTCATATTAGGTTTGGGGATGTATGTATGAAGGCTCGATCTACAGACCGTGAGAATTTTCCGGGCTATGAACAAAGGGCGAGTATGTGGCGCTTGCTCAGGCTTTTGTCTCTGGATTTTGTGTCAACGGTGGCAGCGGAATGTCGGGGTGTCCTCAAGGGCCATGGACAATTCTTTCTCTGATGATTTGCCCTGATCCCAAGTGGTTGGGATCATTCTGTGGATGGGAAGAGTCCTTTTTGTAATTTTTTTTTTTTTTTTACCTCAGGTGTCCCACCAAAGAGGGATTCCAGAGTAGAGCCCTGAGTAGGGGCTCTGGTTGAGATTGGGGGACTAGGAACCTGGCAAGCCCCATATGTGGGCTGTTGTTCCAGTCACTAAGAGGCTTTACATGAGGATAGGGCTCACGCTGAGGGTCACAATGTGTGTTTGTGCACATTGTGGCCCTCAGGGATAGGTGGGGCCTCATAGTCCATGCTGCTTTCTCCTACAATGAACATTGGACAACATGCCAACGACTAGGTTTCTTGCCAAGGCGAAGGAGAAGTTCTGATACTTGCATCACGTTCACTCCTGAGCAGTGAGTGGAGATAAGGTCTAGGTTCTGAAGGTGAAAACTGAGGTTGGGTAGAGATGATGGCCTAAAGCCATTGTGGGTGTGATATGCTCTGTTTACGGCCAGCTGTCTGGGTGTTGGACTGGAGGTCTGCCCTCAGGCTGTGTCAGACAGGGCTTTAGTGCACAGGCTAGACTGTATAATTGGGGTATGGTCGAGTGGCATGCAGGTTGTTACTCATTTGGCGTTTCTGGTTAGCCCTATAGGGCAACATTTTTCTTCTGGAGGGCAGGCAGAGTGCTGCATTGTGTCTCCAGAATTGCCAATCTGGAGGTGTGTGGCCAGGATTGTGAGGAAGGAAATCTGAAAACACAAGCTAGCACGAGTTTTGGGGCCAAGAGCATGGCAGGCCCACTCTGCAGAGGCTGAATCGAGATCTCCTGCAGGTGAGGTCAGGGCGAGTATCAGATGTTGCCTCAAGCTGGGGTTTGTGTCCATGACGGCCCCTTCCTGAAGGGGGTGGGGGCGTCATGAGGCCAGGGAGGTTTCTCTACGCTGGGAGTTGTGAGCTGCTCCAAACTTCAAAGTTTCCTTCTTCAGGACAGTCGAGTACTATTGGATGGTTCCAGGATGCCCCATACAGAAAGACTCGAGAGCAGGGCCGTAAGCATGGATGCGGAGAAACGCCAACTCACCTTCCCATTGCCTGGTCGAGACAAGGCACGCTCAATCTGCGGGCTCTTGGGTGAGCTACCCAGAAGGCTGAGTTTAAATGGACTCTCCTGAGGATGAGTCATAATGTTGGTTGGTGGCCATGGAGACCTTGGAATGTGGCAGTAGCTAAGGGACTCTGCAGAATTCTCCAACCCGAAGGGCTTGACACAACCCCAACAAGGAAGCTTCCCATGGTGAGATGAGAGGTCTTCTGTCTGGTGCCTCAGGAAAGCCCCGTATGCTGGTCTTCGAACCCAGGCCTCTGAGGGGTGATACCTGGACACCAAAGCAAGAGTTCATAATAGGGCCTAGGGGCCTGTCTGGTTCAATCTTCTGTCTCTGCGGATATCTGTCTTTGTGTCTGCATGGAGGTAGTAGTTGCTCAACTTGTGTCATAATGCCCCTATTTGTCCAGTGCGGCTTGCGGTAGTGGGATGTCCTTGGGGACCTTGAGGTTTCTACTATTTTGTAGAGTTGTGGCCAATGGAATGGGCAGTTTCTTAGGAGAGAGCAGGCACAGTACTGTGGTGTGGCTCCAGAGACCCCAGCCTGGAGGCTGTGTGGGCCATGGCTGTGCAGACAGACATCCAAAAACCCTAACTCAGCTCAGGTTTAGGGCCGAGGTTTCGGCAGGCCTGATCTACAGTCCATGAGGGGAGTTCCTCTGGATATGAAAGAAGGGTGAGAGGGAGGCAGTCGCTCAGGCTTTTGTCTCTGGATGTTTTGTCCACAATGGCCGTCTAATGTAGGAGTTGCCTCATGGGTCGTAAAAGTCTCCCTCTCTGGTAGTTTGTCCAGCCCCCAAAAGTTTAGGGTCCTTCTATGGGAAGGGAAGTGTCCTGTTTTCTGCTTCATGTGTCCCCCCAGTAGAGGGATTCTAGAGCATAGCAGTGGGTACTGACAACTGGAATACTCGCCCTCTGGTTAAGCCTGGGGGCCTATGGATATGACAAGCCCCATATGCAGGATCTTGGTCCAGCCACTGAAAGGCGTTACTTTAATACAGGACTCACGCTGCAGGTCACAATGCATGTCTGTGCCCTAGGCGGCCCTCAAGCACTGGCGTGCCCATCGGACAATGCAGGTTTTCCCACATTGAACGTTGGACAACATGCCAACCACAAGGTTTCTGGCCATGGGGAAGGAGGAAATCTAATTTCTGCATCACGTTCACCCTTGGGCAGTGATTGGAGATAAGGTCTAGGTTCTGAAGCCTGAAAACCGAGGTTGGGAAGAGATGACGACCTACAGCCATAGCGGGTCCTATGTGTCCAGGTTGGGGCCAGCTGTCTGGGTGTCGTTTGGGATGTCTTGTCTCAGGCTGTGCCAGACAGGGCATTAGTGTACAGGGTGGGCTGTATAATTGCTTTACAATCGAGTGGCATGCATTAGAAAATCATTTGGGGTTTCTTATTAGCAGCATAGGGCAAAGTTTTTCTTCTGGAGGGCAGGCAGCATGCTGCATTGTGGCTTCGGAATTCCCAAACTGGAGGGCTTATGGGCCAGGAGAGTGAGGACGGAAGTCTGAGAACACAAGCTAGGCTTAGGTTTCGGGGCAAGGACATGGCAGGCACACTCTGCAGAGCTGAATTGAGATCTCATGCGTCTGAAGTCAGGTCGAGGTTCAGACTTTGGCTCAGGTTTGAGTTTCTGTCCATGTTGGCCCCTTCAGGAAGGGGGGGCATTATGAGGCCATGGGGGTTTTCCCACTATTGGAGTTGTGAGATGCTCCAAACCGCAAGGATTCCTTCTGTGGGACAATTAAGATTTGTTGGATGGCTCCAGGACGTCTTATAAGGTATTTTTCCAGAACAGGGTTCTAAGTATGGATGCCTGGGGGCCAGCCTCACATTCCAATTGTGTCCTAGCAACAAGAAACGTTAGATCTGCTGGCTTGGGGTAGCAACAGAGGGGGCTGAGTTGAAATGGACTTTCCTGAGGATGGTCTTAATGTTGGATTGAGTCCATGGAGACCTTGGTATGGGGCAGTGGCACCAGGGCCCTGAAGGATTCTTTTAACCAGAGGTTATGACAAAGCTCCAATAAGCAAGTTTTCCATGGGGAGACGAGATTTGTTCTTATTGGTGCCTCAGGAAACCACCATATGCTGGTATTGGAAACGAGGCCTCTGAGTAGAGATGCCTGGAAACCAAAGCAATGGATCTGATTAGGGCCTAGGGTCCTGTCCGGTTCAATATTCTTCTCTGGGGACATCTGTTGTCTGAGTGGAGGTAGTTGCTCAGCTGGTTTGAGATCACCCCTGTTTGTCCTGGGCGGCCTACACTATTGGGATGGCCTCGGTGACTTTGGAGGTTTTTCCTCATTTGCAAGGTTGTGGCCAATGGAATGGGAAGAATTCCCTTGAAAGGGAAGCACAGTCCTGAGGTGTGGCTCCAGGGACCCAAGTGTGGAGCGTGTGTGGTCCAGGACTATTTCGACAAAAGTCTGAAAACACAAACTCCACTTAGGTTGGGGGATGTAGGTATGGCCGGCCCGATCTATAGACCGTGAGGAGAACTCTTCGGCATATGAACAAAGGGCGAATGTGAGGTGCTTGCTCATGCTTTTTTGTTTTTTTCTGTAAATGTGTCACCGATTGCCATGGAATGTCGGGGTGTCCTCATGGGCCATCGATGAGGCTCCCTTTCTGGGGATTTGACCAGATCCCAAGAGTTTGGGGTCATTCTGTCGTAAGGGAGGAGGCCTTTCTGGGTTTTTTTGTTTATTTTTATTTATTTATTTATTTATTTTACCTCAGGTGGACCACCAAAATAGGGATTCCAGAGCAGAGTCGTGGGTGGGGGCAACTGGACAACCAGACCTCTGGTTAACATTGGGACCTAAGAACATGGCAAGCCCCATATGTGGGCTCTTGGTCCAGACACTGAGAGGCCTTCCTTTAGGATAGGTCTCGCACTGAGTTTCACAATGTGTTTTTGTGCCCAAGGAGCCCCTCAAGGAAGGGCGTGGCCTAATGTACCATGCTGGTTTCTCCTAGACTGAACGTTGCACAATATGGCAACCAAAAGTTTTCTGGCCATGGGGAAGAAGGAGTTCTATTTTCTGCAACTCTTTCACTCCTGGACTGTGATTGGATTTAAGGTCTAGGTTCTGAAGCCTGAAAACTGAGGTTGGGAAGAGATGAATACCTAAGGCCATGGTGTGTCTGATTGCTCAGTGTTCGGCGAGCTTTTGAGTGTGGGTTGGGAGGTGCAGGCTCAGGCTGTGGCAGACAGGGAATTAATGCCCAGGCTAGACTGTATCATTCGGGTGCAGTCGAGTTTCCTGCAGATTGGTACTCATTTGTGGTTACTGGGTAGCCCCAAAGGGCAACGTTTTTCTTCTGGAGGGAAGACACAGTGCCACATAGTGGCTCCAGAATTCCCAAACTGGAAGGCTTGTGGGCCAGGAGTGTGAGGAAAAAATTCTGAGAACACAAGCCAGACTAAATTTCGGGGTGAGGGGACGGCAGGCACCCTCTGCAGAGATGATTCGAGAGCCCGTATACCTGAAGACAGAGCTAGGATCAGAAGTTGGCTTAGGTCGGAGTTTCTGTCCATGACGGCCCCTTCATGAAGGGGAGGGTGTCACGAGGACATGGAGGTTTTCCCACGATGGGAATTGTGAGATGCTCCAAACCGCAATGATTCCTTCTGTGGGACAGTCGAGACCTGTTGGATAGCTCCAGGACATACCATAAGGAAGTTATCCAGAGCAGGGTTCTAAGGATGGATGCCTGGGCAGCCTGCCTCCCATTCCAGGTGTCTCATAGAGCCAAGGCAAGTTCGATCTGCTGGATCTAGGGGAGCAACCGAGGCGGGTGTGTTGAAATGGGTGAGTTGAGGATGGGTCATAATGTGCATTTGTGTCCATGTAGACCTTGGAATGGGGTGCTTGATCCGGGGCCTTGAGGGATGTTCATAACCGCAGGTTTTGATGGAGCTCTAAAGAGTATGTTTCCTATGTAGAGAAGAGAATTGTTTTGATGAGTGCCTAAGGAATCTCCCATATGCTGGTATTGGAAACCAGGCCTCTGAGGAGAGATGACTGGAATCAAAAGCAATGGATCTGATTAGGGCCTAAGTGCCTGTCCAGATCAATCTTATTCTATGGGGATATCTGTCTCTGGGTCTGAGTGGAGGTAGTTTCCTAACTTGTGAGAGATCATCCCTGTTTGTCCTGGGCAGCCAACACTATTCGGATGGCCTCGGGGAGATTGTAGGATACTCCTAATCTATAGGGTTGTGGCCAATGGAAATGGCAGAATTCCCCTGGAGAGGGAAGCCACAGTCCTGAGGTGTGGCTTCAGTGGCCCCAACTTGGATGGTGTTTGGGCCAGGACTGTGGGGACAGAAGTCTGAAAACTCAAACTCAGCTTAGGTTTGGGGATTTATGTATGAAGGCTCGATCTACAGACCGTGAGAATTTTCCGGGCTATGAACAAAGGGCGAGTATGTGGCGCTTGCTCAGGCTTTTGTCTCTAAATTTTGTGTCAACGGTGGCCGCGGAATGTCGGGGTGTCCTCAAGGGCCATGGACAATTCTTTCTCTGATGATTTGGCCTGATCCCAAGTGGTTGGGATCATTCTGTGGATGGGAAGAGTCCTTTCTGTAATTTTTTTTTTTTTACCTCAGGTGTCCCACCAAAGAGGGATTCCAGAGTAGAGCCCTGAGTAGGGGTGACTAGACATCTCGAACTCTGGTTGAGATTGGGGGACTAGGGGACTGGCAAGCCCCATATGTGGGCTGTTGTTCCAGTCACTAAGAGGCTTTACATGAGGATAGGGCTCACGCTGAGGGTCACAATGTGTGTTTGTGCACATTGTGGCCCTCAGGGATAGGTGGGGCCTCATAGTCCATGCTGCTTTCTCCTACAATGAACATTGGACAACATGCCAACCACTAGGTTTCTTGCCAAGGCGAAGGAGAAGTTCTGATTCTAGCATCACGTTCATTCCTGAGCAGTGAGTGGAGATAAGGTCTAGGTTCTGAAGGTGAAAACTGAGGTTGGGTAGAGATGATGGCCTAAAGCCATTGTGGGTGTGATATGCTCTGTGTACGGCCAGCTGTCTGGGTGTTGGACTGGAGGTCTGCCCTCAGGCTGTGTCAGACAGGGCTTTAGTGCACAGGCTAGACTGTATAATTGGGGTATGGTCGAGTGGCATGCAGGTTGTTACTCATTTGGCGTTTCTGATTAGCCCTATAGGGCAACATTTTTCTTCTGGAGGGCAGGCAGAGTGCTGCATTGTGTCTCCAGAATTGCCAAACTGGAGGTGTGTGGCCAGGATTGTGAGGAAGGAAGTCTGAAAACACAAGCTAGCACGAGTTTTGGGGCCAAGAGCATGGCAGGCCCACTCTGCAGAGGCTGAATCTAGATCTCCTGCAGGTGAGGTCAGGGCGAGTATCAGATGTTGCCTCAAGCTGGAGTTTGTGTCCATGACGGCCCCTTCCTGAAGGGGGTGGGGGCGTCATGAGGCCAGGGAGGTTTCCCTACGCTGGGAGTTGTGAGTTGCTCCAAACTTCAAAGTTTCCTTCTTCAGGACAGTCGAGTACTATTGGATGGTTCCAGGATGCCCCATACAGAAAGACTCGAGAGCAGGGCCCTAAGCGTGGATGCCGAGAAACGCCAACTCACCTTCCCATTGCCTGGTCGAGACAAGGCACGCTCAATCTGCGGGCTCTTGGGTGAGCTACCCAGAAGGCTGAGTTTAAATGGACTCTCCTGAGGATGAGTCATAATGTGGGTTGGTGGCCATGGAGACCTTGGAATGTGGCAGTAGCTAAGGGACTCTGCAGGATTCTCCAACCCGAAGGGCTTGACACAACCCCAACAAGGCAGCTTCCCATGTGGAGATGAGAGGTCTTCTGTCTGGTGCCTCAGGAAAGCCCCGTATGCTGGTCTTCGAACCCAGGCCTCTGAGGAGTGATACCTGGACACCAAAGCAAGAGTTCATAATAGGTCCTAGGGGCCTGTCTGGTTCACTTCTGTCTCTGCGGATATCTGTCTGTGTGTCAGCATGGAGGTAGTAGTTGCTCAGCTTGTGTCATAATGCCCCTATTTGTCCAGTGCGGCTTGCGGTAGTGGGATGTCCTTGGGGACCTTGAGGTTTCTACTATTTTGTAGAGTTGGGGCCAATGGAATGGGCAGTTTCTTAGGAGAGAGCAGGCACAGTACTGTGGTGTGGCTCCAGAGACCCCAGCCTGGAGGCTGTGTGGGCCATGGCTGTGCAGACAGACATCCAAAAACCCTAACTCAGCTCAGGTTTGGGGCAGGAGGTTACGGCAGGCCTGATCTACAGTCCATGAGGGCAGTTCCTCTGAATATGAAAGAAGGGTGAGAGGGAGGCAGTCGCTCATGCTTTTGTCTCTGGATGTTTTGTCCACAATGGCCGTCTAATGTAGGAGTTGCCTCATGGGTCGTAGAAGTCTCCCTCTCTGGTAGTTTGTCCAGCCCCCAAGAGTTTGGGGTCCTTCTGTGGGAAGGGAAGTGTCCTGTTTTCTGCTTCATGTGTCCCCCCAGTAGAGGGATTCTAGAGCATAGCAGTGGGTACTGACAACTGGAATACTCGCCCTCTGGTTAAGCCTGGGGGCCTATGGATATGACAAGCCCCATATGCAGGATCTTGGTCCAGCCACTGAGAGGCGTTACTTTAATACGGGACTCACGCTGCAGGTCACAATGCATGTCTGTGCCCTAGGCGGCCCTCAAGCACTAGCGTGGCCTTTCGGACAATGCAGGTTTTCCCACATTGAACGTTGGACAACATGCCAACCACAAGGTTTCTGGCCATGGGGAAGGAGGAATTCTAATTTCTGCATCACGTTCACCCCTGGGCAGTGATTGGAGATAAGGTCTAGGTTCTGAAGCCTGAAAACCGAGGTTGGGAAAAGATGACGACCTACAGCCATAGCGGGTCCTATGTGTCCAGGTTGGGGCCAGCTGTCTGGGTGTCGTTTGGGATGTCTTGTCTCAGGCTCTGCCAGACAGGGCATTAGTATACAGGGTGGGCTGTATAATTGCTTTACAATCGAGTGGCATGCATTAGAAAATCATTTGGGGTTTCTTATTAGCAGCATAGAGCAAAGTTTTTCTTCTGGAGGGCAGGCAGCATGCTGCATTGTGGCTTCAGAATTCCCAAACTGGAGGGCTTATGGGCCAGGAGAGTGAGGACGCGGCTGAGAACACAAGCTAGGCTTAGGTTTCGGGGCAAGGACATGGCAGGCACACTCTGCAGAGCTGAATTGAGATCTCATGCGTCTGAAGTCAGGTCGAGGTTCAGACTTTGGCTCAGGTTTGAGATTCTGTCCATGTTGGCCCCTTCAGGAAGGGGGGGCATTATGAGGCCATGGGGGTTTTCCCACTATTGGAGCTGTGAGATGCTCCAAACCGCAAGGATTCCTTCTGTGGGACAATTAAGATTTGTTGGAGGCTCCAGGACGACTTATAAGGTATTTTTCCAGAACAGCGTTCTAAGTATGGATGCCTGGGCAACCAGCCTCACATTCCAATTGTGTCCTAGCAACAAGAAACGTTTGATCTGCTGGCTTGGGGTAGCAACAGAGGGGGCTGAGTTGAAATGGACTTTCCTGAGGATGGTCTTAATGTTGGATTGAGTCCATGGAGACCTTGGTATGGGGCAGTGGCACCAGGGCCCTGAAGGATTCTCCTAACCAGAGGTTATGACAAAGCTCCAATGAGCAAGTTTTCCATGGGGAGACGAGATTTATTCTTATTGGTGCCTCAGGAAACCACCATATGCTGGTATTGGAAACGAGGCATTGAGGAGAGATGCCTGGAAACCAAAGCAATGGATCTGATTAGGGCCTAGGGTCCTGTCCGGTTCAATATTCTTCTCTGGGGACATCTGTTGTCTGAGTGGAGGTAGTTGCTCAGCTGGTTTGAGATCACCCCTGTTTGTCCTGGGCGGCCTACACTATTGGGATGGCCTCGGTGACTTTGGAGGTTTTTCCTCATTTGCAAGGTTGTGGCCAATGGAATGAGAAGAATTCCCTTGAAAGGGAAGCACAGTCCTGAGGTGTGGCTCCAGGGACCCAAGTGTGGAGCGTGTGTGGTCCAGGGCTATTTGGTCAAAAGTCTGAAAACACAAACTCCACTTAGGTTGGGGATGTAGGTATGGCCGGCCCGATCTATAGACCGTGAGGAGAACTCTTTGACATATGAACAAAGGACGAATGTGAGGTGCTTGCTCATGCTTTTTTTTTTTTTTTCTGGAAATGTGTCACCGATTGCCATGGAATGTCGGGGTGTCCTCATGGGCCATAGATGAGGCTCCCTTTCTGGGGATTTGACCCGTTCCCAAGAGTTGGGGGTCATTCTGACGGAAGGGATGAGGCCTTTTTTTTTTTATTTTTTTTTATTATTATTATTTTTTTTTTACCTCAGGTGGACCACCAAAAGAGGGATTACAGAGGAGAGTCGTGGGTGGGGGCAACTGGACAACCAGACCTCTGGTTAACATTGGGACCTAAGAACATGGCAAGCCCCATATGTGGGTTCTCGGTCCAGGCACTGAGAGGCCTTCCTTGAGGATAGGTCTCACACTGAGTTTCACAATGTGTTTTTGTGCCCAAGGAGCCCCTCAAGTCAGGGCGTGGCCTAATGTACCATGCTGGTTTCTCCTACACTGAACGTTGCACAATATGGCAACCAAAAGTTTTCTAGCCATGGGGGAGAAGGAGTTCTATTTTCTGCAACACTTTCACTCCTGGACTGTGATTGGATTTAAGGTCTAGGTTCTGAAGCCTGAAAACTGAGGTTGGGAAGACATGAAGACCTAAGGCCATGGTGTTTCTGATGTGCTCAGTGTTCGGCCAGCTGTTGAGGGTGGGTTGGGAGGGTCAGGCTCAGGCTTGGCAGACAGGGAATTAGTGTTCAGGCTACACTGTATCATTGGGGTGCAGTCGAGTTTCGTGCAGGATGGTACTCATTTGTGGTTACTGGGTAGCCCCAAAGAGCAAAGTTTTTCTTCTGGAGGGAAGACAGAGTGCCACATAGTGGCTCCAGAATTCCCAAACTGGAAGGCTTGTGGGCCAGAAGTGTGAGGAAAAAATTCTGAGAACACAAGCCAGACTTAGATTTCGGGGTGAGGGGACGGCAGGCACCCTCTGCAGAGATGATTCGAGATCCCGTATACCTGAAGACAGAGCTAGGATCAGAAGTTGGCTTAGGTCGGAGTTTCTGTCCATGACGGCCCCTTCATGAAGGGGAGCGTGTCACGAGGACATGGAGGTTTTCCCACGATGGGAATTGTGAGATGCTCCAAACCGCAATGATTCCGTCTGTGGGACAGTTGAGGCCTGTTGGGTGGCTCCAGGACATCCCATAAGGAAGTTATCCAGAGCAGGGTTCTAAGGATGGATGCCTGGGCAGCCTGCCTCCCATTCCGGGTGTCTCATAGAGCCAAGGCAAGTTCGATCTGCTGGATCTAGGGGAGCAACCGAGGCGGGTGTGTTGAAATGGGTGAGTTGAGGATGGGTCATAATGTGCATTTGTGTCCATGTTGACCTTGGAATGGGGTGCTTGATCCGGGGCCTTGAGGGATGTTCATAACCGGAGGTTTTGATGGAGCTCTAAAGAGTATGTTTCCTATGTAGAGAAGAGAATTGTTTTGATGAGTGCCTAAGGAATCTCCCATATGCTGGTATTGGAAACCAAGCCTCAGAGGAGAGATGACTGGAATCAAAAGCAATGGATCTGATTAGGGCCTAAGTGCCTGTCCAGTTCAATCTTATTCTCTGGGGATATCTGTCTCTGGGTCTGAGTGGAGGTAGTTTCCTAACTTGTGAGAGATCGTCCCTGTTTGTCCTGGGCAGCCAACACTATTCGGATGGCCTCGGGGAGATGGGAGGATACTCCTAATCTATAGGGTTGTGGCCAATGGAAATGGCAGAATTCCCCTGGAGAGGGAAGCCACAGTCCTGAGGTGTGGCTCCAAGGGCCCCAACTTGGATGGTGTGTGGGCCAGGACTGTGGGGACAGAAGTCTGAAAACTCAAACTCAGCTTAGGTTTGGGGATGTATGTATGAAGGCTCGATCTACAGACCGTGAGAATTTTCCGGGCTATGAACAAAGGGCGAGTATGTGGCGCTTGCTCAGGCTTTTGTCTCTGGATTTTGTGTCAACGGTGGCCGCGGAATGTCGGGGTGTCCTCAAGGGCCATGGACAATTCTTTCTCTGATGATTTGGCCTGATCCCAAGTGGTTGGGATCATTCTGTGGATGGGAAGAGTTCTTTCTGTATTTTTTTTTTTTTTAGCCTCAGGTATCCCACCAAAGAGGGATTCCAGAGTAGAGCCCTGAGAAGGGGTGACTAGACATCTCGAACTCTGGTTGAGATTGGGGGACTAGGGGCCTGGCAAGACCCATATGTGGGCTGTTGTTCCAGTCACTAAGAGGCTTTACATGAGGATAGGGCTCACGCTTAGGGTCACAATGTGTGTTTGTGCACATTGTGGCCCTCAGGGATAGGTGGGGCCTCATAGTCCATGCTGCTTTCTCCTACAATGAACATTGGACAACATGCCAACCACTAGGTTTCTTGCCAAGGCGAAAGAGAAGTTCTGATTCTTGCATCACGTTCACTCCTGAGCAGTGAGTGGAGATAAGGTCTAGGTTCTGAAGGTGAAAATGCGGTTGGGTAGAGATGATGGCCTAAAGCCATTGTGGGTGTAATATGCTCTGTGTACGGCCAGCTGTTTGGGTGTTGGACTGGAGGTCTGCCCTCAGGCTGTGTCAGACAGGGCTTTAGTGCACAGGCTAGACTGTATAATTGGGTATGGTCGAGTGGCATGCAGGTTGTTACTCATTTGGCGTTTCTGGTTAGCCTTATAGGGCAACATTTTTCTTCTGGAGGGCAGGCAGAGTGCTGCATTGTGTCTCCAGAATTGCCAAACTGGAGGGGTGTGGCCAGGATTGTGAAGAAGGAAGTCTGAAAACACAAGCTAGCACGAGTTTTGGGGCCAAGAGCATGGCAGGCCCACTCTGCAGAGGCTGAATCTAGATCTCCTGCAGGTGAGGTCAGGGCGAGTATCAGATGTTGCCTCAAGCTGGAGTTTGTGTCCATGACGGCCCCTTCCTGAAGGGGGTGGGGGCGTCATGAGGCCAGGGAGGTTTCCCTACGCTGGGAGTTGTGAGCTGCTCCAAACTTCAAAGTTTCCTTCTTCAGGACAGTCGAGTACTATTGGATGGTTCCAGGATGCCCCATACAGAAAGACTCGAGAGCAGGGCCCTAAGCGTGGATGCCGAGAAACGCCAACTCACCTTCCCATTGCCTGGTCGAGACAAGGCACGCTCAATCTGCAGGCTCTTGAGTGAGCTACCCAGAAGGCTGAGTTTAAATGGACTCTCCTGAGGATGAGTCATAATGTGGGTTGGTGGCCATGGAGACCTTGGAATGTGGCAGTAGCTAAGGGACTCTGCAGGATTCTCCAACCCGAAGGGCTTGACACAACCCCAACAAGGAAGCTTCCCATGTGGAGATGAGAGGTCTTCTGTCTGGTGCCTCAGGAAAGCCCCGTATGCTGGTCTTCGAACCCAGGCCTCTGAGGGGTGATACCTGGACACCAAAGCAAGAGTTCATAATAGGGCCTAGGGGCCTGTCTGGTTCAATCTTCTGTCTCTGCGGATATCTGTCTTTGTGTCTGCATGGAGGTAGTAGTTGCTCAACTTGTGTCATAATGCCCCTATTTGTCCAGTGCGGCTTGCGGTAGTGGGATGTCCTTGGGGACCTTGAGGTTTCTACTATTTTGTAGAGTTGTGGCCAATGGAATGGGCAGATTCTTAGGAGAGAGCAGGCACAGTACTGTGGTGTGGCCCCAGAGTCCCCAGCCTGGAGCCTGGGTGGGCCATGGCTGTGCAGACAGACATCCAAAAACCCTAACTCAGCTCAGGTTAGGGGCCGAGGTTACGGCAGGCCTGATCTACAGTCCACGAGGGGAGCTCTTCTGGATCTGAAAGAAGGGTGAGAGGGAGGCAGTCGCTCAGGCTTTTATCTCTGGATGTTTTGTCCACAATGGCCCTTTAATGTATGAGTTGCCTCATGGGTCGTAGAAGTCTCCCTCTCTGGTAGTTTGTCCAGCCCCCAAGAGTTTGGGGTCCTTCTGTGGGAAGGGAAGTGTCCTGTTTTCTGCTTCATGTGTCCCCCCAGTAGAGGGATTCTAGAGCATAGCAGTGGGTACTGACAACTGGAATACTCGCCCTCTGGTTAAGCCTGGGGGCCTATGGATATGACAAGCCCCATATGCAGGATCTTGGTCCAGCCACTGAAAGGCGTTACTTTAATACGGGACTCACACTGCAGGTCACAATGCATGTCTGTGCCCTAGGCGGCCCTCAAGCACTGGCGTGGCCCTCGGACAATGCAGGTTTTCCCACATTGAACGTTGGACAACATGCCAACCACAAGGTTTCTGGCCATGGGGAAGGAGGAATTCTAATTTCTGCATCACGTTTACCCCTGGGCAGTGATTGGAGATAAGGTTTAGGTTCTGAAGCCTGAAAACCGAGGTTGGGAAGAGATGACGACCTACAGCAATAGCGGGTCCTATGTGTCCAGGTTGGGGCCAGCTGTCTGGGTTTTGTTTGGGATGTCATGTCTCAGGCTGTGCCAGACAGGGCATTAGTATACAGGGTAGACTCTATAATTGCTTTACCATCGAGTGACATGCATTAGAAAATCATTTGGGGTTTCTTATTAGCAGCATAGGGCAAAGTTTTTCTTCTGGAGGGCAGGCAGCATGCTGCATTGTAGCTTCGGAATTCCCAAACTGGAGGGCTTGTGGGCCAGGAGAGTGAGGACGTGGCTGAGAACACAAGCTAGGCTTAGGTTTCGGGGCAAGGACATGGCAGGCACACTCTGCAGAGCTGAATTGAGATCTCATGCGTCTGAAGTCAGTCGAGGATCAGACTTTGCTCAGGTTTGAGTTTCTGTCCATGATGGCCCCTTCAAGAAGAGGGGGGATTATGAGGACATGGGCGTTTTGCCACTATTGGAGTTGTGAGATGCCCCAAACCGCAAGGATTCCTTCTGTGGGACAATTAAGATTTGTTGGATGGCTCCAGGACGTCTTATAAGGTATTTTTCCAGAACAGGGTTCTACGTATGGATGGCTGGGCAGCCAGCCTCACATTCCAATTGTCTCCTAGCAACAAGAAACGTTTAATCTGCTGGCTTGGGGTAGCAACAGAGGGGGCTGAGTTGAAATGGACTTTCCTGAGGATGGTCTTAATGTTGGATTGAGTCCATGGAGACCTTGGTATGGGGCAGTGGCACCAGGGCCCTGAAGTATTCTCCTAACCAGAGGTTATGACAAAGCTCTAATGAGCAAGTTTTCCATGGGGAGACGAGATTTGTTCTTATTGGTGCCTCAGGAAACCACCATATGCTGGTATTGGAAACGAGGCCTCTGAGGAGAGATGCCTGGAAACCAAAGCAATGGATCTGATTAGGGCCTAGGGGCCTGTCCGGTTCAATATTCTTCTCTGGGGACATCTGTTGTCTGAGTGGAGGTAGTTGCTCAGCTGGTTTGAGATCACCCCTGTTTGTCCTGGGCGGCCTACACTATTGGGATGGCCTCAGTGACTTTGGATGTTTTTCGACATTTGCAAGGATGTGGCCAACGGAATGGGAAGAATTCCCTTGAAAGGGAAGCAGAGTCCTGAGATGTGGCTCCAGGGACCCAAGTGTGGAGCGTGTGTGGTCCAGGGCTATTTCGACAAAAGTCTGAAAACACAAACTCCACTTAGGTTGGTGGATGTAGGTATGGCCGGCCCGATCTATAGACCGTGAGGAGAACTCTTCGGGATATGAACAAAGGGCGAATGTGAGGTGCTTGCTCATGCTTTTTTTTTTTTTTTTCTGGAAATGTGTCACCGATTGCAATGGAATGTCGGGGTGTCCTCATGGGCCATCGATGAGGCTCCCTTTCTGGGGATTGACCCGATCCCAAGGGTTTGGGGTCATTGTGTTGGAAGGGAGGAGGCCTTTGTGTTTTTTTTTTTTTTTCCTCAGGTGTACCACCAACAGAGGGATTCCAGAGCAGAGTCCTGGGGAGGGGCGACTGGACAACCAGACCTCTGGTTAACATTGGGACCTAAGAACATGGCAAGCCCCATATTTGGGCTCTTGGTCCAGACACTGAGAGGCCTTCCTTGAGGATAGGTCTCACACTGAGTTTCACAATGTGTTTTTGTGCCCAATGAGCCCCTCAAGGCAGGGCGTGGCCTAATGTACCATGCTGGTTTCTCCTACACTGAACGTTGCACAATATGGCAACCAAAAGTTTTCTGGCCATGGGGAAAAAGGAGTTCTAATTTCTGCAACACTTTCACTCCTGGACTGTGATTAGATTTAAGGTCTAGGTTCTGAAGCCTGAAAACTGAGGTTGGGAAGAGATGAAGCCCTAAGTCCATGGTGTGTCTGATGTGCTCAGTGTTCGGCTAGCTGTTGAGTGTGGGTTAGGAGGTGCAGGCTCAGGCGGTGGCAGACAGGGAATTAGTGCCCAGGCTAGACTGTATCATTGGGGTGCAGGCGAGTTTCGTGCAGGATGGTACTCTTTTGTGGTTACTGGGTAGCCCCAGAGGTCAACGTTTTTCTTCTGTAGGGAAGACACAGTGTCAAATAGTGGCTCCAGAATTCCCAAACTGGAAGGCTTGTGAGCCATGAGTGTGAGGAAAAAATTCTGAGAACACAAGCCAGACTTAGATTTCGGGGTGAGGGGACGGTAGGCACCCTCTGCAGAGATGATTTGAGATCCCGTATACCTGAAGACAGAGCTAGGATCAGACGTTGGCTTAGGTCGGAGTTTCTGTCCATGACGGCCCCTTCATGAAGGGGAGCGTGTCACGAGGACATGGAGGTTTTCCCACGATGGGAATTGTGAGATGCTCCAAACCGCAATGATTCCTTCTGTGGGACAGTCGAGACCTGTTGGATGGCTCCAGGACATCCCATAAGGAAGTTATCCAGAGCAGGGTTCTAAGGATGGATGCCTTGGCAGCCTGCCTCCCATTCCAGGTGTCTCATAGAGCCATGGCAAGTTCGATCTGCCTGATCTAGGGGAGCAACTGAATCGGGTGTGTTGAAATGGGTGAGTTGAGGATGGGTCATAATGTGCATTTGTGTCCATGGAGACCTTGGAATGGGGTCTTGATCCGGGTCCTTGAGGGATGTTCATAACCGGAGGTTTTGATGGAGCTCTAAAGAGTATGTTTCCTATGTAGAGAAGAGAATTGTTTTGATGAGTGCCTAAGGAATCTCCCATATGCTGGTATTGGAAACCAGGCCTCTGAGGAGAGATGACTGGAAACAAACGCAATCGAGATGATTAGGGCCTAGGTGCCTGTCCGGTTCAATCACTTTCCTGAGGATACGTGTATAAGGATCTGAGGGGATGTAGTTGCTCAGCTTGTGTCAGATCGCCCCTGTTTGTCCTGGGCAGCCTATAATATTGGGATGGCCTCAGGACTTTGGAGTTTCTCCTAATCTATAGGGTTGTGGCCAATGGAATGGGCAGAAATCCCCTGGAGAGGGCAGGCAAAGTTCTGAGTTTGGCTCTAGGGCCCCAACCTTGAGGGTTTGTGGGCCAGGCCTGTGGGGACAAAAATCTGAAAACACAAACTCTGCTTAGGATTGGGGACATAGTTATGGCACGCCCAATCTACAGACCGTGACAACACTTCAGGATATGAAAAAGTTTGAGTTTGAGTTGCTTGCTCAGATTTTGTCTCTGGATTGGTGACAACAATGTGGGTGGAATGCTGGCGTGGCCTCATTTGTTGTGGACGGCTTTCCTTCTCTGAGGATTTGACCCAATCCCAAGAGTTTGGGTACGTTCTGTGGGATGGGAGGAGTCCTTTCTGTTTTTTATTTTATTTTATTTTATTGTTTGTACCTCATGTGTCCCAATAAAAGAGGGATTCCAGAGCAGAGTCCTCGGGATGGACAACTGGACAACCTCACCTCTGTTTTAGTTTGGGGGCCTAGGGGCATGGCAAGTCCAATATGTGGGCTCTTGATTCAGACACTGAGAGGCCTTCCTTGAGGACAGGGCTCATGCTGAGGGTCACAATGCCTATTTGTGCCAACAAGGCCTTCAAGCATGGGAAGGGACTCATGGGCCATGTTGGATTCTCCGACACTGAACGTTGGAGAATATGCCAACCATAAGGTTTCTGGCCATGGCGAAGGAAGAGTTGTGACTTCTGCATCACGTTCACCGCTGGACAGTGATTGGAGTTTAGGTCTAGGTTCTGAAACCCGAAAACCGAGGTTGGGAAGAGATGAAGACCTAAGGACCTGTTGGGTCCAATGAGCTCAGTGTGTGGCCAGCTGTTGAGCGTAGGTCTGGAGGTGTGGGCTCATGCTGTGTCAGACAAGGCATTAGACAGGGTAGACTGTATATTTGGGGTGCAGTCGAGTGGCGTTCAATTGATCCTCATTCGGGTTTCTAGGTAGTTCCATTAGGCAACGTTTTTCTCTGGGAGGGCTAGCAGAGTGCTGCATTGTGGCCCCAGTATTGCCAAACTGTAGGGCTTTTGGGCCAGGGGTGTGAGGACTGTAGTCTGAGAACACAAGCTAGGCTTAGTTTTTGGGGTGAGGGCACAGAAGGCACACTCTGCAGAGCTGAATCATGATCTCATGCACCTGAAGTCAGGGCGAATATCAGACGTTTGCTCAGGTTGGAGTTTCTGTCCATGATGGCCACTTTATAAAGTGGAGCGTCTCAAGAGGCCATGTAGATTTTCCCACAATGGGAGTTGTGAGATGATCCAGACTGCAAATATTCCTTCTGTGGGACACTTGAGACCTGTTGGATGGCTCTAGGATGTCCCATATGGAATGACTCCAGAGTAGGGTTCTAAGGATTGATGCCTATGCAGCCCACCTCCCATTCTAGTTGTCTCCTTGCAACAAGGCAGGTTTGATCTGCAGGCCCTGGGGGAGAAACCAAGGGGGTTGAGTTGACATGGACGCTCCCGAGGATAGATCATAATGTGGGTTTAAGTCCATGGAGACCTTGGAATTGGGCGCTTGATCCGGGGCCCTGAAAGATTCTCCTAAACAGAGGTTTTTATAGAGCTCCAAAGAGTACATTTCCTATGTGGAGACGAGATTTTTCTGATGAGTGCCACAGTAATTCCCCTATGCTGGTATTGGAAACTGGCCTCTGAGGAGAGATGCCTGGAAACAAAAGCATTGGATCTGAATAGGGCCTAAGTGCCTGTCCAGTTCAATCTTATCTATGGGGATATCTGTCTCTGGGTCTGAGTGGAGGTAGTTTCCTAACTTGTGAAAGATCATCCCTGTTTGTCCTGGGCAGCCAACACTATTCTGATGGCCTCGGGGAGTTTGGAGGTTTCTCCTAATCTATAGGGTTGTGGCCAATGGAAATGGCAGAATTCCCCTGGAGAGGGAAGCCACAGTCCTGAGGTGTGGCTCCAGGGGCCCCAGCTTGGATGGTGTGTGGGCCAGGACTGTGGGGACAGAAGTCTGAAAACTCAAACTCAGCTTAGGTTTGGGGCTGTATGTATGAAGGCTCGATCTACAGACCGTGAGAATTTTCCGGGCTATGAACAAAGGGCGAGTATGTGGCGCTTGCTCAGGCTTTTCTCTCTGGATTTTGTGTCAACGGTGGCTGTGGAATGTCGGGGTGTCCTCAAGGGCCATGGACAATTCTTTCTCTGATGATTTGGCCTGATCCCAAGGGGTTGGGATCATTCTGTGGATGGGAAAAGTCCTTTCTGTATTTTTTTTTTTTACCTCAGGTGTCCCACCAAAGAGGGATTCCAGAGCAGAGCCCTGAGTCGGGTGACTTGACTTCACAAAATCTGGTTGAGATTGGGTGACTAGGGGCTTGGCAAGCCCCATATGTGGGCTGTTGTTCCAGTCACTAAGAGGCTTCACATGAGGATAGGGCTCACGCTGAGGGTCACAATGTGTGTTTGTGCACATTGTGGCCCTCAGGGATAGGTGGGGCCTCATAGTCCATGCTGCTTTCTCCTACAATGAACGTTGGACAACATGCCAACCACAAGGTTTCTTGCCATGGCGAAGGAGAAGTTCTGATTTTTGCATCACGTTCTCTCCTGAGCAGTGAGTGGAGATAAGGTCTAGGTTCTGAAGGTGAAAACTGAGGTTGGGTAGAGATGATGGCCTAAAGCCATTGTGGGTATGATATGCTCAGTGTACGGCCACCTGTCCTGGTGTTGGACTGGAGGTCTGCCCTCAGGCTGTGTCAGACAGGGCTTTAGTGCACAGGCTAGACTGTATAATTGGGGTATGGTCGAGTGGCATGCAGGTTGTTACTCATTTGGCGTTTCTGGTTAGCCCTATAGGGCAACATTTTTCTTCTGGAGGCCAGGCAGAGTGCTGCATTGTGTCTCCAGAATTTCCAAACTGGAGTGGTGTGGCCAGGATTCTGAGGACGGAAGTCTGATAACACAAGTTTGGCTTAGGTTTCGGGGAGAGGGCCCAGCAGGCACACTCTCAAGTGCTGAATCGAGATCTCATGCTTCTGAATTCAGGGCGAGGATCAGACTTTGCCTTAGGATGGAGTTTCTGTCCATGATGGCCCATTTATGAAGGTGTGGGGCATCATGAGGAAATGGAGGTTTTCTCACAGTGTTATTGTGTAATGCTTCAAACCACAAGGATACATTCTGCGAGACAGTCAAGACAGGTTGGTTGGATTCAAGACGTCCCATAAAGAAGTTCTCCAGAGCAGGGTTCTAAGGATGGATGCCTGGGCAGCCCGCCTCCCATTCTAACTGTCTCCTAGTGACAAGGAAGGTTTGATCTGCTGCCTCTAGGTGAGCAGCCGAGGGGGCTGATTTGAAATGGACTCTCCTGAGAATGGATCATAATGTAAGTTTGTGTCCTTGGGGACCTTGGGATTGGGCCATGGCGCCAGCGCCCTGAAGGATCCTCCTAACCTGAGGTATTGACACAGCTCCAAAGAGCAAGTTTCCCATGTGGAGATGAGATCTGTTCTGATTGTTTCCTTAGGAAACCCCCATATTCTGATATTGGAAACCAGGCCTCTGAGGAGAGATACCTAGAAACCAAAGCAATGCATCAGAAGTTGGCTCAGGTTGGAGTTTCTGTCCATGATGGCCCCTTTATAAAGGGGAGCATCTCATGATGCCATGTAGGTTTTCCCACGATAGGAGTTGTGAGATGCTCCAATCTGCAAGGATTCCTTCTGTGGGACAGTCAAGACCTGTTGGAAGGCTCCAGGACATTCCATATGGAACGGCGCCAGAGCAGGATTCCAAGGATGGATGCCTAGAGAGTCTGCTTTGCATTCCAGTTGTCTCCTAGCGACAAGGCAGGTTTGATATTCTGCCTCTGGGGAAGTAATCGACGGGGCTGAGTTGAAATGTACTCTCCTGCCGAATGGTCATAATGCGGTTATGTGTCCATGGAGACCTTGGAATAGGGCGGTTGCTCCGGCTACCTGAAGGTTTCTCCTAACTGGAGGCTTTTACAGAGCTCCAAAGGATAAGTTTCCCATGTGAAGACAAGATTTGTTCTGATTGGTATCTCTGGAATCCCCCATATGCTGGTATTGGAAAACAGGCCTCTGAGGAGAGATGCTTAGAAAAAAAAGCAATGGAACCAATTACATTCTAGGGGCCAGTCCAGTTTAATCTTCTTCTCTTGGGTTATCTGTCTACGGGTGAGTTGACATCGTTGCTCAGCTTGTGAGAGATCGCCCCTCTTTGTCCTAGGTGGCCTACACTATTGGAATTGCCTCTGGGACTTTGGAGGTTTCTCCTTATCTGTAGGGTTGTGGCCAATGGAATGGGAAGAATTACCTTGGAGAGGGCAGGCACAGTCCTGAGGTGTGGCTCCAGGGGCCTCAGTGTGGAGGGTGTGTGGGACAGGGATGTCAGGATAGAAGTCTGAAAACACAAACTCGGCTTAGGTTTGGGGACGTAGGTATGGTGGCAAATCTACAGACTATGAGGAGAATTTTTTGGGCTATGACCTAAGGGTGAGTGTGAACGCTTGCTGAAGCTTATGTCTCTGGATTTTGTGTCAATAGTGGCCGTGGAATGTCGGGCTGGCCTCATGGGCCATGGACGAGTCTTTCTCTCTGGACCCCAATCACTTGGGATGGCCCAATCCCAAGTGATTGGGGTCATTCTGTGAGTGGGAGGAGTCCTTTCTGTGTTTATTTACCTCAAATGTCCCACCAAAGAGGGATTCCAGAGCAGAGCCCTGAGTAGGGGTGACTAGATGTCTCTACCTCTGGTTAAGATTGGGTGACTTGGGGCATGGCAGGCCCCATATGTGGGCTCATGGTCCAGCCACTGAGAGGCTTTACTTGAGGACAGGGCTCAAACTGAGGGTCCCAATGTGTGTTTGAGCCTACCGCAGCTCTTAAGCATAGGCAGGGCCTCAGGGACCCTACACTACCCTCAGGGGCCCTACTACTACCCCTGTAGGCCCTACAGGGGTCCTCCACTGAACGTTGGACAAGATGCCAACCACAAGATTCTGGCGAGAGGGAAGGAGGAGTTCTGATTTCTGCATCACGTTCACCCATGGGAAGTGAGTAGAGATAAGGTCTAGGATTCTGTAGCCTGAAAACCGAAGTTGGAAAGAGATGGCGACCTAAGGCCATGGCGGTTCAGATGTTCTCAGTGTACTGCAAGCTGTCTGGGTGTCGGTTGCGAATTCAGGCCTCAGGTTATGTCAGACAGGGCATTAGTGCACAGGCTAGACTATATAATTGGTGTACAGTTGAGTGACGTGCAGGTTTATCCTCATTTGAGGTTTCTGGGTAGACCCATAGGGCAATATTTTTCTTCTAGAGGGCAGGCAGAGTGCAGCACTGTGTCATCGGAAATCCCAAAATAGAGGGCGTGTGGTCCAGGAGAGTGAGGACGGAAGTCGGAGAACACTAGCTACGCTTAGGGTTTGGGGTGAGGGCACAGCAGGTACACTCTGAAGAGCTGAATCAAGATCTCGTGCATCTGAAGTCAAGGCGAAGATCAGCTGTTGGCTCAGGTTGGAGTTTCTTTCCATGATCTGCCTTCATGAAGATTGGGGGCATCATGTGACCTTGGAAGCTTTCCATGATATGAGTTGTTAGGTGGTCCATGCACAAGGACTCCTGTGGGACAGTCGAGACCTGTTGGATGGCTCAAGGATGTCCCATAAGGAATGACGCAAGAGCAGGGTTCTAAGGATGGATGCCTGAAGAGCCCAACTCGCATTTCAATTGTCTCCTAGCGACAAGGCAGGTTCAATCTGCTGGCTCTGGGGTAGCAACCGAGGGGGTTTAGTTGAAATGGACTCTCCTGAGGATGGGTCATAATTTGGGATTGTGTCCATGGAGATATTCAAATGGGGCAGTGGCTCCAGTGACCTGAAGATTTCTCCTAACTGGAGGTTATGACACAGCTCCATAGAGCAAGATTCCCATGTGGAGACGAGATTTTTTCTGATAGGTATCTCTGGAAACCCCCTTATGCTGGTATTGGAATCCAGGCCTCTGAGGAGAGATGACTGAAAACAAAAGCAATGCATCCAATTGGGTCCTAGGTGCCTGTCTTGTTCAATATTCTTTTCTATGGATATCTGTCTAAGGTTCTGATTGGAGGTAGTGGCTCAGCTTGTGCCAGAGGGTCCCTGTATGTCCAGGACATCCTACACTATTGGGATGGCCTCAGAGATTTTGGATGATTCTCCTAATCTGTCAGGTTGTGCCAAATGAATGAGCAGAATTCCCTTGGAGAGGGCAGGCACAGTCCTGAGGTGTGGCTCCATGGGGCCCAGCCTTTAGGGTGTGTGGGTGAGGACAATGGAGACAGAAGTCTGAAAACACAAACTCGGCTTAGGTTTGGGGACATAGGTATGGCAGGCCCGATCTACAGACCTTGAGAATTTTGGGGGCTCTGAACAAAGGGCAAGTGTGTGGCGCTTTTTCAGGTTTTTGTCTCCAGATTTTGTGTCAATGGTGGCCGTGGAATGTCAGGCTGGCCTCATCGACCATGGACGATTATTTCTCTCTGTGGATTTGGCCAAATTCCAAGTGTTTGGGGTCATTCTTTGGTTGGTAGGAGTCCTTACTTTTTTTTTTTCTTTATCTTGGTTTTTTTTTTTTTTTTTTTTTTTTTTTTTTTTTTTACCTTATGTGTCCCACCAAAGAGGGATTCCAGAAAAGAGCTCTGAATAAGGTTGACTAGACTTCTCAAGCTCTGGCTAGGATTGGGGGAGTAGGGGCATGGCAAGTCCCATATGCAGGCTCTTGGTCCAGCCCCGGAGAGGCTTTACTTGAGGCCAGGTTTCATGCTTAGGGTCCTAATGTGTGTTTATGCCCATCGCGGCCCTCAAGCATGTCTGAGGCCTCATGGGCCATGCTGGGTTCTCATATACTGAACGTTGGACAACATGCCAACCACAAGGTTTCTGGTCATGGGGAAGGTGAAGTTCTGATTTCTGCATCACGTACATCACTTAGTTGTGAGTGGAGATAATGTCTAGGTTCTGAAGCCTGAAGACCAAGGTTGGGAAGAGATGATGACCTAAGGCCATGGCATGTTCGATGTGTTCAGTGTGAGGCCAGGTGTCTGGGTGTCGGTCACGAGGTCTGGGGTCAGGCTGTGTCAGACAGGGCATTAGTGCCCAGGCTAGACTGTATAATTGGGGTACAGTCTAGAGAATTGCAGGTTGATCCTCATTTGATGTTTCTGGGTAGACCCCTAGGGCAAAGTCTCTCTTCTGGAGGGCAGGCAGAGTGCTGCATTTTGTCTCCAGAATTCCCAAAGTGGAAGGCTTGTGGGCCAGGAGTGTGAGGACGGAAGTCTGAGAACGCGAGCTGGCTTAGGTTTTGGGGCAAGGGCAAGGCAGGAACACTCTGCAGAGCTGAATTGAGATCTCATGCATCTGAAGTCAGGGCGAATCAGACGGGAGTTTCTGTCCATGATGTCCTCTACCTGAAGGTGGAGGCATCACGAGGCCATGGAGGTTTTCCCATGGTGCGAGTGTGTGATGCTGCAAACTACAAGGATTCCTTCTGCAGGACTGTTGAGACCTGTTGAATGGATCAAGGACACCCCATTAGGAATTTCTCCAGAGCAGAGTTCTAACAACGGATACCTGGGCAACAAACTCGCATTCCAATTGTCTCCTAGTGACAAAGCAGGTTTGATCTGCTGGCACTGGGTGAGCAACCGCCAGGTTTGAGTTGAAATGGACTCTCCTGAGGATGGGTCATAATGTGGGATTGTGTCCATTGAGACATTGGAATGGGGCGGTGGCTCCAGTGACGTGAAATTTTCTCCTAACTGGAGATTTAGACACAGTTCCATATAGCATGATTCCCATGTGGCATGCGATTTGTTCTGATTGGTAGCTCCAGAAACCCTCATGTGCTGGTATTGGAATCCAGGCCTCTGAGGAGAGATACGTGAAAACAAAAGCAATGGATCCGTTTAGGGCCTAGGTGCCTGTCCTGTTCAATCTTCTTTTCTATGGATATCTATCTACAGGTCTGATTGGAGGTAGTGGCTCAGCTTGTGGCAGATGGTCCCTGTTTGTCCCGGACATCCTACAATATTGGGGTGGCCTCGGGGACTTCGGATGTTTCTCCTAATCTGTCAGGTTGTGCCAAAGGAATGAGCAGAATTCCCATGGAGAGGGCAGGCACAGTCCTGAGGTGTGGCTCCATGGGGCCAAGCCTTGAGGGTGTGTGGGCCAGGACAATGGAGACAGAAGTCTGAAAACAGAAACTTGGCTTAGGTTTGGGGACATAGGTATGGCAGGCCCGATCTACAGACCGTGAGAATTTTTCAGGCTTTGAACAAAGGGCGAGTGTGTGGCGCTTTTTCAGGCTTTTGTCTCCGGATTTTGTGTCAATGGTGGCCGTGGAATGTCAGGATGGCCTCATAAGCCATGGACGAGTATTTCTCTCTGTGAATTTGGCCCAATTCCAAGTGTTTGCGGTCATTCTTTGGACGGTAGAAGTCTTTTCTCTATTTTTTTTTAACCTCATGTGTCCCACCAAGGAGGGATTCTAGAGAAGAGATCTGAGTAGGGGTGACTAGACTTCTCAAGCACTGGTTAAGGTTTGGGGAGTAGGGGCATGGTAATCTCCATATGTGGGCTCTTGGTCCAGCCCGGGAGAGGCTTTACTTGAGGCCAGGGTTCATGCTTAGGGTCCTAATGTGTGTTTGTGCCCATTGCAGCCCTCAAGCATGTCTGAGGCCTCATGGGCCATGCTGGTTTCTCCTACACTGCACGTTGGACAACATGCCAACCACAGGGTTTCTGGTCATGGGGAAAGAGGAGTTCTGATTTCTGCATCACGTACACGGCATGGCAGTGAGTAGAGATAAGGTCTAGATTCTGAAGCCTGAAAACCGAGGTTGGTAAGAGATGACGACCTAAGGCCATGGTGGGTCCGATGCACTTAGTGTGCGGCCAGATGTCTGTGTCCATCATGAGGTCTGGGCTCAGGCTGTGTCAGGCAGGGCATTAGTCCCCAGGCTAGACTGTATAATTGGGGTACAGTCGAGTGATGTGAAGGTTGGTCCTCATTTGGAGTTTCTGGTTGGCCCCATAGGGCAAAGATTTTCTTCTGGAGGGCAGGCAGAGTGCTGCATTCTGGCTCCAGAATTGCCAACTTCAGGGCTTGTGGGCCAGGTGTTTTAGGACAGAAGTCTGAGAACACAAGTTCAGCTTTGAATTCGCAGCGGTGACATGGCAGGCACACTCTACAGACCTGAAATGAGATCTCGTGCATCTGAAGTCAGGGCGAGGATCAGATGTTGGCTTAGGTTGGAGTTTCTGTACATGATGTCCCCTTCATGAAGGTGGGGGGGGCATCAGGAAACCATGGAAGATTTCCAACTTTGTGAGTGTGTGATGCTCCAAACCACAAGGATTCCGTCAGCGGGACAGTCACGACCTTTTGGATGGATCAAGGACGTCCCATAAAAAATGCTCCAAAGCACAGTTCTAATGATGGATGCCTGGGCAGTCCAACTTGCATTCCAGTTGTGTCCTAGTGAAAAGGAGGATTTGATCTGCTGTCACTGGGGGAACAACCGAGGGGGCTGAATTGAAATGCACTCTCATGAGGATCACTCATGATGTGGATTTGTGTCCATGGATCCCTTGGAATGGGGCAGTGGCTCTGTTTCCCTGAAGAATTCTCCTAACCTGAGGTTTTGATGCAGCTCCAAAGAGCAAGTTTCCCATGTAGAGACGAGATTTGTTCTGAAACCCCCACAACCTGGTATTGGAAACCAAGCATCTGGGGAACAATGCCTGGAATCCAAAGCAATGGATCTGATTACGGTCTAGGGGCCTGTCCTTTTCAATATTCTCCTCTGAGTGTCTCTGTCTAATTTCAGAATGGAGGTCACTGCTCCGCTTGTGTCAGATCACCCATGTTTGTTGGGGGAGGCCAACACTATTGGGCTGGTCTTGGGAATTGGAGGTTTCTCCTAATCTGTAAGGTTGTGGCAAATGAAACGGGCAGAGTTCCCTTGGAGAGCACTGGCACAGTCCTTAGGTGTGACACCACCTTTCTGGGTGTCATCCAGGAGGTCCAGGCTCAGGCTGTGTCAGAAAGGGCATTAGTGCCAAGCTTAGACTGTATAATTGGAGTAAAGTTGATGGCATGCAGATTGATCCTCATTTGGCGTTTCTGGGTAGCCCCAGGGGCAACGTTTTTCTTCTGGAGGGAAGGAAGAGTGCTGCATTGTGGCGACGGAATTCTCACACTGGAGGGCTTGTGGGCCAGAATTGTGAGGAAGGAAGTGTGAGAACACAAGCTAGGCTTAGGTTTTGGGTCAAGATCATGGCAGGCACACTCTGTAGAGCTAAATCTAAATCCCATGCATCTGAAGTCAGGGCGAGGATCAGACGTAGGCTCAGGTTGAAGTTTCTGTTCAGGATGGCCCCTTCATGATGGTGGGGGGCATCAATAGAGCCAGCAGATCTAAACTGTCTTGTTGCTAGGAGACAATTGGAATGCGAGGCGGGCTTCCCAGGCATCCATCATTAGAACTGTGCTTTGTGCCTGCCATGGCCTCACCCAGAAACCTAAGCCTAGCTTGTGTTCTCAGACTTTTGTCGTCAGACTACTGGCCCACAAGCCCTCCAGTTTGGCAATCCAGAACTACAATGCCGCACTCTGCCTGCCCGCCAGAAGAAAAACATTGTCCTCTGGGGCTATCCAGTAACCCCAAATGAGGATCAATCTGAACCGACCTTGGCTGTACCCCAAATACATAGGCTGACCAGGGCACTAATGCCCTTTCTGACACAGCCTGAGCCTGGACCCCCTGGCCCCTCCCAGACAGCTGGCCGCACACTGAGCACATCGAGCCGCCATGGCCTTAGGTCGTCATCTCTTCCCAACCTCGGTTTTCAGGTTTCAGAACCTAGACCTTATCTCCAATCACTGCCCGGGGTTGAAGGTGATGCTGAAATCAGAACTCCTTCCCCATGGCAAGATACCTTGTGGTTGGCATGTTGTCCAACGTTCAGTGTCGTTGAAACCAGTGTGGCCCAAGAGGCCCCGCCCATGCTCGCGGGCCACATTGGTCACAAACACACATTGTGACCCTCAGGCTGAGCCCAGTCCTCAAGTAAGGCCACTCAGTGGCTGGATGAAGAGACAGCGTATTGGGCTTGCCATTCCCCTAGGCCCCAATTTTTAACCATAGTTCGGGTTGTCTTTTCAGTCTTCCCCACGGCTTAGCTTTGGAATTCCTCTATTGGTGGGACACCTGAGGTAACAAAACTGAAATGAGTCATTCCATCCCACAGATTGACGAAAAGCAATTTCGAATCGGGCCAAATCCTCAGAGAGGAAGATTCGTCCACGGCCCATGAGGCCTCCCCGACATTCCACGGCCATCGCTGATACAAAATCCAGAGACAAAAGCCTGAGCAAGCGCCTCAGACTCGCACTTTCTTCATATCCTGAAGAGTTCTTCTCATGGTTTGTAGATCGGGCCTGTCATACCTACGTCCCCAAACCTAAGCTGAGTTTGTGTTTTCAGACTTCTGTCCTCAAAGTCTTGGGCCACACACCCTCCAGGCTGGGCCCCTGGAGCCACACATTAGGACTGTGCCTACCAATCCATGGGAATTCTGTCCATTCCATGGTCCAAAATCGTACAAATTAGGAGAAACCTCCAAAGTCCCTGAGGCCATCCCAATAGTGTAGGTCGCCCGGAACAAACAAGGGCTGTCTGACACCAGCTGATAATCGACCTCCACTCATACCATAGATGGATGTCCCCAGAGAAGAAGATTGAACCAGACAGGACCCTAGGCCATAATAGGATCCATTGCTTTGGTTTACAGGCATGTGTCCTCAAAAGCCTGATTCCAATACGAGCATAGGGGTTTTCCTGAGGCACCCATCAGAACTCATCTCGTCTCCACAAAAAAACCTGTGCATGGGAGCCATGTCCAAAGCTTATGAGAGTACTTGAGGGTCCCGGTGCCACCGCCCCATTCCAAGGCCCTCATGGACACAAAAACACATTAGGACCCATCCTAAGGAAAGTCCATTTCATCTCAGCCACCCCGGTTGCTCCGGCAGAGCCATCAGATCTAAACTGTCTTGTTGCTAGGAGACAATTGGAATGCGAGGCGGGCTTCCCAGGCATCCATCCGCGAACGGTGCTCTGGAGTCATTCCATATGGGATGTCCTGGAGCTGTCCAACAGGTCTCAATTGTCCCGCAGTAGGAATCCTTGAAGGGGGCATCCCACAACTCCCAACGTGGGAAAACCTCAATGGCCTCGAGATTCCGCTCCCTTCATGAAGCGGCCGTCATGCACAGAAACTCCACCCTGAGCCAACGTCTGATCCTCGCCCTGACTTCAGATGCATGAGATATTGGTTCAGATCTGCAGGGCGTACCTGCCGTGCCCTCGCCCTGAAACCCAAGTCTAGCTTGTCTTCTCAGACTTCCGTCCTCACACTCCTGGCCCCGAAGCCCTCAAGTTTGGCAATTCCGGACCCACAATGCAGCACCCTGCCTGCCCTCTAGAAAAAAAATTATTGCCTCATGAGCTGCCCAGGCACCTTAAATGAGGGTAAACCTACACCGCACTCGACTTTACCCAAATTATATAGTCTAACCTGGGCACTAATGCACTGTCGAACCCAATCTGAGCCCGGAACTCCTGACCAACACCCAGAAAGCTGACCGCACACTGAGCACATAAAACCCGCCATATCCTTAGGTCATGATCTCTTCCCTACCTCAGTTTTCAGGCTTCAGAAACGAGACCTTATCTCCAATCACTGCCCAGGGGTGAGTGTGATGGAGAAATCAGAACTCCTCCTTACCCATGGCAAGAACCCTTGTTGTTGGCACGTTGTCCAACGTTCAGTGTAGGAGAAACCAGCATTCACCCTGAGGCCCCGCCCATTCTTGAGTGCGACGATGGCATACACACGCATTGTGACCCTCAGCATGGGTCCTGTCCTCTAGTAAGTCCTCTCCTTGGCTGGACCATTAGATGTCATAATGGGCTTGACAGGTCCCTAGGCCACAATTTTTAACCAGATTTCTGATTGTCCAGTCGCCCCTCCCCAGGGCTCTACTCTGGAATCCCTCATTTGGTGGGACACCTGAGGTTAAAAAAGAAAACAACAACAACAACAACAACAACAAAAAACGGACTTCTTCCAGCCCACAGAATGACCCCAAACTCTTTGGAAGGGGCGAAACGAACAGAGAGTAAGACTCGTCCATTTCCCATGAAGTCACCCAGAAATTCCACGACCATGAGTGACACGATATCCAGAGACAAAAACTTGAGCAGGAGCCTCACACTCACCCTTCTTTCAAATCCCGAAGAGTTCTCCTCATGGTCTGTAGATCAGTCCTGCCATACCTATGACCCGAAACATAAGCCGAGTTTGTGTTTTCAGACAATTGTCCAAACAGCCCTGGCCTACACAACCTACAGGCTAAGGCCCCTGGAGCCAAACCTGAGGACTGTACTTGCCCTCTCGAAGGGAATTGTGTGTGCCCATTCCAATGGCCACAACCCTTCTAATAGGATAAACCTCCAAAGTCCCTGATCCATCTCAATATTGGTGGCTTCCCAGGAAAAACAGGGGCAATCTGAGCCCTACAGAGCACCTACCTGCACTCAGACCCATAAGCAGTAGTCCCCAGAGGTAAAAAGGAAAGAACAGGCCCCTAGGCACTAATCAGATCCATTGCTTTCGTTTCCAGGAATCTCTCCTCAGAGGCCTGGATTTCAAAAGCAGCATATAGCTGTTTCTTGACTCACCCTTCAGAAAACTTCTCATCTACACATGGGAAACTTACACGTTGGAGCTGTGTCAAAGCCTCTGTTTAGTAGAACTCTTTAGGGCCCAAGTGCCACCGCTTCATTCCAAGGTCTCCTTAGACAAAAAGGCACATTAGGACCCATCCCCAGGGGTGTCCATTTCAATGCAGCAACCTCGGTTGCTCCCCATCGATCCAGGAGATCTAAACTGTCTTGTTGCTAGGAGACAATTGGAATGCGAGGTGGGCTACCCAGCCATCCATCCTTAGAACCCTGCTCAGAATCATTGGCCTGGAGCCAAACAACAGGTCTCAATTGTCCTGCAGAAGACTCTCTGCAGTTTGGAGCTTCTCACAACTCCCATCGTGGGAAAACACCCATGGCCTCGTGAAGCCCCCCCATTCATGAAGGGGCCATCAGGGACAGAAACTCCAACCTGAGCGATCGTCTGATCCTCGCCCTGACTTCAGATGCACGAGATCTCGATTCAGGTCTGTAGAATGTGCCTGCCATAGCCTCACCCAGAAACCTAAGCCTAGCTGGTGTTCTCTGACTTTTGTCGTCAGACTACTGGCCCACAAGCCCTCCAGTTTGGCAATCCAGAACTACAATGCCGCACTCTGACTGCCCGCCAGAAGAAAAACATTGTCCTCTGGGGCTATCCAGTAACCCCAAATGAGGATCAACCTGCACCGACCTTGGCTGTACCCCAAATACATAGGCTGACCAGGGCACTAATGCCCTTTCTGACACAGCCTGAGCCTGGACCCCCTGGCCCCTCCCAGACAGCTGGCCGCACACTGAGCACATCGAGCCCCCATGGCCTTAGGTCGTCATCTCTTCCCAACCTCGGTTTTCAGGTTTCAGAACCTAGACCTTATGTCCAATCACTGCCCGGGGTTGAAGGTGATGCTGAAATCAGAACTCCTTCCCAAGGCAAGAAACCTTGTGGTTGGCATGTTGTCCAACGTTCAATGTAGTTGAAACCAGTGTGGCCCATGAGGCCCCGCCCATGCTCGCGGGCCACATTGGTCACAAACACACATTGTGACCCTCAGGCTGAGCCCAGTCCTCAAGTAAGGCCACTCAGTGGCTGGATGAAGAGACAGCATATTGGGCTTGCCATGCCACTAGGCCCCAATTTTTAACCATAGTTCGGGTTGTCCCTTCAGTCTTCCCCACGGCTTAGCTTTGGAATTCCTCTTTTGGTGGGACACCTGAGGTAACAAAACTGAAATGAGTCTTCCCATCCCACAGATTGACGAAAAGCAATTGCGAATCGGGCCAAATCCTCAGAGAGGAAGATTCGTCCACGGCCCATGAGCCCTCCCCGACATTCCACGGCCATCGCTGATACAAAATCCAGAGACAAAAGCCTGAGCAAGCGCCTCAGACTCGCACTTTCTTCATATCCTGAAGAGTTCTTCTCATGGTTTGTAGATCGGGCCTGCCATACCTACGTCCCCAAACCTAAGCTGAGTTTGTGTTTTCAGACTTCTGTCCTCAAAGTCTTGGGCCACACACCCTCCAGGCTGGGTCCCTGGATCCACACATTAGGACTGTGCCTACCAATCCATGGGAATTCTGCCCATTCCATGGTCCAAAATCGTCCAAATTAGGAGAAACCTCCAAAGTCCCTGAGGCCATCCCAATAGTGTAGGTCGCCCGGAACAAACAAGGGCTGTCTGACACCAGCTGATAATCGACCTCCACTCATACCATAGATGGATGTCCCAAGAGAAGAAGACTGAACCAGACAGGACCCTAGGCCATAATAGGATCCATTGCTTTGGGTTACAGGCATGTGTCCTCAAAAGCCTGATTCCAATACGAGCATAGGGGTTTTCCTGAGGCACCCATCAGAACTCATCTCGTCTCCACAAAAAAACCTGTGCATGGGAGCCATGTCCAAAGCTTAGGAGAGTACTTGAGGGTCCCGGTGCCACCGCCCCATTCCAAGGTCCTCATGGACACAAAAACACATTAGGACCCATCCTCAGGAAAGTCCATTTCATCTCAGCCACCCCGGTTGCTCCGGCAGAGCCATCAGATCCAAACTGTCTTGTTGCTAGGAGACAATTGGAATGCGAGGCGGGCTTCCCAGGCATCCATCCGCGAACGCTGCTCTGGAGTCATTCCATATGGGATGTCCTGGAGCTGTCCAACAGGTCTCAATTGTCCCGCAGTAGGAATCCTTGAAGGGGGCATCCCACAATGATCAACGTGGGAAAACCTCAATGGCCTCGAGATTCCGCTCCCTTCATGAAGCGGCCGTCATGCACAGAAACTCCACCCTGAGCCAACGTCTGATCCTCGCCCTGACTTCAGATGCATGAGATATTGGTTCAGATCTGCAGGGGGTACCTGCCGTGCCCTCGCCCTGAAACCCAAGTCTAGCTTGTCTTCTCAGACTTCCGTCCTCACACTCCTGGCCCCGAAGCCCTCAAGTTGGCAATTCCGGACCCACAATGCAGCACCCTGCCTGCCCACTAGAAAAAAAATTATTGCCTCATGAGCTGCCCAGGCACCTTAAATGAGGATAAACCTACACCGCACTCGACTTTACCCAAATTATATAGTCTAACCTGGGCACTGATGCACTGTCGAACACAACCTGAGCCCGGACCTCCTGACCAACACCCAGAAAGCTGACCGCACACTGAGCACATAAAACCCACCATGGCCTTAGGTCATGATCTCTTCCCTACCTCAGTTTTCAGGCTTCAGAACCGAGACCTTATCTCCAATCACTGCCCAGGGGTGAGTGTGATGGAGAAATCAGAACTCCTCCTTACCCATGGCAAGAACCCTTGTTGTTGGCACGTTGTCCAATGTTCAGTGTAGGAAAACCAGCATTCACCCTGAGGCCCCGCCCATTCTTGAGTGCGACGAGGGCATACACACGCATTGTGACCCACAGCATGAGTCCTGTCCTCTAGTAAGTCCTCTTAGTGGCTGGACCATTATATGTCATAATGGGCTTGACATGTCCCTAGGCCAAAATTTTTAACCAGATTTCTGATTGTCCAGTAGCCCCTTTCCAGGGCTCTGCTCTGGAATCCCTCATTTGGTGGGACACATGAGGTTAAAAAAGAAAACAACAACAACAACAACAACAACAACAAAAAACGGACTTCTTCCAGCCCACAGAATGACCCCAAACTCTTTAGACGGGGCCAAACCACCAGAGAGAAAGACTCGTCCATTTCCCATGAAGTCACCCAGAAATTCCACGACCATGAGTGACACGATATCAAGAGACAAAAACTTGAGCAGGAGCCTCACACTCGCCCTTCTTTCAAATCCCGAAGAGTTCTCCTCATGGTCTGTAGATCAGTCCTGCCATACCTATGACCCGAAACATAAGCCGAGTTTGTGTTTTCAGACAATTGTCCAAACAGCCCTGGCCTACACAACCTACAGGCTAAGGCCCCTGGAGCCAAACCTGAGGACTGTACTTGCCCTCTCGAAGGGAATTGTGTGTGCCCATTCCAATGCCCACAACCCTTCTAATAGGATAAACCTCCAAAGTCCCTGATCCATCTCAATAGTGGTGGCTTCCCAGGAAAAAAAGGGGGAATCTGAGCCCTCCAGAGCACCTACCTGCACTCAGACCCATAGACAGATGTCCCCAGAGGTAAAAAGGAAAGAACAGGCCCCTAGGCACTAATCAGATCCATTGCTTTTGTTTCCAGGAATCTCTCCTCAGAGGCCTGGATTTCAAAAGCAGCATATAGCTGTTTCTTGACTCACCCATCAGAAAACATCTCATCTACACATCGGAAACTGGCACGTTGGAGCTGTGTCAAAGCCTCTGTTTAGTAGAACTCTTTAGGGCCCAAGTGCCACCGCTTCATTCCAAGGTCTCCTTAGACACAAAGGCACATTAGGACCCATCCCCAGGGGTGTCCATTTCAATGCAGCGTCCTCGGTTGCTCCCCACAGATCCAGGAGATCTAAACTGTCTTGTTGCTAGGAGACAATTGGAATGCGAGGTGTGCTACCCAGCCATCCATCCTTAGAACCCTGCTCAGAATCATTGGCCTGGAGCCAAAGAACAGGTCTCAATTGTCCTGCAGAATACTCTCTGCAGTTTGTAGCTTCTCACAACTCCCATCGTGGGAAAACCCCCATGGCCTCGTGATGCCCCCCCATTCATGAAGGGGCCATCAGGGACAGAAACTCCAACCTGAGCGATCGTCTAATCCTCGCCCTGACTTCAGATGCACGAGATCTCGATTCAGGTCTGTAGATTGTGCCTACCATGGCCTCACACAGAAACCTAAGCCTAGCTTGTGTTCTCAGACTTTTGTCGTCAGACTACTGGCCCACAAGCCCTCCAGTTTGGCAATCCAGAACTACAATGCAGCACTCTGCCTGCCCTCCAGAAGAAAAACATTGTCCTCTGGGTCTACCCAGTAACCCCAAATGAGGATCAACCTGCATCGACCTTGGCTGTACCCCAAATACATAGGCTGACCAGGGCACTAATGCCCTTTCTGACTCAGCCTGAGCCTGGACACCCTGGCCCCTCCCAGACAGCTGGCCGCACACTGAGCACATGGAGCCGCCATGGCCTTAGGTCCTCGTCTCTTCCCAACCTCGGTTTTCAGGTTTCAGAACCTAGACCTTATCTCCAATGACTGCGCAGGGTTGAACGTGATGCAGAAATCAGAACTCCTTCCCCATGGCAAGAAACCTTGTGGTTGGCATGTTGTCCAACGTTCAGTGTCGTTGAAACCAGTGTGGCCCATGAGGCCCCGCCCATGCTCGCGGGCCACTATGGTCACTAACACACATTGTGACCCTCAGGCTGAGCCCAGTCTTCAAGTAAGGCCACTCAGTGGCTGGATGAAGCGACAGCGTATTGGGCTTGCCATGCCCCTAGTCCCCAATATTTAACCATAGTTCGGGTTGTCTTTTCAGTCTTCCCCACGGCTTTGCTTTGGAATTCCTCTTTTGGTGGAACACCTGAGGTAACAAAACTGAAAGGAGTCATCCCATCCCACAGATTGAATAAAAGCAATTGGGTATCGGGCCAAATCCTCAGAGAGGAAGATTCGTCCATGGCCCATGAGGCCTCTCCGACATTTCACGGCCATCGCTGATACAAAATCCAGAGACAAAAGCCTGAGCAAGCGCCTCAGACTCGCACTTTCTTCATATCCTGTAGAGTTATTCTCATGGTTTGTAGATCGGGCCTGCCATACCTACGTCCCCAAACCTAAGCTGAGTTTGTGTTTTCAGACTTCTGTTCTCAAAGTCTTGGGCCACACACCCTCTAGGCTGGGCCCCTGGATCCACACATTAGGACTGTGCCTACCAATCCATGGGAATTCTGCCCATTCCATGGTCCAAAATCGTACAAATTAGGAGAAACCTCCAAAGTCCCTGAGGCCATCCCAATAGTGTAGGTCGCCCAGAACAAACAAGGGCTGTCTGACACCAGCTGATAATCGACCTCCACTCATACCATAGATGGATGTCCCCCGAGAAGAAGATTGAACCAGACAGGACCCTAGGCCATAATAGGATCCATTGCTTTGGGTTACAGGCATGTGTCCTCAAAAGCCTGATTACAATATGAGCATAGGGGTTTTCCTGAGGCACCCATCAGAACTCATCTCGTCTCCACAAGGAAACCTGTGCATGGGAGCCATGTCCAAAGCTTAGGAGAGTACTTCAGGGTCCCGGTGACACCGCCCCATTCCAAGGCCCTCATGGACACAAAAACACATTAGGACCCATCCTTAGGAAAGTCCATTTCAATTCAGCCACCCCGGTTGCTTCCCCAGAGCTAGCAGATCTAAACTGTCTTGTTGCTAGGAGGCAATTGGATTGCGAGGCGGGCTTCCCAGGCATCCATCCGCGAACGGTGTTCTGGAGTAATTCCATATGGGATGTCCTGGAGCTGTCCAACAGGTCTCAATTGTCCCGCAGAAGGAATCCTTGAAGGGGGCATCCCACAACTCCCAACATGGGAAAACCTCAATGGCCTCGAGGTTCCGCTCCCTTCATGAAGCGGTCTAACCTGGGCACTAATGCACTGTCGAACACAACCTGAGCCCGGACCTCCTGACCAACACCCAGAAAGCTGACCGCACACTGAGCACATAAAAACCACCATGGCCTTAGGTCATGATCTATTCCCTACCTCATATTTCAGGCTTCAGAACCGAGACCTTATCTCCAATCACTGCCCAGGGGTGAGTGTGATGCTGAAATCAGAACTCCTCCTTACCCATGGCAAGAACCCTTGTGGTTGGCACGTTGTCTAACGTTCAGTGTAGGAGAAACCAGCATTCACCCTGAGGCCTCGCCCATTTTTGAGTGCAACGAGGGCATACACACGCATTGTGACCCTCAGCATGAGTCCTGTCCTCTAGTAAGTCCTCTTTGTGGCTGGACCATTAGATGTTATAATGGGCTTGACATGTCCCTAGGCCCCAATTTTTAACCAGATTTCTGATTGTCCAGTCGCCCCTCCCCAGGGTTCTACTCTGGAATCCCTGATTTGGTGGGACACCTGAGGTTAAATAAGAAAACAACAACAACAACAACAAAAAAAGGACTTTTTCCAGCCCACAGAATGACCCCAAAATCTTTGGACGGGGCAAAACCAACAGAGAGTAAGACACGTCCATTTCCCATGATGTCACCCAGAAATTCCACGACCATGAGAGGCACGATATCCAGAGACAAAAACTTGAGCAGGAGCCTCACACTCTCCCTTCTTTCAAATCCCGAAGAGTTCTCTTCATGGTCTGTAGATCAGTCCTGCCATACCTATGACCCAAAACATAAGACGAGTTTGTGTTTTCAGACAACTGTCCAAACAGCCCTGGCCTACACAACCTACAGGCTCAGGCCCCTGGAGCCAGACCTGAGGACTGTACTTGCCCTCTCCAAGGGAATTGTGTGTGCCCATTCCAATGGCCACAATCCTTCTAATAGCATAATCCTCCAAAGTCCCTGATCGATATCAATAGTGGTGGCTTCCCAGGAAAAACAGGGGCAATCTGAGCCCAACTGAGCACCTACCTGCACTGAGACCCATAGACAGATGTCCCCAGAGGTAAAAAGGAAAGAACAGGCCCCTAGGCACTAATCAGATCCATTGCTTTGGTTTCCAGGCATCTCTCCTCAGAGGCCTGGATTTCAAATGCAGCATATAGATGTTTCTTGACTCACCCATCAGAAAACATCTCATCTACACATGGGAAACTTGCATGTTGGAGCTGTGTCAAAGCCTCTGTTTAGGAGAACCGTTTAGAGCCCCAATGCCACCGCTTCATTCCAAGGTCTCCATAGACACAAAAGCACATTAGGACCCATCCCCAGGGGTGTCCATTTCAACTCAGCGTCCTCGGTTGCTCCCCACAGATCCAGGAGATCTAACCTCTCTTGTTGTTAGGAGACAATTGGAATGCGAGGTGGGCTACCCAGCCATCCATCCTTAGAACCCTGCTCAGAATCATTGGCCTGGAGCCAAACAACAGGTCTCAATTGTCCTGCAGAAGACTCTCTGCAGTTTGGAGTTTCTCACAACTCCCATCGTGGGAAAACACCCATGGCCTCGTGATGCCCCCCGCATTCATGAAGGGGCCATCAGGGACAGAAACTCCAACCTGAGCGTTCGTCTGATCCTCGCCCTGACTTCAGATGCACGAGAAATCGATTCAGGTCTGTAGATTGTGCCTGCCATGGCCTCACCCAAAAACCTAAGCCTAGCTTGTGTTCTCAGACTTTTGTCGTCAGACTACTGGCCCAAAAGCCCTCCAGTTTGGCAATCCAGAACTACAATGCCGCACTCTGCCTGCCCGCAAAAAAAAAAAACATTGTCCTCTGGGGCTATCCAGTAACCCCAAATGAGGATCAACCTGCACCGACCTTGGCTGTACCCCAAATACATAGGCTGACCAGGGCACTAATGCCCTTTCTGACACAGCCTTAGCCTGGACCCCCTGGCCCCTCCCAGACAGCTGCCGCACACTGAGCACATAGAGCCTCCATGGCCTTAGGTCGTCATCTCTTCCCAACCTCGGTTTTCAGGTTTCAGAACCTAGACCATATCTCCAATCACTGCCTGGGGTTAAAGGTGATGCTGAAAGCAGAACTCCTTCCCCATGGCAAGAAACCTTGTGGTTGGCATGTTGTCCAACGTTCAGTGTATTTGAAATCCAGGTTGGGCCATGAGGCCCCGCCCATGCTCGCGGGCCACTTTGGTCAAAAACACACATTGTGACCCTCAGGCTGAGCCCAGTCCTCAAGTAAGGCCACTCAGTGGCTGAATGAAGAGATAGCATATTGGGCTTGCCATGCCCCTAGGCCCCAATTTTTAACTATAGTTCGGGTTGTCCCTTCAGTCTTCCCCACGGCTTTGCTTTGGAATTCCTCTTTTGGTGGGACACCTGAGGTAACAAAACTGAAATAAGTCCTCCCATCCCACAGATTTACGAAAAGCAATTGGGAATCGGGCCAAATCCTCAGAGAGGAAGATTCGTCCACAGCCCATGAGGCCTCCCCGACATTCCACGGCCATCGCTGATACAAAATCCAGAGACAAAAGCATGAGCAAGCGCCTCATACTCGCACTTTCTTCATATCCTGAAGAGTTCTTCTCATGGTTTGTAGATCGGGCCTGCCATACCTACGTCCCAAACCTAAGCTGAGTTTGTGTTTTCAGACTTCTGTCCTCAAAGTCTTGGGCCACACACCCTCCAGGCTGGGCCCCTGGAGCCAAACATTAGGACTGTGCCAACCAATCCATGGGAATTCTGCCCATTCTATGGTCCAAAATCGTACAAATTAGGAGAAACCTCCAAAGTCCCTGAGGCCATCCCAATAGTATAGGTCGCCCGGAAAAAACAAGGGCTGTCTGACACCAGCTGATAATCGACCTCCACTCATACCATAGATGGATGTCCCAAGAGAAGAAGATCGAACCAGACAGGACCCTAGGCCATAATAGGATCCATTGCTTTGGGTTACAGGCATGTGTCCTCAAAAGCCTGATTCCAATACGAGCATAGGGGATTTCCTGAGGCACCCATCAGAACTCATCTCGTCTCCACAAGGAAACCTGTGCATGGGAGCCATGTCTAAAGCTTAGGTGAGTACTTCAGTGTCCCGGTGCCACCGCCCCGTTCCAAGGCCCTCATGGACACAAAAACACATTAGGACACATCCTCAGGAAAGTCCATTTCAACTCAGCCTCCCCGGTTGCTCCGGCAGAGCCATCAGATCTAAACTGTCTTGTTGCTAGGAGGCAATTGGATTGCGAGGCGGGCTTCCCAGGCATCCATCCGCGAATGGTGCTCTGGAGTCATTCCATATGGGATGTCCTTGAGCTGTCCAACAGGTCTCAATTGTCCCGCAGAAGGAATCCTTGAAGGGGGCATCCCACAACTCCCAACGTGGGAAAACCTCAATGGCCTCGAGATTCCGCTCCCTTCATGAAACGGCCGTCATGCACAGAAACTCCAACCTGAGCCAACGTCTGATCCTCGCCCTGACTTCAGATGCATGAGATATTGGTTCAGATCTGCAGGGGGTACCTGCCGTGACCTCGCCCTGAAACCCAAGTCTAGCTTGTCTTCTCAGACTTCCGTCCTCACACTCCTGGCCCCGAAGCCCTCAAGTATGGCAATTCTGGAACCACAATGCAGCAATCTGCCTGCCCTCTAGAAAAAAAATTATTGCCTCATGAGCTGCCCAGGCACCTTAAATGAGGATAAACCTACACAGCACTCGACTTTACCCAAATTATATAGGCTAACCTGGGCACTAATGCACTGTCGAACACAACCTGAGCCCGGACCTCCTGACCAACACCCAGAAAGCTGACCGCACACTGAGCACATAAAAACCGCCATGGCCTTAGGTCATGATCTCTTCCCTACCTCATATTTCAGGCTTCAGAACCGAGACCTTATCTCCAATCACTGCCCAGGGGTGAGTGTGATGCTGAAATCAGAACTCCTCCTTACCCATGGCAAGAACCCTTGTCGTTGGCACGTTTTCCAACGTTCAGTGTAGGAGAAACCAGCATTCACCCTGAGGCCTCGCCCATTCTTGAGTGCGACGAGGGCATACACACGCATTGTGACTCTCAGCATGATTCCTGTCCTCTAGTAAGTCCTCTCAGTGGCTGTACCATTAGATGTCATAATGGGCTTGACATGTCCCTAGGCCCCAATTTTTAACCAGATTTCTGATTGTCCAGTCGCCCCTCCCCAGGGCTCTACTCTGGAATCCCTCATTTGGTGAGACACCTGAGGTTAAAAAAGAAAACATCAACAACAACAACAACAACAAAAAAAACGGACTTCTTCCAGCCCACAGAATGACCCCAAACTCTTTGGACGGGGCCAAACCACCAGAGAGTAAGACTCGTCCATTTCCCATGAAGTCACCCAGAAATTCCACGACCATGAGTGGCACGATATCCAGAGACAAAAACTTGAGCAGGAGCCTCACACTCGCCCTTCTTTCAAATCCCGAAGAGTTCTCTTCATGGTCTGTAGATCAGTCCCGCCATTCCTATGACCCGAAACATAAGCCGAGTTTGTGTTTTCAGACAACTGTCCAAACAGCCCTGGCCTACACAACCTACAGGCTCAGGCCCCTGGAGCCAGACCTGAGGACTGTACTTGCCCTCTCCAAGGGAATTGTGTGTGCCCATTCCAATGACCACAATCCTTCTAATAGGATAATCCTCCAAAGTCCCTGATCCATCTCAATAGTGGTGGCTTCCCAGGAAAAACAGGGGCAATCTGAGCCCAACTAAGCACCTACCTGCACTCAGACCCATAGACAGATGTCCCCAGAGGTAATAAGGAAAAAACAGGCCCCTAGGCACTAATCAGATCCATTGCTTTGGTTTCCAGGCATCTCTCCTCAGAGGCCTGGATTTCAAAAGCAGCATATAGATGTTTCTTGACTCACCCATCAGAAAACATCTCTTCTACACATGGGAAACATGCACGTTGTAGCTGTGTCAAAGCCTCTGTTTAGGAGAACCATTTAGGGCCCCAGTGCCACCGCTTCATTCCAAGGTCTCCATAGACACAAAAGCACATTAGGACCCATCCCCAGGGGTGTCCATTTCAACTCAGCGTCCTCGGTTGCTCCCCACAGATCCAGGAGATCTAACCTCTCTTGTTGCTAGGAGACAATTGGAATGCGAGGTGGGCTACCCAGCCATCCATCCTTAGAACCCTGCTCAGAATCATTGGCCTGGAGCCAAACAACAGGTCTCAATTGTCCTGCAGAAGACTCTCTGCAGTTTGGAGCTTCTCACAACTCCCATCGTGGGAAAACCCCCATGGCCTCGTGATGCCCCCCCATTCATGAAGGGGCCATCAGGGACAGAAACTCCAACCTGAGCGATCGTCTGATCCTCGCCCTGACTTCAGATGCACGAGATCTCGATTCACGTCTGTAGATTGTGCCTGCCATGGCCTCACCCAAAAACCTAAGCCTAGCTTGTGTTCTCAGACTTTTGTCGTCAGACTACTGGCCCACAAGACCTCCAGTTTGGCAATCCAGAACTACAATGCCGCACTCTGCCTGCCCGCAAGAAGAAAAACATTGTCCTCTGGGGCTATCCAGTAACCCCAAATGAGGATCAACCTGCACCGAACTTGGCTGTACCCCAAATACATAGGCTGACCAGGGCACTAATGCCCTTTCTGACACAGCCTGAGCCTGGACCCCCTGGCCCCTCCCAGACAGCTGGCCGCACACTGAGCACATCCAGCCTCCATGGCCTTAGGTCGTCATCTCTTCCCAACCTCGGTTTTCAGGTTTCAGAACCTAGACCTTATATCCAATCACTGCCTGGGATTGAAGATGGTGCTGAAAACAGAACTCCTTCCCCATGGCAAGAAACCTTGTGGTTGGCATGTTGTCCAACGTTCAGTGTAGTTGAAACCAGTGTGGCCCATGAGGCCCTGCCCATGCTCGCGGGCCACATTGTTCACAAACCCACATTGTGACGCTCAGGCTGAGCCCAGTCCTCAAGTAAGGCCACTCAGTGGCTGGATGAAGAGACAGCATATTGGGCTTGCCATGCCCCTAGGCCCCAATTTTTAACCATAGTTTGGGTTGTCCCTTCAGTCTTCCCCATGGCTTTGCTTTGGAATTCATCTTTTGGTGGGACACCTGAGGTAACAAAACTGAAATGAGTCCTCCCATCCCACAGATTGACGAAAAGCAATTGGGAATCGGGCCAAATCCTCAGAGAGGAAGATTTGTCCATGGCCCATGAGGCCTCCCCGACATTCCACGGCCATCGCTGATACTAAATCCAGAGACAAAAGCCTGAGCAATCGCCACAGACTCGCACTTTCTTCATATCCTGTAGAGTTCTTCTCATGGTTTGTAGATCGGGCCTGCCATACATACGTCCCCAAACCTAAGCTGAGTTTGTGTTTTCAGACTTCTGTCCTCAAAGTCTTGGGCCACACACCCTCCAGGCTGGGCCCCTGGAGCCACACATTAGGACTGTGCCTACCAATCCATGGGAATTCTGCGCATTCCATGGTCCAAAATCGTACAAATTAGGAGAAACCTCCAAAGTCCCTGAGGCCATCCCAATTGTGTAGGTCGCCCGGAACAAACAAGGGCTGTCTGACACCAGCTGATAATCGACCTCCACTCATACCATAGATGGATGTCCCCCGAGAAAAAGATTGAACCAGACAGGAACCTAGGCCATAATAGGATCCATTGCTTTGGGTTACAGGCATGTGTCCTCAAAAGCCTGATTCCAATACGAGCATAGGGGTTTTCCTGAGGCACCCATCAGAACTCATCTCGTCTCCACAAGGAAACCTGTGCATGGGAGCCATGTCCAAAGCTTAGGAGAGTATTCAGGGTCCCGGTGCCACCGCCCCATTCCAAGGCCCTCATGGACACAAAAACACATTAGGACCCATCCTCAGGAAAGTCCATTTCATCTCAGCCACCAGGGTTGCTCCGGCAGAGCCATCAAATCTAAACTGTCTTGTTGCTAGGAGACAATTGGAATGCGAGGCGGGCTTCCCAGGCATCCATCCGCGAATGGTGCTCTGGAGTCATTCCATATGGGATGTCCTGGAGCTGTCCAACAAGTCTCAATTGTCCCGCAGTAGGAATCCTTGAAGGGGGCATCCCACAACTCCCAACGTGGGAATACCTCAATGGCGTCGAGATTCCGCTCCCTTCATGAAGCGGCCGTCATGCACAGAAACTCCAACCTGAGCCAACGTCTGATCCTCGCCCTGACTTCAGATGCATGAGATATTGGTTCAGATCTGCAGGGGATACCTGCCGTGACCTCGCCCTGAAACCCAAGTCTAGCTTGTCTTCTCAGACTTCCGTCCTCACACTCCTGGCCCCGAAGCCCTCAAGTTTGGCAATTCCGGACCCACAATGCAGCACCCTGCCTGCCCTCTAGAAAAAAAATTATTGCCTCATGAGCTACCCAGGCACCTTAAATGAGGATAAACCTACACCGCACTCGACTTTACCCAAATTATATAGTCTAACCTGGGCACTAATGCACTGTCGAACACAACCTGAGCCCGGACCTCCTGACCAACACCCAGAAAGCTGACCGCACACTGAGCACATAAAACCCGCCATGGCCTTAGGTCATCATCTCTTCCCTACCTCAGTTTTCAGGCTTCAGAACGGAGACCTTATCTCCAATCACTTCCCAGGGGTGAGTGTGATACAGAAATCAGAACTCCTCCTTACCCATGGCAAGAACCCTTGTGGTTGGCATGTTGTCCAACGTTCACTGTAGGGGAAACCAGCATTCACCCTGAGGCCCCGCCCATTCTTGAGTGCGACGATGGCATACACACGCATTGTGACCCTCAGCATGGGTCCTGTCCTCTAGTAAGTCCTCTCCTTGGCTGGACCATTAGATGTCATAATGGGCTTGACAGGTCCCTAGGCCACAATTTTTAACCAGATTTCTGATTGTCCAGTCGCCCCTCCCCAGGGCTCTACTCTGGAATCCCTCATTTGGTGGGACACCTGAGGTTAAAAAAGAAAACAACAACAAAAAAAAAAAAAAAAAAAAAACGGACTTCTTACAGCCCACAGAATGACCCCAAAATCTTTGGACGGGGCAAAACCAACAGAGAGTAAGACTCGTCCATTTCCCATGAAGTCACCCAGAAATTCCACGACCATGAGTGACACGATATCCAGAGACAAAAACTTGAGCAGGAGCCTCACACTCGCCCTTCTTTCAAATCCCGAAGAGTTCTCCTCATGGTCTGTAGATCAGTCCTGCATACCTATGACCCGAAACATAAGCCGAGTTTGTGTTTTCAGACAATTGTCCAAACAGCCCTGGCCTACACAACCTACAGGCTAAGGCCCCTGGAGCCAAACCTGAGGACTGTACTTGCCCTCTCGAAGGGAATTTTGTGTGCCCATTCCAATGGCCACAACCCTTCTAATAGGATAAACCTCCAAAGTCCCTGATCCATCTCAATAGTGGTGGCTTCCCAGGATAAAGAGGGGCAATCTGAGCCCTACAGAGCACCTACCTGCACTCAGACCCATAGACAGATGTCCCCAGAGGTAAAAAGGAAAGAACAGGCCCCTAGGCACTAATCAGATCCATTGCTTTGGTTTCCAGGAATCTCTCCTCAGAGGCCTGGAATTCAAAAGCAGCATATAGCTGTTTCTTAACTCACCCTTCAGAAAACATCTCATCTACACATCGGAAACTTGCACGTTGGAGCTGTGTCAAATCCTCTGTTTAGTAGAACTCTTTAGGGCCCAAGTGCCACCGCTTCATTCCAAGGTCTCCTTAGACACAAAGGCACATTAGGACCCATCCCCAGGGGTGTCCATTTCAATGCAGCCTCCTCGGTTGCTCCCCACAGATTCAGGAGATCTAACCTGTCTTGTTGCTAGCAGATAATTGGAATGCGAGGTGGGCTACCCAGCCATCCATCCTTAGAACCCTGCTCAGAATCATTGGCCTGGAGCCAAACAACAGGTCTCAATTGTCCTGCAGAAGACTCTCTGCAGTTTGGAGCTTCTCACAACTCCCATCGTGGGAAAACCCCCATGGCCTCGTGATGCCCCCCCAATCATGAAGGGGCCATCAGGGACAGAAACTCCAACCTGAGCGATCGTCTGATCCTCGCCCTGACTTCAGATGCACGAGATCTCGATTCACGTCTGTAAATTGTGCCTGCCATGGCCTCACCCAGAAACCTAAGCCTAGCTTGTGTTCTCAGACTTTTGTCGTCAGACTACTGGCCCACAAGCCCTCCAGTTTGGCATCCAGAAATACAATGCCGCACTCTGCCGGCCCTCCAGAAGAAAAACATTGTCCTCTGGGGCTACCCAGTAACCCCAAATGAGAATCAACCTGCACCGACCTTGGCTGTACCCCAAATACATAGGCTGACCAGGGCACTAATGCCCTTTCTGACACATCCTGAGCCTGGACCCCCTGGCCCCTCCCAGACAGCTGGCCGCACACTGAGCACATCCAGCCTCCATGGCCTTAGGTCGTCATCTCTTCCCAACCTCAGTTTTCAGGTTTCAGAACCTAGACCTTATCTCCAATGACTGCGCAGTGTTGAACGTGATGCAGAAATCAGAACTCCTTCCCCATGGCAAGAAACCTTGTGGTTGGCATGTTGTCCAACGTTCAGTGTCGTTGAAACCAGTGTGGCCCATGAGGCCCCGCCCATGCTCGCTGGCCACTATAGTCACTAACACACATTGTGACCCTCAGGCTGAGCCCAGTCCTCAAGTAAGGCCACTCAGTGGCTGGATGAAGCGACAGCGTATTGGGCTTGCCATGCCCCTAGGCCCCAATTTTTAACCATAGTTCGGGTTGTCCCTTCAGTCTTCCCCAAGGCTTTGCTTTGGAATTCCTCTTTTGGTGGGACACCTGAGGTAACAAAACTGAAAGGAGTACTCCCATCCCACAGATTGAATAAAAGCAATTGGGAATCGGGCCAAATCCTCAGAGAGGAAGATTCGTCCATGGCCCATGAGGCCTCTCCGACATTTCACGGCCATCGCTGATACAAAATCCAGAGACAAAAGCCTGAGCAAGCGCCTCAGACTCGCACTTTCTTCATATCCTGTAGAGTTCTTCTCATGGTTTGTAGATCGGGCCTGCCATACCTACGTCCCCAAATCTAAGCTGAGTTTGTGTTTTCAGACTTCTGTTCTCAAAGTCTTGGGCCACACACCCTCTAGGCTGGGCCTCTGGACCCACACATTAGGACTGTGCCTACCAATCCATGGGAATTCTGCCCATTCCATGGTCCAAAATCGTACAAATTAGGAGAAACCTCCAAAGTCCCTGAGACCATCCCAATAGTGTAGGTCGCCCGGAACAAACAAGGGCTGTCTGACAACAGCTGATAATCGACCTCCACTCATACCATAGATGGATGTCCCCCGAGAAGAAGATTGAACCAGACAGGACCCTAGGCCATAATAGGATACATTGCGTTGGGTTACAGACATGTGTCCTCAAAAGCCTGATTCCAATACGAGCATATGGGTTTTCCTGAGGCACCCATCAGAACTCATCTCGTCTCCACAAGGAAACCTGTGCATGGGAGCCATGTCCAAAGCTTAGGAGAGTACTTCAGGGTCCCGGTGCCACCGCCCCATTCCAAGGCCCTCATGGACACAAAAACACATTAGGACCCATCCTCAGGAAAGTCCATTACAACTCAGCCACCCCGGTTGCTTCCCCAGAGCTAGCAGATCTAAACTGTCTTGTTGCTAGGAGACAATTGGAATGCGAGGCGGGCTTCCCAGGCATCCATCCGCGAACGGTGCTCTGGAGTCATTCCATATGGGATGTCCAGGAGCTGTCCAACAGGTCTCAATTGTCCCCCAGAAGGAATCCTTGAAGGGGGCATCCCACAACTCCCAACATGGGAAAACCTCAATGGCCTCGAGATTCCGCTCCCTTCATGAAGCGGTCTAACCTGGGCACTAATGCACTGTCGAACACAACCTGAGCCCGGACCTCCTGACCAACACCCAGAAAGCTGACCGCACACTGAGCACATAAAAAACGCCATGGCCTTAGGTCATGATCTATTCCCTACCTCATATTTCAGGCTTCAGAACCGCGACATTATCTCCAATCACGGCCCAGGGGTGAGTGTGATGCTGAAATCAGAACTCCTCCTTACCCATGGAAAGAACCCTTGTGGTTGGCACGTTGTCCAACGTTCAGTGTAGGAAAAACCAGCATTCACCATGAGGTCTCGCCCATTCTTGAGTGCGAGGAGGGCATACACACGCATTGTTACCCTCAGCATGATTCCTGTCCTCTAGTAAGTCCTCTCAGTGGCTGGACCATTAGATGTCATAATGGGCTTGACATGTCCCGAGGCCCCAATTTTTAACCAGATTTCTGATTGTCCAGTCGCCCCTCCCCAGGGCTCTACTCTGGAATCCCTCATTTGGTGGGACACCTGAGGTTAAAAAAGAAAACAACAACAACAACAACAACAACAAAAAAACGGACTTCTTCCAGCCCACAGAATGACCACAAACTCTTTGGACGGGGCGAAACCAACAGAGAGTAAGACTCGTCCATTTCCCATGAAGTCACCCAGAAATTCCACGACCATGACTGACACGATATCCAGAGACAAAAACTTGAGCAGGAGCCTCACACTCGCCCTTCTTTCAAATCCCGAAGAGTTCTCTTCATGGTCTGTAGATCAGTCCTGCCATACCTATGACCCGAAACATAAGCCGAGTTTGTGTTTTCAGACAATTGTCCAAACAGCCCTGGCCTACACAACCTACAGGCTCAGGCCCCTGGAGCCAGACCTGAGGACTGTACTTGCCCTCTCCAAGGGAATTGTGTGTGCCCATTCCAATGGCCACAACCCTTCTAATAGGATAATCCTCCAAAGTCCCTGATCCAACTCAATAGTGGTGGCTTCCCAGGAAAAACAGGGGCATCTGATCCCAACTGAGCACCTACCTGCACTCAGACCCATAGACAGATGTCCCCAGAGGTAAAAAGGAAAGAACAGGCCCCTAGGCACTAATCAGATCCATTGCTTTGGTTTCCAGGCATCTCTCCTCAGAGGCCTGGATTTCAAAAGCAGCATATAGATGTTTCTTGACTCACCCATCAGGAAACATCTCATCTACACATGGGAAACTTGCACGTTGGAGCTGTGTCAAAGCCTCTGTTTAGGAGAACCATTTAGGGCCCCAGTGCCACCGCTTCATTCCAAGGTCTCCATAGACACAAAGGCACATTAGGACCCATCCCCAGGGGTGTCCATTTCAAGTCAGCGTCCTCGGTTGCTCCCCACAGATCCAGGAGATCTAACCTCTCTTGTTGCTAGGAGACAATTGGAATGCGAGGTGGGCTACCCAGCCATCCATCCTTAGAACCCTGCTCAGAATCATTTGCCTGGAGCCAAACAACAGGTCTCAATTGTCCTGCAGAAGACTCTCTGCAGTTTGGAGCTTTTCACAACTCCCATCGTGAGAAAACCCCCATGGCCTCGTGATGCCCCCCCATTCATGAAGGGGCCATCAGGGACAGAAACTCCAACCTGAGCGATCGTCTGATCCTCGCCCTGACTTCAGATGCACGAGATCTCGATTCACGTCTGTAGATTGTGCCTGCCATGGCCTCACCCAAAAACCTAAGCCTAGCTTGTGTTCTCAGACTTTTGTCGTCAGACTACTGGCCCACAAGCCCTCCAGTTTGGCATCCAGAAATACAATGCCGCACTCTGCCGGCCCTCCAGAAGAAAAACATTGTCCTCTGGGGCTACCCAGTAACCCCAAATGAGAATCAACCTGCACCGACCTTGGCTGTACCCCAAATACATAGGCTGACCAGGGCACTAATGCCCTTTCTGACACATCCTGAGCCTGGACCCCCTGGCCCCTCCCAGACAGCTGGCCGCACACTGAGCACATCCAGCCTCCATGGCCTTAGGTCGTCATCTCTTCCCAACCTCAGTTTTCAGGTTTCAGAACCTAGACCTTATCTCCAATGACTGCGCAGTGTTGAACGTGATGCAGAAATCAGAACTCCTTCCCCATGGCAAGAAACCTTGTGGTTGGCATGTTGTCCAACGTTCAGTGTCCTTGAAACCAGTGTGGCCCATGAGGCCCCGCCCATGCTCGCTGGCCACTATAGTCACTAACACACATTGTGACCCTCAGGCTGAGCCCAGTCCTCAAGTAAGGCCACTCAGTGGCTGGATGAAGCGACAGCGTATTGGGCTTGCCATGCCCCTAGGCCCCAATTTTTAACCATAGTTCGGGTTGTCCCTTCAGTCTTCCCCAAGGCTTTGCTTTGGAATTCCTCTTTTGGTGGGACACCTGAGGTAACAAAACTGAAAGGAGTACTCCCATCCCACAGATTGAATAAAAGCAATTGGGAATCGGGCCAAATCCTCAGAGAGGAAGATTCGTCCATGGCCCATGAGGCCTCTCCGACATTTCACGGCCATCGCTGATACAAAATCCAGAGACAAAAGCCTGAGCAAGCGCCTCAGACTCGCACTTTCTTCATATCCTGTAGAGTTCTTCTCATGGTTTGTAGATCGGGCCTGCCATACCTACGTCCCCAAATCTAAGCTGAGTTTGTGTTTTCAGACTTCTGTTCTCAAAGTCTTGGGCCACACACCCTCTAGGCTGGGCCTCTGGACCCACACATTAGGACTGTGCCTACCAATCCATGGGAATTCTGCCCATTCCATGGTCCAAAATCGTACAAATTAGGAGAAACCTCCAAAGTCCCTGAGACCATCCCAATAGTGTAGGTCGCCCGGAACAAACAAGGGCTGTCTGACAACAGCTGATAATCGACCTCCACTCATACCATAGATGGATGTCCCCCGAGAAGAAGATTGAACCAGACAGGACCCTAGGCCATAATAGGATACATTGCGTTGGGTTACAGACATGTGTCCTCAAAAGCCTGATTCCAATACGAGCATATGGGTTTTCCTGAGGCACCCATCAGAACTCATCTCGTCTCCACAAGGAAACCTGTGCATGGGAGCCATGTCCAAAGCTTAGGAGAGTACTTCAGGGTCCCGGTGCCACCGCCCCATTCCAAGGCCCTCATGGACACAAAAACACATTAGGACCCATCCTCAGGAAAGTCCATTACAACTCAGCCACCCCGGTTGCTTCCCCAGAGCTAGCAGATCTAAACTGTCTTGTTGCTAGGAGACAATTGGAATGCGAGGCGGGCTTCCCAGGCATCCATCCGCGAACGGTGCTCTGGAGTCATTCCATATGGGATGTCCAGGAGCTGTCCAACAGGTCTCAATTGTCCCCCAGAAGGAATCCTTGAAGGGGGCATCCCACAACTCCCAACATGGGAAAACCTCAATGGCCTCGAGATTCCGCTCCCTTCATGAAGCGGTCTAACCTGGGCACTAATGCACTGTCGAACACAACCTGAGCCCGGACCTCCTGACCAACACCCAGAAAGCTGACCGCACACTGAGCACATAAAAACCGCCATGGCCTTAGGTCATGATCTATTCCCTACCTCATATTTCAGGCTTCAGAACCGCGACATTATCTCCAATCACGGCCCAGGGGTGAGTGTGATGCTGAAATCAGAACTCCTCCTTACCCATGGAAAGAACCCTTGTGGTTGGCACGTTGTCCAACGTTCAGTGTAGGAAAAACCAGCATTCACCATGAGGTCTCGCCCATTCTTGAGTGCGAGGAGGGCATACACACGCATTGTTACCCTCAGCATGATTCCTGTCCTCTAGTAAGTCCTCTCAGTGGCTGGACCATTAGATGTCATAATGGGCTTGACATGTCCCGAGGCCCCAATTTTTAACCAGATTTCTGATTGTCCAGTCGCCCCTCCCCAGGGCTCTACTCTGGAATCCCTCATTTGGTGGGACACCTGAGGTTAAAAAAGAAAACAACAACAACAACAACAACAAAAAAAAAACGGACTTCTTCCAGCCCACAGAATGACCACAAACTCTTTGGACGGGGCGAAACCAACAGAGAGTAAGACTCGTCCATTTCCCATGAAGTCACCCAGAAATTCCACGACCATGACTGACACGATATCCAGAGACAAAAACTTGAGCAGGAGCCTCACACTCGCCCTTCTTTCAAATCCCGAAGAGTTCTCTTCATGGTCTGTAGATCAGTCCTGCCATACCTATGACCCGAAACATAAGCCGAGTTTGTGTTTTCAGACAATTGTCCAAACAGCCCTGGCCTACACAACCTACAGGCTCAGGCCCCTGGAGCCAGACCTGAGGACTGTACTTGCCCTCTCCAAGGGAATTGTGTGTGCCCATTCCAATGGCCACAACCCTTCTAATAGGATAATCCTCCAAAGTCCCTGATCCAACTCAATAGTGGTGGCTTCCCAGGAAAAACAGGGGCATCTGATCCCAACTGAGCACCTACCTGCACTCAGACCCATAGACAGATGTCCCCAGAGGTAAAAAGGAAAGAACAGGCCCCTAGGCACTAATCAGATCCATTGCTTTGGTTTCCAGGCATCTCTCCTCAGAGGCCTGGATTTCAAAAGCAGCATATAGATGTTTCTTGACTCACCCATCAGGAAACATCTCATCTACACATGGGAAACTTGCACGTTGGAGCTGTGTCAAAGCCTCTGTTTAGGAGAACCATTTAGGGCCCCAGTGCCACCGCTTCATTCCAAGGTCTCCATAGACACAAAGGCACATTAGGACCCATCCCCAGGGGTGTCCATTTCAAGTCAGCGTCCTCGGTTGCTCCCCACAGATCCAGGAGATCTAACCTCTCTTGTTGCTAGGAGACAATTGGAATGCGAGGTGGGCTACCCAGCCATCCATCCTTAGAACCCTGTCAGAATCATTTGCCTGGAGCCAAACAACAGGTCTCAATTGTCCTGCAGAAGACTCTCTGCAGTTTGGAGCTTTTCACAACTCCCATCGTGAGAAAACCCCCATGGCCTCGTGATGCCCCCCCATTCATGAAGGGGCCATCAGGGACAGAAACTCCAACCTGAGCGATCGTCTGATCCTCGCCCTGACTTCAGATGCACGAGATCTCGATTCACGTCTGTAGATTGTGCCTGCCATGGCCTCACCCAAAAACCTAAGCCTAGCTTGTGTTCTCAGACTTTTGTCGTCAGACTACTGGCCCACAAGCCCTCCAGTTTGGCAATCCAGAACTACAATGCCACACTCTGCCTGCCCGCCAGAAGAAAAACATTGTCCTCTGGGGCTATCCAGTAACCCCAAATGAGGATCAACCTGCACCGACCTTGGCTGTACCCCAAATACATAGGCTGACCAGGGCACTAATGCCCTTTCTGACACAGCCTGAGCCTGGACCCCTGGCCCCTCCCATACAGCTGGCCCCACAATGAGCACATCCAGCCTCCATGGCCTTAGGTCGTCATCTCTTCCCAACCTCGGTTTTCAGGTTTCAGAACCTAGACCTTATATCCAATCACTCCCCTTGATTGAAGATGATGCTGAAAGCAGAACTCCTTCCCCATGGCAAGAAACCTTGTGGTTGGCATGTTGTCCAACGTTCAGTGTCGTTGAAACCAGTTTGGCCCATGAGGCCCCGCCCTTGCTCGCGGGCCACATTGGTCACAAACCTACATTGTGACCCTCAGGCTGAGCCCAGTCCTCAAGTAAGGACACTCAGTGGCTGGATGAAGAGACAGCATATTGGGCTTGCCATGCCCCTAGGCCCCAATTTTTAACCATAGTTCGGGTTGTCCCTTCAGTCTTCCCCATGGCTTTGCTTTGGAATTCATCTTTTGGTGGGACACCTGAGGTAACAAAACTGAAAGGAGTACTCCCATCCCACAGATTGAATAAAAGCAATTGGGAATCGGGCCAAATCCTCAGAGAGGAAGATTCGTCCATGGCCCATGAGGCCTCTCCGACATTTCACGGCCATCGCTGATACAAAATCCAGAGACAAAAGCCTGAGCAAGCGCCTCAGACTCGCACTTTCTTCATATCCTGTAGAGTTCTTCTCATGGTTTGTAGATCGGGCCTGCCATACCTACGTCCCCAAACCTAAGCTGAGTTTGTGTTTTCAGACTTCTGTTCTCAAAGTCTTGGGCCACACACCCTTTAGGCTGGGCCCCTGGAGCCACACATTAGGACTGTGCCTACCAATCCATGGGAATTCTGCCCATTCCATGGTCCAAAATCGTACAAATTAGGAGAAACCTCCAAAGTCCCTGAGGCCATCCCAATAGTGTAGGTCGCCCGGAACAAACAAGGGCTGTCTGACACCAGCTGATAATCGACCTCCACTCATACCATAGATGGATGTCTCCCGAGAAGAAGATTGAACCAGACAGGACCCTAGGCCATAATAGGATCCATTGCTTTGGGTTACAGACATGTGTCCTCAAAAGCCTGATTCCAATACGAGCATAGGGGTTTTCCTGAGGCACCCATCAGAACTCATCTCGTCTCCACAAGGAAACCTGTGCATGGGAGCCATGTCCAAAGCTTAGGAGAGTACTTCAGGGTCCCGGTGCCACCGCCCCATTCCAAGGCCCTCATGGACAAAAAACACATTAGGACCCATCCTCAGGAAAGTCCATTTCAACTCAGCCACCCCGGTTGCTTCCCCAGAGCTAGCAGATTAAACTGTCTTGTGTCTAGGAGACAATTGGAATGCGAGGCGGGCTTCCCAGGCATCCATCCACGAATGGTGCTCTGGAGTCATTCCATATGGGATGTCCTGGAGCTGTCCAATAGGTCTCAATTGTCCCGCAGAAGGAATCCTTGAAGGGGGCATCCCACAATTCCCAACATGGGAAAACCTCAATGGCCTCGAGGTTCCGCTCCCTTCATGAAGCGGTCTAACCTGGGCACTAATGCACTGTCGAACACAACCTGAGCCCGGACCTCCTGACCAACACCCAGAAAGCTGACCGCACACTGAGCACATAAAAAACGCCATGGCCTTAGGTCATGATCTATTCCCTACCTCATATTTCAGGTTTCAGAACCGCGACATTATCTCCAATCACTGCCCAGGGGTGAGTATGATGCTGAAATCAGAACTCCTCCTTACCCATGGCAAGAACCCTTGTGGTTGGCACGTTGTCCAACGTTCAGTGTAGGAGAAACCAGCATTCACCATGAGGCCTCGCCCATTCTTGAGTGCGACGAGGGCATACACACGCATTGTGACCCTCAGCATGATTCCTGTCCTCTAGTAAGTCCTCTCAGTGGCTGGACCATTAGATGTCATAATGGGCTTGACATGTCCATAGGCCCCAATTTTTAACCAGATTTCTGATTGTCCAGTCGCCCCTCCCCAGGGCTCTACTCTGGAATCCCTCATTTGGTGGGACACCTGAGGTTAAAAAAGAAAACAACAACAACAACAACAACAAAAAAAAAACGGACTACTTCCAGCCCACAGAATGACCACAAACTCTTTGGACGGGGCGAAACCAACAGAGAGTAAGACTCGTCCATTTCCCATGAAGTCACCCAGAAATTCCACGACCATGAGTGACACGATATCCAGAGACAAAAACTTGAGCAGGAGCCTCACACTCGCCCTTCTTTCAAATCCCGAAGAGTTCTCTTCATGGTCTGTAGATCAGTCCTGCCATACCTATGACCCGAAACATAAGCCGAGTTTGTGTTTTCAGACAACTGTCCAAACAGCCCTGGCCTACACAACCTACAGGCTCAGGCCCCTGGAGCCAGACCTGAGGACTGTACTTGCCCTCTCCAAGGGAATTGTGTGTGCCCATTCCAATGGCCACAACCCTTCTAATAGGATAATCCTCCAAAGTCCCTGATCCATCTCAATAGTGGTGGCTTCCCAGGAAAAACAGGGGCAATCTGAGGCCAACTGAGCACCTACCTGCACTCAGACCCATAGACAGATGTCCCCAGTGGTAAAAAGGAAAGAACAGGCCCCTAGGCACTAATCAGATCCATTGCTTTGGTTTCCAGGCATATCTCCTCAGAGGCCTGGATTTCAAAAGCAGCATATAGATGTTTCTTGACTCACCCATCAGAAAACATCTCATCTACACATGGGAAACTTGCACGTTGAAGCTGTGTCAAAGCCTCTGTTTAGGAGAACCATTTAGGGCCTCAGTGCCTCCGCTTCATTCCAAGGTCTCCATAGACACAAAAGCACATTAGGACCCATCCCCAGGGGTGTCCATTTCAACTCAGCGTCCTCGGTTGCTCCCCACAGATCCAGGAGATCTAACCTGTCTTGTTGCTAGGAGACAATTGGAATGCGAGGTGGGCTACCCAGCCATCCATCCTTAGAACCCTGCTCAGAATCATTGGCCTGGAGCCAAACAACAGGTCTCAATTGTCCTGCAGAAGACTCTCTGCTGTTTGGAGCTTCTCACAACTCCCATCGTGGGAAAACCCCCATGGCCTCGTGATGCCCCCCCTTTCATGAAGGGGCCATCAGGGACAGAAACTCCAACCTAAGCGATTGTCTGATCCTCGCCCTGACTTCAGATGCACGAGATCTTGATTCAGGTCTGTAGATTGTGCCTACCATGGCCTCACCCAAAAACCTAAGCCTAGCTTGTGTTCTCAGACTTTTGTCGTCAGACTACAGGCCCACAGCCCTCCAGTTTGGCAATCCAGAACTACAATGCCGCACTCTGCCTGCCCGCAAGAAGAAAAACTTTGTCCTCTGGGGCTATCAGGTAACCCCAAGTAAGGATCAACCTGCACCGACCTTGGCTGTACCCCAAATACATAGGCTGACCAGGGCACTAATGCCCTTTCTGACACAGCCTGAGCCTGGACCCCCTGGCCCCTCCCAGACAGCTAGCCGCACACTGAGCACATCGAGCCTCCATGGCCTTAGGTCGTCATCTCTTCCCAACCTCGGTTTTCAGGTTTCAGAACCTAGACCTTATATCCAATCACTGCCCGGGATTGAAGATGATGCTGAAAGCAGAACTCCTTCCCCATGGCAAGAAACCTTGTGGTTGGCATGTTGTCCAAAGTTCAGTGTAGTTGAAACCACTGTGGCCCATGAGGCCCCGCCCATGCTCGCAGGCCACATTGGTCACAAACCCATATTGTGACCCTCAGGCTGAGCCCAGTCCTCAAGTAAGGCCACTCAGTGGCTGGATGAAGAGACAGCATATTGGGCTTGCCATGCCCCTAGGCCCCAATTTTTAACCATAGTTCGGGTTGTCCCTTCAGTCTTCCCCATGGCTTTGCTTTGGAATTCATCTCTTGGTGGGACACCTGAGGTAACAAAACTGAAAGGAGTCCTCCCATCCCACAGATTGACGAAAAGCAATTGCGAATCGGGCCAAATCCTCAGAGAGGAAGATTTGTCCATGGCCCATGAGGCCTCCCCGACATTCCACGGCCATCGCTGATACAAAATCCAGAGACAAAAGCCTGAGCAAGTGCCTCAGACTCGCACTTTCTTCATATTTTGAAGAGTTCTTCTCATGGTTTGTAGATCGGGCCTGCCATACCTACGTCCCCAAACCTAAGCTGAGTTTGTGTTTTCAGACTTCTGTCCTCAAAGTCTTGGGCCACACACCCTCCAGGCTGGGCCCCTGGAGCCACACATTAGGACTGTGCCTACCAATCCATGGGAATTCTGCCCATTCCATGGTCCAAAATCGTACAAATTAGGAGAAACCTCCAAAGTCCCTGAGGCCATCCCAATAGTGTAGGTCGCCCGGAACAAACAAGGGCTGTCTGACAACAGCTGATAATCGACCTCCACTCATACCATAGATGGATGTCCCCCGAGAAGAAGATTGAACCAGACAGGACCCTAGGCCATAATAGGATCCATTGCTTTGGGTTACAGACATGTGTCCTCAAAAGCCTGATTCCAATTCGAGCATAGGGGTTTTCCTGAGGCACCCATCAGAACTCATCTCGTCTCCACAAGGAAACCTGTGCATGGGAGCCATGTCCAAAGCTTATGAGAGTACTTCAGGGTCCCGGTGCCACCGCCCCATTCCAAGGCCCTCATGGACACAAAAACACATTAGGACCCATCCTCAGGAAAGTCCATTTCATCTTAGCCACCCCGGTAGCTCCGGCGAGCCATCAGATCTAAACTGTCTTGTTGCTAGGAGACAATTTGAATGCGAGGCGGGCTTCCCAGGCATCCATCCGCGAAAGGTGCTCTGGAGTCATTCCATATGGGATATCCTGGAGCTGTCCAACAGGTCTCAATTGTCCCGCAGTAGGAATCCTTGAAGGGGGCATCCCACAACTCCCAACGTGGGAAAACCTCAATGGCCTCGAGATTCCGCTCCCTTCATGAAGCGGCCGTCATGCTCAGAAACTCCAACCTGAGCCAACGTCTGATCCTCGCCCTGACTTCAGATGCATGAGATATTGGTTCAGATCTGCAGGGGATACCTGCCGTGCCCTCGCCCTGAAACCCAAGTCTAGCTTGTCCTCTCAGAATTCCGTCCTCACACTCCTGGCCCCGAAGCCCTCAAGTTTGGCAATTCCGGACCCACAATGCAGCACCCTGCCTGCCCTCTAGAAAAAAAATTATTGCCTCATGAGCTGCCCAGGCACCTTAAATGAGGATAAACCTACACCGCACTCGACTTTACCCAAATTATATAGTCTAACCTGGGCACTAATTCACTGGCGAACACAACCTGAGCCCGGACCTCCTGACCAACACCCAGAAAGCTGACCGCACACTGAGCACATAAAACCCTCCATGGCCTTAGGTCATGATCTCTTCCCTATCTCAGTTTTCAGGCTTCAGAATCGAGACCTTATCTCCAATCACTGCCCAGGGGTGAGTGTGATGCAGAAATCAGAACTCCTCCTTACCCATGGCAAGAACCCTTGTGGTTGGCACGTCGTCCAACGTTCAGTGTAGGAGAAACCAGCATTCACCCTGAGGCCTCGCCCATTCTTGAGTGCGACGAGGGCATACACATGCATTGAGACCCTCAGCATGAGTCCTGTCCTATAGTAAGTCCTCTCAGTGGCTGGACCATTAGATGTCATAATGGGCTTGACATGTCCCTAGGCCCCAATTTTTAAACACATTTCTGATTGTCCAGTCGCCCCTCCCCAGGGCTCTACTCTGGAATCCCTCATTTGGTGGGACACCTGAGGTTAAAAAAGAAAACAACAACAGCAACAACAAAAAAAAGGACTTCTTCCAGCACACAGAATGAACCCAACTCTTTGGACGGGGCCAAACCACCAGAGAGTAAGACTCGTTCATTTCCCATGAAGTCACCCAGAAATTCCACGACCATGAGTGGCACGATATGCAGAGACAAAAACTTGAGCAGGAGCCTCACACTCGCCCTTCTTTCAAATCCCAAGAATTCTCTTCATTGTCTGTAGATCAGTCCTGCCATACCTATGACCCGAAACATAAGCCGAGTTTGTGTTTTCAGACAACTGTCCAAACAGCCCTGGCCTACACAACCTACAGGCTCAGGCCCCTGGAGCCAGACCTGAGGACTGTACTTGCCCTCTCCAAGGGAATTGTGTGTGCCCATTCCAATGGCCACAACCCTTCTAATAGGATAATCCTCCAAAGTCCCTGATCCATCTCAATAGTGGTGGCTTCCCTGGAAAAACAGGGGCAATCTGATCCCAACTGAGCACCTACCTGCACTCAGACCCATAGACAGATGTCCCCAGAGGTAAAAAGGAAAAAACAGGCCCCTAGGCACTAATCAGATCCATTGCTTTGGTTTCCAGGCATCTCTCCTCAGAGGCCTGGATTTCAAAAGCAGCATATAAATGTTTCTTGACTCACCCATCAGAAAACATCTCATCTAAACATGGGAAACTTGCACGTTGGAGCTGTGTCAAAGCCTCTGTTTAGGAGAACCATTTAGGGCCTCAGTGCCACCGCTTCATTCCAAGGTCTCCATAGACACAAAAGCACATTAGGACCCATCCCCAGGGGTGTCCATTTCAACTCAGCGTCCTCGGTTGCTCCCCACAGATCCAGGAGATCTAACCTCCCTTGTTGCTAGGAGACAATTGGAATGCGAGGTGAGTTACAAGCCATCCATCCTTAGAACCCTGCTCAGAATCATTGGCCTGGAGCCAAACAACAGGTCTCAATTGTCCTGCAGAAGACTCTCTGCAGTTTGGAACTTCTCACAACTCCCGTCGTGGAAAACCCCCATGGCCTCGTGATGCCCCCCCTTTCATGAAGGGGCCATCAGGGACAGAAACTCCAACCTGAGCGATCGTCTGATCCTCGCCCTGACTTCAGATGCACGAGATCTCGATTCAGGTCTGTAGATTGTGCCTACCATGGCCTCACCCAAAAACCTAAGCCTAGCTTGTGTTCTCAGACTTTTGTCATCAGACTACAGGCCCACAAGCCCTCCAGTTTGGCAATCCAGATCCTCAATGCCACACTCTGCGTGCCCGCAAGAAGAAAAACATTGTCCTCTGGGGCTATCCAGTAACCCCAAATGAGGATCAACCTGCACCGACCTTGGCTGTACCCCAAATACATAGGCTGACCAGGGCACTAATGCCCTTTCTGACACAGCCTGAGCCTGGACCCCCTGGCCCCTCCCAGACAGCTGGCCGCACACTGAGCACATCGAGCCTCCATTGCCTTAGGTCGTCATCTCTTCCCAACCTCGGTTTTCAGGTTTCAGAACCAAGACCTTATATCCAATCACTGCCCGGGATTGAAGATGATGCTGAAAGCAGAACTCCTTCCCCATGGCAAGAAACCTTGTGGTTGGCATGTTGTCCAACGTTCAGTGTAGTTGAAACCACTGTGGCCCATGAGGCCCCGCCCATGCTCGCAGGCCACATTGGTCACAAACCCACATTGTGACCCTCAGGCTGAGCCCAGTCCTCAAGTAAGGCCACTCAGTGGCTGGATGAAGAGACAGCATATTGGGCTTGCCACGCCCCTAGGCCCCAATTTTTAACCATACTTCGGGTTGTCCCTTCAGTCTTCCCCTTGGCTTTGCTTTGGAATTCCTCTTTTGGTGGGACACCTGAGGTAACAAAACTGAAATGAGTCCTCCCATCCCACAGATTGACTAAAAGCAATTGGGAATTGGGCCAAATCCTCAGAGAGGAAGATTTGTCCATGGCCCATGAGGCCTCCCCGACATTCCACGGCCATTGCTGATACAAAATCCAGAGACAAAAGCCTGAGAATATGCCTCAGACTCGCACTTTCTTCATATCCTGAAGAGTTCTTCTCATGGTTTGTAGATCGGGCCTGCCATACCTACGTCCCCAAACCTAAGCTGAGTTTGTGTTTTCAGACTTCTGTCCTCAAAGTCTTGGGCCACACACCCTCCAGGCTGGGCCCCTGGAGCCACACATTAGAACTGTGCCTACCAATCCATGGGAATTCTGCCCATTCCATGGTCCAAAATCGTACAAATTAGGAGAAACCTCCAAAGTCCCTGAGGCCATCCCAATAGTGTAGGTCGCCCGGAACAAACAAGGGCTGTCTGACAACAGCTGATAATCGACCTCCACTCATACCATAGATGGATGTCCCCAGAGAAGAAGATTGAACCAGACAGGACCCTAGGCCATAATAGGATCCATTGCTTTGGGTTACAGGCATGTGTCCTCAAAAGCCTGATTCCAATTCGAGCATAGCGGTATTCCTGAGGCACCGATCAGAACTCATCTCGTCTCCACAAGATACCTGTGCATGGGAGCCATGTCCAAAGCTTAGGAGAGTACTTCATGTGCCCGGTGCCACCGCCCCATACCAAGGCCCTCATGGACACAAAAACACATTAGGACCCATCCTCAGGAAAGTCCATTTCAACTCAGCCACCCCGGTTGCTCCGGCAGAGCCATCAGATCTAATCTGTCTTGTTGCTATGAGGCAATTGGAATGCGAGGCTGGCTTCACAGGCATCCATCCGCGAACGGTGCTCTGGATTCTTTCCATAAGCAATGCCCTGGAGCTGTCCAACAGGTCTCAATTGTCCCACATAAGGAATCCTTGAAGGGTCATCCCACAACTCCAAACGTGGGAAAACCTCAATGGCCTCGAGATTCCGCTCCCTTCATGAAGCGGCCGTCATGCAGAGATACTCCAACCTGAGCCAACGTCTGATCCTCGCCCTGACTTCAGATGCATGAGATATTGGTTCAGATCTGCAGGGGGTACCTGCCGTGCCCTCGCCCTGAAACCCAAGTCTAGCTTGACTTCTCAGACTTCCGTCCTCACACTCCTGGCCCCGAAGCCCTCAAGTTTGGCAATTCCGGACCCACAATGCAGCACCCTGCCTGCCCTCTAGAAAAAAAATTATTGCCTCATGAGCTGCCCAGTCACCTTAAATGAGGGTAAACCTACACAGCACTCGACTTTACCCAAATTATATAGTCTAACCTGGGCACTAATGCACTGTCGAACACAACCTGAGCCTGGACCTCCTGACCAACACCCAGAAAGCTGACCGCACACTGAGCACATAAAACCCGCCATCGCCTTCGTCATGATCTCTTCCCTACCTCAGATTTCAGGCTTCAGAACCGAGACCTTATCTCCAATCACTGCCCAGGGGTGAGTGTGATGCAGAAATCAGAACTCCTCCTTACCCATGGCAAGAACCCTTGTGGTTGGCACGTCGTCCAACCTTCAGTGTAGGAGAAACCAGCATTCACCCTGAGGCCCCGCCCATTCCTGAGTGCGACGAGGAAATACACACGCATTGTGACCCTCAGCATGAGTCCTGTCCTCTAGTAAGTTTTCTCAGTGGCTGGATCATTATGTGTCATAATGGGCTTGACATGTTCCTAGGCACCAATTTTTAACCAGATTTCTGATTGTCCAGTCGCCCCTCCCCAGGGCTCTACTCTGGAATCCCTCATTTGGTGGGACACCTGAGGTTAAAAAAGAAAACAACAACAACAACAAAAAAAAAACGGACTTCTTCCAGCCCACAGAATGACCCCAAACTCTTTGAAAAGGGCCAAACCACCAGATAGTATGACTCGACCATTTCCCATGAAGTCATCCAGAAATTCCATGACCATGAGTACACGATATCCAGAGACAAAAACTTGGGCAGGAGCCTCACACTCGCCGTTTTTTCAAATCCCAAAGAGTTGTCCTCATGGTCTGTAGGTCACTCCTGCCATACCTATGACCCGAAACATAAGCCGAGTTTGTGTTTTCAGACAACTGTCCAAACAGCCCTGGCCTACACAACCTACAGGCTCAGGCCCCTGGAGCCAAACCTGAGGACTGTACTTGCCCTCTCCAAGGGAATTGTGTGTGCCCATTCCTATGGCCACAACCCTTCTAATAGGATAAACTTCCAAAATCCCTGATCCATCTCAATAGTGGTGGCTTCCCAGGAAAAACAGGGGCAATCTGAGCCCAACTGAGCACCTACCTGCACTCAGACCCATAGACAGATGTCCCCAGAGGTAAAAAGGAAAGAACAGGCCCCTAGGCACTAATCAGATCCATTGCTTTGGTTTCCAGGCATCTCTCCTCAGAGGCCTGGATTTTAAAAGCAGCATCTAGCTGTTTCTTGACTCACCCATCAGAAAACATCTCATCTACACATGGGAAACTTGCACGTTGGAGCTGTGTCAAAGCCTCTGTTTAGGAGAAACCTTTAGGGCCCCAGTGCCACCGCTTCATTCCAAGGTCTCCATGGACACAAAAGCACATTAGGACCCATCCCCAGGGGTGTCCATTTCAACTCAGCGTCCTCGGTTGCTCCCCACAGATCCAGGAGATCTAACCTGTCTTGTTGCTAGGAGACAATTGGAATGCGAGGTGGGCTACCCAGCCATCCATCCTTAGAACCCTGCTCAGAATAATTGGCCTGGAGCCAAACAACAGGTCTCAATTGTCCTGCAGAAGACTCTCTGCAGTTTGGAGCTTCTCACAACTCCCATCGTGGGAAAACCCCCATGGCCTCGTGATGCCCCCCCCATTCATGAAGGGGCAATCATGGACAGAAACTCCAACCTGAGCGATCGTCTGATCCTCGCCCTGACTTCAGATGCACGAGACCTCGATTCAGGTCTGTAGATTGTGCCTGCCATGGCCTCACCCAGAAACCTAAGCCTAGCTTGTGTTCTCAGACTTTTGTCGTCAGACTACTGGCCCACAAGCCCTCCAGTTTGGCAATCCAGAACTACAATGCAGCAATCTGCCTGCCCTCCAGAAGAAAAACATTGTCCTCTGGGGCTAAACAGTAACCCCAAATGAGGATCAACCTACACCGACCTTGGCTGTACCCCAAATACATAGGCTGACCAGGGCACTAATGCCCTTTCTGACACAGCCTGAGCCTGGACCCCCTGGCCCCTACCAGACAGCTGGCCGCACACTGAGCACATTGAGCCGCCATGGCCTTAGGTCGTCATCTCTTCCCAACCTCGGTTTTCAGGTTTCAGAACCTAGACCTTATCTCCAATCACTGCCCAGGGTTGAAGGTGATGCTGAAAGCAGGACTACTTCCCCATGGCAAGAAACCTTGTGGTTGGAATGTTGTCCAACGTTCAGTGTAGTTGAAACCAGTGTGGCCCATGAGGCCCCGCAATGCTCGTGGGTCACATTGGTCACAAACACACATTGTGACCCTCAGGCTGAGCCCAGTCCTCATGTAAGGCCACTCAGTGGCTGGATGAAGAGATAGCATATTGGGCTTGCCATGCCCCTAGGCCCCAATTTTTAATAATAGTTCGGGTTGTCCCTTCAGTCTTCCCCACGGCTTGGCTTTGGAAATCCTCTTTTGGACGGACACCTGAGGTAAGAAAACTGAAATGAGTCCTCCCATCCCACAGATTGACGAAATGCAATTGGGAATCTGGCCAAATCCTCAGAGAGGAAGATTCGTCCATGGCCCATGAGGCCTCCCCGACATTCCACGGCCATCGCTGATACAAAATCCAGAGACAAAAGCCTGAGCAAGCGCTTCAGACTCGCACTTTCTTCATATCCTGAAGAGTTCTTCTCATGGTTTGAAGATCGGGCCTGCCATACCTACATCCCCAAACGTAGGCTGAGTTTGTGTTTTCAGACTTCTGTCCTCAAAGTCTTGGGCCACACACCCTCCAGGCTGGGCCCCTGGAGCCACACATTAGGACTGTGCCTACCAATCCATGGGAATTCTGCCCATTCCAAGGTCCAAAATCGTACAAATTAGGAGAAACCTCCAAAGTCCCTGAGGCCATCCCAATAGTGTAGGTCGCCCGGAACAAACAAGGGCTGTCTGACACCAGCTGATAATCCAACTCCACTCATACCATAGATGGATGTCCCCAGAGAAGAAGATTGAACCAGACAGGACCCTAGGCCTGTGGGTTACAGGCATGTGTCCTCAAAAGCCTGATTCCAATACGAGCATAGGGGTTTTCCTGAGGCACTCATAGGACTCATCTCGTCTCCACAAGGAAACATGTGCATGGGAGACATATCCAAAGCTAGGAGAGTACTTCAAGGTCCCAATGCCACCGCACCATTCCAAGGCCCTCATCGACACAAAAACACATTAGGACCCATCCTCAGGAAAGTCCATTTCAACGCAGCCACCCCGGTTGCTCCGGCAGAGCCATCAGATCTAAACTGTCTTGTTGCTAGGAGACAATTGGAATGCGTGGCGGGCTTCCCAGACATCCATCCGCGAACGGTGCTCTGGAGTCATTCCATATGGGATGTCCTGGAGCTGTCCAAAAGGTCTCAATTGTCCCGCAGAAGGAATCCGTGAAGGGGGCATCCCACAACTCCCAACGTGGGAAAACCTCAATGGCCTCGAGATTCCGCTCCCTTCATGAAGCGGCCGTCATGCTCAGAAACTCCAACCTGAGCCAACGTCTGATCCTCGCCCTGACTTCAGATGCATGAGATATTGGTTCAGATCTGCAGGGGGTACCTGCCGTGCCCTCGACCTGAAACCCAAATCTAGCTTGTCTTCTCAGACTTCTGTCCTCACACTCCTGGCCCCGAAGCCCTCAAGTTTGGCAATTCCGGACCCACAATGCAGCACTCTGCCTGCCCTCTAGAAAAAAAATTAGTGCCTCATGAGCTACCCAGGCACCTTAAATGAGGGTAAACTTACACAGCACTCGACTTTACCCAAATTATATAGTCTAACCTGGGCACTAATGCACTGTCGAACACAACCTGAGCCCGGACCTCCTGACCAACACCCAGAAAGCTGACCGCACACTGAGCACATAAAACCCGCCATGGCCTTAGGTCATCATCTCTTCCCTACCTCAGTTTTCAGGCTTCAGAACCGAGACCTTATCTCCAATCACTGCCCAGGGGTGAGTGTGATGCAGAAATCAGAACTCCTCCTTATCCATGGCAAGAACCCTTGTGGTTTGCACGTTGTCCAACGTTCAGTGTAGGAGAAACCAGCATTCACCCTGAGGCCCCGCCCATTCTTGAGTGCGACGAGGGCATACACACGCATTGTGACCCTCAGCATGAGTCCTGTCCTCTAGTAAGTCCTCTCAGTGTCTGGACCATTAGATGTCATAATGGGCTTGACATGTCTAGGCCCCAATTTTTAACCAGATTTCTGATTGACCAGTCGCCCCTCCACAGGGCTCTACTGTGGAATCCATCATTTGGTGGGACACCTGAGGTTAAAAAAGAAAAAAACAACAACAACAACAAAAAAAACGGACTTCTTCCAGCCCACAGAATGACCCCAAACTCTTTGGACGTTGCCAAACCACCAGAGATTAAGACTAGTCCATTTCCCATGAAGTCACCCAGAAATTCCAAGGCCATGAGTGACACGATATCCAGAGACAAAAACTTGAGCAGGAGCCTCACAGTCGCCCTTCTTTCAAATCCCGAAGAGTTCTTCTCATGGTCTGTAGATAAGTCCTGCCATACCTATGACCCGAAACATAAGCCGAGTTTGTGTTTTCAGACAACTCTCCAAACAGCCCTGGCCTACACAACCTACAGGCTCAGGCCCCTGGAGCCAAACCTGAGGACTGTACTTGCCCTCTCCAAGGGAATTGTGTGTGCCCATTCCAATGGCCACAACCCTTCTAATAGGATAAACCTCCAAAGTCCCTGATCGATATCAAAAGTGGTGGCTTCCCAGGAAAAACAGGGGCAATCTGAGCTTAACTGAGCACCTACATGCACTCAGACCCATAGACAGATGTCCCCAGAGGTAAAAAGGTAAGAACAGGCCCCTAGGCACTAATCAGATCCATTGCTTTTGTTTCCAGGCATCTCTCCTCAGAGGACTTGATTTCAAAAGCAGCATATAGCTGTTTCTTGACTCATCCATCAGAAAACATCTCATCTACACATGGGAGACTTGCAAGTTGGAGCTGTGTCAAAGCCTCTGTTTAGGAGAATCCTTTAGGGCCCTAGTGCCACCGCTTCATTCCAAGGTCTCCATAGACACAAAAGCACGTTAGGACCCATCCCCAGGGGTGTCCATTTCAACTCAGCGTCCTCGGTTGCTCCCCACAGACCCATGAGATCTAAACTTTCTGGTTGCTAGGAGACAATTTGAATGCAAGGTGGGCTACCCAGCCATCCATCCTTAAAACCATGCTCAGAATCATTGGCCTGGAGCCAAACAACAGGTCTCAATTGTCCTGCAGAAGACTCTCTGCTGTTTGGAGCTTCTCACCACTCCCATCGTGGGAAAACACCCAAAGCCTTGTCATGCCCCCCCCATTCATGAAGGGGCCATCAGGGACAGAAACTCCAACCTAAGCGATTGTCTGATCCTCGCCCTGACTTCAGATGCACGAGATCTCGATTCAGGTCTGTAGATTGTGCCTGCCATGGCCTCACCCAGAAACCTAAGCCTAGCTTGTGTTCTTAGACATTTGTCGTCAGACTACTCGCCCACAAGTCCTCCAGTTTGGCAATCCAGAACTACAATGCAGCACTCTGCCAGCCCTCCAGAAGAAAAACATTGTCCTCTGGGGCTACCCAGTAACCCCAAATGAGGATCAACCTGCACCGACCTTGGCTGTACCCCAAATACATAGGCTGACCAGGGCACTAATGCCCTTTCTGACACAGCCTGAGCCTGGACCCCCTGGGCCCTCCCAGACAGCTGGCCGCACACTGAGCACATCGAACCGCCATGGCCTTAGGTCGTCATCTCTTCCCAACCTCGGTTTTCAGATTTCAGAAACTAGACCTTATCTCCAATCACTGCCAAGGGTTGAAGGTGATGCAGAAATCAGAACTCCTTCCCCTTGGCAAGAAACCTTGTGGTTGGCATGTTGTCCAACGTTCAGTGTAGTTGAAACCAGTGAGGCCCATGAGGCCCCGCCCATGCTCACGGGCCACATTGGTCACAAACACACCTTGTGACGCTCAGGCTGAGCCCAGTCCTCAAGTAAGGCCACTCAGTGGCTGGATGAAGAGATAGCATATTGGGCTTGCCATGCCCCTAGGCCCCAATTTTTAACCATAGTTCGAGTTGTCCCTTCAGTCTTCCCCACGGCTTGGCTTTGGAATTCCTCTTTTGGAGGGACACCTGAGTTAACAAAACTGAAATGAGTCCTCCCATCCCACAGATTGACGAAAAGCAATTGGGAATCGGGCCAAAACCTCAGAGAGGAAGATTCGTCCATGGCCCATGAGGCCTCCCCGACATTCCACGGCCATCGCTGATACAAAATCCAGAGAAATAAGCCTGAGCAAGCGCCTCAGACTCGCACTTTCTTCATATCCTGAAGAGTTCTTCTCATGGTTTGTAGATCGGGCCTGCCATACCTACGTCCCCAAACCTAAGCTGAGTTTTGTTTTCAGACTTCTGCCTTCAAAGTCTTGGGCCACACACCCTCCAGGCTGGGCCCCTGGAGCCACACATTAGGACTGTGCCTACCAATCCATGGGAATTCTGCGCATTCCATGGTCAAAAATCGTACAAATTAGGAGAAACCTCCAAAGTCCCTGAGGCCATCCCAATAGTGTAGGTCGCCCGGAACAAACAAGGGCTGTCTGACACCAACTGATAATCGACCTCCACTCATACCATAGATGGATGTCCCCAGAGAAGAAGATTGAACCAGACAGGACCCTAGGCCATAATAGGATCCATTGCTTTGGGTTACAGGCATGTGTCCTCAAAAGCCTGATTCCAATTCGAGCATAGGGGTTTTCCTGAGGCACCCATCAGAACTCATCTCGTCTCCACAAGGAAACCTCTGCATGGGAGCCATGTCCAAAACTTAGGAGAGTACTTCAGGGTCCCGGTGCCACCGCCCCATTCCAAGGCCCTCATGGACACAAAAACACATTAGGACCCATCCTCAAGAACGTCCATTTCAACTCAACCACACCGGTTGCTCCAGCAGAGCCATCAGATCTAAACTGTCTTGTTGCTAGGAGACAATTGGAATGCGAGGCGGGCTTCCCAGGCATCCATCCGCGAACGGTGCTCTGGAGTCATTCCATATGGGATGTCCTGGAGCTGTTCAACAGGTCTCAATTGTCCCGCAGAAGGAATCCTTGAAGGGGGCATCCCAAACTTCCAACGTGGGAAAACCTCAATGGCCTCGAGATTCCGCTCCCTTCATGAAGCGGCCGAAATGCTCAGAAACTCCAACCTGAGCCAACGTCTGATCCTCGCCCTGACTTCAGATGCATGAGATATTGGTTCAGATCTGCAGGGGGTACCTGCCGTGCCCTCGCCCTGAAACCCAAGTTTAGCTTGTCTTCTCAGACTTCCGTCCTCACACTCCTGGCCCCGAAGCCCTCAAGTTTGGCAATTCCGGACCCACAATGCAGCACTCTGCCTGCCCTCTAGAAAAAAAATTAGTGCCTCATGAGCTACCCAGGCACCTTAAATGAGGGTAAACCTACACAGCACTCGACTTTACCCAAATTATATAGTCTAACCTGGGGACTAATGCAATGTCGAACACAACCTGAGCCAGGACCTCCTGACCCACACCCAGAAAGCTGACCGCACACTGAACACATAAAACCCGCCATGGCCTTAGGACATCATCTCTTCCCTACCTCAGTTTTCAGTCTTCAGAACCGAGACCTTATCTCCAATCACTGCCCAGGGTTGAGTGTGATGTAGAAATCAGAACTCCTCCTTACCCATGGCAAGAACCCTTGTGGTTGGCACGTTGTCCAACGTTCAGTGTAGGAGAAACCAGCATTCACCCTGAGGCCCCGCCCATTCTTGAGTTCGACGAGGGCATACACACGCATTGTGACCCTCAGCATGAGCCCTGTCTACTAATAAGTCCTCTCAGTGGCTGGACCATTAGATGTCATAATGGGCTTGACATGTCCCTAGGCCCTAATTTTTAACCAGATTTCTGATTGTCCAGTCGCCCCTCCCCAGGGCTCTACTCTGGAATCCATCATTTGGTGGGACACCTGAGGTTAAACAAGAAAAAAACAACAACACCAAAAAAAAAAAAAAAACGGACTTCTTCCAGCCCACAGAATGACCCCAAACTCTTTGGACGGGGCCAAACCACCAGAGAGTAAGACTCGTCCATTTCCCATGAAGTCACCCAGAAATTCCACGACCATGAGTGACACGATATCCAGAGACAAAAACTTGACCAGGAGCCTCACACTCGCCCTTCTTTCAAATCCCGAAGAGTTCTCCTCATGGTCTGTAGATCAGTCCTGCCATACCTATGACCCGAAACATAAGCCGAGTTTGTGTTTTCAGACAACTGTCCAAACAGCCCTGGCCTACACAACCTACAGGCTCAGGCCACTGGAGCCAAACCTTAGGACTGTACTTGCCTTCTCCAAGGGAATTGTGTGTGCCCATTCCAATGGCGACAACCCTTCTAAAAGGATAAACCTCCAAAGTCCCTGATCCATCTCAATAGTGGTGGCTTCCCAGGAAAAACAGGGGCAATCTGAGCCCAACTGAGCACCTACCTGCACTCAGACTCATAGACAGATGTCCCCAGAGGTAAAAAGGAAAGAACAGTCCCCTAGGCACTATTCAGATCCATTGCTTTGATTTCCAGACATCTCTCCTCAGAGGCCTGGATTTCAAAAGCAGCATCTAGCTGTTTCTTGACTCACCCATCAGAAAACATCTCATCTACACATGGGAAACTTGCACGTTGGAGCTGTGTCAAAGCCTCTGTTTAGGAGAACCCTTTAGGGCCCCAGTGCCACCGCTTCATTCCAAGGTCTCCATAGACACAAAAGCACGTTAGGACCCATCCCCAGGGGTGTCCATTTCAACTCAGCGTCCTCGGTTGCTCCCCACAGATCCAGGAGATCTAACCTCTCTTGTTGCTAGGAGACAATTGGAATGCAAGGTGGGCTACCCAGCCATCCATCCTTAGAACCCTGCTCAGAATCATTGGCCTGGAGCCAAACAACAGGTCTCAATTGTCCTGCAGAAGACTCTCTGCAGTTTGGAGCTTCTCACAACTCCCATCGTGGGAAAACACCCATGGCCTCGTGATGCCCCCCCCATTCTTGAAGGGGCCATCAGGGACAGAAACTCCAACCTGAGCGATCGTCTGATCCTCGCCCTGACTTCAGATGCACGAGAAATCGTTTCAGGTCTGTAGATTGTGCCTGCCATGGCCTCACCCAGAAACCTAGCCTAGCTTGTGTTCTCAGACTTTTGTCGTAAGACTTCTGGCCCAATAGCCCTCCAGTTTGGCAATCCAGAACTACAATGCAGCACTCTGCCGGCCCTCCAGAAGAAAAACATTGTCCTCTGGGGCTACCTAGTAACCCCAAATGTGGATCAACCTGCACCGAACTTGGCTGTACCCCAAATACATAGGCTGACCAGGGCACTAATGCCCTTTCTGACACAGCCTGAGCCTGGACCCCCTGGACGCTCCCAGACATCTGGCCGCACACTGAGCCCATCGAGCCGCCATGGCTTTATGTCGTCATCCCGTCCCAACCACGGTTTTCAGGTTTCAGAACCTAGACCTTATCTCCAATCACTGCTCAGGGTTGAAGGTGATGCAGAAATCAGAACTCCTTCCCCATGGCAAAAAACCTTGTGGTTGGCATGTTGTCCAACGTTCAGTGTAGTTGAAACCAGTGTGGCCCATGAGGCCCCGCACATGCTCGCGGGCCACATTGGTCAGAAACACACATTGTGACGCTCAGGCTGAGCCCAGTCCTCAAGTAAGGCCACTCAGTGGCTGGATGAAGAGATAGCATATTGGGCTTGCCATACCCATAGGCCCCAATTCTTAACCATAGATCAGGTTGTCCTTTCACTCTTCCCCACGGCTTGGCTTTGGAATTCCTCTTTTGGTGGGACACCTGAGGTAACAAAACTGAAATGAGTCCTCCCATCCCACCGATTGACGAAATGCAATTGGGAATCGGGCCAAATACTCAGAGAGGAAGATTCGTCCATGGCCCATGAGGCCTCCCCGACATTCCACGGCCATCGCTGATACAAAATCCAGATACAAAAGCCTGAGCAAGCGCCTCAGACTCACACTTTCTTCATATCCTGAAGAGTTCTGCTCATGGTTTGTAGATCGGGCCTGCCATACCTACGTCCCCAAACCTAAGCTGAGTTTGTGTTTTCAGACTTTTGTCCTCAAAGTCGTGGTCCACACACTGTCCAGGCTGTGCCCCTGGAGCCACACATTAGGACTCTGACTGCCAATCCATGGGAATTCTGCCCATTCCATGGTCCAAAATCGTACAAATTAGGAGAAACCTACAAAGTCCCTGAGGCCATCCCAAAAGTGTAGGTCGCCCGGAACAAACAAGGGCTGTCTGACACTAGCTTATAATCGACCTCCACTCATAACATAGATGGATGTCCCCAGAGAAGAAGATTGAACCAGACAGGACCCTAGGCCATAATAGGATCCATTGCTTTGGTTTACAGGCATGTGTCCTCAAAAGCCTGATTCCAATACGAGCATAGGGGTTTTCCTGAGGCACCCATCAGAACTCATCTTGTCTCCACAAGGAAACCTCTGCATGGGAGCCATGTCCAAAGCTTAGGAGAGTACTTCAGGGTCCCGGTGCCACCGTACCATTCCAAGGCCCTCATGGACACAAAAACACATTAGGACCCATCCTCAGGAAAGTCCATTTCAACTCAGCCACCCCGGTTGCTCCCGCAGAGCCATCAGATCTGAACTGTCTTGTTGCTAGGAGACAATTGGAATGCGAGGCGGGCTTCCCAGGCATCCATCCGCGAACGGTGCTCTGGAGTCATTCTTTATGGGATGTCCTGGAGCTGTCCAACAGGTCTCAATTGTCCCGCAGAAGGAATCCTTGAAGGGGCATCACACAACTCCCAACATGGGAAAACCTCAATGGCTCGAGATTCCGCTCCCTTCATGAAGCGGCCGTCATGCTCAGAAACTCCAACCTGAGCCAACGTCTGATCCTCGCCCTGACTTCAGATGCATGAGATATTGGTTCAGATCTGCAGGGGGTACCTGCCGTGCCCTCGCCCTGAAACCCAAGTCTAGCTTGTCCTCTCACACTTCCGTCCTCACACCTGGCCCGAAACCCTCAAGTTTGGCTATTCCGGACCCACAATGCAGCACTCTGCCTGCCCTCTAGAAAAAAAATTATTGCCTCATGAGCTGCCCAGGCAACTTAAATGAGGGTAAACCTACACAGCACTCGACTTTACCAAATTATATAGTGTAACCTAAACTCTAATGCACTATCGAAGACAACCTGAGCCCGGACCTCCTGACCAACACCCAGAAAGCTGACCGCACACTGAGCACATAAAACCCGCCATGGCCTTAGGACATCATCTCTTCCCTACCTCAGTTTTCAGTCTTCAGAACCGAGACCTTATCTCCAATCACTGCCCAGGGGTGAGTGTGATGCAGAAATCAGAACTCCTCCTTACCCATGGCAAGAACCCTTGTGGTTGGCACGTTGTCCAACGTTCAGTGTAGGAGAAATGAGCATTCACCCTGAGGCCCCGCCCATTCTTGAGTGCGATGAGGGCATACATTGTGACCCTCAGCATGAGTCCTGTCCTCTAGTAAGTCCTCTCAGTGGCTGGACCATTAGATGTCATAATGGGCTTGACATGTCCCTAGGCCCCAATTTTTAACCAGATTTCTGATTGTCCAGTCGCCCCTCCACAGGGCTCTACTCTGGAATCCATCATTTGGTGGGGCAACTGAGGTTAAACAAGAAAAAAACAACAACACCAAAAAAAAAAAACAAAACACGGACTTCTTCCAGCCCACAGAATGACCCCAAACTCTTTGGACGGGGCCAACCACCAGAGAGTAAGACTCGTCCATTTCCCATGAAGTCACCCAGAAATTCCACGACCATGAGTGACACGATATCCAGAGACAAAAATTTGAGCAGGAGCCTCACACTCGCCCTTCTTTCAAATCCCGAAGAGTTCTCCTCATGGTCTGTAGATCAGGCCTGCCATACCTATGAATCGAAACATAAGCTGAGTTTGTGTTTTCAGACAACTGTCCAAACAGCCCTGGCCTACACAAACTACAGGCTCAGGCCCCTGGAGCCAAACCTGGGGACTGTACTTGCCCTCTCCAAGGGAATTGTGTGTGCCCATTCCAATGGCTACAACCCTTCTAATAGGATAAACCTCCAAATTCCCTGTTTCATCTCAATAGTGGTGGCTTCCCAGGAAAAACAGGGGCAATCTAAGCCCAACTGAGCACCTACCTGCACTCAGACCCGTAGACAGATGTCCCCAGAGGTAAAAAGGAAAGAACAGGCCCCTAGGCACTAATCAGATCCATTGCTTTGGTTTCCATGCATCTCTCCTCAGAGGCCTGGATTTCAAAAGCAGCATCTAGCTGTTTCTTGACTCACCCATCAGAAAACATCTCATCTACACATGGGAAACTTGCACGTTGGAGCTGTGTCAAAGCCTCTGTTTAGGAGAACCCTTTAGGGCCCCAGTGCCACCGCTTCATTCCAAGGTCTCCATAGACACAAAAGCACGTTAGGACCCATCCCCAGGGGTGTCCATTTCAACTCAGCGCCCTCGGTTGCTCCCCACAGATCCAGGAGATCTAACCTCTCTTGTTGCTAGGAGACAATTGGAATACGAGGTGGGCTACCCAGCCATCCATCCTTAGAACCCTGCTCAGAATCATTGGCCTGGAGCCAAACAACAGGTCTCAATTGTCCTGCAGAAGACTCTCTGCAGTTTGGAGCTTCTCACAACTCCCATCGTGGGAAAACCCCCATGGCCTCGTGATGCCCCCCCCCACATTCATGAAGGGGCCATCAGACACAGAAAATCCAACCTGAGCAATCGTCTGATCCTCGCCCTGACTTCAGATGCACGAGATCTCGATTCAGGTCTGTAGAATGTGCCTACCATGGCCACACCCAGAAACCTAAGCCTAGCTTGTGTTCTCAGACTTTTGTCGTCAGACTACTGGCCCACAATCCCTCCCGTTTGGCAATCCAGAACTACAATTCAGCACTCTGCCAGCCCTCCAGAAGAAAAACATTGTCCTCTGGGGCTACCCAGTAACCCCAAATGAGGATCAACCTGCACCGACCTTGGCTGTACCCCAAATACATAGGCTGACCAGGGCACTAATGCCCTTTCTGACACTGCCTGAGCCTTGACCCCTTGGACCCTTCCAGACAGCTGGCCGCACACTGAGCACATCGAGCCGCCATGGCCTTAGGTCGTCATCTCTTCCCAAACTCGGTTTTCAGGTTTCAGAACCTAGACCTTATCTCCAATCACTGCCCAGGGTTGAAGGTGATGCAGAAATCAGAACTCCTTCCCCATGGCAAGAAACCTTGTGGTTGGCATGTTGTCCAACGTTCAGTGTAGTTGAAACCAGTGTGGCCCATGGTGCCCCGCCCATGCTCGCGGGCCACATTGCAAACAAACACACATTGTGACGCTCAAATGAGACCAGTCCTCAAATAAGGCCACTCAGTGGCTGGATGAATAGATAGCATATTGGGCTTGCCAGCCACTAGGCCCATATTTTTAACCATAGTTCGGGTTGTCCCTTCAGTCTTCCCCATGGCTTGGCTTTGGAATTCCTCTTTTGGTGGGACACCTGAGGTAACAAAACTGAAATGAGTCCTCCCATCCCACAGATTGACGAAAAGCAATTGGGAATCGGGCCAAATCCTCAGAGAGGAAGATTCGTCCATGGCCCATGAGGACTCCCCGACATTCCACGGCCATCGCTGATACAAAATCCAGAGACAAAAGCCTGAGCAAGCGCCTCAGACTCGCACTTTCTTCATATCCTGAAGAGTTCTTCTCATGGTTTGTCTATCGGGCCTGCCATACCTACGTCCCCAAACCTAAGCTGAGTTTGTGTTTTCAGACTTATGTCCTCAAAGTCTTGGGCCACACACCCTCCAGGCTGGGCCCCTGGAGCCACACATTAGGACTGTGCCTACCAATTCATGGGAATTCTGCCCATTCCATGGTCCAAAATCGTACAAATTAGGAGAAACCTCCAAAGTCCCTGAGGCCATCCCAATAGTGTAGGTCGCCCAGAACAAACAAGGGCTGTCTGACACCAGCTAATAATCGACCTCCACTCATACCATAGATGGATGTCCCCAGAGAAGAAGATTGAACCAGACAGGACCCTAGGCCATAATAGGATCCATTGCTTTGGGTTACAGGCATGTGTCCTAAAAAGCCTGATCCCAATATGAGCATAGGGGTTTTCCTGAGGCACCCATAGGACTCATCTCGTCTCCACAAGGAAACCTGTGCATGGGAGATATGTGCAAAGCTTAGGAGAGTACTTTAGGGTCCCGGTGCCACCGCCCCATTCCAAGGCCCTCATGGACACAAAAACACATTAGGACCCATCCTCAGGAAAGTCCATTTCAACTCAGCCACCCCGGTTGCTCCCGCAGAGCCATCAGATCTAAACTGTCTTGTTGCTAGGAGACAATTGGAATGCGAGGCGGGCTTCCCAGGCATCCATCCGCGAACGGTGCTCTGGAGTCATTCCATATGGGATGTCCTGGAGCTGTCCAACAGGTCTCAATTGTCCCGCAGAAGGAATCCTTGAAGGGGGCATCCAACAACTCCCAACGTGGGAAAACCTCAATGGCCTCGAGATTCCGCTCCCTTCATGAAGCGGCCGTCATGCACAGAAACTCCAACCTGAGCCAACGTCTGATCCTCGCCTAGACTTCAGATGCATGAGATATTGGTTCAGATCTGCAGGGGGTACCTGCCGTGCCCTCGACCTGAAACCCAAATCTAGCTTGTCTTCTCAGACTTCCGTCCTCACACTCCTGGCCCCGAAGCCCTCAAGTTTGGCAATTCCGGACCCACAATGCAGCACTCTGCCTGCCCTCTAGAAAAAAAATTAGTGCCTCATGAGCAACCCAGGCACCTTAAATGAGGGTAAACTTACACAGCACTCGACTTTACCCAAATTATATAGTCTAACGGGGGCACTAATGCACTGTCGAACACAACCTGAGCCCGGACCTCCTGACCAACACCCAGAAAGCTGACCGCACACTGAGCACATAAAACCCGCCATGGCCTTAGGTCATCATCTCTTCCGTACCTCAGTTTTCAGGCTTCAGAACCGAGACCTTATCTCCAATCACTGCCCAGGGGTGAGTGTGATGCAGAAATCAGAACTCCTCCTTATCCATGACAAGAACCCTTGTGGTTTGCACGTTGTCCAACGTTCAGTGTAGGAGAAACCAGCATTCACCCTGAGGCCCCGCACATTCTTGAGTGCGACGAGGGCATACACACGCATTGTGACCCTCAGCATGAGTCCTGTCCTCTAGTAAGTCCACTCAGTGGCTGGACCATTAGATGTCATAATGGGCTTGACATGTCCCTAGGCCCCAATTTTTAACCAGATTTCTGATTGACCAGTCGCCCCTCCACAGGGCTCTACTGTGGAATCCATCATTTGATGGGACACCTGAGGTTAAAAAAGAAAAAAATAACAACAACAACAAAAAAAAACGGACTTCTTCCAGCCCACAGAATGACCCCAAACTCTTTGGACGGGGCCAAACCACCAGAGAGTAAGACTAGTCCATTTCCCATGAAGTCACCCAGAAATTCCACGACCATGAGTGACACGATATCCAGAGACAAAAACTTGAGCAGGAGCCTCACAGTCGCCCTTCTTTCAAATCCCGAAGAGTTCTTCTCATGGTCTGTAGATCAGTCCTGCCATACCTATGACCCGAAACATAAGTCGAGTTTGTGTTTTCAGACAACTCTCCAAACAGCCCTGGCCTACACAACCTACAGGCTCAGGCCCCTGGAGCCAAACCTGAGGACTGTACTTGCCCTCTCCAAGGAAATTGTGTGTGCCCATTCCAATGGCCACAACCCTTCTAATAGGATAAACCTCCAAAGTCCCTGATCGATATCAATAGTGGTGGCTTCCCAGGAAAAACAGGGGCAATCTGAGCTTAACTGAGCACCTACATGCACTCAGACCCATTGACAGATGTCCCCAGAGGTAAAAAGGTAAGAACAGGCCCCTAGGCACTAATCAGATCCATTGCTTTTGTTTCCAGGCATCTCTCCTCAGAGGCCTTGATTTCAAAAGCAGCATATAGCTGTTTCTTGACTCATCCATCAGAAAACATCTCATCTACACATGGGAGACTTGCAAGTTGGAGCTGTGTCAAAGCCTCTGTTTAGGAGAACCCTTTAGGGCCCCAGTGCCACCGCTTCATACCAAGGTCTCCATAGACACAAAAGCACGTTAGGACCCATCCCCAGGGGTGTCCATTTCAACTCAGCGTCCTCGGTTGCTCCCCACAGACCCAGGAGATCTAAACTTTCTGGTTGCTAGGAGACAATTGGAATGCAAGGTGGGCTACCCAGCCATCCATCCTTAAAACCCTGCTCAGAATCATTGGCCTGGAGCCAAACAACAGGTCTCAATTGTCCTGCAGAAGACTCTCTGCAGTTTGGAGCTTCTCACAACTACCATCGTGGGAAAACACCCATGGCCTCGTGATGACCACCCCCATTCATGAAGGGGCCATCAGGGACAGAAACTCCAACCTGAGCGATTGTCTAATCCTTGCCCTGAATTCAGATGCACGAGATCTCGATTCAGGTCTGTAGATTGTGCCTGCCATATCCTCAACCAGAAACCTAAGCCTAGCTTGTGTTCTTAGACATTTGTCTTCAGACTACTGGCCCACAAGCCCTCCAGTTTCGCAATCCAGAACTACAATGCAGCACTCTGCCGGATCTCCAGAAGAAAAACATTGTCCTCTGGGGCTACCCAGTAACCCCAAATGAGGATCAACCTGTACCGACCTTGGCTGTACCCCAAATACATAGGCTGACCAGGGCACTATGCCCTTTCTGACACAGCCTGAGCCTGGACCCCCTGGCCCCTCCCAGACAGTTGGCCGCACACTGAGCACATCTAGCCGCCATGGACTTAGGTCTTCATCTCTTCCCAAACTCGGTTTTCAGGTTTCAGAACCTAGACCTTATCTCCAAACACTGCCCAGGGTTGAAGGTGATACAGAAATCAGAACTCCTTCCCCATGGCAAGAAACCTTGTGGTTGGCATGTTGTCCAACGTTCAGTGTAGTTGAAACCAGTGTGGCCCATGAGGCCCCGCCCATGCTCACGGGCCACATTGGTCACAAACACACATTGTGACCCTCAGGCTGAGCCCAGTCCTCAAGTAAAGCCACTCAGTGGCTGGATGAATAGATAGCATATTGGGCTTGCCATGCCCCTTGGCCCCAATTTTTATCCATAGTTCGGGTTGTCCCTTCAGTCTTCCCCACGGCTTGGCTTTGGAATTCCTCTTTTGGTGGGACACCTGAGGTAACAAAACTGAAATGAGTCCTCCCATCCCACAGATTGACGAAAAGCAATTGGGAATCGGGCCAAATCCTCAGAGAGGAAGATTCGTCCATGGCCCATGAGGCCTCCCCGACATTCCACGGCCATCGCTGATACAAAATCCAGAGACAAAAGCCTGAGCAAGCGCCTCAGACTCGCACTTTCGTCATATCCTGAAGAGTTCTGCTCATGGTTTGTCGATCAGGGCTGCCATACCTACGTCCCCAAACCTAAGCTGAGTTTGTGTTTTCAGACATCTGTCCTCAAAGTCTTGGGCCACACACCCTCCAGGCTGGGCACCTGGCGCCACACATTAGGACTGTGCCTACCAATCCATGGGAATTCTGCCCATTCCATGGTTCAAAATCGTACAAATTAGGAGAAACCTCCAAAGTCCCTGAGGCCATCCCAATAGTGTAGGTCGCCCGGAACAAACAAAAGCTGTCTGACACCAGCTGATAATCGACCTCCACTCAGACCATAGATGGATGTCCCCAGAGAAGAAGATTGAACAAGACAGGACCCTAGGCCATAATAGGATCCATTGCTTTGTGTTACAGGCATGTGTCCTCAAAAGCCTAATTCCAATACGAGCATAGGGGTTTTCCTGAGGCACCCATCAGAACTCATCTCGTCTCCACAAGGAAACCTCTGCATGGGAGCCATGTCCAAAGCTTAGGAGAGTACTTCAGAGTCCCGGTGCCACCGCCCCATTCCAAGGCCCTCATGGACACAAAAATACATTAGGACCCATCCTCAGGAAAGTCCATTTCAACTCAGCCACCCCAGTTGCTCGGCAGAACCATCAGATCTAAACTGTCTTGTTGCTAGGAGACAATTGGAATGCGAGGCGGGCTTCCCAGGCATCCATCCGCGAACGGTGCTCTGGAGTCATTCCATATGGGATGTCCTGGAGCTGTCCAACAGGTCTCAATTGTCCCGCAGAAGGAATCCTTGAAGGGGTCATCCAACAACTCCCAACGTGGGAAAACCTCAATGGCCTCGAGATTCCGCTCCCTTCATGAAGCAGACGTCATGCTCAGAAACTCCAACCTGAGCCAACGTCTGATCCTCGCCCTGACTTCAGATGCATGAGATATTGGTTCAGATCTTCATGGGGTACCTGCCGTACCCTCACCCTGAAACCCAAGTCTAGCTTGTCTTCTCAGACTTCCGTCCTCACACTCCTGGCCCCGAAGCCCTCAAGTTTGGCAATTCCGGACCCACAATGCAGCACTCTGCCTGCCCTCTAGAAAAAAAATTATTGCCTCATGAGCTGCCCAGGCACCTTAAATGAGGGTAAACCTACACAGCACTCGACTTTACCCAAATTATATAGTCTAACCCGGGCACTAATGCACTGTCGAACACAACCTGAGCCCGGACCTCCTGACCAACACCCAGAAAGCTGACCGCACACTGAGCACATAAAACCCGCCATGGCCTTAGGACATCATCTCTTCCCTACCTCAGATTTCAGGCTTCAGAACCGAGACCTTATCTCCAATCACTGCCCAGGGGTGAGTGTGATGGAGAAATCAGAACTCCTCCTTACCCATGGCAAGAACCCTTGTGGTTGGTACGTTGTCCAACGTTCAGTGTAGGAGAAACCAGCATTCATCCTGAGGCCCCGCCCATTCTTGAGTTTTACGAGAGCATATACACGCATTGTGTCCCTCAGCATGAGTCCTGTCCTCTAGTAAGTCTTCTCAGTGGCTGGAACATTAGATGTCATAATGGGGTTGACATGTCCTAGGTTCCAATTTTTAACCAGATTTCTGATTGTCCAGTCGCCCCTCCCCAGGGCTCTACTCTGAAATCCCTCATTTGGTGGGACACCTGAGATTAAAAAAGAACACAACAACAAAAAAAAAAAAAAAAAAAAAAGGACTTCTTTCAGCCCACAGAATGACCCCAAACTCTTTGGACGGGGCCTAACCACCAGAGAGTATGACTCGTCCATTCCTCATGTAGTCATCCAGAAATTCCACGACCATGAGTGACACGATATCCAGAGACAAAAACTTGCGCAGGAGCCTCACAGTCGCCCTTCTTTCAAATCCCGAAGAGTTCCCCTCATGGTCTGTAGATCAGTCCTGCCATACCTATGACCCGAAACATAAGCCGAGTTTGTGTTTTCAGACAACTCTCCAAACAGCCCTGGCCTACACAACCTACAGGCTCAGGCCCCTGGAGCCAAACCTGAGGACTGTACTTGCCCTCTCCAAGGGAATTGTGTGTGCCCATTCCAATGGCCACAACCCTTCTAATAGGATAAACCTCCAAAGTCCCTGATCCATCTCAATAGTGGTGGCTTCCCAGGAAATACAGGGGCAATCTGAGCCCAACTGAGCACCTACCTGCACTCAGACCCATAGACAGATGTCCCCAGTGGTAAAAAGGAAAGAACAGGCCCCTAGGCACTAATCAGATCCATTGCTTTGGTTTCCAGGCATCTCTCCTCAGAGGCCTGGATTTCAAAAGCAGCATCTAGCTGTTTCTTGACTCACCCATCAGAAAACATCTCATCTACACATGGAAAACTTGCACGTTGGAGCTGTGTCAAAGCCTCTGTTTAGGAGAACCCTTTAGGGCCCCAGTGCCACCGCTTCATTCCAAGGTCTCCATAGACACAAAAGCACGTTAGGACCCATCCCCAGGGGTGTCCATTTCAACTCAGCGTCCTCGGTTGCTCCCCACAGATCCAGGATATCTAACCTGTCTTGTTGCTAGGTGACAATTGGAATGCGAGGTGGGCTACCCAGCCATCCATCCTTAGAACCCTGCTCAGAATCATTGGCCTGGAGCCAAACAACAGGTCTCAATTGTCCTGCAGAGGACTGTCTGCTGTTTGGAGCTTCTCACAACTATCATCGTGGAAAAACCCCCATGGCCTCTTGATGCCCCCCCCCATTCATGAAGGGGCCATCAGGGACAGAAACTCCAACCTGAGCGATCATCTGATCCTCGCCCTGACTTCAGATGCACGAGATCTCGATTCAGGTCTGTAGATTGTGCCTGCCATGGCCTCACCCAGAAACCTAAGCCTAGCTTGTGTTCTCAGACTTTTGTCGTCAGACTACTGGCCCACAAGCCCTCCAGTTTGGCAATCCAGAACTACAATGCAGCACTCTGCCGGCCCTCCAGTAGAAAAATATTGTCCTCTGGGGTTACCCAGTAATCCCAAATGAGGATCAACCTGCACCGAACTTGGCTGTACCCCAAATACATAGGTTGACCAGGGAACTAATGCCCTTTCTGACACAGCCTGAGCCTGGATCCCCTGGCCCCTCCCAGACAGCTTGCCGCACACTGAGCACATCGCGCTGCCATGGCCTTAGGTCGTCATCTCTTCCCAACAACAGTTTTCAGGTTTCAGAACCTAGACCTTATCTCCAATCACTGCCCAGGGTTGAAGGTGATGCAGAAATCAGAACTCCTTCCCCATGGCAAGAAACCTTGTGGTTGGCATGTTGTCCAACGTTCAGTGTAGTTGAAACCAGTGTGGCCCATGAGTCCCGGCCCATGCTCGCAGGCCACATTGGTCACAAACACACATTGTGACCCTCAGGCTGAGCCCGGTCCTCAAGTAAGGCCACTCAGTGGCTGGATGAAGAGATAGCCTATTGGGCTTGCCATGCCCCTAGGCCCCAATTTTTAACCATAGTTCAGGTTGTCCCTTCAGTCTTCCCCACGGCATGGCTTTGGAATTCCTCTTTTGGTTGGACAACTGAGGTAACAAAACTGAAATGAGTCCTCCCATCCCACAGATTGACGAAAAGCAATTGGGAATCGGGCCAAATCCTCAAAGAGGAAGATTCGTCCATGGCCCATGAGGCCTCCCCGACATTCCACGTCCATCGCTGATACAAAATCCAGAGACAAAAGCCTGAGCAAGTGCCTAAGACTCGCACTTTCTTCATATCCTGAAGAGTTCTGCTCATGGTTTGTCGACCGGGCCTGCCATACCTACGTCCCCAAACCTAAGCTGAGTTTGTGTTTTCAGACTTCTGTCCTCAAAGTCTTGGGCCACACACCCTCCAGGCTGGGCCCCTGGAGCCACACATTAGGACTGTGCCTACCAATCCATGGGAATTCTGCCCATTCCATGGTCCAAAATCGTACAAATTAGGAGAAACCTCCAAAGTCCCTGAGGCCATCCCAATAGTGTAGGTCGCCCGGAACAAACAAGGGCTGTCTGACAACAGCTGATAATCGACCTCCACTCATACCATAGATGGATGTCCCCAGAGAAGAAGATTGAACCAGACAGGACCCTAGGCCATAATAGGATCCATGGCTTTGGGTTACAGGCATGTGTCCTCAAAAGCCTGATTCCAATACGAGCATAGGGGTTTTCCTGAGGCACCAATCAGAACTCATCTCGTCTCCACAAGGAAACCTGTGATTGGGAGCCATGTCCAAAGCTTAGAGAGTACTTCAGGTTCCCGGTGCCACCGCCCCATTCCAAGGCCCTCATGGACACAAAAACACATTAGGACCAATCCTCAGAAAAGTCCATTTCAACTCAGCCACCCCGGTTGCTCCCGCAGAGCCATCAGATCTAAACTGTCTTGTTGCTAGGAGACAATTGGAATGCGAGGCGGGCTTCCCAGGCATCCATCCGTGAACGGTGCTCTGGAGTCATTCCATATGGGATGTCCTGGAGCTGTCCAACAGGTCTCAATTGTCCCGCAGAAGGAAACCTTGAAGGGGGCATCCCACAACTCCCAACGTGGGAAAAACTCAATGGCCTCGAGATTCCGCTCCCTTCATGAAGCGGCCGTCATGCTCAGAAACTCCAACCTGAGCCAACGTCTGATCCTCGCCCTGATTTCAGATGCATGATATATTGGTTCAGATCTGCAGGAGGTACCTGCCGTGCCCTCGCCCTGAAACCCAAATCTAGCTTGTCTTCTCAGACTTCCGTCCTCACACTCCTGGCCCCGAAGCCCTCAAGTTTGGCAATTCCGGACCCACAATGCAGCACCCTGCCTGCCCTCTAGAAATAAAATTATTGCCTCATGAGCTGCCCAGGCAACTTAAATAAGGATAAACCTACACAGCACTCGACTTTACCCAAATTATATAGTCTAACCGGGGCAAAAATGCACTGCCGAACACAACCTGAGCCCGGACCTCCTAACCAACACCCAGAAAGCTGACCGCACACTGAGCACATAAAACCCGCCATGACCTTAGGTCATCATCTCTTCCGTACCTCAGTTTTCAGGCTTCAGAACCGAGACCTTATCTCCAATCACTGCCCAGGAATGAGTGTGATGCAGAAATCAGAACTCCTCCTTACCCATGGCAAGAACCCTTGTGGTTGGCACGTTGTCCAAAGTTCAGTGTAGGAGAAACCAGCATTCACCCTGAGGCCCCGCCCATTCTTGAGTGCTACAAGGGCATACACACACATTGTGACCCTCAGCATGAGTGTTGTCCTCTAGTAAGTTTTCTCAGTGGCTGGATCATTAGATGTCATAATGGGGTTTACATGTCCCTAGGCCCCAATTTTTAACCCGATTTCTGATTGTCCAGTGCCCCTTTCCAGGGTTCTACTCTGGAATCCATCATTTGGTGGGACACCTGAGGTTAAACAAGAAAAAAACAACAAAAACAACAACAACAACAAAAAAAAAACGGACTTCTTCCAGCCCACAGAATGACCCCAAACTCTTTGGACGGGACCAAACCACCAGAGAGTAAGACTCGTCCATTTCCCATGAAGTCACCCAGAAATTCCACGACCATGAGTGACACGATATCCAGAGACAAAAACTTGAGCAGGAGCCTCACACTCGCCCTTCTTTCAAATCCCGAAGAGTCTCCTCATGGTCTGTAGATCAGTCCTGCCATACCTATGACCCGAAACATAAGCCGAGTTTGTGTTTTCAGACAACTGTCCAAACAGCCCTGGCCTACACAACCTACAGGCTCAGGCCCCTGGAGCCAAATCTGAGGACTGTACTTGCCCTCTCCAAGGGAATTGTGTGTGCCCATTCCAATGGCCACAACCCTTCTAATAGGATAAACCTCCAAAGTCCCTGATCCATCTCAATAGTGGTGGCTTCCCAGGAAAAACAGGGGCAATCTGAGCCCAACTGAGCACCTACCTGCACTCAGACCCATAGACAGATGTCCCAGAGGTAAAAAGGATAGAACAGGCCCCTAGGCACTAATCACATCCACTGCATTGGTTACTAGGCATCTCTCCTCAGAGGCCTGGATTTCAAAACCAGCATATAGCTGTTTCTTAACTCACCCAACAGAAAACTTCTCATCTACACATGGGAAACTTGCAGGTGGGAGCTGCGTCAAAGCCTCTGTTTAGTAGAACTCTTTAGGGCCCACGTGCCACCGCTTCATTCCAAGGTCTCTTTAGACACAAAATGACATTAGGACCCATCCCCAGGGGTGTCCATTTCAATGCAGCGTCCTCGTTTGCTCCCCACAGATCCAGGAGATCTAACCTGTCTGGTTGCTAGGAGACAATTGGAATGCGAGGTGGGCTACCCAGCCATCCATCCTTAGAACCCTGCTCAGAATCATTGGCCTGGAGCCAAACAACAGGTCTCAATTGTCCTGCAGAAGACTCTCTGCAGTTTGGAGCTTCTCACAACTCCCATCGTGGGAAAACCCCCATGGCCTCCTGATGCCCCCCCATTCATGAAGGGGCCATCAGGGGCAGAAACTCCAACCTGAGAGATCATCTAATCCTTGCCCTGACTTCAGATGCACGAGATCTCGATTCAGGTCTGTAGATTGTGCCTGCCATATCCTCACCCAGAAACCTAAGCCTAGCTTGTGTTCTTAGACATTTGTCGTCAGACTACAGGCCCACAAGCCCTCCAGTTTGGCAATCCAGAACTACAATGCAGCACTCTGCCGGACCTCCAGAAGAAAAACATTGTCCTCTGGGGCTACCCAGTAACCCCAAATGAGGATCAACCTGCACCGACCTTGGCTGTACCCCAAATACATAGGCTGACCAGGGCACTAATGCCCTTTCTGACACAGCCTGAGCGTGGACCCCCTGGCCCCTCCCAGGCAGCTGGCCGCACACTGAGCACATCTAGCCGCCATGGACTTAGGTCGTCATCTCTCCCAAACTCGGTTTTCAGGTTTCAGAACCTAGACCTTATCTCCAAACACTGCCCAGGGTTGAAGGTGATACAGAAATCAGAACTCCTTCCCAATGGCAAGAAACCTTGTGGTTGGCATGTTGTCCAACGTTCAGTGTAGTTGAAACCAGTGTGGCCTATGAGGCCCCGCCCATGCTCGCGGGCCACATTGGTCACAAACACACATTGTGACCCTCAGGCTGAGCCCAGTCCTCAAGTAAAGCCACTCAGTGGCTGGATGAAGAGATAGCATATTGGGCTTGCCATGCCCCTTGGCCCCAATTTTTATCCATAGTTCGGGTTGTCCCTTCAGTCTTCCCCACGGCTTGGCTTTGGAATTCCTCTTTTGGTGGACACCTGAGGTAACAAAACTGAAATGAGTCCTCCCATCCCACAGATTGACGAAAAGCAATTGGGAATCGGGCCAAATCCTCAGAGAGGAAGATTCGTCCATGGCCCATGAGGCCTCCCCGATATTCCACGGCCATCGCTGATACAAAATCCAGAGACAAAAGCCTGAGCAAGCGCCTCAGACTCGCTCTTTCTTCATATCCGGAAGAGTTCTCATGGTTTGTAGATCGGGCCTGCCATACCTACGTCCCCAAACCTAAGCTGAGTTTGTGTTTTCAGACTCCTGTCCTCAAAGTCTTGGGCCACATACCCTCCAGGCTGGGCCCCTGGAGCCACACATTAGGACTGTGCCTACCAATCCATGGGAATTCTGCCCATTCCATGGTCCAAAATCGTACAAATTAGGAGAAACCTCCAAAGTCCCTGAGGCCATCCCCATAGAGTAGGTAGCCCGGAACAAACAAGGGCTGTCTGACACCAGCTGATATTCGACCTCCACTCATACCATAGATGGATGTCCCCAGAGAAGAAGATTGAAACAGACAGGACCCTAGGCCATAATAGGATCCATTGCTTTGGGTTACAGGCATGTGTCCTCAAAAGCCTAATTCCAATAAGAGCATAGGGGTTTTCCTGAGGCACCCATCAGAACTCATCTCGTCTCCACAAGGAAACCTGTGCATGGGAGCCATGTCCAAAGCTTAGGAGAGTACTTCAGGGTCCCGGTGCCACCGCCCCATTCCAAGGCCCTCATGGACACAAAAACACATTAGGACCCATCCTCAGGAAAGTCCATTTCAACTCAGCCACCCCGGTTGCTCCGGCAGAGCCATCAGATCTAAACTGTCTTGTTTCTAGGAGACAAATGGAATGCGAGGTGGGCCCCCAGGCATCCATCCGCGAACGGTGCTCTGGAGTCATTCCATATGGGATGTCCTGGAGCTGTCCAACAGGTCTCAATTGTCCCGCAGAAGGAATCCTTGAAGGGGTCATCCAACAACTCCCAACGTGGGAAAACCTCAATGGCCTCGAGATTCCGCTCCCTTCATGAAGCAGACGTCATGCTCAGAAACTCCAACCTGAGCCAACGTCTGATCCTCGCCCTGACTTCAGATGCATGAGATATTGGTTCAGATCTTCATGGGGTACCTGCCGTACCCTCACCCTGAAACCCAAGTCTAGCTTGTCTTCTCAGACTTCCGTCCTCACACTCCTGGCCCCGAAGCCCTCAAGTTTGGCAATTCCGGACCCACAATGCAGCACTCTGCCTGCCCTCTAGAAAAAAAATTATTGCCTCATGAGCTGCCCAGGCACCTTAAATGAGGGTAAACCTACACAGCACTCGACTTTACCCAAATTATATAGTCTAACCCGGGCACTAATGCACTGTCGAACACAACCTGAGCCCGGACCTCCTGACCAACACCCAGAAAGCTGACCGCACACTGAGCACATAAAACCCGCCATGGCCTTAGGACATCATCTCTTCCCTACCTCAGATTTCAGGCTTCAGAACCGAGACCTTATCTCCAATCACTGCCCAGGGGTGAGTGTGATGGAGAAATCAGAACTCCTCCTTACCCATGGCAAGAACCCTTGTGGTTGGTACGTTGTCCAACGTTCAGTGTAGGAGAAACCAGCATTCATCCTGAGGCCCCGCCCATTCTTGAGTTTTACGAGAGCATATACACGCATTGTGTCCCTCAGCATGAGTCCTGTCCTCTAGTAAGTCTTCTCAGTGGCTGGAACATTAGATGTCATAATGGGGTTGACATGTCCTAGGTTCCAATTTTTAACCAGATTTCTGATTGTCCAGTCGCCCCTCCCCAGGGCTCTACTCTGAAATCCCTCATTTGGTGGGACACCTGAGATTAAAAAAGAACACAACAACAAAAAAAAAAAAAAAAAAAAAGGACTTCTTTCAGCCCACAGAATGACCCCAAACTCTTTGGACGGGGCCTAACCACCAGAGAGTATGACTCGTCCATTCCTCATGTAGTCATCCAGAAATTCCACGACCATGAGTGACACGATATCCAGAGACAAAAACTTGCGCAGGAGCCTCACAGTCGCCCTTCTTTCAAATCCCGAAGAGTTCCCCTCATGGTCTGTAGATCAGTCCTGCCATACCTATGACCCGAAACATAAGCCGAGTTTGTGTTTTCAGACAACTCTCCAAACAGCCCTGGCCTACACAACCTACAGGCTCAGGCCCCTGGAGCCAAACCTGAGGACTGTACTTGCCCTCTCCAAGGGAATTGTGTGTGCCCATTCCAATGGCCACAACCCTTCTAATAGGATAAACCTCCAAAGTCCCTGATCCATCTCAATAGTGGTGGCTTCCCAGGAAATACAGGGGCAATCTGAGCCCAACTGAGCACCTACCTGCACTCAGACCCATAGACAGATGTCCCCAGTGGTAAAAAGGAAAGAACAGGCCCCTAGGCACTAATCAGATCCATTGCTTTGGTTTCCAGGCATCTCTCCTCAGAGGCCTGGATTTCAAAAGCAGCATCTAGCTGTTTCTTGACTCACCCATCAGAAAACATCTCATCTACACATGGAAAACTTGCACGTTGGAGCTGTGTCAAAGCCTCTGTTTAGGAGAACCCTTTAGGGCCCCAGTGCCACCGCTTCATTCCAAGGTCTCCATAGACACAAAAGCACGTTAGGACCCATCCCCAGGGGTGTCCATTTCAACTCAGCGTCCTCGGTTGCTCCCCACAGATCCAGGATATCTAACCTGTCTTGTTGCTAGGTGACAATTGGAATGCGAGGTGGGCTACCCAGCCATCCATCCTTAGAACCCTGCTCAGAATCATTGGCCTGGAGCCAAACAACAGGTCTCAATTGTCCTGCAGAGGACTGTCTGCTGTTTGGAGCTTCTCACAACTATCATCGTGGAAAAACCCCCATGGCCTCTTGATGCCCCCCCCCATTCATGAAGGGGCCATCAGGGACAGAAACTCCAACCTGAGCGATCATCTGATCCTCGCCCTGACTTCAGATGCACGAGATCTCGATTCAGGTCTGTAGATTGTGCCTGCCATGGCCTCACCCAGAAACCTAAGCCTAGCTTGTGTTCTCAGACTTTTGTCGTCAGACTACTGGCCCACAAGCCCTCCAGTTTGGCAATCCAGAACTACAATGCAGCACTCTGCCGGCCCTCCAGTAGAAAAATATTGTCCTCTGGGGTTACCCAGTAATCCCAAATGAGGATCAACCTGCACCGAACTTGGCTGTACCCCAAATACATAGGTTGACCAGGGAACTAATGCCCTTTCTGACACAGCCTGAGCCTGGATCCCCTGGCCCCTCCCAGACAGCTTGCCGCACACTGAGCACATCGCGCTGCCATGGCCTTAGGTCGTCATCTCTTCCCAACAACAGTTTTCAGGTTTCAGAACCTAGACCTTATCTCCAATCACTGCCCAGGGTTGAAGGTGATGCAGAAATCAGAACTCCTTCCCCATGGCAAGAAACCTTGTGGTTGGCATGTTGTCCAACGTTCAGTGTAGTTGAAACCAGTGTGGCCCATGAGTCCCGGCCCATGCTCGCAGGCCACATTGGTCACAAACACACATTGTGACCCTCAGGCTGAGCCCGGTCCTCAAGTAAGGCCACTCAGTGGCTGGATGAAGAGATAGCCTATTGGGCTTGCCATGCCCCTAGGCCCCAATTTTTAACCATAGTTCAGGTTGTCCCTTCAGTCTTCCCCACGGCATGGCTTTGGAATTCCTCTTTTGGTTGGACAACTGAGGTAACAAAACTGAAATGAGTCCTCCCATCCCACAGATTGACGAAAAGCAATTGGGAATCGGGCCAAATCCTCAGAGAGGAAGATTCGTCCATGGCCCATGAGGCCTCCGCGACATTCCACGTCCATCGCTGATACAAAATCCAGAGACAAAAGCCTGAGCAAGTGCCTAAGACTCGCACTTTCTTCATATCCTGAAGAGTTCTGCTCATGGTTTGTCGACCGGGCCTGCCATACCTACGTCCCCAAACCTAAGCTGAGTTTGTGTTTTCAGACTTCTGTCCTCAAAGTCTTGGGCCACACACCCTCCAGGCTGGGCCCCTGGAGCCACACATTAGGACTGTGCCTACCAATCCATGGGAATTCTGCCCATTCCATGGTCCAAAATCGTACAAATTAGGAGAAACCTCCAAAGTCCCTGAGGCCATCCCAATAGTGTAGGTCGCCCGGAACAAACAAGGGCTGTCTGACAACAGCTGATAATCGACCTCCACTCATACCATAGATGGATGTCCCCAGAGAAGAAGATTGAACCAGACAGGACCCTAGGCCATAATAGGATCCATGGCTTTGGGTTACAGGCATGTGTCCTCAAAAGCCTGATTCCAATACGAGCATAGGGGTTTTCCTGAGGCACCAATCAGAACTCATCTCGTCTCCACAAGGAAACCTGTGATTGGGAGCCATGTCCAAAGCTTAGAGAGTACTTCAGGTTCCCGGTGCCACCGCCCCATTCCAAGGCCCTCATGGACACAAAAACACATTAGGACCAATCCTCAGAAAAGTCCATTTCAACTCAGCCACCCCGGTTGCTCCCGCAGAGCCATCAGATCTAAACTGTCTTGTTGCTAGGAGACAATTGGAATGCGAGGCGGGCTTCCCAGGCATCCATCCGTGAACGGTGCTCTGGAGTCATTCCATATGGGATGTCCTGGAACTGTCCAACAGGTCTCAATTGTCCCGCAGAAGGAAACCTTGAAGGGGGCATCCCACAACTCCCAACGTGGGAAAAACTCAATGGCCTCGAGATTCCGCTCCCTTCATGAAGCGGCCGTCATGCTCAGAAACTCCAACCTGAGCCAACGTCTGATCCTCGCCCTGATTTCAGATGCATGATATATTGGTTCAGATCTGCAGGAGGTACCTGCCGTGCCCTCGCCCTGAAACCCAAATCTAGCTTGTCTTCTCAGACTTCCGTCCTCACACTCCTGGCCCCGAAGCCCTCAAGTTTGGCAATTCCGGACCCACAATGCAGCACCCTGCCTGCCCTCTAGAAATAAAATTATTGCCTCATGAGCTGCCCAGGCAACTTAAATAAGGATAAACCTACACAGCACTCGACTTTACCCAAATTATATAGTCTAACCGGGGCAAAAATGCACTGCCGAACACAACCTGAGCCCGGACCTCCTAACCAACACCCAGAAAGCTGACCGCACACTGAGCACATAAAACCCGCCATGACCTTAGGTCATCATCTCTTCCGTACCTCAGTTTTCAGGCTTCAGAACCGAGACCTTATCTCCAATCACTGCCCAGGAATGAGTGTGATGCAGAAATCAGAACTCCTCCTTACCCATGGCAAGAACCCTTGTGGTTGGCACGTTGTCCAAAGTTCAGTGTAGGAGAAACCAGCATTCACCCTGAGGCCCCGCCCATTCTTGAGTGCTACAAGGGCATACACACACATTGTGACCCTCAGCATGAGTGTTGTCCTCTAGTAAGTTTTCTCAGTGGCTGGATCATTAGATGTCATAATGGGGTTTACATGTCCCTAGGCCCCAATTTTTAACCCGATTTCTGATTGTCCAGTGCCCCTTTCCAGGGTTCTACTCTGGAATCCATCATTTGGTGGGACACCTGAGGTTAAACAAGAAAAAAACAACAAAAACAACAACAACAACAAAAAAAAAACGGACTTCTTCCAGCCCACAGAATGACCCCAAACTCTTTGGACGGGACCAAACCACCAGAGAGTAAGACTCGTCCATTTCCCATGAAGTCACCCAGAAATTCCACGACCATGAGTGACACGATATCCAGAGACAAAAACTTGAGCAGGAGCCTCACACTCGCCCTTCTTTCAAATCCCGAAGAGTCTCCTCATGGTCTGTAGATCAGTCCTGCCATACCTATGACCCGAAACATAAGCCGAGTTTGTGTTTTCAGACAACTGTCCAAACAGCCCTGGCCTACACAACCTACAGGCTCAGGCCCCTGGAGCCAAATCTGAGGACTGTACTTGCCCTCTCCAAGGGAATTGTGTGTGCCCATTCCAATGGCCACAACCCTTCTAATAGGATAAACCTCCAAAGTCCCTGATCCATCTCAATAGTGGTGGCTTCCCAGGAAAAACAGGGGCAATCTGAGCCCAACTGAGCACCTACCTGCACTCAGACCCATAGACAGATGTCCCAGAGGTAAAAAGGATAGAACAGGCCCCTAGGCACTAATCACATCCACTGCATTGGTTACTAGGCATCTCTCCTCAGAGGCCTGGATTTCAAAACCAGCATATAGCTGTTTCTTAACTCACCCAACAGAAAACTTCTCATCTACACATGGGAAACTTGCAGGTGGGAGCTGCGTCAAAGCCTCTGTTTAGTAGAACTCTTTAGGGCCCACGTGCCACCGCTTCATTCCAAGGTCTCTTTAGACACAAAATGACATTAGGACCCATCCCCAGGGGTGTCCATTTCAATGCAGCGTCCTCGTTTGCTCCCCACAGATCCAGGAGATCTAACCTGTCTGGTTGCTAGGAGACAATTGGAATGCGAGGTGGGCTACCCAGCCATCCATCCTTAGAACCCTGCTCAGAATCATTGGCCTGGAGCCAAACAACAGGTCTCAATTGTCCTGCAGAAGACTCTCTGCAGTTTGGAGCTTCTCACAACTCCCATCGTGGGAAAACCCCCATGGCCTCCTGATGCCCCCCCATTCATGAAGGGGCCATCAGGGGCAGAAACTCCAACCTGAGAGATCATCTAATCCTTGCCCTGACTTCAGATGCACGAGATCTCGATTCAGGTCTGTAGATTGTGCCTGCCATATCCTCACCCAGAAACCTAAGCCTAGCTTGTGTTCTTAGACATTTGTCGTCAGACTACAGGCCCACAAGCCCTCCAGTTTGGCAATCCAGAACTACAATGCAGCACTCTGCCGGACCTCCAGAAGAAAAACATTGTCCTCTGGGGCTACCCAGTAACCCCAAATGAGGATCAACCTGCACCGACCTTGGCTGTACCCCAAATACATAGGCTGACCAGGGCACTAATGCCCTTTCTGACACAGCCTGAGCGTGGACCCCCTGGCCCCTCCCAGGCAGCTGGCCGCACACTGAGCACATCTAGCCGCCATGGACTTAGGTCGTCATCTCTCCCAAACTCGGTTTTCAGGTTTCAGAACCTAGACCTTATCTCCAAACACTGCCCAGGGTTGAAGGTGATACAGAAATCAGAACTCCTTCCCAATGGCAAGAAACCTTGTGGTTGGCATGTTGTCCAACGTTCAGTGTAGTTGAAACCAGTGTGGCCTATGAGGCCCCGCCCATGCTCGCGGGCCACATTGGTCACAAACACACATTGTGACCCTCAGGCTGAGCCCAGTCCTCAAGTAAAGCCACTCAGTGGCTGGATGAAGAGATAGCATATTGGGCTTGCCATGCCCCTTGGCCCCAATTTTTATCCATAGTTCGGGTTGTCCCTTCAGTCTTCCCCACGGCTTGGCTTTGGAATTCCTCTTTTGGTGGACACCTGAGGTAACAAAACTGAAATGAGTCCTCCCATCCCACAGATTGACGAAAAGCAATTGGGAATCGGGCCAAATCCTCAGAGAGGAAGATTCGTCCATGGCCCATGAGGCCTCCCCGATATTCCACGGCCATCGCTGATACAAAATCCAGAGACAAAAGCCTGAGCAAGCGCCTCAGACTCGCTCTTTCTTCATATCCGGAAGAGTTCTCATGGTTTGTAGATCGGGCCTGCCATACCTACGTCCCCAAACCTAAGCTGAGTTTGTGTTTTCAGACTCCTGTCCTCAAAGTCTTGGGCCACATACCCTCCAGGCTGGGCCCCTGGAGCCACACATTAGGACTGTGCCTACCAATCCATGGGAATTCTGCCCATTCCATGGTCCAAAATCGTACAAATTAGGAGAAACCTCCAAAGTCCCTGAGGCCATCCCCATAGAGTAGGTAGCCCGGAACAAACAAGGGCTGTCTGACACCAGCTGATATTCGACCTCCACTCATACCATAGATGGATGTCCCCAGAGAAGAAGATTGAAACAGACAGGACCCTAGGCCATAATAGGATCCATTGCTTTGGGTTACAGGCATGTGTCCTCAAAAGCCTAATTCCAATAAGAGCATAGGGGTTTTCCTGAGGCACCCATCAGAACTCATCTCGTCTCCACAAGGAAACCTGTGCATGGGAGCCATGTCCAAAGCTTAGGAGAGTACTTCAGGGTCCCGGTGCCACCGCCCCATTCCAAGGCCCTCATGGACACAAAAACACATTAGGACCCATCCTCAGGAAAGTCCATTTCAACTCAGCCACCCCGGTTGCTCCGGCAGAGCCATCAGATCTAAACTGTCTTGTTTCTAGGAGACAAATGGAATGCGAGGTGGGCCCCCAGGCATCCATCCGCGAACGGTGCTCTGGAGTCATTCCATATGGGATGTCCTGGAACTGTCCAACAGGTCTCAATTGTCCCGCAGAAGGAATCCTTGAAGGGGTCATCCAACAACTCCCAACGTGGGAAAACCTCAATGGCCTCGAGATTCCGTTCCCTTCATGAAGCAGACGTCATGCTAGAAAATCCAACCTGAGCCAACGTCTGATCCTCGCCCTGACTTCAGATGCATGAGATATTGGTTCAGATCTTCATGGGGTACCTGCCGTGCCCTCACCCTGAAACCCAAGTCTAGCTTGTCTTCTCAGACTTCCGTCCTCACACTCCTGGCCCCAAAGCCCTCAAGTTTGGCAATTCCGGACCCACAATGCAGCACTCTGCCTGCCGTCTAGAAAAAAAATTATTGCCTCATGAGCTGCCCAGGCAACTTAAATGAAAATAAACCTACACAGCACTCGACTTTACCCAAATTATATAGTCTAACCTGGGCACTAATGCACTGTCGAACACAACCTGAGCCCGGACCTCCTGACCAACACCCAGAAAGCTGACCGCACACTGAGCACATAAAACCCGCCATAGCCTAAGGTCATCATCTCTTCCCTACCTCAGTTTTCAGGCTTCCGAACCAAGACCTTATCTCCAATCACTGCTCAGTGGTGAGTGTGATGCAGAAATCAGAACTCCTCCTTACCCATCGCAAGAAACCTTGTGGTTGGCACGTTGTCCAACGTTCAGTGTAGGAGAAACCAGCATTCATCCTGAGGCCCCGCCCATTCTTGAGTTTTATGAGGGCATATACACGCATTGTGTCACTCAGCATGAGTCCTGTCCTCTAGTAAGTCTTCTCAGTGGCTGGACCATTAGATGTCATAATGGGCTTGACATGTCCCTAGGTTCCAATTTTTAACCAGATTTCTGATTGTCCAGTCGCCCCTCCCCAGGGCTCTACTCTGGAATCCATCATTTGGTGGGACACATGAGGTTAAAAGAGAAAAAAACAACAACAACAACAAAAAAAAAAAGGACTTCTTCCAGCCCACAGAATGACCCCAAACTCTTTGGACAGGGCCTAACCACCAGAGAGTATGACTCGTCCATTCCCCATGAAGTCACCCAGAAATTCCACGACCAAGAGTGACACGATATCCAGAGACAAAAACTTGAACAGGAGCCTCACAGTCGCCCTTCTTTGAAATCCCGAAGAGTTCCCCTCATGGTCTGTATATCAGTCCTGCCATACCTATGACCCGAAACATAAGCCGAGTTTGTGTTTTCAGACAACTGTCCAAACAGCCCTGGCTCAGGACTAGTGAGCAGACTCAGGCCTACAGGCTCAGGGCCCTGGAGCCAAACCTGAGGACTGTACTTGCCCTCTCCAAGGGAATTGGGTGTGCACATTCCAATGGCCACAACCCTTCTAATAGGATAAACCTCCAAAGTCCCTGATCCATCTCAATAGTGGTGGCTTCCCAGGAAAAACAGCGGCAATCTGAGCCCAACTGAGCACCTACCTGCACTCAGACCCATAGACAGATGTCCCCAGAGGTAAAAAGGAAAGAACAGGCCCCTAGGCACTAATCAGATCCATTGCTTTGGTTTCCAGGCATCTCTCCTCAGAGGCCTGGATTTCAAAAGCAGCATATAGCTGTTTCTTGACTCACCCATCAGAAAACATCTCATCTACACATGGGAAACTTGCACGTTGGAGCTGTGTCAAAGCCTCTGTTTAGGAGAACCTTTAGGGCCCCAGTGCCACCGCTTCATTCCAAGGTCTCCATATACACAAAATGACATTAGGACCCATCCCCAGGGGTGTCCATTTCAACTCAGCGTCCTCGGTTGCTCCCCACAGAACCAGGAGATCTAACCTGTCTTGTTGCTAGGAGACAATTGGAATGCGAGGTGGGCTACCCAGCCATCCATCCTTAGAACCCTGCTCAGAATCATTGGCCTGGAGCCAAACAACAGGTCTCAATTGTCCTGCAGAAGACTCTCTGCAGTTTGGAGCTTCACACAACTCCCATCGTGGGAAAACCCCCATGGCCTCGTGATGCCCCTCCCATTCATGAAGGGGCCATCAGGGATAGAAACTCCAACCTGAGCGATTGCCTGATCCTCGCCCTGACTTCAGATGCACGAGATCTCGATTCAGGTCTGTAGATTGTGCCTGCCATGGCCTCGCCCAGAAACCTAAGCCTAGCTTGTGTTCTCAGACTTTTGTCGTCAGACTACTGGCCCACAAGCCCTCCATTTTGGCAATTCAGAACTACAATGCAGCACTCTTCCTGCCCTCCAGAAGAAATACATTGTCCTCTGGGGCTGCCCAGTAACCCCAAATGAGGATCAACCTGCACCGACCTTGGCTGTACCCCAAATACATAGGCTGACCAGGGCACTAATGCCCTTTCTGACACAGCCTGAGCCTGGACCCCTTGGACCCTTCCAGAAGCTGGCCGCACACTGAGCACATCGATCCGCCATGGCCTTAGGTTGTCATCTCTTCCCATCCTCGGTTTTCAGGTTTCAGAACCTAGACATTATCTCCAAACACTGCCCAGGTTGAAGGTGATGAAGATATCAGATCTCCTTACCCATTGTAAGAAACCTTGTGGTTGGCATATTGTCCAACGTTCAGTGTCGTTGAAACAAGTGTGGCCCATGAGGCCACCCCATGCTCGCGGGCCACATTGTTCACAAACACACATTGTGACCCTCAGGTTGAGCCCAGTCCTCAAGTAAGGCCACTCAGTGGTTGGATGAAGAGATAGCTTATTGGGCTTGCCTTGTCCCTGTGCCCCAATTTTTAACCATAGTTCGGGTTGTCCCTTCAGTCTTCCCCACGGCTTGGCTTTGGAATTCCTCTTTTGGTGGAACACCTGAGGTAACAAACCTGAAATGAGTCCTCCCATCCCACAGATTGACGAAAGCAATTGGGAATCGGGCCAAATCCTCAGAGAGGAAGATTCGTCCATGGCCCATGAGGCCTCCCGACATTCCCCGGCCATCGCTGATACAAAATCCAGAGAAAAAAGCCTGAGCAAGCGCCTCAGACTCGCACTTTCTTCATTTCCTGAAGAGTTCTTCTCATGGTTTGTAGATCGGGCCTGCCATACCTACGTCCCAAAACGTAAGCTGAGTTTGTGTTTTTAGACTTCTGTCCTCAAAGTCTTGGGCCACACACCCTCCAGGCTGGGCCCCTGGAGCCACACATTAGGACTGTGCCTACCAATCCATGGGAATTCTGCCCATTCCATGGTCCAAAATCGTACAAATTAGGAGAAACCTCCAAAGTCCCTGAGGCCATCCCAATAGTGTAGGTCGCCCGGATCAAACAAGGGCTGTCTGACACCAGCTGATAATCGTCCTCCACTCATACCATAGATGGATGTCCCCAGAGAAGAAGATTGAACCAGACAGGACCCTAGGCCTTAATAGGATCCATTGCTTTGGGTTACAGGCATGTGTCCTCAAAAGCCTGAATCCAATACGAGCATAGGGGTTTTCCTGAGGCACCCATCAGAACTCATCTCGTCTCCACAAGGAAACCTGTGCATGGGAGCCATGTCCAAAGCTTAGGAGAGTACTTCAGGGTCCCGGTGCCACCGCCCCATTCCAAGGCCCTCATGGACACAAAAACACATTAGGACCCATCCTCAGGAAAGTCCATTTCAACTCAGCCACCCCGGTTGCTCCGGCAAGCCATCATATCTAAACTGTCTTGTGTCTAGGAGACAATTGGAATGCGAGGCGGGCTTCCCAGGCATCCATCCGCGAACGGTGCTCTGGAGTCATTCCATATGGGATGTCCTGGAGCTGTCCAACAGGTCTCAATTGTCCCGCAGAAGGAATCCTGGAAGGGGGCATCCCACAACTCCCAACGTGGGAAAACCTCAATGGCCTCGAGATTCCGCTCCCTTCATGAAGCGGCCGTCATGCTCAGAACTCCAACCTGAGCCAACGTCTGATCCTCGCCATGACTTCAAATGCATGAGATATTTTTTCAGATCTGCAGGGGGTACCTGCCGTGCCCTCGCCCTAAAAGCCAAGTCTAGCTTGTCTTCTCAGACTTCCGTCCTCACATTCCTGGCCCCGAAGCCCTCAAGTTTGGCAATTCCGGACCCACAATGCAGCACTCTGCCTGCCCTCTAGAAAAAAAATTATTGCCTCATGAGCTGCCCAGGCACCTTAAATGAGGGTAAACCTACACAGCACTCGACTTTACCCAAACTATAAAGTCTAACCTGGGCACTCATGCACTGTCGAACATAACCTGAGCCCGGACCTCCTGACCAACACCCAGAAAGCTGATCGCACACTGAGCACATAAAACCCGCCATAGCCTTAGGTCATCATCTCTTCCCTACCTCAGTTTTCAGGCTTCAGAACCGAGACCTTATCTCCAATCACTGCCCAGGGGTGAGTGTGATGCAGAAATCAGAACTCCTCCTTACCCATGGCAAGAACCCTTGTGGTTGGCACGTTGTCCAACGTTCAGTGTAGGAGAAACCAGCATTCACCCTGAGGCCCCGCCCATTCTTGAGTGTGACGAGGGCATACACACGCATTGTGACCCTCAGAATGAGTCCTGTCCTCTAGTAAGTCCTCTCCTTGGCTGGACCATTAGATGTCATAATGGGCTTGACATGTCCCTAGGCCCCAATTTTTAACCAGATTACTGATTGTCCATTCGACCCTCCCCAGGGTTCTACTCTGGAATCCTCATTTGGTGGGACACTTGAGGTTAAAAAAGAAAACAACAACAACAAAAAAAACGACTTCTTCCAGCCCACAGAATGACCCCAAACTCTTTGAACGGGGCCAAACCACCAGAGAGTAAGACCCTTCCATTTCCCATGAAGTCACCCAGAAATTCCACGACCATGTGTGACACGATATCCCGAGACAAAAACTGGAGCAGGAGCCTCACAGTCGCCCTTATTTCAAATCCCGAAGAGTTCTCCTCATGGTCTGTAGATCTGACCTGCCATACCTATGACCCGAAACATAAGCCGAGTTTGTGTTTTCAGACAACTGTCCAAACAGCCCTGGCCTACACAACCTACAGGCTCAGGCCCCTGGAGCCAAACCTGAGGACTGTACTTGCCCTCTCCAAGGGAATGGTGTGTGCCCATTCCAATGGCCACAACCCTTCTCATAGGATAAACCTCCAAAGTCCCTGATCCATCTCAATAGTGGTGGCTTCCCAGGAAAAACAGGGGCAATCTGAGCCCAACTGAGCACCTACCTGCACTCAGACCCATAGACAGATGTCTTCAGAGGTAAAAAGGAAAGAACAGGCCCCTAGGCACTAATCAGATCCATTGCTTTGGTTTCCAGGCATCTCTCCTCAGAGGCCTGGATTTCAAAAGCAGCATATAGCTGTTTCTTGACTCACCCATCAGAAAACATCTCATCTACACATGGGAAACTTGCACGTTGGAGCTGTGTCAAAGCCTCTGTTTAGGAGAACCCTTTAGGGCCCCAGTGCCACCGCTTCATTCCAAGGACTCCATAGACACAAAAGCACATTAGGACCCATCCCCAAGGGTGTCCATTTCAACTCAGCGTCCTCGGTTGCTCCCCACAGATCCAGGAGATCTAACCTGTCTTGTTGCTAGGAGACAATTGGAATGCGAGGTGGGCTACCCAGCCATCCATCCTTAGAACCCTGCTCAGAATCATTGGCCTGGAGCCAAACAACAGGTCTCAATTGTCCTGCAGAAGACTCTCTGCAGTTTGGAGCTTCTCACAACTCCCATCGTGGGACAACCCCCATGGCCTCGTGATGCCTCCCCATCATGAAGGGGCCATCAGGGACAGAAACTCCAACCTGAGCGATCGTCTGAATCTCGCCCTGACTTCAGATGCACGAGATCTCGATTCAGGTCTGTAGATTGTGCCTGCCATGGCCTCACCCAGAAACCTAAGCCTAGCTTGTGTTCTCAGACTATTGTCGTCAGACTACTGGCCCACAAACCCTCCAGTTTGGCAATCCAGAACTACAATGCAGCACTCTGCCTGCCCTCCAGAAGAAATACATTGTCCACTGGGGCAACCAGTAACCCCAAATGAGGATCAACCTGCACCGACCTTGGCTGTACCCCAAATACATAGGCTGACCAGGGCACTAATGCCCTTTCTGACACAGCCTGAGCCTGGACACCCTGGCCCCTCCCAGACAGCTGGCCGCACACTGTGCACATCGATCCGCCATGGCCTTAGGTCGTCATCACTTCCAAACCTCGGTTTTCAGGTTTCAGAACCTAGACCTTATCTCCAATCACTGCCCAGGTTGAAGGTGATGCAGAAATCAGAACTCCTTCCCAATGGCAAGAAACCTTGTGGTTGGCATGTTGTCCAACGTTCAGTGTCGTTGAAACCAGTGTGTCCCATGAGGCACCGCCCATGCTCGTGGGCCACATTGGTTACAAACTCACATTGTGACCCTCAGGCTGAGCCCAGTCCTCAAGTAAGGCCGCTCAGTAGCTGGATGAAGAGACAGCATATTGGGCTTGCCATGCCCCTAGGCCCCAATTTTTAACCATAGTTCGGGTTGACCCTTCAGTCTTCCCCACGGCTTGGCTTTGGAATTCCTCTTTTGGTGGTACACCTGAGGTAACAAACCTGAAATGAGTCCTCCCATCCCACAGATTGACGAAAAGCAATTGGGAATCGGGCCAAATCCTCAGAGAGGAAGATTCGTCCATGGCCCATGAGGCCTCCCGACATTCCCCGGCCATCGCTGATACAAAATCCAGAGAAAAAAGCCTGAGCAAGCGCCTCAGACTCGCACTTTCTTCATATCCTGAAGAGTTCTTCTCATGGTTTGTAGATCGGGCCTGCCATACCTACGTCCCCAAACCTAAGCTGAGTTTGGGTTTTCAGACTTCTGTCCTCAAAGTCTTGGGCCACACACCCTCCAGGCTGGGCCCCTGGAGCCACACATTAGGACTGTGCCTACCAATCCATGGGAATTCTGCCCATTCCATGGTCCAAAATCGTACAAATTCGGAAAAACCTCCAAAGTCCCTGAGGCCATCCCAATAGTGTAAGTCGCCCGGAACAAACAAGGGCTGTCTGACATCAGCTGATAATCGACCTCCACTCATACCATAGATGGATGTCCCCAGAGAAGAAGATTGAACCAGACAGGACCCTAGGCCATAATAGGATCCATTGCTTTGGGTTACAGGCATGTGTCCTCAAAAGCCTGATTCCAATACGAGCATAGGGGTTTTCCTGAGGCACCCATCAGAACTCATCTCGTCTCCACAAGATACCTGTGCATGGGAGCCATGTCCAAAGATTAGGAGAGTACTTCAGGGTCCCGGTGCCACCGCCCCACTCCAAGGCCCTCATGGACACAAAAACACATTAGGACCCATCCTCAGGAAAGTCCATTTCAACTCAGCCACCCCGGTTGCTCCGGCAGAGCCATCAGATCTAAACTGTCTTGTTGCTAGGAGACAATTGGAATGCGAGGCGGGCTTCCCAGGCATCCATCCGCAAACGGTGCTCTGGAGTCATTCCATATGGGATGTGCTGCAGATGTCCAACAAGTCTCAATTGTCCCGCAGAAGGAATCCTTTAAGGGGGCATCCCACAACTCCCAACGTGGGAAAACCTCAATGGCCTCGAGATTCCGCTCCCTTCATGAAGCGGCTATCATGCTCAGAACTATAACCTGAGCCAACGTCTGATCCTCGCCCTGGCTTCAGATGCATGTGATATTGGTTCAGATCTGCAGGGGTTACCTGCCGTGCCCTCGGCCTAAAACCCTAGTCTAGCTTGTCTTCTCAGACGTCCGTCCTCACACTCGTGACCCCAAAGCCCTCAAGTTTAGCAAGTCCGGACCCACAATGCAGCACTCTGCCTGCCCTCTAGAAAAAAAATTATTGCCTCATGAGCTGCCCAGGCACCTTAAATGAGGATAAACCTACACAGCACTCGACTTTATCCAAATTATATAGTCTAACCTGGGCACTAATGCACTGTCTTACACAACCTGAGCATGGACCTCGTGACCAACACCCAGAAAGCTGACCGCACACTGAGCAAATAAAACCCAGCGTGGCCTTAGGTCATCATCTCTTCGCTACCTCAGTTTTCAGGCTTCAGAACCGAGACCTTATCTCCAATCACTGCCCAGGGGTGAGTGTGATGCAGAAATCAGAACTCCTCCTTACCCATGGCAAGAACCCTTGTGGTTGGCACGTTGTCCAACGTTCAGTGTAGGAGAAACCAGCATTCACCCTGAGGCCCCGCCCATTCTTGTGTGTTACGAGGGCATACACATGCATTGAGACCCTCAGCATGAGTCCTGTCCTCTAGTAAGTCCTCTCAGTGGCTGGACCTTTAGATGTAATAATGGGCTTGACATGTCCCTAGGCCCCAATTTTTAACCAGAATTCTGATTGTCCAGTCGCCCCTCCCCAGGTCTCTACTCTGGAATCCTCATTTGGTGGGACACCTAAGGTTAAAAAAGAAAACAACAACAACAACAAAAATAAAAAAAAACGGACTTCTTCCAGCCCACAGAATGACCCCAAACTCTTTGGATGGGGCCAAACCACCAGAGAGTAAAACTCGTCCATTTCCCATGAAGTCACCCATAAATTCCACGACCATGAGTGACACGATATCCAGAGACAAAAACTTGAGCAGGAGCCTCACACTCGCCCTTCATTCAAATCCCGAAGAGTTCTCCTCATGGTCTGTAGATCAGTCCTGCCATACCTATGACCTGAAACATAAGCCGAGTTTGTGTTTTCAGACAACTGTCCAAACAGCCCTGGCCTACACAACCTACAGGCTCAGGCCCCTGGAGCCAAACCTGAGGACTGTACTTGCCCTCTCCAAGGGAATGGTGTGTGCCCATTCCAATGGCCACAACCCTTCTATAGGATAAACCTCCAAAGTCCCTGATCCATCTCAATAGTGGTGGCTTCCCAGGAAAAACAGGGGCAATCTGAGCCCAACTGAGCACCTACCTGCACTCAGACCCATAGACAGATGTCCCCAGAGGTAAAAAGGAAAGAACAGGCCCCTAGGCACTAATCAGATCCATTGCTTTGGTTTCCAGGCATCTCTCCTCAGAGGCCTGGATTTCTAAAGCGGCATATAGCTGTTTCATGACTCTCCCATCAGAAAACATCTCATCTACACATGGGAAACTTGCACGTTGGAGCTGTGTCAAAGCCTCTGTTTAGGAGAACCCTTTAGGGCCCCAGTGCCACCGCTTCATTCCAAGGACTCCATAGACACAAAAGCACATAGGACCCATCCCCAGGGGTGTCCATTTCAACTCAGCGTCCTCGGTTGCTCCCCACAGATCCAGGAGATCTAACCTGTCTTGTTGCTAGGAGACAATTGGAATGCGAGGTGGGCTACGCAGCCATCCATCCTTAGAACCCTGCTCAGAATCATTGGCCTGGAGCCAAACAACAGGTCTCAATTGTCCTGCAGAAGACTCTCTGCAGTTTGGAGCTTCACACAACTCCCATCGTGGGAAAACCCCCATGGCCTCGTGATGCCCCTCCCATTCATGAAGGGGCCATCAGGGACAGAAACTCCAACCTGAGCGATCGTCTGATCCTCGCCATGACTTCAGATGCACGAGATCTCGATTCAGGTCTGTAGATTTTGCCTTTCATGGCCTCACCCTGAAACCTAAGCCTAGCTTGTGTTCTCAGACTTTTTTCGTCAGACTACTGGCCCACAAGCCCTCCAGTTTGGCAATCCAGAACTGCAATGCAGCACTCTGCCTGCCAACCAGAAGAAAAACTTTGTCCTCTGGGGCAACCCAGTAACCGCAATTGAGGATCAACCTGCACCGACCTTGGCTGTACCCCAAATACATAGGCTGACCAGGGCACTAATGCCCTTTCTGACACAGCCTGAGCCGGGACCCCCTGGACCCTCCCAGACAGCTGGCCGCACACTGAGCACATCGAGCCGCCGTGGACTTAGGTCGTCATCTCTTCCCAACCTAGGTTTTCAGGTTTCATAACCTAGACCTTATCTCCAATCACTGCGCAGGGTTGAAGGTGATGCAGAGATCAGAACTCCTTCCCCATGGCAAGAAACCTTGTGGTTGGCATGTTGTCCAACGTTCAGTGTCGTTGAAACCAGTGTGGCCCATGAGGCCGCGCCCATGCTCGCGGGCCACATTGGTCACAAACACACATTGTGACCCTCAGGCTGAGCCCTGTCCTCAAGTAAGGCCACTCAGTGGCTGGATGAAGAGATAGCATATTGGGCTTGCCATGCCCCTAGGCCCCAATTTTTAACCATAGTTTGGGTTGTCCCTTCAGTCTTCTCCACGGCTTGGCTTTGGAATTCCTCTTTTGGTCGGACACCTGAGGTAACAAAACTGAAATGAGTCCTCCCATCCCACAGATTGATGAAAAGCAATTGGGAATCGGGCCAAATCCTCAGAGAGGAAGATTCGTCCATGGCCCATGAGGCCTCCGCGACATTCCACGGCCATCGCTGATACAAAATCCAGAGAAATAAGCCTGAGCAAGCGCCTCAGACTCGCACTTTCTTCATATCCTAAAGAGTTCTTCTCATGGTTTGTAGATCGGGCCTGCAATACCTACATCCCCAAACCTAAGCTGAGTTTGTGTTTTCAGACTTCTGTCCTCAACGTCTTGGGCCACACACCCTCCTGGTTGCCCCTGAAGCCACACATTAGGACTGTGCCTACCAATCCATGAAAATTCTGCCCATTCCAGGGTCCAAAATCGTAAAAATTAGGAGAAACCTCCAAAGTCCCTGAGGCCATCCCAATAGTGTAGGTCGCCCGGAACAAACAAGGGCTGTCTGACACCAGCTGATAATCGACCTGCACTCATACCATAGATGGATGTCCCCAGAGAAGGAGATTGAACCAGACAGAACCTAGGCCATTATAGGATCCATTGCTTTGGGTTACACGCATGTGTCCTCAAAAGCCTGATTCCAATACGAGCATAGGGGTTTTCCTGAGGCACCCATCAGAACTCATCTCGTCTCCACAAGGAAACCTGTGCATGGGAGCCATGTCCAAAGCTTAGGAGAGTACTTCAGGGTCCCGGTGCCACCGCCCCATTCCAAGGCCCTCATGGACACAAAAACACAGTAGGACCCATCCTCAGGAAAGTCCATTTCAACTCAGCCACCCCGGTTGCTCCGGCAGAGCCATCAGATCTAAACTGTCTTGTTGCTAGGAGACAATTGGAATGCGAGGCGGGCTTCCCAGGCATTCATCCGTGAATGGTGCTCTGGAGTCATTCCATATGGGATGTCCTTGAGCTCTCCAACAGGTCTCAATTGTCCCGCAGAAGGAATCCTGGAAGGGGGCATCCCACAACTCCCAACGTGGGAAAACCTCAATGGCCTCGAGATTCCGCTCTCTTCATGAAGCGGCCGTCATGCAGAGAAACTCCAACCTGAGCCAATGTCTGATCTTCGCCCTGACTTCAGATGCATGAGATATTGGTTCAGATCTGCAGGGGGTACCTGCCGTGCCCTCGCCCTGAAACCCAAGTCTGGCTTGTCTTCTCAGACTTCCGTCCTCACACTCCTGGCCCCGAAGCCCTCAAGTTTGGCAATTCCGGACCCACAATGCAGCACACTGCCTGCCCTCTAGAAAAAAAATTATTGCCTCATGAGCTGCCCAGGCACCATAAATGAGGATCAACCTACACAGCACTCGACTTTACCCAAATTATATAGTCTAACCTGGGCACTAATGCACTGTTGAACACAACCTGAGCCCGGACCTCCTGACCAACACCCAGAAAGTTGACCGCACACTGAGCACATAAAACCCGCCATGGCCTTAGGTCATCACCTCTTCCCTACCTCAGGTTTCAGGCTACAGAACCGAGACCTTATCTCCAATCACTGCCCACGGGTGAGTGTGATGCAGAAATCAGAACTTCACCTTACCCATGGCAAGAACCCTTGTGGTTGGCATGTTGTCCAAAGTTCAGTGTAGAAGAAACCAGCATTCACCCTGAGGCCCCGCCCATTCTTGAGTGCGACGAGGGCATACACACCCATTGTGTCCCTCAGCATGTTTCCTGGCCTCTAGTAAGTCCTCTCAGTGGCTGGACCATTAGGTGTCATAATGGACTTGACATGTCCCTAGGCCCCAATTTTTAATCAGATTTCTGATTGTCCAGTCGCCCCTCCCCAGGGTTCTACTCTGGAATCCCTCATTTGTTGGGACACCTGACGTTAAAAAAAAGAAAAAAAGAGAGAGGGAGAGAGACAAGAATGAAAGGTGAGATAAAAGAGAAGATTCAGCCCAAATGGGTTCCAAGGTAAGATTTATGAAGTTTACAAACAAAAACAGACAAACAAAAAGCCTGATAAAAGTATATGAGAAGAGAAAATTATATATATATATATATTTGCATATATAAATGCAAATAAAGGAATAACCTCATCAGAAAGAACCCCGAGTGTAAGATTTATATACTATCAGGACAAACACAAAAACACAGAAATAGGGGCGCCTGGGTGGCTCAGTGGGTTAAGCCACTGCCTTCGGCTCAGGTCATGATCTCAGGGTCCTGGGATCAAGTCCCACATCGGGCTCTCTGCTCAGCAGGGAGCCTGCTTCCTCTCTCTCTCTCTCTCTCTGCCTGCCTCTCTGCCTACTTGTGATCTCTCTCTGTCAAATATATAAATAAAAAACAACACAGAAATACTGGTGGAAGAAAAAGATTGTAGAGTGGTTTAAATTCTCAGTGTGGGTGAGGAAGGTTTTTTGTTTTTTGTTTTTTTGTTTTTTTTTTTCCGGATGTATCTTGATGTATTTGTTAAAGACTCCACTTTCCTAAGATAAATGGGGATTAGGAATTGTTTTACCTATAGGGGTGGCTTTGATTGGGAAAAGGGGATTACCTTGAAGTTTAATTCTATATGAATATTAGAAAATAAAAATTAAAAAAAGGAATAAACTAGACTAAACTAAACTAAAATTAAAAAAAATAAATTTAAAAAACAGAAATGCAAAAGGAAAACACAGGTGTATGTATCAAAATGTTCAGGTTAGAAGGTTATTATGGAATTTGATGTACTGGACATCTCACTGTGACGGTAAATAGGTTAAAAAATTTTCTATATATAATAAAAAATTATCTTTAATAAAATGAGCCAGGATAGTGGGAACAAATTAATAATAAAAATTGTCCTATGAAGTAGTGGTGGTTGATCTCTTGTTGTCTTTTTTTTTTTTCCTTTCCCGGTTGGTTTTCTGGGGGAGGGGCCTGCCACGTGGGATTTCAGTCAATGATGTTCTCTGAGTTAAGTCCTCCCACCCCCCTCAAGGGGGTGTGCTCTTAGGAAACTGTTTTTTTCAGGCTTTTGTTCTCTGGAGGTTTTTATATTTGTTCACTTTTGTTTTTCTCTTGCCTTGAGGGCTTTTGATGGTTTTTGTAGGTTTAGAGGAAAGCAAACTGTACCCTGTCCTTCGTCTCAGAGAGAAGCCTCAATCTGTCCGAAGAGCCCAAATAAAATCCCCCTTCAACACTGGCAGAGCAGGTTCCCAGTCGCGGTCCCTGGGGACTCAAGATTTTTTGCTTGTACCAAAACCACAGCAGTGGCCGCTGTCTGGGCAGCTCCAGACTGCCAGAGAAGTTCCAAGCAGCAATCGCAAACTGAGATTTTCCCCCTGGCACAAGCTGGGAGTGCCTGGTATTTCCAGGTCCGAGAGCACCAGGCTGGTGCCTGTGCCACCTCTCTCTCTGGAGGGCGCAGGGCATGACTCGGACTCTGATGGCATGGCAGGGCACTTGCATGGGGACTGCAAAAAAGCTGTGCTTCTGTTGGCTGGCGAGGCTCCCAGCCCCTCATGGGAGCTGGGAGCCACACGCTCTCAGGCGAGCTTGCTGGTGGTTCAGGGACCAAGACCTGGTTTCTCTACCGCACTCTTTCTGGCTCTGCACCAGGGGTGGCTGTCCTGGGTCTGGGGACTTAAGCCCCTGACCCTAACACCCCGATTCCTGCAATTTCTTCCCAGTGATCCCTTGCTCTTCTTGAGTGCTTTCTACCATACTTCTGAGATAATGCTGGTCCCCAGACGCAGGGCACTCTCGTATTGGGATATTACTTTCCAGTGGGTCACCTCTGGTAGCACCCTCCCACTTTTGTTTATCTTCCGATATCAGTCCGACTTTCCCACTCTGCTTTACCTGCCCACTGGCGTTTTCTGCTCTGGTAGAGATCCAGATGTGTATAATTCGGGTCTCAGGCTGATTTTGTCGGTGAGTGGAGTTCAATAGAAGTAGGGTTCAGGTTGAAAGGGAGCCTCCTCCTACTTCTCCGCCATCTTGTCTCCAGTATAACATTTTAACAATGTTTTTTTTTTTAATTAAATTAATTTCTTTATTTTCAGAAAAACAGTATTCATTATTTTTTTCACCAACCCAGTGCTCCATGCAATCTGTGCCCTCTATAATACCCACCACCTGGTACCCCAAGATCCCACCCCCCCGCCACTTCAAACCCCTAGGTTGTTTTTCAGAGTCCATAGTCTCTCATGATTCACCTCCCCTTCCAATTCCCCCAAACTCCCTTCTCCTCTCTAAGACCCCTTGTTCTCCATGATATTTGTTATGCTCCACAAATAAGTGAAACCATATGATAATTGATTCTCTCTGCCTTTCTTCATTCAGCAAAATCTCTTCCAGTCCCGTCCATGCTGCTACAAAAGTTGGGTATTCATCCTTTCTTATGGAGGCATAATACTCCATAGTGTATATGGACCACATCTTTCTTATCCATTCGTCCGTTGAAGGGCATCTTGGTTCTTTCATAGTTTGGCGACCATGGCCATTGCTGCTATAAACATTAGGGTACAGATGGCCCTTCTTTTCACGACATCTGTATCTTTGGGGTAAATACCCAGGAGTGCAATTGCAGGGTCATAGGGAAGTTCTGTTTTTAATTTCTTGAGGAATCTCCACACTGTTCTCCAAAGAGGCTGCACCAACTTGCAATCCCACCAACAGTGTAAAAGGGTTCCCCTTTCTCCACATCCTCTCCAACACATGTTGTTTCTTGTTTTGTTAACTTTGGCAATTCTAACTGGTGTAAGGTGATATCTCACTGTGGTTTTATTTTGAATCACCCTGAGGGCTAGTGATGATGTACATTTTTTCATGTGTCTGATTGCCATTTGTATGTCTTCATTAGAGAATTGTCTGTTCATATCTTCTGCCCATTTTTTGATATGTTTGCCTATTTCCTATGTGTTGAGTTTGAGGAGTTCATTATAGATCCTGGATATCAACCTTTTGTCTGTACTGTTATTTGCAAATATCTTATCACATTCCATGGGTTGCATCTTTGTTTTTTTGACTTTTTCCTTTGCTGTGCAGAAGCTTTTGATTTTGATGAAGTCCCAAAAGTTTATTTTGGCTTTTGTTTCCTTTGCCTTTGGAGACATATCTTGAAATAAGTTGCTGTGGCTGATATAGAAGAGATTACTGCCAATGTTCTCCTCTAGGGTTCTGATGGATTCCTGTCTTACATTGAGGTCTTTTATCCATTTTACCAATGTTTATTCTTCTGATCCTTGAGCATGGAATGGTCTTCTGTCTTTTTTGTTTTCTTCAATTTTTTTCATGAGTGTTCTGTAGTTCCTCAAGAAAAATCATTTACTTCTTTGGTATGGTTTATTCCCAGGTATCTTATGGTTTCAGTGCTGTAGTAAATGGAATTGATTCTCTAATGTCCCTTTCTGTATTTTCATTGATAATGTAGAAGAAGGCCACTGATTTCTGTACAATGATTTTGTATCCTGCCACATTATTGAGTTGCTGTATGAGTTCTGGTAGTTTGGAGGTGGGGTGTTTTGAGTTTTCCATATAAATTATGTCATCTGTGAGGAGAGAGTGTTTGACTTCTTCATTACCAATTTGGATACCTTTTATTTCTCATTGTTGTCTGATTGCTGTTGCTAGGATTTCAAATAGTTTGTAGAACAAGAGTGGTGAGAGTGGGCATCCTTGTCATGTTCCTGATCTCAAAGGGAAGCCTGTCAGCTATTACCCATCGAGGATAATATTCACTGTGGGTTTTTCATAGACATTTTATGAAGTTGACTAATGTTCCCTCTATCCCTATAATTTGAAGCATTTTAATCAGGACCGGATGCTGGATTTGTTGGATACCCTTCCGAACTTACAGGAATCCTGCCATGGAGAATGAGGATTTCTCTATTGTGATTCAGGTTCCCTCATTGGTAGGGATTCCAGGAAAGGTCTGGGGACACATGCCTGAATACCAAGGATGGGTAAAGATGACGGCTCTGTTCCGTGGCCAGTCTAACATGCGGGATATGGGCCCCGCCTTCTAGGTGGCTGACACGAGGTCGGGGCTTAGGCTCTGTCAGACACAACACTAGGGGCCAGGGCTGTCTATAATTCAGGGTTCCCTCAAGGGACAAGTAGATTGATCATAATGTGGAGTTTCTGGGCAGACTCACCAGGCCCTTCTTCTTTCTATTGGGAAGGCAGAATGCTGTGTTGTGGCTGCAGAATTCCCTATCATGAGGGCTTGTAGACCAGTAGGGTGAGGATGGAATTGTAAACCCAAGCTATGAATAAATTCAGTGACAAGCGAATGGCATTTCCAGTGTGCAGCGGCTGATTCGAATATCCAGCACCTGAGTAAGCGCAGACGTCAGATGTTTGCTCAAGCTGGAGTTTGTGTCTATAATGACCGACAAATGGAGAGGAGTTGAAAAGAGGTCATAGAGGATTTCCCACACTTGAGCTTGTGAGATGCTCCAAACAGCCAGGTTTCCTTCTACAGGACAGGGCAGTCAGATTTGTTTGCTCGAGAGTCCCCCATGTGGAAAGTTTGGGTAGCAGAGCACTCCCACATGGATGCCTGGAAAGCACACTTCCACTGAACATTGCAGCTGAGGAACATGACAGGTTCTTTCTGAAGGCTCTGGGGTGAAGTACCAAGGCCTGTAGTTGACATGGAATCTCATGAAGATGGCTCACAATGCTGGCTTGTTACCAGTGAGATCTTAGAATCTGTTGGTGGCTACGGGCCAAGTAGGATTCATCTACCCTGAGGGTTTGACACAGTTCCAAGAGCACGGCTTCCATCTAAAGAAAGGAGATGTTCTGTTGTGGGGATCAGGGACCATATGTTGTATCTTAAGTTGGTACTCCAGAACAGGTCTCTGATTACAGATGCCTGAAAACCTAATCAGGGTTTACAATGAGGTCATAGGAGCATGTCAGGTTCAATCTTCTGACTGAGAAACACTGACTTGGGTATCTGCCTGGATTCAGGTGATCAGCGTATTTCAGACTGCACATTTGTGTCCAGAGGGGCCTCCAGTATTGGGGTGGGCTCAGGGGCCTTGCAGGTTTCTCCTTATCTCGAAGTTTTAGGCAAATGTGACGGACACATTTTCCTTGGGGATGGCAGGCACAGTCCTTTGGTGTGGCTCCAGAGACCCCATCCTGGAGGAAATATGAGCCATGGTTTCGGGATAGAAGTCTGTAAGCACAAACTCTGGTTAAGGTTAGCAGTGAGGTGATCGCAGGCCCAATGCATAGACCTGGAGGGCAGCTCGTCTGGAACTATAAATTAGTTGTCTTGAAGGTGGTAGCACAGGCTTGTGTATCTGGCTTTTGTGTCCAGGATGGCCTCGGAATACAGGTGTGGTCTCATGGATCCATGGGAGATTTTTCCTCTCAAGGATCCTAGCGGCTCCCTATACTATGGTGGCTTTCTTGGCGAAGGGGAGAGTGCTATTTTCCATCTTAGGGGTGTCCCAAAACAGGGATTCCAGAGACAGGCTGTGTTTCTGGGCCCCTGAAAAATCCCACCAGGTGTTAGGATTTGTGCTTAGGGGCATATCAGGCCTGCAAATTTGGATTCTGGAATGCAACTGAGAGTGTTTGTTTGAAAGCATGCTCATGTTGGGGGTCACAATGCCTGCTTGTGTCCAGGGCGGCCCTCATGAGTGGGCGGGTTATCATTGGCCATTCAGCTGGCTACCACTCTGAGGTCTGGAAACCCATCCCAAGAGCCATCATTCCTGCCATGGGGAAGGAGGATTTCCCTATTGTGCTTCTGGTTCCCCCATTGGCAGGGATTTCAGCAAATGTCTGGGGACAGATGCCTGAATCAAGAATGGGTAGAGATGACAGCCCTGGGACATGGCTGGTCTCACATTCTGGAGTTGGAGCCCAGTCTCTGGGTCCTGACACGAGGTCAGAGACGAGGTTCTGTCCGACTCAGCGCTAGTGGCCAGGTAAACCTATAAATGGGGTTCACTCGAGGGTCGAGTAGATTTATCCTCATGTAGGGTTTCTGGGCAGTCTCTCCAGGCTGTTTTTTCTTGCTATGGGGAAGGCAGAATGCTGTGTTGTGGCTTCAGAATTCCCTATCAAGAGAGCTTACTGAACACCAGGGTGAGGATGGAATTGCAAACCCAAGCTACTTTTTTTTTTCAAGATTTTATTTATTTGTCAGAGAGCGAGCGAGAGCAAGCACAGGCAGACAGAGTGGAAGGCAGAGTCAGACGGAGAAGCAGGCTCCCTGCGGAGCAAGGAGCCTGATGTGGGACTCGATCCCAGGACGCTGGGATCATGACCTGAGCCGAAGGCAGCTGTTTAACCAACTGAGCCACCCAGGCGTCCCGCCAAGCTACTTTTAAATTCAGTGCCAAGCATAAGGCAATTCCAATGTGTAGCAGCTGATTCAAATATCCAGCACTTGAGTAAGTGCAGATGTCAGTTGATTGCTCACGCTGGAGTTAGTGTCTATGATGACCAACAAATGGATGGGTGGCCTCAAGAGGCCATGGAGGATTACCCACCCTCAGGCTTGAGATACTCCATACAGCAAAGATTCCTTTTACCGTACAGGGGAGTCTGGTTTGTTTCCTCCAGGGTTCTCCATGTGGAAAGTTGGTATCAGAGCACTCCCGCTGGATGCCTGGAAAGTACACCTACATTGACCATGGCAGCAGAGGAACATGGCAGTTTCATTCTGGTGGCTCTGGGCCGAAGTACCAAGGGCTGGAGTTGTCATGGAGTCTCATGAAGATGGGTCACAATGCTGGTATGTTGTCAGGGAGATCATAGAATGTGCTGGTTGTCAGGGGGCCTTGAAGGATTTATCTACCCAGAGTGTTTGACACAGGTCCAGAGCACAGCTTTCTTCTAAGGACAGGAGATGTTCTTTTGTGTGGCTCAGTGACCATATTGTATCATACATTGATATTCAGAACAGCCTTCTGAGTACAGATACCTGAAAACCTATTCTAGTGTTCCAGTGAATCCTAGGAGCATGTCAGGTTCAATCTTCTGTCTGAGGACCATTGACTTGGATATCAGCCTGGATGTAGGTGATATGGTGTGTCAGACTGTGCATTTGCGTCCAGAGTGGCCTCCAATATTGGGCTGGGCTTAGGGGCCTTGCAGGTTTCTCCTAATCTAGAGGGTTTGTTTAATAGTGACAATCACAGTTTCCTTTGGGAAGACAGGTACAATCCCGTGGTGTGGCTCCAGTTATCACAAACTGGAGGGCATGTGAGCCATGGTTTTGGGAGGGAAGTCTGAAAACACAAACTTGGGTTAGGGTTAGTGGCCAGGTTATCACAGGCCCAATGCATAGACATGGATGGCAGCTCTTCAGGAACTGTTAATCGGGTGACTCAAAGGCAGAATCACAGGCTTTTTTCTCTGTATTGTGTGCAGGATGGCCTCAGAATGCAGTTGTGGCCTCATGGGTCCATGGGAGATTTTTCCTCTCTAAGGATCCTGGTGGCTCCCAATAGTTGGTGGCTTTTTCGGGGAAGGGAAGAGTGCTGTTTTTCATGTTAGGGGTGCCCCAAAATATGGATTCCAGAGACGGACTCTGGGTTTGGTCCCCTGGAAAATCCCACCAAGTGTTAGGATTTGGGCCTAGTGGCTTACCAGGCCTGCATTCAGGATCCTGGAGGTGCAACTGAGAGGGCTTGTTTGAAATCATTCTCAGGCTGAGGGTCACAATACTTGCTTATGCCCAGGTGGCCCTCATTAGTGGGCGTGGTCACATTGGCCATGCAGCTGGCTCCCACTTTGTGGGTTGGAAAACCATCCCAACAGCCAGAATCCTGCCATGGGGAAAGAGGAGTTCTCTATAGTGCTTCAGGTTCCCCCATTAGCGGGGATTCCAGCAAAGGTCTGGGGACAGAGGCCTGAATACCAAGGATGGGTAAAGATGATGGACATGGGCCATGGCCAGTATCAAATCGTGGATATTGGCCCCGATCACTGGGTGGCTGACACTAGGTCTTGGCTCAGGCTCTGTCAGACACAGCACTAGTGCCCAGGGCAGCCTATAAATTGGGGTTCCCTCAAGTGCCGAGCAGATTGATCCTCATGTATGGTTTCTGGGCAGACTCACCAGGCCCTTCTTGTTTGTAAGGGGAAGGCAGAATGCTGCTTTGTGGCTCTAGAATTCACTATCAATAGGGCTTGTGGACCAGGAGGCTGAGGATGGAATTGTAAACCTAAGCTATGGTTACATTCTGTATCAAGCAAAAGGAATTTCCAGTGTGCAATGTTTGAATCCAATATTCAGCACTTGAGTGAGGGTGGATGTCAGATATTTGCTCATGCTGGAGTTTGTGTCTATGATGACACAAAAATGGAGGGGTGGCGTCAAGAGGTTATGTAGGATTTCCCAATCTGGTGTTTTTGAGATGCTCCAAACAGCAAGGTTTCCTTCTACCAGACAGGGGCAGTCTGATTTGTTTCCTCCATGGTTCCCCATGTCGAAAGATTGGATAACATAGATCTCCCACATGGGTGACTGGAAAGCACACCTTCATTGACCATGACAGCGAAGGAACATGGCATCTGGTGGCTTTGAGGCGAAGAAATAAAGACTGGATTGGACATGGAACCTCATGAAGATGGGTCAAAATGTTGGTTTCTTACCAGGGAGATCTTAGAATGTGCTGGTGGTTAATGGGCCATGCAGGATTCATCTAGCCTGAGGATTTGACACAGGCCCAAGAGCCCGGATTGCTTCTGGGGGCAGGAGATATTCTGTTGTGGGGCTCAGCGGCCATATGTTGTATCATAAATTGGTAATCCAGAACAGGTCTCTGAGGACAGAAGCCTGAAAACCTAATAAAGGGTTTGAATGAGGCCCTAGGGGAATGTCATTCAATCTTCTGACTCAGGATCATTGACTCTGGTGTCTGACTGGATGCAGGTGATGAGGGTGTTTCAGACTGTGCATTTGTGTCCAGAGTGGCATCCAATACTAGGGTTGGCTCAGGTTCCTTGCAGGTTTCTCCTTATATGGGGTTTTTGGACAACTGTGATGGGCAGTTTCCTTGGGGATTGCAGGAACTGTCCTGTGGTGTGACTCCAGAGACCCCATCCTGGAGGACATGTGCGCCATGATTTTGAGAGAGAAGTCTGCAAACACAAACTTAGGTTAGGGTTAGTGGCAAGGTGATCATAGTCCCAATCCATAGACCAGGAGGGCAGCAAGTCTGGAACTGTAAATCATGTAACTCAAAGGTGGTAGCACAGGGAATTGTATCTGGATTTAATTTCCAGAATGGCCTTTATTGCAGGTGTTGTCTCAAGGGTCCATGGGAGATTTCTCCTCTCAAGGATCCTGGCGGTTCTCAATAGGTTGTTGGATTTCTCAGGGAAGGGATGAGTACTGTTTTCCAGCTTAGGCGTGCCCCAAAACAGGCATTCCAGAGATGAGCTCTGGGTCTAAGTGCTTGGAAAATCCCACCAAGGGTTAATATTTAGGCCTAGGGCCATACCAGGCCTGCAATGCGGGATCCTGGAGGTGCAACTGAGAGCGTTTGTTTGAAAGTATGGTCAAGCTGAGGGTCCCAATGCCTGCTTGTGCCCCGGAGGCCATCAGGATTGGGCGATGTCTACGCAGCCATGCAGCCAGTTCCCATTCCTAGGGTTGGACACCCATCCAAAAGCCAGGATTCTTGCCATGGCGAAGGATGAATTCTCTATTGTGCTTCAGGTCCCCCCATTGGTAGGGATTCCAGCTAAGATCTAGGGGACAGATGCCTGAATACCAAGGATGGGTAGTAATGACAGCCCTGGGCCATGGCCGGTCTCACATGGTTAATGTGGGCCCCATCCTCTGGGTTGCTGACACGAGGTAGGGGCTCAGGCTCTGTCAGACACAGCACTAGTGGCTAGGGCAAACTATAAATAGGGGTTCCCTCCTGGGCTGAGTATATTGATCTTCATGTGCAGTTTATGGGCAGACTCACCAGGTACTTCTATCTATGAAGAAGGCAGAATGTTGCGTTGTGGCTCCAGAATTCCCTATCAAGAGATATGGCAGACCAGTAGGGTGAGGATGAAATTGTAGTCTGAAGCTAGGCTTAAATTCATTGCAAAGCGAAAGGCATTTCCAGTGTGCAGCAGCTGATTCCAATATCAGCGCCTGAATATGGGCGGATGTCAGATGTTTGCTCAGGCTGGAGTTTGTGTCTATGATGACCAACAAATGGAGAGGTGGCGTCAAGAGGCCATGGAGGATTTCCCACCCTGGGGCTCAGGGGCCATAATTTGTATCATAAGTTGGTATTCCAGAAGAGGCCTCTGAGGACAGGTGCCTGAAAAGTTAATCCCTCTTCCAATGAGGTCCTAGGGCCATGTCAGGTTCAATTATCTGACTCAGGACCATTGATTTGGGTGTCTGCCTGGATGGAGGTGATCAGGGTGTTTCAGACTGTGCATTTGCATCCAGAGCAGCCTCCAATATTGGGATGTGCTCAGGAGCCTTCCAGGTTTCTCCTAATCAGGAGGGTTTGGGCAACTGTGATGGGCCCAGTTTCCTTGGGGATGGCAAGCACAGTCTTGTGGTGTGACTCTAGGGGCCCCATCCTGGAGGACATGTGAGCAATGGTTTTTAGAGAGAGATCTGCAAACACAAACTCGGGATAAGGTTAATGGAGAGGTGTTCACAGCCCCAATCCAAAGATCTGGAGGGCAGCACGTCAGGAACTGTAAATCAGGTGACTCGAAGCCAGTAGCACAGTCTCTTGTATCTGGATAGCATATCCACGCTGGCCTCGGAATACAGGTGTGGACTCATGGGACCATGGGAGATTCTTCTTCTCAAGGATCCTGGGGGATCCCATTAGTTTGGTGGCTTTCTCAGGGAAGTGAAGAGTGCTGTTTTCCATCTTAGGGGTGCCTCAAAACAGGGATTCCAGTGACGGGCTCTGGGTATGTGCACATGGAACATCCCACGATGTGTTAGGATTTGGGCTTAAGGGCATATCAGGCCTGCAATGCAGGATCCTGGAGGTGCAACTAAGAGCATTTTTTTGAAGGCTTGATCAAGCTGAGGGTTACAATGGCTACTTGTGCCCAGGGCAGCCCTCATGAGTGGGCATTGTCTCCTTGGCCATGCAGCTGGCTCCCACTTTGAGGTTTGGACACCCATATCAACAGCCAGGATTCCTACCATGGGGAAGGAGGAGTTCTCTATTGTGCTTTAGGTTACCCCATTGGTAGGGATTACATAAAAGGTCTGGGGACAGGTGCCTGAATACCAAGGATGGGTAGAGATGATGTAATTGGGCCCTGGCCAATCTCACATGCTGGATATGGGCTCATATCTCTGGGTGCCTGAAACTAGGTCTTGGCTCAGGCTCTGTCAGACACAGTACTAGTACTAGTACTAGTACTAGTACTAGTACTAGTGCCCAGGACAGCCTATAAATCAAGGTTCCATCGAGTGCCAAGTAGATTGATCCTCATGTGGAGTTTCTGGGAAGATTCACCAGGCCCTATTTCTTTCTAGTGGGAATGCAGAATGTTGCCTTGTGGCTCCAAATTCCCTCTCTAGAGGGCTTGCAGACCAGGAGGCTGAGGATGGAATTCTAAACCCAAGCTATTGTTAAATTCAGTGTCAAGCGAAACGCAGTTCCACTGTGCAGTAGTGGAAAAGAAAATGCAGAATGTAATAACGGCAGATTTCAGATGTTTTCTCATGCTGGAGTTTTTGTCTATGATGACTGACAAATGGAGGGGTTGTGTCAAGGGCCATGAAGGATTTCTCCTGCTGGTGCTTCTGAGATGCTCCAAACAGAGGGTTCCCTTCTACTGGTCAGTGGCAGTCTGGTTTGTTTGCTCCAGGGTCCCACATGTGGAAAGAATAAGTAGAAGAGCACTCCCACATGGATGCCTGGAAAGCACACCTCCACTGACCATATCAGGTGAGGAACATGGCAGGTTCATTCTGGTGGCTCTGGGGCGAATTACCAAGGACTTGAAGTGACATGGAATCTCATGAAGATGGATCACAATGCTGTTTGTTTGTTACCAGAGAGATCTTAGAATGTGCTGGGGGCTAAGGGGCTGTGCATAATTCATATACCCCGACCCTTGACACAAGTTGAAGAGCACGAATTCCATCTGGGGACAGGAGATATTCTATTGTGGGGTTCAGGGACCAATCTTCTGACTCAGGACCATTGACTTGGGTGTCTTCCTGGATGGAGGTGATCAGGGTGTTGCACACTGTGCATTTGTGTCCAGAGTGGCCTCCAAAATTGGACTGGGCTCAGGGGACTTGCAGGTCTCTCCTAATCTGGAGGGTTTGGGCAACTGTGATGGACACAGTTTCATTGGGGATAGCAGGATCTTTCCTGTGGTGTGGCTACAGAGACCCATCATAGAGGGCATGTGAGCCATGGTTTTGGGAAAGAAGTCTGCAAACACAAACTTGGGGTAGGGTTAATGGCGAGGTGATCACAGGCCCAATGCGTAGATCTGTAGGGCAGCTCGTCTGGAACTGTAAACCAGGTGATTCGAAGGTGGTAGCACAGTCTCTTGTATCTGGATTGTGTGTCCAGGATGGCCTCGGAATGAAGGTGTGGTCTTATGGAGCCCTGGGAGATTTTTCCTCTCTACGCATCCTGGCAGCTCCTAATAGTTTTCTCAGGGGAGGGAAGAGTGCTGTTTTCCATCATAGGGGTGCTTCAAAACAGAGATTCCAGAGACGGGCTCTGGTTATGTTGGCATGGAAAATCCCACGAAGTGTTAGGATTTGGTCCTAAGGGCATACCAGGCCTGCGATGCGGGACCCTGCAGAAACAACTGAGAGCATTTGTTTGAATGCATGCTAAGGTTGAGGGACACAATGCCTGCTTTGGCTCAGGCGGCCCTTATGATTGGGCGTTGTCTCATTGGCCATGCACCTGGTTCTAATTCTGAGGGTTGGGCACCCATAGCAACAGCCAGGCTTCCTGCCATGGGGAAGGAGGAGTTCTCAATTGTGCTTCAGGTTCCCCCACTGGTAGGGATTCCAGCAAAGGTCTGGGATAGTTGCCGGAATACCAAGGATGGGTAGAGATGACTGGGCCATGGCCAGTCCCACATGCTGGATAAGGGCCCCACACTCTGGGTGGCTGACACGAGGTTGGGGCTCAGGCTCTCTCAGACACAGCGCTAGTGGCCAGCGCAAAGTATAAATCGGGGTTCCCTCGAGGGCCAAGTAGATTGATCTTCATGGGGAGTTTCTGGGCAGACTCACCAGGCCCTTCTTCTTTCTATGGGGAAGGCAGAATGTTGCGTTTTGTCTCCCTAATTCCCTCTCAAGAGGACTTGCAGTCCAGTAGGGTGAGGATGGAATTGTAAAACCAAACTATGCAAGAATACAGTGTCAAGTGAAAGGTATTTCCAGTGTGCGTGACTGATTCGAATATCCAGCACCTGAGTAAGAGCAGATGTCAGATGTTTGCTCATGCTGGAATTTGTGTCTATGATGACTAACAAATGGAGGGTTGGCATCAAGAGAATGTGGAGGACTTCCCAGGCTGGGGCTTGTGAGATGCTCCAAACAACCAAGGTTTCCTTCAACCTGACAGGAGCAGTCTTATTTGTTTGCTCTAGGGTTCCCTATGTGGAATTTTTGTGTAGCAGAGAACTACCTCTTGGATGCCTAGAAAGCACACGTCCATTGACCTTTGTACCTGAGGAACATGGCAGATTCGTTTCATGGCTCTTGGGCAAAGTACCAACACCTTGAGTTGGCATCAAGTCTCAGGAAGTTGGGTCACAATGCTGGTTTGTTACCAGGGAGACCATAGAAGGTGCTGGGGCTAATGGGTCATGCAGGATCCATCTACCCTGAAAGTTGGACATAGATCCAAGAGCACATTTTCCTTCTGGAGACAGGAGATGTTCTGTTGTGGGAATCAGGGACCACATGTTGTATCATAACTTGGTATTCCAGAACAGGACTCTGAGAACAGATGTCTGAAGACCCAATCTAGGGTTCCAGTGAAGTCCTAGGGGCATGTCAGGCTCAATCATCTGACTCAGAACCATTGACTTGGCTTTCTGCCTCGATGGAGGTGCTCAGGGTGTTTCAGACTGCACGTTTGCATCCAGAGCAACCTCCAATATTGGGGTGGGTTCAGGGGCCTGGCAGGTTTCTCCTAATCTGGAGGGTTTGGACAACCTGATGGGCACAGTTTTCTTGGGGATGGCAGGAACTTTCCTGTGATGTGGCTTGAGGGACCACATCTTGGTGGGCATGTAAGCCATGGTTTTGGGAGAGAAGTCGGCAAACACAAACTGGGATTAGGGTTAGTGTCGAGATGATCACAGGCCCAATGCATAGACATGGAGGGCAGCTCGTCAGGAAATGTAAATAGGATGACTCGAAGACGGTAGCAAAGACTTTTCTCTCTGGATTGTGTGGACAGGATGGCCTCGGAATGCAGGTTTGTTTTCATGGGTCCATGGGAGATTTTTTCTCTCTAAGGATCCTGGCGGCTCCCAATAGTTGGGTGCCTTTCTCAGGGAAGGGAAGAGTGCTGTTTTCCATCTTAATGGTGCCCCAAACAGGGATTCTGAGACGGACTCTGGGTTTGGGCACCTGGAAAATCCCACCAAGGGTTAGGATTTGGGCCTAGGGGCATACCAGACCTGCAATGCTGGTACTGGAGGAGCAACTGAGAGTGTTTGTTGGAAAACATGCTCAGGCTGAGGATCACCATGCCTGCCTGTGCCCATGTCGGCCCTCAGGAGTGGGCATGGTCTCCTTGGCCATGCAGCTGGCTCCCACGCTGAGGGTTGGACAACCAATATTCCTGACATGGGGAAGGAGGTGTTCTCTATTGTGTTTCAGGTTCGCCATTGGCAGGAATTCCAGCAAAGTTTGGGGGACAGATGACTGGATACCAAGGATGGGTACAGATGATGGCCCAGGGCCATGGCCGATCTCTCATGCTAAATATGGGCCCTCACCTCTGGGTGGCTGACACGAGGTCGGGGCTTAGACTCTGTCAGACACAGCACTAGTGGTCAGGGAAATCTATTAATCAGGGTTGCCTCGTGGTCTGAGTAGATTGATCCTCATGTGAGGTTTCTGGGCAGACTCAACAGGTCCTTCTTCTTTCTATGTGGAAGGCAGAATACTGCGTTGTGGCTCCAGAATTCCCTATCAAGAGATATTGTGGACCAGTGTGGTGAGGATAGAATAGTAATACAAAGCTATGGTTAAGTTCAGTGAAAAGCAAAAGGCAGTTCCAGTGTGCAGCTGCCGTTTCGAATATCCAGCACCTGAGTAAGGGTGGATGTCAGATGTTTGCTCACACTGGAGTTTGTGTCTGTGATTACCCACAAATGGAAGGGTGGCGTCAAGAGGCCATGGAGGATTTCCCATGCTGGGGATTGTGAGATGCTCCAAATAGCAAAGTTTCTTTCTACCGGACAGGAGAAGTCTGGTTTGTTTTCTCTGGTTTCTCCATGTGGAAAGTTTTGTAGCAGAGAACCCCACAGGGATGCCTGGAAATCACCCCTCAATTGACCATTGCACCTGAGGAACATGGCAGGTGCATTCTGGTGGCTCTGGGGCAATATATCGAGACCTTAAGTTGACATGGAGTCTCATGAAGATGGGGCACAATGATGGTTTGTTACCAGGAATATCAGAATGTGCTGGTTGCTAAGGGGCCATTCAGGATCCAAATACCCTAAGGGTATGACACAATTCCAGGAGCATGGCTTCCTTTTTGGGGAGAATATATTCTGTTATGTGGCTCAGGGACTATATATTTTATCATAAGTTGATATTCCAGAGCAGGCCTCTGATGACAGATACCTGTAAACCTAATCTAGTGTGCCAATGAAGTCCTCGGGCATGTCAGGTTCAATCTTCTGACTCAGGAGCATTGACTTGGGTGTCTGCCTGTATGGAGGTGATCAGGGTGTCTCAGACTGTGCATTTGTGCCCAGAGCGGCCTCCATTATTTGGCTGCACTCAGGGGCCTTGCAGGTTTCTCCTAATCTAAAGGTATCGGGCAAAAGTGATGGGCACAGTTTCCTTGAGGATCTCATGCACAGTCTTGTGGTGTGGCTTCAGATGCCAGAACCTGGAGGTCATGTGAGCCATGGTTTTAGGAAGGAAGTCTGCAAACACAAACTCAGTTTAGGTTAATGGCAAGGTGATTGCAGGCCCAATGCATAGACCTGGAAGGCAGCTCGTCAGGAACTGTAAATCCGATGACTCAAAGGTGATAGCACATGATATGTATCTGGATTGTATGTCCAGGATGGCCTCGGAATGCAGGTGTGTTCTCATGGGTCTATGGCAGATTTTTCCACTCAAGGATCCTGGTGGCTACCATGAGTTTGGTGACTATCTCGGGGAAGGGAAGAGTGCTGTTTTCCATCTTAAGGGTCCCCCAAAATAGGGATTCCAGAGATGGGCTCTGTGTCTGGGCCCCTGTAAAATCCCACCAGGGTTAGGATTTGGGCCTAGGTGTGTACTAGGCCTGCAATTCGGGATCCCAGAGATGCAATTGAGAGCGTTTGGTTGAAAGCATGCTCAGGCTGAGGTCACAATGCCTGCTTGTGCCCGGGGAAGCCATCATGAGTGCACATGGTCTCCTTGGCCATGGAGCTGCCTTCCACTTTGAGGGTTGAGCAACTATCCCAACTGTCAGAATACCTTCCATGGGGAAGGAGGAGTTCTCTATTGTGCTTCAGGTTCCCCCAATGGCAAGGATTTCAGCAAAGGTGTGGGTACAGATGCCTGAATACCAAGAATAGAAGAGAAGACAGACTTGGGCCATAGCTGGTCTCACATGCTGTATATGGGCCCTGATCTCTCAGTGGCTGACACTAGGTCCTGGCTCCGGCTATGTCAGACACAGCACTAGTGCCCAGGGCAGCCTATGAATCAGGGTTCCGTCTAGCACCGAGAAGATTGACCATCATATGGAGTTTCTGGGCAGACTCTCCAGGCCCTTTTTCTTTCTATGGGGAAGGCAGAATATTGTGTTGTAGCTCCAGAATTCCCTCACAATAGGGCTTGTGGACCAGTAGGCTGAGGATGGAATTGTAAACCCAAGCTATGGCTTAATTCAGTCAAACTAAAGGCAGTTCCAGTGTGCAGCGATCGAATTGAAATCCAGCACCTGAGTAAGGGCAGATGTCAGATGTTTGCTCATGCTGGATTTTGTGTCTATGATGACTGACAAATGGAGTGGTGGCTTCAAGAGGAAATGGAGGATTTCCCACGCTGGGGCTTGTGAGATGCTCCAAACAGAAGGTTTCCTTCTACCGGACAGGGGCATTCTGTTTTTTTGTCTCAAGGGTCCCAGCCAATTGCAAAGTTTGTGTAGCAGAGCACCCCCGTATGGTTGCCTGGAAACCACACCTCCACTGACCATTGCAGCTTAGGAACATGGCAAGTTCATTCTGGTGGCTCTGGGGCGAAGTACTAAGGGCTTATTTTTACATGGAATGTCATGAATATGGGTAACAATGCTGTTTTGTTACCTGGGAATTCTTAGCCTGTCATCTGTACACATCCTTGGTATTAAGGCAACTTTCCACAGACCTTTCCTGTAACCCTGCCAATGGGGGAACCTGAAGCACAATAGAGAACTCCTCTTTCCATTGCAGGAAGCCTGGCTGTTGCAATGGGTGTCCAACCCTCAAATTGGGATCCAGCTATATGGCCAATGAGACTACGCCCTCTCCTGAGGGCCCCCCTGGGCACAAAGAGGCATGATGACCCTCAGCCTGAGCATGCTTTCAAACAAGCCCTCTCTGTTACACCATTAGGATCCTGCATTGCAGGCCTGGAATGCCCCTAGGCCCAAATCCTAACACTTGGTGGGATATCCGGTCACCCAGACCCAGAGCCCGTCTCTGGAATCCCTGTTTTGGCATAAGCCTAAGTTGGAAAACAGCATTCTTCCCTGTTTTGGAGCACCCCTAAGATGGAAAAGAGCACTCTTTTCTTCTCTGAAAAACCACCAATCTATGGAGATCCACCAGGATCCTTAGAGAGGAAAAGTCTCCCATTGAACCATGAGACCAGGTCTACATTCAGAGCCCATCCTGGACACACAATCCAGATAGAAAAGCCTGTGCTACCAGCTTTCAGTCACCCTAATTACAGTTCCTGACGTGATGCCTTCTAGGTCTATGCATTGGACCTGCCATCACCTTGCCACTATCCCTGACCCAAATTTGTGTTTGCAGACTTCCCTCCCAAAACCATGGCTCTCATATCCTCAAGGAGGTGGTCTCTGAAGCCTTACCACAGGACTGGGCCTGCCATCCCCAAGGAAACTGTGCCCATCACAGTTCCCCAAAGCCTCCAAGTTAGGAGAAACCTGCAAGGCCCCTGAGCCCACCCCAATATTGGAAGTGGCTCTGGATGCAAATGCACAGTCTGTAACACCCTGATCACCTACATCCAGTCAGACAACCATATCAATGGTCCTTAGTAAGAAAATTGAACCTGATGGGCACCAAGGACATCATTGGATCTCTAGATTATGTTGCCAGCATCAATCCTCAGAGGCCTGTTCTTGAATACCAAGTCAGGATACAACATATGTACCCTGAGCCACAAAACAGAACATCTCCTCTCGCAAGATGGAAACTGTGCACATCGACCTGTGCCAAACCCTCAGCGTGGCCCATAGTGACCAATACATTCTAAGACCTCCCTTGTAACAAACCAGTTTTGGGACACATCTGTAAGAGATTCCAAGTCAACTCAAGGCCTTGGTACTTGGCACCAGAACCACCAAAACGAACCTGTCATGTTCCTCAGCTGCAATGGTCATTGGACGTGTGCTTTCCAGTCATCCATGCGGGAGGGCTCTGCTACGCAAACTTCCACATGAGGGACCCTGGAGGAAAAAAAAAACAGACTCCTCCTGTCCATTAGAAGGAAACCTTGTTGTTTGGAGCATCTCACAATCTTAAGCGTGGGTAATCCTCCATTGCCTCCTGAAGCCACCCCTCCATTAGTCGTCATCCTAGACACAAACTCCAGTGTGAGCAAATATCTGACATCTGCCCTTACTCAGGTGCTGGATATCTCGTATAAGCTGCTGCACATTGAAACTGACTTCCGCTTGGCACTCAATTTAAGCATAGCTGGTGTTTACAATTGCATTCTCACCCTATTTGTCCCCAAACCCTCTTGATAGGGAATTCTGGATCCATAAGGCAGCATTCTGCCTGCCCCACAGAAAGAAGTGCTTCGTGAGTCTGGCCAGAAACCCTACATGAGGATCAATTTACTCGGCCCTGGAGAGAACCCCAATATATAGACTTCTCTGGCCACTAGTGCTGTGTCTGACACAGCCTGAGCCCAGACCTCGTGTCAGCCACCCAGAGAGCGGGGCCCATATCCAGCATGTGAGAACGGCCATGGCCCAAATCTGTCATCTCTATGCATCCTTGGTATTCAGGCATCTGTCCCCAGACCTTTGCTGTAATCCCTGCCTATGGGGGAACATGAAGCACAATAGATATTTCCTCCTTTCCCATGGCTGGAAACCTGGCCATTGGAATGTGTGTCCATCCCTCAGTGTGGGAGCCAGAAAATGGACAATGGGACCACGCCCACTCCTGAGGGCCACCCTGAGCACAAACAGGCATTGTAATGCTCAGTCTGAGCATGTTTCCAAACAAGCCCTCTCAGTTGCACCACCAAGATGCTGCATTGCAGGCCTGGTCTGCCCATAAGCCCAAATCCCAACCCTTGGTGGGATTTTCCAGGCGCCTAGACCCAGAGCCCATCTCTGGAATCTCTGTTTTGGGGCACACCTAAGATCGAAAATAGCAGTCTTCCCATACCAAAAAGTCATCAAAATATTGGAAGCCGCCTGTATCCTTAGAGGAAAAATCTCCCATGGACCCATGAGGCCACAGCTACATTCTGACGTCACCCTAGACACACAATCCAGATATAAAAGCCTGTGCTTCCGCCTTCGCGTCATTCCAGTTACTGTTCCTGTCGAGTAGCCTTCCAGGTCTACACATTGCCCTGCGATAACCTAGCCACTAAACCTAACCCAAGTTTGTGTTTGCAGACTTCCCTCCCAGAACCATGGCTCACATGCCCTCCAGGGTGGATTCTCTGGAGCCACACCACAGGACTGTGCTTGCCATCCCCATGGAAATTGTGCATGTCAGTTAACCAAACCCTCCAGAGTTGGTTGAAACATTCAAGGCCCCTGTGGCCACCCCAATATTGGAGGTTACTCTGGACATAAGTGCACAGTCTGAAACGCCCTGATCACCTACATCCTGGCAGACACCCAAGTCAACTGTCCTAAGTCTGAAGATTGAACCTCTCATGCCCCTGGGACTCATTGGAACCCTAGATTAGGTTGTCGGGCATCTGTCTTCAGAGGCCTGTTCTTGAATAGGAACTTATGATACGGCATGTGGTCCCTGAGCCACAAAACACTACATCTCCTGTCCCCAGAAGGTAACCGTGCTCTTCGACCTGTGTTAAACCCTCAGGGTAGGAGAATCCTGCAGGCAACTTAGCCACCAACACATTCTAAGATCTACCTTGTAAAAAAAAAACCAGCATTGTAACCCATCTTCAAGAGATTCCATGTCAACTCAAGACCTTGGTGCTTCGCCCCAGAAGCACCGTAAAGAACCTGCATGTTCCTCAGCTGCATTGGTCAATGGAGGTGTGCTTTCCAGGCATCCATGTGGAAGGGCTCTGCTACCCATACTTTTCACATGGGGGGCCCTGCAGAAAACATACCAGACTCTAACTGTCCAGTAGAAAAAACAACCTTGCTGTTTGGAGCATCTCACATGCATCAGCCTCTTGATGCCACTCCTCCATTCGGTCATCAGAGACACAAACTCCAGTGTGCGTAAACATCTGAAATCCACCTTTACTCAGGTGCTGGATATTTCATTTGTTGGCCACGATAGATACAAACTCTATCATGAGCAGACATCTGACCCTCGCCTGTACTCAGATGCTGGAGATCTCGAAAAAAACCACTGCACATTGGAACGGCCATGTTCTCGGCACTGAGATTAAGCATAGATTGTGTTTTCTGCCTTCTGTTCTCACACTCCTCGCCTAAAGTCCCCCATATTGGGAATTTGGGAGCCACAATGCAGCCTTCTGCCTGCCCACCAGAAAAAAGAGGTGCCCTATGGGTCTGCGTGAAACTCCATATAAGGTTCCACCAGCACAGCCCTCTATAGCACCACAATATCATAGGCCACCTTGTGAACTAATGCTCTGTCTGACACAGCTCGAGCCCCGACCTCCTGGTAGCCACCTAGATAGCGGGACCCATATCTGGCAGGTGTGACCTGCCTTGACCTGAGTCCTTCATCTCAAACCAACCTGGTTATTCACGTACCAGTCCCAGAACATAGCTCAAATTACTGTGCATGGGGGAATCTGAAGCACAAAAGAGTACTCCTCCTTCCTCATAGAAGGAAAATTAAATGTTGATATGGTGGTCCAACCCTCATATTGGGATCCAGGTGCATGGAACAAGAGCCAATGCCCACTCAGGATGGGCATCTGGGCACAAACAGGCATTGTGACCCTTACCCTGAGACCCATTTCCAACAAGTCTCCATGGGAGCTGAACCAAAGCCCCACAGAGCCAGGCAGTCAAGCCTCTAGGCCCAAATTCTAAGCCTTTGTAGGGTTATCCAGGCACAGGGACCTATAACCCATCTCTGGAATCCCTGTGTTGACGGGAACCGTGAAACAGTAAACCACGCTCTCTCCTTCTCAGTGAGACACCAAACTCTTGGGTGCTGGGCAGAATCCCCAGAGAGGTAGAATATTCCATGGACACATGAGGACACACCACCATTCCAAGGCCATCCTAGACACAATCCAGACAGAAAAGCCTTTGCTCCTGCCTCCCAGCCACACGAATTTCAAATCCTGAGGAGCTGCCCTCAGCGTCTGCAGATCGGGGCTGCCATCACCTCCCTGCTAATTGATACACAATTTTGTGTCTGAAGACTTTGGTCCCAGAGCCCTTAACCACATTCCCTGCAGGATGGGGCTGACAGAACCACACTACATCACTGGGCCTGATCTCTGGATGAAATTCTGCCGTCTCAGTTGCACAAACCCTCCAGATTAGGAAAAGCCTGCAAGGCCCCTGAGCCCACCCCAATTTCATAGGCCACTCTGGAAAAAATGCACAGTCTGACACAGCCTGAGCATCTACCTCCAGGAAGACTCACAGGTCAAAGTCCCTAAGTCCGAAGGTTGAGGATGACATGCCCCTACAACCTCATAAGAACCCTAGCCTAGATATTCAGGCCTCTGTGCCCAGAGTCCTGGTCTTGAAATCCAACATATGATCCGACATGTGGTCCCTGAGCCATACAAGAGAACCCCTCCTGTCCCGAGAAGGGAACCTGGCTCCTGGGAACTGGGTCTAACCCTCAGGTAGGAGAATCCTGCATGGCCACAGACCCACAACCACATTCTTTTTTTTTATATAGATTTTATTTATTTATTTGACAGAGAGAGATCACAAGTAGGCATAGAGGAAGGCAGAGAGAGAGAGAGGAAGAAGCAGGCTCCCTGCTGAGCAGAGAGCCCGATGCGGGACTCAATCCCAGGACCCTGAGATCATGACCTGAGCCGAAGGCAGCGGCTTAGCCCAGTGAGCCACCCAGGCACCCTCACCACCACATTCTAAGGTCTCCCTGGACACCAAGCAGCATTGTGACTCATTAGACTGAGAACATTCGTCAACTTAGATCACTTGGAAATTTGAACAAAAACCAGCAGATCAAGCCTGCAATGTTCCTCAGCTGCAATGGTCATGCAAGGAAGACTTCCCAGGCCCCCATTCAGAGACCTCTGCTGTCGAATCTTTCTATATGGGGGACCCTGGAGCCTTGTAAGCGGACTTCCCCTGTCCCACAGTAGGACACCTTGCTGTTTGGAGCAGCTCACAAGGTCCTGCTTGGGAAAATCTCCAAGAATTCTTGAGGCCACCCCACAATTCGTTGACCATCATGGATGCAAACCCAGCGTGAGCAGACATCTGACCCTCGCCCATACTCAGGTGCTGGAAATCTCAAAACAACCACTGCACAATGGAATGGTCCTGTGGTCGGCACTGAGCTTATCCGTGGCTTGTGTTTTCAGACTTCTGTCTTCACACTCCTCGCCTACAAGCCCTCCATATTGGGAATTCTGAAGCCACAGTGCAGCTTTCTGCCTGCCCACCAGAAAGAAGAAGTGCCCTATGGGTCTTCGCAGAAACCCACATGAGGATCCTCCTGCACGGCCCTCAATGGCACCCCAATATAATAGACCGACCTCTGCATAAATTGTCTGTCTGACATCGCCTGGTCCCCGACCTCCTGTCAGCCACCCAGATAGTGGGCCCCATATCCTCCAGGTGGGTCCAACCTTGGCCCGAGGCCATCATCTTGAAGCAACCTGGATATTCAGGTACCTGTCCCAGACTTAGCTCAAATTCCTGCCCATAGGGGACTCGGAAGCACAAAAGAGTGCTCCTCCTTCCCCATGGCCAGAAAACTGAATGTTGAGATGGCTGTACAACCCTGAGTGGGAACCAGGTGCATGGTCCATGAGACCACGCCTACACAGGATGGGCAGCTGGGCACAAACAGGCATTGTGACCCTCAGAATGAGACCCCTTTCCAAAGATCCCCCTTGGGATCTGGACCAGGAAACCAAATCGAAGCTTTGGTTAAGTTTTCCCAGTGTCTGGACCCAGAAACCATCTCTGGAATCCCTCTTTGGACAGGATCCCAGAGATGGAATACAGTCTTTTCCTCTTCCCCAGAAAGAAATCAAACTCTTGGGTGCCAAGCAGAATCACCAGAGTGGAATAATATCCCATGGACACATGAGGTCACCCCTCCATTTAGTGGCCATCCTAGACACACAATCCAGACAGAAAAGCCTGTGCTCCTCCCTCCCAGCCACCTGAATTTCAAATCCCGAGGAGCTTCCCTCAGGGTCTTCAGATTCGGACTGCCATCACCTCACTTCTATCTCTTATCCGAGGTTGTGTCTAAAGTCTTTGGTCCAAAAGTCCTGACACACATGACCTCCAGGATGGGGCCTCGAGAAACACATTACATCACTGGCCCTGCTCTCCTGAGGAAACCCTGCCCATCTCAGTTTCCCAAAATGTCCAGATTAGGAGAAAACTGCAAGGCCCCTGACTGCACCCCAATATCATAGGCCACTCTGGAAAAAGTGCACAGCCTGACACAGCCTCAGCACCTACCTCCAGGATGACATGCAGGCCAATGGCACTTAGTCCGAAGATTGAAACTTCCATGGCCCTAAAACCTCATCAGAACCCTAGCTTATGTTTTGAGGTCTCTCTCCCTAGAGGGCTGTTCTGGAAATTCAAGCATATGGTCCAACCTGTGGTCCATGAGCCATACAAGAGCACACCTCCTGTCCCAAGAAGGAAACCTGGCTCCTGGGTACTGGGTCTAATCCTAAGGATAGAGAATCCTCAATGGTCAGAGAGCCGCCACCACATTCTAAGGTCTCCCTGGACACCAAGCAGCATTGGGACCTGTTAGACTGAGAACTTCCATCAACGCAAATCACTTGGAACTTGGAATCAGTGTCATTGGTTCAAGCTTACCCTGTTCCTCAGCTGCAATGGTAACAAGAGATTGGCTTCCCAGGCCTCCATTCAGAGAGCATTGCTATCGAATCTTCCATATGGGGGACCCTGGAGCCCTGTAAGAAGACTTCTGCTGTCCCTTAGTAGGACACCTTGATGTTTGGAGCAGCTCACAAGCTCCAGCTTGGAAAAACCTCCAAGAATTCTTGAGGCCTCCCCACCATTTGTTGGCCATCATGGATACAAACTCCAGCGTGAGCAGACATCTTCCCCTCGCCCAGGTGCTGAAGATCTCGAAACAACTGCTGTACATTGGAATAGACATGTGCTCGGCACTGAGCGTAACCGTAGCTTATGTTTTCATACTTCTGTCCTCACACTCCTCGCCTGCAAACCCTCCAACTTGGATATTCTGGAGCCGTAATGCAGCCATCTGCCTGCTCACCAGATAGAAGAAGTGAAAAAAGGGTCTGTGCAAAAATCCCCCATGAGGATCCAGTTGCACAGCTCTCAAAAGCACCCCAATATCATAGGCCGAACTCTCCACGAATGTTCTGTCTGACACAGCTCGAGCCCGAGCTCCTGACAGCCACCCAGAAAGCAGGCCTCATTTTCTGCAGGTGGGTCCTGCCTTGGCCCGAGGACCTCATCTCAAAGTGAACTGGGTATTCAGGCCCCTGTCCCAGAACTTAGCTCAAATTCCTGCCCATGGGGGAACCTGAAGCATAAAAAAGTACACCTCCTTCCCCATGGCAGGAAAACTGATTGTTGAGATGGCAGTCCAACCCTCAGAGTGGGAGCCAAGTGCATAGCCCATGAGGTCACACCCACTCAGCATGGGCATCTGGGCAAAAACAGGCATTGTGACCCTCAGAATGAGACCCATTTCCAACAAGAACACTCGGGAGCTGTACCAGGAAAACATAGAGCAGGACCCTAGGCCCAAATCCTAAGCCTTGTTGCGGTGATCCAGGCTCCAGAACCCAGGACCCATCTCTGGAATGGCTGTTTGGACGGGATCCCTGACTCAGAAAACTGCGCTCCTCCCATCCCCCGGAAATACACCAAACTCTTGGGTGCCGAGCAGAATTCCCAGAGAGGTAGAATCTCACATGGACCCATGAGGCCACCCCTCCATTTCGTGGCCATCATAGACAAACAAGTCAGACAGAAAAGACTGTGCTCCTGCCTCACAGCCGTCCGAATTTCATATCTGGAGATGCTTCGCTCAGGGTCTACAGATTGGGTCTGCCATCACCTCGAGCTTAACTCTTACCCGAGTTTGTGTCTGAAGACTTTGGACCCAGAGTGTTGACCCATATGCCCTCCAGGATGGGGCCTCCAGGAACACACAACAGCACTGGGCCAGCTCTCCCAAGGAATGTCAGCCTGTCTCATTTTCCCAACCCACTAGATTAAGAGAAAATTGCAAGGCCCCTAATACCACCCCAATTCCATAGGAAGCTCCAGAAAAAATGCATAGTCTGACACAGCCTCAGAATATACCTCCAGGAAGGCACCCAGGTTAATGGGAAGGGATGAAATGGCCTAACCCATGGCAGGTTCGATGTGCTGGGTGTGAAGCCAACTGTCTCAATGTCTCTCACAAGGTCTGGGCTCAGGCTATGTAAGACAGAGCATTGTGTTTAGGGTAGCCTATGCAATTGGGGTGTTGCCGAGGGCTGAGCAGGTTGATTTTCATTTGGGGTTTCTAAGCAATGCCATAGACAATGTTTTTCTTTGGGGGGCAGGCAGAGTGCTTCGTTCTGGAACCAGAATTCCCAATCATGAGGGTTTGGGCCAGGAGTGCTAGGGTAGAGTCTGAAAACAAAACATAGGGTGAGGTGGGGAGCAGGCCCACTCTGCAAAGGCTGAAAGGATATCTCATGCATCTGAAGTCAGGCTGAGGATCAGACATTGGCTGAGGTTGGATTGTGCCCTTGATGGCACCTTCATGAAGCAGGTGCCTCATGAGGCCAACGAAGTTTTCCCACGCTGAGTTTGGAGGTTGCCACAAACCACAAGGTTTCCTTCTGCGAGACAGTCGAGTCCTGTTGAATGGCTCCAGTACATACCATACGGAAGGACTGAAGAGGAGGGTTCAAAGGATGGATCCCTGAACAACATGCCTCGCATTCCCTTTGGCCATTAACGACAAGATATGTTTGTTCTGCTGGCTCTGGGGCAAGCTAACCAGTGGGCTGAGTTGAAATGGCCTCTCCTGAGGATGCGTCATAATGTGGGTTTCTGTCCATGGAGACCTTGGAATGTGATGGTTGTACTGTGGCCCTGCAGAATTCTCCGACCAGAAGGGTTTGATACAGATCCAGTAAGAAAGCACTCCATGTGGAGACGAGAGAGGTTTGGTTTGGAGCCTCAGAAAAACCTAATATGCTGGTATAAGAAACCAGTCCTCTGAGGACAGACACATGAAAACTAAAGCTAAGGTTCATATTAAAGCCCAAGGGCCTGTCCATTTCAATCTTCTGTCTCTGGGGACACTGTCTGAAAGTCTAAGTGGTGATAATGGCTCAGCTGGTGTCAGAGTGCCCCTTTTAGTCCAGGGCAGCCTACACTATCAGGATGGCCTCAGGGGCCTTGGAACTTTTCACTAACCTGTAGGGTTGTGGTCAATGGATTGGGCACACTTTCCTTGGAGATGGCAGGCACAATCTTTCACTGTGGCTCCAGATGCCCTAGCCTGGAGGGTGTGTGGGTCCAGGCTGTGGGCACATAAGTCTGAAAACAAAAACTCAGCTTCTGAGTGGCGCCGAGGGTATGGCAGGCCGGATGTACAGATAAAGAGTGAGCTCCTTGGCTTGTGAATCAAGGGCGAGATTCCTTCAGGCTTTTGTCTCTGGATGCGTCCAGGATAGCCGTGGATTGTAGGGGGTGGCCTCAGTGACTGTGGACGAGTAACCTCTCTGGGGATTTGTCCCAGCTAACAGGAGTTTTGGGTCATTTTGTGGGAAGGGTGGAGTCCTGTTGTCTGGCTCATGTGTCTCTCCAAGAAAGTGATTCCAGAGCAGAGCCCCAGGAACAGGGGGGAGACTGGAAAACTCAAACACTGGTGAGGATTGGGTGTATAGGGGCTTGGCATGCCCCATATGAGGACTCTTGGTCAAGGCCCTGACAGGCCTTTCTTTGATATTGGGCTCATGCTGAGGGTCACAGAGTGAATTTGTGCCCAAGGCAGCACTCAAGTTTGGGCGTGGTTTCAGGGGAAATGAAGGTTTCTCCCACCCTGAAGGTGTGACTCCATGCCAAGAGCAAGCCTTACAGCCATGGGGAAGAAGGAGTTCTGATTTTTGCTTCAGATGCCAAACTGTGTGGGGAATTGATATAATATCTGGGTTTAGATATCGGAAAACCAAGGTTAGGAAGATATAACGGCATAAGACCATGGCGTGTCAGAAGTGCTAGGTGTGTGGCCAGCTGTCTCCTTGCCTGTCTGGACGTCTGGCATCAGGCTGTGAAAGGCAGAGCATTAGTGCCCAGAGCAGCCTATCAAATCTGAGTGCCGTCGAGGCAAGAGCAGGTTGATCCTCATCTGGGTTTTATGGAAAGCCCCACAAGGAAAAGTTTTCTACCGGTGGGCATTAACTGGGCAGGCTTGTGGCTCTGCAATTCCTACTCTGGAGGGATTGTTTGCCAGGAGTGTGAGGAAGGAAGTCTGAAAACACAAGCTAGCGTGAGGTTTGGGACCGAGGGCACGGCAGGCCACTCTGCAGAGGCTGAATCAAGATCTCCTGCATTGCGGTCATGTCTACTATGAGACGTGCTTCAAGCTAGAGTTTTTGACCATGATGGCCTCTCCTTGAAAGATATGGGGGCTTCATGAGGCCCGCCAGGTTTGCCGTTTTCTCCTACACTGAAGGTTTGACTCACTGCCAGCAGCAAGGTTTCTGGCCATGGGGAAGGAGGGGTTTTGACTTATGCATCAGGTTCCCCCCTGTGCAGGGATTGGAGATAAGGTCTAGGTTCCGATGACTGAAAACCCAGGTTGGGAATGGATGGTGGCCTAAGGCAGTGGCGGGTCCAATGTGCTGGGTGTGCAGCCAGCTGTGTCGGTGTCTGTTGGAAGGTCTGGGCTCAGGCTTTTGAGAAAGAGCATCAGTGTTTAAGGTAGCCTATGCAATTGGGGTGTTGCCGAGGGCCAAGCAGTTTGATCCTCATTTGGGGTTTCTGTGCAGCACCATAGACAATGTTTTTCTCCTGGGAGGCAGGAAGAGTGCTTCAGTGTGGCCCCAGAATTCCCAGTAGGGAGGGTTTGTGGGCCAGGAGTGTGAGGACGGAAGTCTGAAAACACAAGCTAGTGTGAGGATTGGAGCCAAGGGCAGAGCAGGCCCACTCTGCAGAGGCTGAATCAAAATCTCCTGCATCTGAAGTCAGGCTGAGGATCAGACGTTGGCTGAGACTGGAGTATGTGTCCATGATGGCACCTTCATGAAGCGGGGGCCTCATGAGGCCAAGGAAGTTTTCCCACGCTGAGTTTGGAGGTTGCCCCAAACCACAAGATTTCCTTCTGCGGGACATTCGAGTCCTGTTGCATGGCTCCAGGACATAACATACGGAAGGACTGGAGAGCAGGGTTCGAAGGATGGATCACTGTACAGCATGCCTCGCATTCCCCTTGGCCATAAGCGACAAAATATGTTTGATCTGCTGCCTCTGGGGCACGCTACCCAGGGGGCTGTGTTGAAAAAGCCTCTCCTGAGGATGCGTCATAATGTGCGTTTGGAGTCCATGGAGACCTTGGAATGTGCTGGTTGTTCAGTGGCCCTGCGGAACTCTCCTACCTGAAGGGTTTGATACATCCCCAGTAAGAAAGCTCCCCATGTGGAGACGAGAGAGGTTTGGTTTGGTGCGTCAGAAAAGCCCCGTGTGCTGGTCTACGAAAACAGTCCTCTGAGGACGGACACATGGAAACCAAAGAAAGGTTCAGATTAGGGCCTGGGGGCCTGTCCATTTCAACCTTCTGTCTCTGGGGACACGGTCTGAGAGTCTAAGTGGAGATAGTTGCTCCGCAGGTGTCAGAGAGCCCCTCTTAGTCCAGGGTGGCCTCCACTATTGATGGCCTCAGGGGCTTGGAGCTTTTCCCTAACCTGTAGGGTTGTTGTCATGGATTGGGCACACTTTCCTTGGAGAGGGCAGGCACAATTTTTCGCTGTGGCTCCACAGGGCCTCGCCTGGATGTTGTGTGTGTCCAGGCTGTGGGCACAGAAGTCTGAAAACACAAACTCAGCTTAAAAGTGGCGCCTAGGGTATGGCAGGCCTGATGTATAGCCCGAGAGGGAGCTCCGGGGCCTCTGAAACAAGGGCGAGTGGGAGGCATTCCTTCAGGCTTTTGTCTCTGGATGTTGTGTCCGGGATAGCCGTGGATTGGAGGGGGGCCTTAGGATCTGTGGAGGGGTATCCCTCTCTGGGATTTGTCCCAGTTCCTAAGAGTTTGGGGTCATTTTGTGGGAAGGGTGGAGTCGTGTTGTCTGGCTCATGGGTCTCACCAAGAAAGGGATTCAAGGGCAGAGCCCCAGGTACAGGTGGGGCGACTGGAAAACTCAAACCCTGGTGAGGATTGGGTCATAGGGGCTTGGCAAGACCCATATGGGGGCTCTTGTTTAGGCCCTCACAGGCCTTTCTTTGACATGGGGCTCATGCTGAGGGTCACAGTGTGAATTTGTGCCCAAGCAGCACTCAAGTTTGGGCGTGGCATCAGGGGCCATGAAGGATTCTCCCACCCTTAAGCTGTGATTCCATGCCAAGAGCAAGCTTTACAGCCATGGGGAAGGAGGAGTTCTGTTTTGTGCTTGCGATACCCAGCTGTGTGGAGAATTGATATAATGTCTAGGTTCTGATATCTGAAAACCAAGGTTAGGATGAGGTGACGGCATTAGACCATGGCGTGTCCGAAGTGCTGGGTGTGCGGCCAGCTGTCTCCTTGTCTGTCTGGACGTCTGGCTTCAGGCTGTGTCAGGCAGAGCATGAGTGCCCAGAGCAGCCTATCCAGATCGGGTACCATCGAGGCTCGAGCAGGTTGATCCTCATCTGGGTTTTCTGGAGAGCCCCACAGGGAAACGTTTTTCTTCCGTTGGGCAGACACTGGGCTGGGTTGTAGTTCTGGAGTTCCTAGTCCGGAGGGCTTGTTTGCCAGGAGTGTGAGGAAGGAAGTCTCAAAACACAAGCTACCATGAGGTTGGGACCGAGGGCACGGCAGGGCCACTCTGCAGAGGCTGAATCGAGATCTCCTGCACTGAGGTCATGTCAACCATGAGACGTGCCTCAGGCTAGAGTTTTTGTCCAGCATGGCCTCTTCCTGAAGGGTGTGGGGGCTACATGAGGCCAGGGAGGTTTGCCTACGATGGGATTTGTGAACTGCTCCAAACCTCAAGGTTTTTCCTTCTGCACGACAGTCGAGTCCTATTGGATGGTTCCAAGAGGCCCCATACGGAAAGACTCGAGAGCAGGTGTCTAAGCATGGATGCCTGGGAACGCCACCTCATATTCCCACTCTTTAGTCAGGACAAGGCAATCTCAATCTGCGGGCTCCTGGGTGAGCTACCCAGAGGGGAAAGTTGGAATGGACTCTCCTGAAGATGAGTCCTACTGTGGCTTGGTGGCCTGGGAGACCTTGGAATGTGGAGGTGTCTCAGGGACTCTGCAGGATTCTCCAACATGAGGTGTTTGACACGGCTCCAACAAGGAAACTTCCCATGTGGAGACGAGAGGAGTTCTGTTCAGTGCCTCAGGAAAGCCCCATACCCTGTTCTTCGAACCAAAGCCTCTGAGGAGTGACACCTGGGAACCACGCAAGAGTTGAGTTTAGGGCCTAAGGGCCTGTCCTGCTCAACCTTCTATCTCTGTTGACATCTGTGTTCATGCCTTCGTGGAGGTAGCTGCTCAGCTTGTGTCCGAATGCCCCTGTGAGTCCAGTGAGGCTCCCAGTAGTGGGATGTCCTCGGGGGCCTTGAGGTTTCTCATATTCTGGAGGTGTTTGGCCAAAGGAATGGACACAGTTTCCCAGGAGACAGGAGGCATAGTCCTGTGGAATGGCTCCAGAGGACCCAGCCAAGAGGCTGTGTTTCCCAGGGCTGTGGGGTCAGATGGCTGAAAAAGCAAACTATGCTCAGCTAGGGGCCAAGGTAATGGCAGGCCTGATCTCCAACCCGTGAGGGGAGATCCTCTGGATATCAAAGTAGGGCAAGTGGGAGGCAGTCACTCAGGATTTTGTCTCTGGTTTTGCGTTTACAGTGTCCGGTCAGGGTAGGGGTTGTCTCAGAGGCCGAGGAAGAGCCTTCCTCTCGGGGGATTGTCCAAGCTCCCAAGTGTTTGTGTTCATTCTGTGGGAATGAAGAGTACTGTTTTCTGCCACAGGGGACCCCCCAGGAGAGGGACTCTAGAGCACAGCAGTGGGTTCCCTCAACTGGAATACACACCATCTAGTTAGTCCTGGGTGCCTATGGGCATGGCAAGCCACATATGCGGGCTCTTGGTCCAGTCACTGAGAGGCGTTACTTGAATAAGGTACTCACGCTGAGGGTCACAATGTGTGTTTGTGCCCAAGGCGGCCCTCACGCTTGGGCGTGGCCTCATGGGCCATGCCGTTTTCTCCTACACTGAAGGATTGACTCACTGCCAGCAGCAAGGTTTCTTGCCAGGGGGAAGGAGGGGTTCTGACTTGTGCATCAGGTTCCCCCCTGTGCAGGGATTGGAGATAAGGTCTAGGTTCCGATGACTGAAAACCCAGGTTGGGAATGGATGGTGGCCTAAGGCAGTGGCGGGTCCAATGTGCTGGGTGTGCAGTCAGCTGTGTCGGTGTCTGTTGGAAGGTCTGGGCTCAGGCTATTTGCGACAGAGCATCACTGTTTAAGGTAGCCTATGCAATTGGGGTGTTGCCGAGGGCCAAGCAGTTTGATCCTCATTTGGGGTTTCTGGGCAGCGCCATAGACAAGGTTTTTCTCCTGGGAGGCAGGCACAGTGCTTCATTGTGGCCCCAGAATTCCCAGTAGGGAGGGTTTGTGGGCCAGGAGTGTGAGGACGGAAGTCTGAAAACACAAGCTAGTGTGAGGATTGGAGCCAAGGGCAGAGCAGGCCCACTCTGCAGAGGCTGAATCAAAATCTCCTGCATCTGAAGTCAGGCTGAGGATCAGACGTTGGCTGAGGCTGGAGTATGTGTCCATGATGGCACCTTCATGAAGTGGGGGCCTCATGAGGCCAAGGAAGTTTTCCCACGCTGAGTTTGGAGGTTGCCCCAAACCACAAGGTTTCCTTCTGCGGGACATTCGAGTCCTGTTGCATGGCTCCAGGACATACCATATGGAAGGACTGGAGAGCAGGGTTCGAAGGATGGATCCCTGTACAGCATGCCTCGCATTCCCATTGGCTATTAGCGACAAGATATGTTTGATCTGCTGCCTCTGGAACACGCGACCCAGGGGGCTGAGTTGAAATGGCCTCTCCTGAGGATGCGTCATAATGTGCGTTTGGGTCCATGTAGTCCTTGGAATGTGCTGGTTGTTCTTTGGCCCTGCGGAACTATCCTACCTGAAGTGTTTGATACATCCCAGTAAGAAAGCTGCCCATGTGGAGATGAGAGATATTTGGTTTGGTGCCTCAGAAAAGCCCCATGTGCTGGTCTACGAAAACAGTCCTCTGAGAACGGAAACATGGAAACCAAAGCTAAGGTTCAGATTAGGGCCTGGGGGCCTGTCCATTTCAACCTTCTGTCTCTGGGGACACTGTCTGAGAGTCTAAGTGGAGATAGTTGCTCCGCTGGTGTCAGAGAGCCCCTCTTAGTCCAGGGTGGCCTATACTATTGATGGCCTCAGGGACCTTGGAGCTTTTCCCTAACCTGTAGGGTTGTGGTCAATGGATTGGGCACACTATCCTTGGAGAGGGCAGGCACAATCTTTCGCTGTTTGGTCCAGAGGCCCTAGCCTGGATGTTGTGTGGGTCCAGGCTGTCGGCACAGAAGTCTGAATACACCAACTCAGCTTATGAGTGGCGCCTAGGGTATGGCAGGCCGGATGTACAGCCCGAGAGGGAGCTCCTGGGCCTCTGAAACAACGGCGAGTGGGAGGCGTTCCTTCAGGCTTTTGTCTCTGGATGTTGTGTCCGGGATAGCCGTGGATTGGAGCGGTGGCCTCAGGTACTGTGGACGAGTATCCCTCTCTGGGGATTTGTCCCAGCTCCCAAGAGTTTGGGGTCATTTTGTGGGAAGGGTGGAGTCGTGTTGTCTGGCTCATGGGTCTCTCCAAGAAAGGGATTCCAGAGCAGAGCTCCAGGTACGGGCGGGGCGACTGGAAAATTCAAACCGTGGTGAGGATTGGGTGCATAGGGGCTTGGCAAGCCCCATATGTGGGCTCTTGGTCCAGGCCCTGACAGGCCTTTCTTTGACATGGGGCTCATGCTGAGGGTCACAGAGTGAATTTGTGCCCAAGCAGCCCTCAAGTTTGGGCGTGGCATCAGGGGCCATGAAGGTTTCTCCCACCCTGAAGGTGTGACTCCATGCCAAGAGCAACCTTGACAGCCATGGGGAAAGAGGAGTTCTGTTTTGTGCTTCCTATACCCAGCTGTGTGGAGAATTGATATAATGTCTAGGTTCAGATATCTGAAAACCAAGGTTAGGATGAGGTGACGGCATAAGACCATGTTGTGTCTGAAGTGCTGGGTGTGCGGCCAGCTGTCTCCTTGTCTGTCTGGACGTCTGGCTTCAGGCTGTGTCAGGCAGAGCATGAGTGCCCAGAGCAGCCTATCCAGTTCGGGTACCGTCGAGGCCCGAGCAGGTTGATCCTCATCTGGGTTTTCTGGAGAGCCCCACAGGGAAACGTTTTTCTTCCGTTGGGCAGACACTGGGCTGGGTTTTGGTTCTGGAGTTCCTAGTCCGGAGGGCTTGTTTGCCAGGAGTGTGAGGAAGGAAGTCTGAAAACACAAGCTAGCGTGAGGTTTGGGACCGAGGGCACGGCAGGCCCACTCTGCAGAGGCTGAATCGAGATCTCCTGCACTGAGGTCATGTCAACTATGAGACGTGCCTCAGGCTAGCGTTCTTGTCCAGCATGGCCTCTTCCTGAAGGGTGTGGGGGCTTCATGAGGCCAGAAAGTTTTGCCTACGATGGGATTTGTGAACTGCTCCAAAACTAAAGGTTACCTTCTGCACGACAGTCGAGTCCTATTGGATGGTTCCAAGAGGCCCCATATGGAAAGACTCGAGAGCAGGTGTGTAAGCATGGATGCCTGGGAACGCCACCTCATATTCCCACTCTTTAGTCAGGACAAGGCAGGCTCAATCTGCGGGCTTCTGGGTGAGCTACCCAGAGGGCAAAGTTGGAATGGACTCTCCTGAAGATGAGTCCTACTGTGGCTTGGTGGCCTGGGAGACCTTGGAATGTGGAGGTGGCTCAGGGAATCTGCAGGATTCTCCAACATGAGGTGTTTGACACGGCTCCAACAAGGAAACTTCCCATGTGAAGACGAGAGGAGTTCTGTTCCGTGCCTCAGGAAAGCCCCATACCCTGTTCTTCGAACCAAAGCCTCTGAGGAGTGACACCTGGAAACCAAAGCAAGAGTTGAGACTACGGCCTAAAGTCCTGTCCGGATCAACCTTCTATCTCTGTTGACATCTGTGTGCATGCATTCATGGATGTAGCTGCACAGCATGTGTCCAAATGCCCCTGTGAGTCCAGTGAGGCTCCCAGTAGTGGGATGTCCTCGGAGGCCTTGAGGTTTCTCATATTCTGGAGCTGTGTTGCCAAAGGAATGTACACAGTTTCCCAGGAGAGAGCAGGCACGGTCCTGTGGAATGGCTCCAGACGACCCAGCCAAGAGGCTCTGTTTGCCAGGGCTGTGGGGACAGATGTCTGAAAAAGGAAACTTGGCTCAGCTAGGGGCCAATGTAATGGCAGGCCTGATCTCTAGTGCGTGAGGGGAGATCCTCTGGAAATCAAAGTAGGGCAAGTGGGAGGCAGTCACTCAGGATTTTGTCTCTGGGTGTTGCGTTTACAGTGTCCAGTCAGGGTAGGGGTTGTCTCAGAGGCCGAGGAAGAGCCTTCCTCTCGGGGGATTGTCCAAGCTCCCAAGTGTTTGTGTTCATTCTGTGGGAATGAAGAGTACTGTTTTCTGCCACAGGGGACCCCCCAGGAGAGGGACTCTAGAGCACAGCAGTGGGTTCCCTCAACTGGAATACACACCATCTAGTTAGTCCTGGGTGCCTATGGGCATGGCAAGCCACATATGCGGGCTCTTGGTCCAGTCACTGAGAGGCGTTACTTGAATAAGGTACTCACGCTGAGGATCACAATGTGTGTTTGTGCCCAAGGCGGCCCTCATGCTTGGGCGTGGCCTCATGGGCCATGCCGTTTTCTCCTACACTGAAGGTTTGACTCACTGCCAGCAGCTAGGTTTCTTGCCATGGGGAAGGAGGGGTTCTGACTTGTGCATCAGGTTCCCCCCTAGTTCAGGGATTGGAGATAAGGTCTAGCTTCCGATGACTGAAAACCCAGGTTGGGAATGGATGGTGGCCTAAGGCAGTGGCGGGTCCAATGTGCTGGGTGTGCAGCCAGCTGTGTCGGTGTCTGTTGGAAGGTCTGGGCTCAGGCTATTTGCGACAGAGCATTACTGTTTAAGGTAGCCTATGCAATTGGGGTGTTGCCGAGGGCCAAGCAGTTTGATCCTCATTTGGGGTTTCTGGGCAGCGCCATAGACAATGTTTTTCTCCTGGGAGGCAGGCATAGTGCCTCATTGTGGTCCCAGAATTCCCAGTAGGGAGGGTTTGTGGGCCAGGAGTGTGAGGACGGAAGTCTGAAAACACAAGCTAGTGTGAGGATTGGAGCCAAGGGCAGAGCAGGCCCACTCTGCAGAGGCTGAATCAAAATCTCCTGCATCTGAAGTCAGGCTGAGGATCAGACGTTGGCTGAGTCTGGAGTATGTGTCCATGATGGCACCTTTATGAAGTGGGGGCCTCATGAGGCCAAAGAAGTTTTCCCACGCTGAGTTTGGAGGTTGCCCCAAACCACAAGGTTTCCTTCTGCGGGACATTCGAGTCCTGTTGCATGGCTCCAGGACATACCATATGGAAGGACTGGAGAGCAGGGTTCGAAGGATGGATCCCTGTACAGCATGCCTCGCATTCCCATTGGCTATTAGCGACAAGATATTTTTGATCTGCTGCCTCTGGAATACGCGAAAAAGGGGGCTGAGTTGAAATGGACTCTCCTGAGGTTGCGTCATAATGTGCGTTTGGGTCCATGGAGACCTTGGAATGTGCTGGTTGTTCAGTGGCCCTGCGGAACTCTCCTACCTGAAGTGCTTGATACATCCCAGTAAGAAAGCTGCCCATGTGGAGATGAGAGATGTTTGGTTTGGTGCCTCAGAAAAGCCCCATGTGCTGGTCTACGAAAACAGTCCTCTGAGAACGGAAACATGGAAACCAAAACTAAGGTTCAGATTAGTGCCTGGGGGCCTGTCCATTTCAACCTTCTGTCTCTGGGGACACTGTCTGAGAGTCTAAGTGGAGATAGTTGCTCCGCTGGTGTCAGAGAGCCCCTCTTAGTCCAGGGTGGCCTATACTATTGATGGCCTCAGGGACCTTGGAGCTTTTCCCTAACCTGTAGGGTTGTGGTCAATGGATTGGGCACACTATCCTTGGAGAGGGCAGGCACAATCTTTCGCTGTTTGGTCCAGAGGCCCTAGCCTGGATGTTGTGTGGGTCCAGGCTGTGGGCACAGAAGTCTGAATACACCAACTCAGCTTATGAGTGGCGCCTAGGGTATGGCAGGCCGGATGTACATCCCGAGAGGGAGCTCCTGGGCCTCTGAAACAAGGGCGAATGGGAGGCGTTCCTTCAGGCTTTTGTCTCTGGATGTTGTGTCCGGGATAGCCGTGGATTGGAGCGGTGGCCTCAGGTACTGTGGACGAGTATCCCTCTCTGGGGATTTGTCCCAGCTCCCAAGAGTTTGGGGTCATTTTGTGGGAAGGGTGGAGTCGTGTTGTCTGGCTCATGGGTCTCTCCAAGAAAGGGATTCCAGAGCAGAGCTCCAGGTACGGGCGGGGCGACTGGAAAATTCAAACCGTGGTGAGGATTGGGTGCATAGGGGCTTGGCAAGCCCCATATGTGGGCTCTTGGTCCAGGCCCTGACAGGCCTTTCTTTGACATGGGGCTCATGCTGAGGGTCACAGTGTGAATTTGTGCCCAAGCAGCACTCAAGTTTGGGCGTGTCATCAGGGGCCATGAAGGTTTCTCCCACCCTGAAGGTGTGACTCCATGCCAAGAGCAACCTTGACAGCCATGGGGAAGGAGGAGTTCTGTTTTGTGCTTGCGATACCCAGCTGTGTGGAGAATTGATATAATGTCTAGGTTCAGATATCTGAAAACCAAGGTTAGGATGAGGTGACGGCATAAGACCATGGCGTGTCCGAAGTGCTGGGTGTGCGGCCAGCTGTCTCCTTGTCTGTCTGGACGTCTGGCTTCAGGCTGTGTCAGGCAGAGCATGAGTGCCCAGAGCAGCCTATCCAGTTCGGGTACCGTCGAGGCCCGAGCAGGTTGATCCTCATCTGGGTTTTCTGGAGAGCCCCACAGGGAAACGTTTTTCTTCCGTTGGGCAGACACTGGGCTGGGTTTTGGTTCTGGAGTTCCTAGTCCAGAGGGCTTGTTTGCAGGAGTGTGAGGAAGGAAGTCTGAAACACAAGCTAGCGTGAGTTTGGGACCGAGGGCACGGCAGGCCCACTCTGCAGAGGCTGAATCGAGATCTCCTGCACTGAGGTCATGTCAACTATGAGACGTGCCTCAGGCTAGAGTTCTTGTCCAGCATGGCCTCTTCCTGAAGGGTGTGGGGGCTTCATGAGGCCAGAAAGTTTTGCCTACGATGGGATTTGTGAACTGCTCCAAAACTGAAGGTTACCTTCTGCACGACAGTCGAGTCCTATTGGATGGTTCCAAGAGGCCCCATATGGAAAGACTCGAGAGCAGGTGTGTAAGCATGGATGCCTGGGAACGCCACCTCATATTCCCACTCTTTAGTCAGGACAAGGCAGGCTCAATCTGCGGGCTCCTGGGTGAGCTACCCAGAGGGGAGAGTTGAAATGGACTCTCCTGAAGATGAGTCCTACTGTGGCTTGGTGGCCTGGGAGACCTTGGAATGTGGAGGTGTCTCAGGGACTCTGCAGGATTCTCCAACATGAGGTGTTTGACACGGCTCCAACAAGGAAACTTCCCATGTGGAGACGAGAGGAGTTCTGTTCCGTGCCTCAGGAAAGCCCCATACCCTGTTCTTCGAACCAAAGCCTCTGAGGAGTGACACCTGGAAACCAAAGCAAGAGTTGAGACTACGGCCTAAAGGCCTGTCCGGCTCAACCTTCTATCTCTGTTGACATCTGTGTGCATGCATTCATGGATGTAGCTGCTCAGCTTGTTTCCGAATGCCCCTGTGAGTCCAGTGAGGCTCGCAGTAGTGGGATGTCCTCGGAGGCCTTGAGGTTTCTCATATTCTGGAGGTGTGTGGCCAAAGGAATGGACACAGTTTCCCTGGAGAGAGCAGGCACGGTCCTGTGGAATGGCTCCAGAGGACCCAGCCTAGAGGCTGTGTTTACCAGGGCTGTGGGGACAGATGTCTGAAAAAGCAAACTTGGCTCAGCTAGGGGCCAATGTAATGGCAGGCCTGATCTCTAGTCCGGGAGGGGAGATCCTCTGGAAATCAAAGTAGGGCAAGTGGGAGGCAGTCACTCAGGATTTTGTCTCTGGGTGTTGCGTTTACAGTGTCCGGTCAGGGTAGGGGTTGTCTCAGAGGCCGAGGAAGAGCCTTCCTCTCGGGGGATTGTCCAAGCTCCCAAGTGTTTGTGTTCATTCTGTGGGAATGAAGAGTACTGTTTTCTGCCACAGGGGACCCCCCAGGAGAGGGACTCTAGAGCACAGCAGTGGGTTCCCTCAACTGGAATACACACCATCTAGTTAGTCCTGGGTGCCTATGGGCATGGCAAGCCACATATGCGGGCTCTTGGCCCAGTCACTGAGAGGCGTTACTTGAATAAGGTACTCACGCTGAGGGTCACAATGTGTGTTTGTGCCCAAGGCGGCCCTCACGCTTGGGCGTGGCCTCATGGGCCATGCCGTTTTCTCAAACACTGGAGGTTTGACTCACTGCCAGCAGCAAGGTTTCTTGCCAGGGGGAAGGAAGGGGGTTCTGACTTGTGCATCAGGTTCCACCCTGTGCAGGGATTGGAGATAAGGTCTAGGTTCCGATGACTGAAAACCTAGGTTGGGAATGGATGGTGGCCTAAGGCAGTGGCGGGTCCAATGTGCTGGGTGTGCACCAGCTGTGTCGGTGTTTGTTGGAAGGTCTGGGCAGGCTATTTGCGACAGAGCATCACTGTTTAAGGTAGCCTATGCAATTGGGCTGTTGCCGAGGGCCAAGCAGTTTGATCCTCATTTGGGGTTTCTGGGCAGCGCCATAGACAATGTTTTTCTCCTGGGAGGCAGGCACAGTGCTTCATTGTGTCCCCAGAATTCCCAGTAGGGAGGGTTTGTGGGCCAGGAGTGTGAGGACGCAAGTCTGAAAACACAAGCTAGTGTGAGGATTGGAGCCAAGGGCAGAGCAGGCCCACTCTGCAGAGGCTGAATCAAAATCTCCTGCATCTGAAGTCAGGCTGAGGATCAGACGTTGGCTGAGGCTGGAGTATGTGTCCATGATGGCACCTTCATGAAGTGGGGGCCTCATGAGGCCAAGGAAGTTTTCCCACGCTGAGTTTGGAGGTTGCCCCAAACCACAAGGTTTCCTTCTGCGGGACATTCGAGTCCTGTTGCATGGCTCCAGGACATACCATATGGAAGGACTGGAGAGCAGGGTTCGAAGGATGGATCCCTGTACAGCATGCCTCGCATTCCCATTGGCTATTAGCGACAAGATATGTTTGATCTGCTGCCTCTGGAACACGCGACCCAGAGGGCTGTGTTGAAATGGCCTCTCCTGAGGATGCGTCATAATGTGCGTTTGGGTCCATGGAGACCTTGGAATGTGCTGGTTGTTCAGTGGCCCTGCGGAACTATCCTACCTGAAGTGTTTGATACATCCCAGTAAGAAAGCTGCCCATGTGGAGATGAGAGATGTTTGGTTTGGTGCCTCAGAAAAGCCCCATATGCTGGTCTATGAAAACAGTCCTCTGAGAACGGAAACATGGAAACCAAAGCTAAGGTTCAGATTAGGGCTTGGGGGCCTGTCCATTTCAACCTTCTGTCTCTGGGGACACTGTCTGAGAGTCTAAGTGGAGATAGTTGCTCCGCTGGTGTCAGAGAGCCCCTCTTAGTCCAGGGTGGCCTATACTATTGATGGCCTCAGGGACCTTGGGGCTTTTCCCTAACCTGTAGGGTTGTGGTCAATGGATTGGGCACACTTTCCTTGGAGAGGGCAGGCACAATCTTTCGCTGTTTGGTCCAGAGGCCCTAGCCTGGATGTTGTGTGGGTCCAGGCTGTGGGCACAGAAGTCTGAATACACCAACTCAGCTTATGAGTGGCGCCTAGGGTATGGCAGGTCGGATGTACAGCCCGAGAGGGAGCTCTTGGGCCTCTTAAACAAAAGCGAGTGGGAGGCGTTCCTTCAGGCTTTTGTCTCTGGATGTTGTGTCCGGGATAGCCGTGGATTGGAGCGGTGGCCTCAGGTTCTGTGGACGAGTATCCCTCTCTGGGGATTTGTCCCAGCTCCCAAGAGTTTGGGGTCATTTTGTGGGAAGGGTGGAGTCGTGTTGTCTGGCTCATGGGTCTCTCCAAGAAAGGGATTCCAGAGCAGAGCTCCAGGTACGGGCGGGGCGACTGGAAAATTCAAAACGTGGTGAGGATTGGGTGCATAGGGGCTTGGCAAGCCCCATATGTGGGCTCTTGGTCCAGGCCCTGACAGGCCTTTCTTTGACATGGGGCTCATGCTGAGGGTCACAGTGTGAATTTGTGCCCAAGCAGCACTCAAGTTTGGGCGTGGCATCAGGGGCCATGAAGGTTTCTCCCACCCTGAAGGTGTGACTCCATGCCAAGAGCAACCTTGACAGCCATGGGGAAGGAGGAGTTCTGTTTTGTGCTTGCGATACCCAGCTGTGTGGAGAATTGATATAATGTCTAGGTTCAGATATCTGAAAACCAAGGTTAAGATGAGGTGACGGCATAAGACCATGGCGTGTCCGAAGTGCTGGGTGTGCGGCCAGCTGTCTGCTTGTCTGTCTGGACGTCTGGCTTCAGGCTGTGTCAGGCAGAGCATGAGTGCCCAGAGCAGCCTATCCAGTTCGGGTACCGTCGAGGCCCGAGCAGGTTGATCCTCATCTGGGTTTTCTGGAGAGCCCCACAGGGAAACGTTTTTCTTCCGTTGGGCAGACACTGGGCTGGGTTTTGGTTCTGGAGTTCCTAGTCCGGAGGGCTTGTTTGCCAGGAGTGTGAGGAAGGAAGTCTGAAAACACAAGCTAGCGTGAGGTTTGGGACCGAGGGCACGGCAGGCCCACTCTGCAGAGGCTGAATCAAGATCTCCTGCACTGAGGTCATGTCAACTATGAGACGTGCCTCAGGCTAGAGTTCTTGTCCAGCATGGCCTCTTCCTGAAGGGTGTGGGGGCTTCATGAGGCCAGAAAGTTTTGCCTACGATGGGATTTGTGAACTGCTCCAAAACTGAAGGTTACCTTCTGCACGACAGTCGAGTCCTATTGGATGGTTCCAAGAGGCCCCATATGGAAAGACTCGAGAGCAGGTGTCTAAGCATGGATGCCTGGGAACGCCACCTCCTATTCCCACTCTTTAGTCAGGACAAGGCAGGCTCAATCTGCGGGCTCCTGGGTGAGCTACCCAGAGGGGAGAGTTGAAATGGACTCTCCTGAAGATGAGTCCTACTGTGGCTTGGTGGCCTGGGAGACCTTGGAATGTGGAGGTGTCTCAGGGACTCTGCAGGATTCTCCAACATGAGGTGTTTGACACAGCTCCAACAAGGAAACTTCCCATGTGGAGACGAGAGGAGTTCTGTTCCGTGCCTCAGGAAAGCCCCATACCCTGTTCTTCGAACCAAAGCCTCTGAGGAGTGACACCTGGAAACCAAAGCAAGATTGAGACTACGGCCTAAAGGCCTGTCCGGCTCAACCTTCTATCTCTGTTGACATCTGTGTGCATGCATTCATGGATGTAGCTGCTCAGCTTGTGTCCGAATGCCCCTGTGAGTCCAGTGAGGCTCCCAGTAGTGGGATGTCCTCGGAGGCCTTGAGGTTTCTCATATTCTGGAGGTGTGTGGCCAAAGGAATGGACACAGTTTCCCTGGAGAGAGCAGGCACGGTCCTGTGGAATGGCTCCAGAGGACCCAGCCTAGAGGCTGTGTATGCCAGGGCTGTGGGGACAGATGTCTGAAAAAGCAAACTTGGCTCAGCTAGGGGCCAATGTAATGGCAGGCCTGATCTCTAGTCCGGGAGGGGAGATCCTCTGGAAATCAAAGTAGGGCAAGTGGGAGGCAGTCACTCAGGATTTTGTCTCTGGGTGTTGCGTTTACAGTGTCCGGTCAGGGTAGGGGTTGTCTCAGAGGCCGAGGAAGAGCCTTCCTCTCGGGGGATTGTCCAAGCTCCCAAGTGTTTGTGTTCATTCTGTGGGAATGAAGAGTACTGTTTTCTGCCACAGGGGACCCCCCAGGAGAGGGACTCTAGAGCACAGCAGTGGGTTCCATCAACTGGAATACACACCATCTAGTTAGTCCTGGTGCCTATGGGCATGGCAAGCCACATATGCGGGCTCTTGGCCCAGTCACTGAGAGGCGTTACTTGAATAATGTACTCACGCTGAGGGTCACAATGTGTGTTTGTGCCCAAGGCGGCCCTCACGCTTGAGCGTGGCCTCATGGGCCATGCCGTTTTCTCCTACACTGGAGGTTTGACTCACTGCCAGCAGCAAGGTTTCTTGCCAGGGGGAAGGAAGGGGGTTCTGACTTGTGCATCAGGTTCCCCCCTGTGCAGGGATTGGAGATAAGGTCTAGGTTCCGATGACTGAAAACCTAGGTTGGGAATGGATGGTGGCCTAAGGCAGTGGCGGGTCCAATGTGCTGGGTGTGCACCAGCTGTGTCGGTGTTTGTTGGAAGGTCTGGGCTCAGGCTATTTGCGACAGAGCATCACTGTTTAAGGTAGCCTATGCAATTGGGCTGTTGCCGAGGGCCAAGCAGTTTGATCCTCATTTGGGGTTTCTGGGCAGCGCCATAGACAATGTTTTTCTCCTGGGAGGCAGGCACAGTGCTTCATTGTGGCCCCAGAATTCCCAGTAGGGAGGGTTTGTGGGCCAGGAGTGTGAGGACGGAAGTCTGAAAACACAAGCTAGTGTGAGGATTGGAGCCAAGGGCAGAGCAGGCCCACTCTGCAGAGGCTGAATCAAAATCTCCTGCATCTGAAGTCAGGCTGAGGATCAGACGTTGACTGAGGCTGGAGTATGTGTCCATGATGGCACCTTCATGAAGTGGGGGCCTCATGAGGCCAAGGAAGTTTTCCCACGCTGAGTTTGGAGGTTGCCCCAAACCACAAGGTTTCCTTCTGCGGGACATTCGAGTCCTGTTGCATGGCTCCAGGACATACCATATGGAAGGACTGGAGAGCAGGGTTCGAAGGATGGATCCCTGTACAGCATGCCTCGCATTCCCATTGGCTATTAGCGACAAGATATGTTTTATCTGCTGCCTCTGGAACACGCGACCCAGGGGGCTGAGTTGAAATGGCCTCTCCTGAGGATGCGTCATAAAGTGCGTTTGGGTCCATGGAGACCTTGGAATGTGCTGGTTGTTCTTTGGCCCTGCGGAACTATCCTACCTGAAGTGTTCGATACATCCCAGTAAGAAAGCTGCCCATGTGGAGATGAGAGATGTTTGGTTTGGTGCCTCAGAAAAGCCCCATGTGCTGGTCTACGAAAACAGTCCTCTGAGAACGGAAACATGGATACCAAAGCTAAGTTTCAGATTAGGGCCTGGGGGCCTGTCCATTTCAACCTTCTGTCTCTGGGGACACTGTCTGAGAGTCTAAGTGGAGATAGTTGCTCCGCTGGTGTCAGAGAGCCCCTCTTAGTCCAGGGTGGCCTATACTATTGATGGCCTCAGGGACCTTGGAGCTTTTCCCTAACCTGTAGGGTTGTGGTCAATGGATTGGGCACACTTTCCTTGGAGAGGGCAGGCACAATCTTTCGCTGTTTGGTCCAGAGGCCCTAGCCTGGATGTTGTGTGGGTCCAGGCTGTGGGCACAGAAGTCTGAATACACCAACTCAGCTTATGAGTGGCGCCTAGGGTATGGCAGGCCGGATGTACAGCCCGAGAGGGAGCTCTTGGGCCTCTTAAACAAAAGCGAGTGGGAGGCGTTCCTTCAGGCTTTTGTCTCTGGATGTTGTGTCCAGGATAGCCGTGGATTGGAGCGGTGGCCTCAGGTTCTGTGGACGAGTATCCCTCTCTGGGGATTTGTCCCAGCTCCCAAGAGTTTGGGGTCATTTTGTGGGAAGGGTGGAGTCGTGTTGTCTGGCTCATGGGTCTCTCCAAGAAAGGGATTCCAGAGCAGAGCTCCAGGTACGGGCGGGGCGACTGGAAAATTCAAAACGTGGTGAGGATTGGGTGCATAGGGGCTTGGCAAGCCCCATATGTGGGCTCTTGGTCCAGGCCCTGACAGGCCTTTCTTTGACATGGGGCTCATGCTGAGGGTCACAGTGTGAATTTGTGCCCAAGCAGCACTCAAGTTTGGGCGTGGCATCAGGGGCCATGAAGGTTTCTCCCACCCTGAAGGTGTGACTCCATGCCAAGAGCAACCTTGACAGCCATGGGGAAGGAGGAGTTCTGTTTTGTGCTTGCGATACCCAGCTGTGTGGAGAATTGATATAATGTCTAGGTTCAGATATCTGAAAACCAAGGTTAGGATGAGGTGACGGCATAAGACCATGGCGTGTCCGAAGTGCTGGGTGTGCGGCCAGCTGTCTGCTTGTCTGTCTGGACGTCTGGCTTCAGGCTGTGTCAGGCAGAGCATGAGTGCCCAGAGCAGCCTATCCAGTTCGGGTACCGTCGAGGCCCGAGCAGGTTGATCCTCATCTGGGTTTTCTGGAGAGCCCCACAGGGAAACGTTTTTCTTCCGTTGGGCAGACACTGGGCTGGGTTTTGGTTCTGGAGTTCCTAGTCCGGAGGGCTTGTTTGCCAGGAGTGTGAGGAAGGAAGTCTGAAAACACAAGCTAGCGTGAGGTTTGGGACCGAGGGCACGGCAGGCCCACTCTGCAGAGGCTGAATCGAGATCTCCTGCAATGAGGTCATGTCAACTATGAGACGTGCCTCAGGCTAGAGTTCTTGTCCAGCATGGCCTCTTCCTGAAGGGTGTGGGGGCTTCATGAGGCCAGAAAGTTTTGCCTACGATGGGATTTGTGAACTGCTCCAAAACTGAAGGTTACCTTCTGCACGACAGTCGAGTCCTATTGGATGGTTCCAAGAGGCCCCATATGGAAAGACTCGAGAGCAGGTGTCTAAGCATGGATGCCTGGGAACGCCACCTCCTATTCCCACTCTTTAGTCAGGACAAGGCAGGCTCAATCTGCGGGCTCCTGGGTGAGCTACCCAGAGGGGAGAGTTGAAATGGACTCTCCTGAAGATGAGTCCTACTGTGGCTTGGTGGCCTGGGAGACCTTGGAATGTGGAGGTGTCTCAGGGACTCTGCAGGATTCTCCAACATGAGGTGTTTGACACGGCTCCAACAAGGAAACTTCCCATGTGGAGACGAGAGGAGTTCTGTTCCGTGCCTCAGGAAAGCCCCATACCCTGTTCTTCGAACCAAAGCCTCTGAGGAGTGACACCTGGAAACCAAAGCAAGATTGAGACTACGGCCTAAAGGCCTGTCCGGCTCAACCTTCTATCTCTGTTGACATCTGTGTGCAGGCATTCATGGATGTAGCTGCTCAGCTTGTGTCCGAATGCCCCTGTGAGTCCAGTGAGGCTCCCAGTAGTGGGATGTCCTCGGAGGCCTTGAGGTTTCTCATATTCTGGAGGTGTGTGGCCAAAGGAATGGACACAGTTTCCCAGGAGAGAGCAGGCACGGTCCTGTGGAATGGCTCCAGAGGACCCAGCCTAGAGGCTGTGTTTGCCAGGGGTGTGGGGACAGATGTCTGAAAAAGCAAACGTGGCTCAGCTAGGGGCCAATGTAATGGCAGGCCTGATCTCTAGTCCGGGAGGGGAGATCCTCTGGAAATCAAAGTAGGGCAAGTGGGAGGCAGTCACTCAGGATTTTGTCTCTGGGTGTTGCGTTTACAGTGTCCGGTCAGGGTAGGGGTTGTCTCAGAGGCCGAGGAAGAGCCTTCCTCTCGGGGGATTGTCCAAGCTCCCAAGTGTTTGTGTTCATTCTGTGGGAATGAAGAGTACTGTTTTCTGCCACAGGGGACCCGCCAGGAGAGGGACTCTAGAGCACAGCAGTGGGTTCCCTCAACTGGAATACACACCATCTAGTTAGTCCTGGGTGCCTATGGGCATGGCAAGCCACATATGCGGGCTCTTGGCCCAGTCACTGAGAGGCGTTACTTGAATAATGTACTCACGCTGAGGGTCACAATGTGTGTTTGTGCCCAAGGCGGCCCTCACGCTTGGGCGTGGCCTCATGGGCCATGCCGTTTTCTCCTACACTGGAGGTTTGACTCACTGCCAGCAGCAAGGTTTCTTGCCAGGGGGAAGGAAGGGGGTTCTGATTTGTGCATCAGGTTCCCCCCTGTGCAGGGATTGGAGATAAGGTCTAGGTTCCGATGACTGAAAACCTAGGTTGGGAATGGATGGTGGCCTAAGGCAGTGGCGGGTCCAATGTGCTGGGTGTGCACCAGCTGTGTCGGTGTTTGTTGGAAGGTCTGGGCTCAGGCTATTTGCGACAGAGCATCACTGTTTAAGGTAGCCTATGCAATTGGGCTGTTGCCGAGGGCCAAGCAGTTTGATCCTCATTTGGGGTTTCTGGGCAGCGCCATAGACAATGTTTTTCTCCTGGGAGGCAGGCACAGTGCTTCATTGTGGCCCCAGAATTCCCAGTAGGGAGGGTTTGTGGGCCAGGAGTGTGAGGACGGAAGTCTGAAAACACAAGCTAGTGTGAGGATTGGAGCCAAGGGCAGAGCAGGCCCACTCTGCAGAGGCTGAATCAAAATCTCCTGCATCTGAAGTCAGGCTGAGGATCAGACGTTGGCTGAGGCTGGAGTATGTGTCCATGATGGCACCTTCATGAAGTGGGGGCCTCATGAGGCCAAGGAAGTTTTCCCACGCTGAGTTTGGAGGTTGCCCCAAACCACAAGGTTTCCTTCTGCGGGACATTCGAGTCCTGTTGCATGGCTCCAGGACATACCATATGGAAGGACTGGAGAGCAGGGTTCGAAGGATGGATCCCTGTACAGCATGCCTCGCATTCCCATTGGCTATTAGCGACAAGATATGTTTTATCTGCTGCCTCTGGAACACGCGACCCAGGGGGCTGAGTTGAAATGGCCTCTCCTGAGGATGCGTCATAAAGTGCGTTTGGGTCCATGGAGACCTTGGAATGTGCTGGTTGTTCTTTGGCCCTGCGGAACTATCCTACCTGAAGTGTTTGATACATCCCAGTAAGAAAGCTGCCCATGTGGAGATGAGAGATGTTTGGTTTGGTGCCTCAGAAAAGCCCCATGTGCTGGTCTACGAAAACAGTCCTCTGAGAACGGAAACATGGAAACCAAAGCTAAGTTTCAGATTAGGGCCTGGGGGCCTGTCCATTTCAACCTTCTGTCTCTGGGGACACTGTCTGAGAGTCTAAGTGGAGATAGTTGCTCCGCTGGTGTCAGAGAGCCCCTCTTAGTCCAGGGTGGCCTATACTATTGATGGCCTCAGGGACCTTGGAGCTTTTCCCTAACCTGTAGGGTTGTGGTCAATGGATTGGGCACACTTTCCTTGGAGAGGGCAGGCACAATCTTTCGCTGTTTGGTCCAGAGGCCCTAGCCTGGATGTTGTGTGGGTCCAGGCTGTGGGCACAGAAGTCTGAATACACCAACTCAGCTTATGAGTGGCGCCTAGGGTATGGCAGGCCGGATGTACAGCCCGAGAGGGAGCTCTTGGGCCTCTTAAACAAAAGCGAGTGGGAGGCGTTCCTTCAGGCTTTTGTCTCTGGATGTTGTGTCCAGGATAGCCGTGGATTGGAGCGGTGGCCTCAGGTTCTGTGGACGAGTATCCCTCTCTGGGGATTTGTCCCAGCTCCCAAGAGTTTGGGGTCATTTTGTGGGAAGGGTGGAGTCGTGTTGTCTGGCTCATGGGTCTCTCCAAGAAAGGGATTCCAGAGCAGAGCTCCAGGTACGGGCGGGGCGACTGGAAAATTCAAAACGTGGTGAGGATTGGGTGCATAGGGGCTTGGCAAGCCCCATATGTGGGCTCTTGGTCCAGGCCCTGACAGGCCTTTCTTTGACATGGGGCTCATGCTGAGGGTCACAGTGTGAATTTGTGCCCAAGCAGCACTCAAGTTTGGGCGTGGCATCAGGGGCCATGAAGGTTTCTCCCACCCTGAAGGTGTGACTCCATGCCAAGAGCAACCTTGACAGCCATGGGGAAGGAGGAGTTCTGTTTTGTGCTTGCGATACCCAGCTGTGTGGAGAATTGATATAATGTCTAGGTTCAGATATCTGAAAACCAAGGTTAGGATGAGGTGACGGCATAAGACCATGGCGTGTCCGAAGTGCTGGGTGTGCGGCCAGTTGTCTGCTTGTCTGTCTGGACGTCTGGCTTCAGGCTGTGTCAGGCAGAGCATGAGTGCCCAGAGCAGCCTGTCCAGTTCGGGTACCGTCGAGGCCCGAGCAGGTTGATCCTCATCTGGGTTTTCTGGAGAGCCCCACAGGGAAACGTTTTTCTTCCGTTGGGCAGACACTGGGCTGGGTTTTGGTTCTGGAGTTCCTAGTCCGGAGGGCTTGTTTGCCAGGAGTGTGAGGAAGGAAGTCTGAAAACACAAGCTAGCGTGAGGTTTGGGACCGAGGGCACGGCAGGCCCACTCTGCAGAGGCTGAATCGAGATCTCCTGCAATGAGGTCATGTCAACTATGAGACGTGCCTCAGGCTAGAGTTCTTGTCCAGCATGGCCTCTTCCTGAAGGGTGTGGGGGCTTCATGAGGCCAGAAAGTTTTGCCTACGATGGGATTTGTGAACTGCTCCAAAACTGAAGGTTACCTTCTGCACGACAGTCGAGTCCTATTGGATGGTTCCAAGAGGCCCCATATGGAAAGACTCGAGAGCAGGTGTCTAAGCATGGATGCCTGGGAACGCCACCTCCTATTCCCACTCTTTAGTCAGGACAAGGCAGGCTCAATCTGCGGGCTCCTGGGTGAGCTACCCAGAGGGGAGAGTTGAAATGGACTCTCCTGAAGATGAGTCCTACTGTGGCTTGGTGGCCTGGGAGACCTTGGAATGTGGAGGTGTCTCAGGGACTCTGCAGGATTCTCCAACATGAGGTGTTTGACACGGCTCCAACAAGGAAACTTCCCATGTGGAGACGAGAGGAGTTCTGTTCCGTGCCTCAGGAAAGCCCCATACCCTGTTCTTCGAACCAAAGCCTCTGAGGAGTGACACCTGGAAACCAAAGCAAGAGTTGAGACTACGGCCTAAAGGCCTGTCCGGCTCAACCTTCTATCTCTGTTGACATCTGTGTGCAGGCATTCATGGATGTAGCTGCTCAGCTTGTGTCCGAATGCCCCTGTGAGTCCAGTGAGGCTCCCAGTAGTGGGATGTCCTCGGAGGCCTTGAGGTTTCTCATATTCTGGAGGTGTGTGGCCAAAGGAATGGACACAGTTTCCCAGGAGAGAGCAGGCACGGTCCTGTGGAATGGCTCCAGAGGACCCAGCCTAGAGGCTGTGTTTGCCAGGGGTGTGGGGACAGATGTCTGAAAAAGCAAACTTGGCTCAGCTAGGGGCCAATATAATGGCAGGCCTGATCTCTAGTCCGGGAGGGGAGATCCTCTGGAAATCAAAGTAGGGCAAGTGGGAGGCAGTCACTCAGGATTTTGTCTCTGGGTGTTGCGTTTACAGTGTCCGGTCAGGGTAGGGGTTGTCTCAGAGGCCGAGGAAGAGCCTTCCTCTCGGGGGATTGTCCAAGCTCCCAAGTGTTTGTGTTCATTCTGTGGGAATGAAGAGTACTGTTTTCTGCCACAGGGGACCCCCCAGGAGAGGGACTCTAGAGCACAGCAGTGGGTTCCCTCAACTGGAATACACACCATCTAGTTAGTCCTGGGTGCCTATGGGCATGGCAAGCCACATATGCGGGCTCTTGGCCCAGTCACTGAGAGGCGTTACTTGAATAATGTACTCACGCTGAGGGTCACAATGTGTGTTTGTGCCCAAGGCGGCCCTCACGCTTGGGCGTGGCCTCATGGGCCATGCCGTTTTCTCCTACACTGGAGGTTTGACTCACTGCCAGCAGCAAGGTTTCTTGCCAGGGGGAAGGAAGGGGGTTCTGACTTGTGCATCAGGTTCCCCCCTGTGCAGGGATTGGAGATAAGGTCTAGGTTCCGATGACTGAAAACCTAGGTTGGGAATGGATGGTGGCCTAAGGCAGTGGCGGGTCCAATGTGCTGGGTGTGCACCAGCTGTGTCGGTGTTTGTTGGAAGGTCTGGGCTCAGGCTATTTGCGACAGAGCATCACTGTTTAAGGTAGCCTATGCAATTGGGCTGTTGCCGAGGGCCAAGCAGTTTGATCCTCATTTGGGGTTTCTGGGCAGCGCCATATACAATGTTTTTCTCCTGGGAGGCAGGCACAGTGCTTCATTGTGTCCCCAGAATTCCCAGTAGGGAGGGTTTGTGGGCCAGGAGTGTGAGGACGCAAGTCTGAAAACACAAGCTAGTGTGAGGATTGGAGCCAAGGGCAGAGCAGGCCCACTCTGCAGAGGCTGAATCAAAATCTCCTGCATCTGAAGTCAGGCTGAGGATCAGACGTTGGCTGAGGCTGGAGTATGTGTCCATGATGGCACCTTCATGAAGTGGGGGCCTCATGAGGCCAAGGAAGTTTTCCCACGCTGAGTTTGGAGGTTGCCCCAAACCACAAGGTTTCCTTCTGCGGGACATTCGAGTCCTGTTGCATGGCTCCAGGACATACCATATGGAAGGACTGGAGAGCAGGGTTCGAAGGATGGATCCCTGTACAGCATGCCTCGCATTCCCATTGGCTATTAGCGACAAGATATGTTTTATCTGCTGCCTCTGGAACACGCGACCCAGGGGGCTGAGTTGAAATGGCCTCTCCTGAGGATGCGTCATAAAGTGCGTTTGGGTCCATGGAGACCTTGGAATGTGCTGGTTGTTCTTTGGCCCTGCGGAACTATCCTACCTGAAGTGTTTGATACATCCCAGTAAGAAAGCTGCCCATGTGGAGATGAGAGATGTTTGGTTTGGTGCCTCAGAAAAGCCCCATGTGCTGGTCTACGAAAACAGTCCTCTGAGAACGGAAACATGGAAACCAAAGCTAAGTTTCAGATTAGGGCCTGGGGGCCTGTCCATTTCAACCTTCTGTCTCTGGGGACACTGTCTGAGAGTCTAAGTGGAGATAGTTGCTCCGCTGGTGTCAGAGAGCCGCTCTTAGTCCAGGGTGGCCTATACTATTGATGGCCTCAGGGACCTTGGAGCTTTTCCCTAACCTGTAGGGTTGTGGTCAATGGATTGGGCACACTTTCCTTGGAGAGGGCAGGCACAATCTTTCGCTGTTTGGTCCAGAGGCCCTAGCCTGGATGTTGTGTGGGTCCAGGCTGTGGGCACAGAAGTCTGAATACACCAACTCAGCTTATGAGTGGCGCCTAGGGTATGGCAGGCCGGATGTACAGCCCGAGAGGGAGCTCCTGGGCCTCTTAAACAAAAGCGAGTGGGAGGCGTTCCTTCAGGCTTTTGTCTCTGGATGTTGTGTCCGGGATAGCCGTGGATTGGAGCGGTGGCCTCAGGTTCTGTGGACGAGTATCCCTCTCTGGGGATTTGTCCCAGCTCCCAAGAGTTTGGGGTCATTTTGTGGGAAGGGTGGAGTCGTGTTGTCTGGCTCATGGGTCTCTCCAAGAAAGAAATTCCAGAGCAGAGCTCCAGGTACGGGCGGGGCGACTGGAAAATTCAAAACGTGGTGAGGATTGGGTGCATAGGGGCTTGGCAAGCCCCATATGTGGGCTCTTGGTCCAGGCCCTGACAGGCCTTTCTTTGACATGGGGCTCATGCTGAGGGTCACAGTGTGAATTTGTGCCCAAGCAGCACTCAAGTTTGGGCGTGGCATCAGGGGCCATGAAGGTTTCTCCCACCCTGAAGGTGTGACTCCATGCCAAGAGCAACCTTGACAGCCATGGGGAAGGAGGAGTTCTGTTTTGTGCTTGCGATACCCAGCTGTGTGGAGAATTGATATAATGTCTAGGTTCAGATATCTGAAAACCAAGGTTAGGATGAGGTGACGGCATAAGACCATGGCGTGTCCGAAGTGCTGGGTGTGCGGCCAGCTGTCTGCTTGTCTGTCTGGACGTCTGGCTTCAGGCTGTGTCAGGCAGAGCATGAGTGCCCAGAGCAGCCTATCCAGTTCGGGTACCGTCGAGGCCCGAGCAGGTTGATCCTCATCTGGGTTTTCTGGAGAGCCCCACAGGGAAACGTTTTTCTTCCGTTGGGCAGACACTGGGCTGGGTTTTGGTTCTGGAGTTCCTAGTCCGGAGGGCTTGTTTGCCAGGAGTGTGAGGAAGGAAGTCTGAAAACACAAGCTAGCGTGAGGTTTGGGACCGAGGGCACGGCAGGCCCACTCTGCAGAGGCTGAATCGAGATCTCCTGCAATGAGGTCATGTCAACTATGAGACGTGCCTCAGGCTAGAGTTCTTGTCCAGCATGGCCTCTTCCTGAAGGGTGTGGGGGCTTCATGAGGCCAGAAAGTTTTGCCTACGATGGGATTTGTGAACTGCTCCAAAACTGAAGGTTACCTTCTGCACGACAGTCGAGTCCTATTGGATGGTTCCAAGAGGCCCCATATGGAAAGACTCGAGAGCAGGTGTCTAAGCATGGATGCCTGGGAACGCCACCTCCTATTCCCACTCTTTAGTCAGGACAAGGCAGGCTCAATCTGCGGGCTCCTGGGTGAGCTACCCAGAGGGGAGAGTTGAAATGGACTCTCCTGAAGATGAGTCCTACTGTGGCTTGGTGGCCTGGGAGACCTTGGAATGTGGAGGTGTCTCAGGGACTCTGCAGGATTCTCCAACATGAGGTGTTTGACACGGCTCCAACAAGGAAACTTCCCATGTGGAGACGAGAGGAGTTCTGTTCCGTGCCTCAGGAAAGCCCCATACCCTGTTCTTCGAACCAAAGCCTCTGAGGAGTGACACCTGGAAACCAAAGCAAGAGTTGAGACTACGGCCTAAAGGCCTGTCCGGCTCAACCTTCTATCTCTGTTGACATCTGTGTGCAGGCATTCATGGATGTAGCTGCTCAGCTTGTGTCCGAATGCCCCTGTGAGTCCAGTGAGGCTCCCAGTAGTGGGATGTCCTCGGAGGCCTTGAGGTTTCTCATATTCTGGAGGTGTGTGGCCAAAGGAATGGACACAGTTTCCCAGGAGAGAGCAGGCACGGTCCTGTGGAATGGCTCCAGAGGACCCAGCCTAGAGGCTGTGTTTGCCAGGGGTGTGGGGACAGATGTCTGAAAAAGCAAACTTGGCTCAGCTAGGGGCCAATATAATGGCAGGCCTGATCTCTAGTCCGGGAGGGGAGATCCTCTGGAAATCAAAGTAGGGCAAGTGGGAGGCAGTCACTCAGGATTTTGTCTCTGGGTGTTGCGTTTACAGTGTCCGGTCAGGGTAGGGGTTGTCTCAGAGGCCGAGGAAGAGCCTTCCTCTCGGGGGATTGTCCAAGCTCCCAAGTGTTTGTGTTCATTCTGTGGGAATGAAGAGTACTGTTTTCTGCCACAGGGGACCCCCCAGGAGAGGGACTCTAGAGCACAGCAGTGGGTTCCCTCAACTGGAATACACACCATCTAGTTAGTCCTGGGTGCCTATGGGCATGGCAAGCCACATATGCGGGCTCTTGGCCCAGTCACTGAGAGGCGTTACTTGAATAATGTACTCACGCTGAGGGTCACAATGTGTGTTTGTGCCCAAGGCGGCCCTCACGCTTGGGCGTGGCCTCATGGGCCATGCCGTTTTCTCCTACACTGGAGGTTTGACTCACTGCCAGCAGCAAGGTTTCTTGCCAGGGGGAAGGAAGGGGGTTCTGACTTGTGCATCAGGTTCCCCCCTGTGCAGGGATTGGAGATAAGGTCTAGGTTCCGATGACTGAAAACCTAGGTTGGGAATGGATGGTGGCCTAAGGCAGTGGCGGGTCCAATGTGCTGGGTGTGCACCAGCTGTGTCGGTGTTTGTTGGAAGGTCTGGGCTCAGGCTATTTGCGACAGAGCATCACTGTTTAAGGTAGCCTATGCAATTGGGCTGTTGCCGAGGGCCAAGCAGTTTGATCCTCATACGGGGTTTCTGGGCAGCGCCATAGACAATGTTTTTCTCCTGGGAGGCAGGCACAGTGCTTCATTGTGGCCCCAGAATTCCCAGTAGGGAGGGTTTGTGGGCCAGGAGTGTGAGGACGCAAGTCTGAAAACACAAGCTAGTGTGAGGATTGGAGCCAAGGGCAGAGCAGGCCCACTCTGCAGAGGCTGAATCAAAATCTCCTGCATCTGAAGTCAGGCTGAGGATCAGACGTTGGCTGAGGCTGGAGTATGTGTCCATGATGGCACCTTCATGAAGTGGGGGCCTCATGAGGCCAAGGAAGTTTTCCCACGCTGAGTTGGAGGTTGCCCCAAACCACAAGGTTTCCTTCTGCGGGACATTCGAGTCCTGTTGCATGGCTCCAGGACATACCATATGGAAGGACTGGAGAGCAGGGTTCGAAGGATGGATCCCTGTACAGCATGCCTCGCATTCCCATTGGCTATTAGCGACAAGATATGTTTTATCTGCTGCCTCTGGAACACGCGACCCAGGGGGCTGAGTTGAAATGGCCTCTCCTGAGGATGCGTCATAAAGTGCGTTTGGGTCCATGGAGACCTTGGAATGTGCTGGTTGTTCTTTGGCCCTGCGGAACTATCCTACCTGAAGTGTTTGATACATCCCAGTAAGAAAGCTGCCCATGTGGAGATGAGAGATGTTTGGTTTGGTGCCTCAGAAAAGCCCCATGTGCTGGTCTACGAAAACAGTCCTCTGAGAACGGAAACATGGAAACCAAAGCTAAGTTTCAGATTAGGGCCTGGGGGCCTGTCCATTTCAACCTTCTGTCTCTGGGGACACTGTCTGAGAGTCTAAGTGGAGATAGTTGCTCCGCTGGTGTCAGAGAGCCCCTCTTAGTCCAGGGTGGCCTATACTATTGATGGCCTCAGGGACCTTGGAGCTTTTCCCTAACCTGTAGGGTTGTGGTCAATGGATTGGGCACACTTTCCTTGGAGAGGGCAGGCACAATCTTTCGCTGTTTGGTCCAGAGGCCCTAGCCTGGATGTTGTGTGGGTCCAGGCTGTGGGCACAGAAGTCTGAATACACCAACTCAGCTTATGAGTGGCGCCTAGGGTATGGCAGGCCGGATGTACAGCCCGAGAGGGAGCTCCTGGGCCTCTTAAACAAAAGCGAGTGGGAGGCGTTCCTTCAGGCTTTTGTCTCTGGATGTTGTGTCCGGGATAGCCGTGGATTGGAGCGGTGGCCTCAGGTTCTGTGGACGAGTATCCCTCTCTGGGGATTTGTCCCAGCTCCCAAGAGTTTGGGGTCATTTTGTGGGAAGGGTGGAGTCGTGTTGTCTGGCTCATGGGTCTCTCCAAGAAAGGGATTCCAGAGCAGAGCTCCAGGTACGGGCGGGGCGACTGGAAAATTCAAAACGTGGTGAGGATTGGGTGCATAGGGGCTTGGCAAGCCCCATATGTGGGCTCTTGGTCCAGGCCCTGACAGGCCTTTCTTTGACATGGGGCTCATGCTGAGGGTCACAGTGTGAATTTGTGCCCAAGCAGCACTCAAGTTTGGGCGTGGCATCAGGGGCCATGAAGGTTTCTCCCACCCTGAAGGTGTGACTCCATGCCAAGAGCAACCTTGACAGCCATGGGGAAGGAGGAGTTCTGTTTTGTGCTTGCGATACCCAGCTGTGTGGAGAATTGATATAATGTCTAGGTTCAGATATCTGAAAACCAAGGTTAGGATGAGGTGACGGCATAAGACCATGGCGTGTCCGAAGTGCTGGGTGTGCGGCCAGTTGTCTGCTTGTCTGTCTGGACGTCTGGCTTCAGGCTGTGTCAGGCAGAGCATGAGTGCCCAGAGCAGCCTGTCCAGTTCGGGTACCGTCGAGGCCCGAGCAGGTTGATCCTCATCTGGGTTTTCTGGAGAGCCCCACAGGGAAACGTTTTTCTTCCGTTGGGCAGACACTGGGCTGGGTTTTGGTTCTGGAGTTCCTAGTCCGGAGGGCTTGTTTGCCAGGAGTGTGAGGAAGGAAGTCTGAAAACACAAGCTAGCGTGAGGTTTGGGACCGAGGGCACGGCAGGCCCACTCTGCAGAGGCTGAATCGAGATCTCCTGCAATGAGGTCATGTCAACTATGAGACGTGCCTCAGGCTAGAGTTCTTGTCCAGCATGGCCTCTTCCTGAAGGGTGTGGGGGCTTCATGAGGCCAGAAAGTTTTGCCTACGATGGGATTTGTGAACTGCTCCAAAACTGAAGGTTACCTTCTGCACGACAGTCGAGTCCTATTGGATGGTTCCAAGAGGCCCCATATGGAAAGACTCGAGAGCAGGTGTCTAAGCATGGATGCCTGGGAACGCCACCTCCTATTCCCACTCTTTAGTCAGGACAAGGCAGGCTCAATCTGCGGGCTCCTGGGTGAGCTACCCAGAGGGGAGAGTTGAAATGGACTCTCCTGAAGATGAGTCCTACTGTGGCTTGGTGGCCTGGGAGACCTTGGAATGTGGAGGTGTCTCAGGGACTCTGCAGGATTCTCCAACATGAGGTGTTTGACACGGCTCCAACAAGGAAACTTCCCATGTGGAGACGAGAGGAGTTCTGTTCCGTGCCTCAGGAAAGCCCCATACCCTGTTCTTCGAACCAAAGCCTCTGAGGAGTGACACCTGGAAACCAAAGCAAGAGTTGAGACTACGGCCTAAAGGCCTGTCCGGCTCAACCTTCTATCTCTGTTGACATCTGTGTGCAGGCATTCATGGATGTAGCTGCTCAGCTTGTGTCCAAATGCCCCTGTGAGTCCAGTGAGGCTCCCAGTAGTGGGATGTCCTCGGAGGCCTTGAGGTTTCTCATATTCTGGAGGTGTGTGGCCAAAGGAATGGACACAGTTTCCCAGGAGAGAGCAGGCACGGTCCTGTGGAATGGCTCCAGAGGACCCAGCCTAGAGGCTGTGTTTGCCAGGGGTGTGGGGACAGATGTCTGAAAAAGCAAACTTGGCTCAGCTAGGGGCCAATGTAATGGCAGGCCTGATCTCTAGTGCGTGAGGGGAGATCCTCTGGAAATCAAAGTAGGGCAAGTGGGAGGCAGTCACTCAGGATTTTGTCTCTGGGTGTTGCGTTTACAGTGTCCGGTCAGGGTAGGGGTTGTCTCAGAGGCCGAGGAAGAGCCTTCCTCTCGGGGGATTGTCCAAGCTCCCAAGTGTTTGTGTTCATTCTGTGGGAATGAAGAGTACTGTTTTCTGCCACAGGGGACCCCCCAGGAGAGGGACTCTAGAGCACAGCAGTGGGTTCCCTCAACTGGAATACACACCATCTAGTTAGTCCTGGGTGCCTATGGGCATGGCAAGCCACATATGCGGGCTCTTGGCCCAGTCACTGAGAGGCGTTACTTGAATAATGTACTCACGCTGAGGGTCACAATGTGTGTTTGTGCCCAAGGCGGCCCTGACGCTTGGGCGTGGCCTCATGGGCCATGCCGTTTTCTCCTACACTGGAGGTTTGACTCACTGCCAGCAGCAAGGTTTCTTGCCAGGGGGAAGGAAGGGGGTTCTGACTTGTGCATCAGGTTCCCCCCTGTGCAGGGATTGGAGATAAGGTCTAGGTTCCGATGACTGAAAACCTAGGTTGGGAATGGATGGTGGCCTAAGGCAGTGGCGGGTCCAATGTGCTGGGTGTGCACCAGCTGTGTCGGTGTTTGTTGGAAGGTCTGGGCTCAGGCTATTTGCGACAGAGCATCACTGTTTAAGGTAGCCTATGCAATTGGGCTGTTGCCGAGGGCCAAGCAGTTTGATCCTCATTTGGGGTTTCTGGGCAGCGCCATAGACAATGTTTTTCTCCTGGGAGGCAGGCACAGTGCTTCATTGTGGCCCCAGAATTCCCAGTAGGGAGGGTTTGTGGGCCAGGAGTGTGAGGACGCAAGTCTGAAAACACAAGCTAGTGTGAGGATTGGAGCCAAGGGCAGAGCAGGCCCACTCTGCAGAGGCTGAATCAAAATCTCCTGCATCTGAAGTCAGGCTGAGGATCAGACGTTGGCTGAGGCTGGAGTATGTGACCATGATGGCACCTTCATGAAGTGGGGGCCTCATGAGGCCAAGGAAGTTTTCCCACGCTGAGTTTGGAGGTTGCCCCAAACCACAAGGTTTCCTTCTGCGGGACATTCGAGTCCTGTTGCATGGCTCCAGGACATACCATATGGAAGGACTGGAGAGCAGGGTTCGAAGGATGGATCCCTGTACAGCATGCCTCGCATTCCCATTGGCTATTAGCGACAAGATATGTTTTATCTGCTGCCTCTGGAACACGCGACCCAGGGGGCTGAGTTGAAATGGCCTCTCCTGAGGATGCGTCATAAAGTGCGTTTGGGTCCATGGAGACCTTGGAATGTGCTGGTTGTTCTTTGGCCCTGCGGAACTATCCTACCTGAAGTGTTTGATACATCCCAGTAAGAAAGCTGCCCATGTGGAGATGAGAGATGTTTGGTTTGGTGCCTCAGAAAAGCCCCATGTGCTGGAATACGAAAACAGTCCTCTGAGAACGGAAACATGGAAACCAAAGCTAAGGTTCAGATTAGGGCCTGGGGGCCTGTCCATTTCAACCTTCTGTCTCTGGAGACACTGTCTGAGAGTCTAAGTGGAGATAGTTGCTCCGCTGGTGTCAGAGAGCCCCTCTTAGTCCAGGGTGGCCTATACTATTGATGGCCTCAGGGACCTTGGAACTTTTCCCTAACCTGTAGGGTTGTGGTCAATGGATTGGGCACACTTTCCTTGGAGAGGGCAGGCACAATCTTTCGCTGTTTGGTCCAGAGGCCCTAGCCTGGATGTTGTGTGGGTCCAGGCTGTGGGCACAGAAGTCTGAATACACCAACTCAGCTTATGAGTGGCGCCTAGGGTATGGCAGTCCGGATGTACAGCCCGAGAGGGAGCTCCTGGGCCTCTTAAACAAAAGCGAGTGGGAGGCGTTCCTTCAGGCTTTTGTCTCTGGATGTTGTGTCCGGGATAGCCGTGGATTGGAGCCGTGGCCTCAGGTTCTGTGGACGAGTATCCCTCTCTGGGGATTTGTCCCAGCTCCCAAGAGTTTGGGGTCATTTTGTGGGAAGGGTGGAGTCGTGTTGTCTGGCTCATGGGTCTCTCCAAGAAAGGGATTCCAGAGCAGAGCTCCAGGTACGGGCGGGGCGACTGGAAAATTCAAAACGTGGTGAGGATTGGGTGCATAGGGGCTTGGCAAGCCCCATATGTGGGCTCTTGGTCCAGGCCCTGACAGGCCTTTCTTTGACATGGGGCTCATGCTGAGGGTCACAGTGTGAATTTGTGCCCAAGCAGCACTCAAGTTTGGGCGTGGCATCAGGGGCCATGAAGGTTTCTCCCACCCTGAAGGTGTGACTCCATGCCAAGAGCAACCTTGACAGCCATGGGGAAGGAGGAGTTCTGTTTTGTGCTTGCGATACCCAGCTGTGTGGAGAATTGATATAATGTCTAGGTTCAGATATCTGAAAACCAAGGTTAGGATGAGGTGACGGCATAAGACCATGGCGTGTCCGAAGTGCTGGGTGTGCGGCCAGCTGTCTGCTTGTCTGTCTGGACGTCTGGCTTCAGGCTGTGTCAGGCAGAGCATGAGTGCCCAGAGCAGCCTATCCAGTTCGGGTACCGTCGAGGCCCGAGCAGGTTGATCCTCATCTGGGTTTTCTGGAGAGCCCCACAGGGAAACGTTTTTCTTCCGTTGGGCAGACACTGGGCTGGGTTTTGGTTCTGGAGTTCCTAGTTTGTAGGGCTTGTTTGCCAGGAGTGTGAGGAAGGAAGTCTGAAAACACGAGCTCCGTGAGGTTTGGGACCGAGGGCACGGCAGGCCCACTCTGCAGAGGCTGAATCGAGATCTCCTGCACTGAGGTCATGTCAACTATGAGACGTGCCTCAGGCTAGAGTTCTTGTCCAGCATGGCCTCTTCCTGAAGGGTGTGGTGGCTCCATGAGGCCAGAAAGTTTTGCCTACGATGGGATTTGTGAACTGCTCCAAAACTGGAGGTTACCTTCTGCACAACAGTCGAGTCCTATTGGATGGTTCCAAGAGGCCCCATATGGAAAGACTCGAGAGCAGGTGTCTAAGCATGGATGCCTGGGAACGCCACCTCATATTCCCACTCTTTAGTCAGGACAAGGCAGGCTCAATCTGCGGGCTCCTGGGTGAGCTACCCAGAGGGGAGAGTTGAAATGGACTCTCCTGAAGATGAGTCCTACTGTGGCTTGGTGGCCTGGGAGACCTTGGAATGTGGAGGTGTCTCAGGGACTCTGCAGGATTCTCCAACATGAGGTGTTTGACACGGCTCCAACAAGGAAACTTCCCATGTGGAGACGAGAGGAGTTCTGTTCCGTGCCTCAGGAAAGCCCCATACCCTGTTCTTCGAACCAAAGCCTCTGAGGAGTGACACCTGGAAACCAAAGCAAGAGTTGAGACTACGGCCTAAAGGCCTGTCCGGCTCAACCTTCTATCTCTGTTGACATCTATGTGCATGCATTCATGGATGTAGCTGCTCAGCTTGTGTCCGAATGCCCCTGTGAGTCCAGTGAGGCTCCCAGTAGTGGGATGTCCTCGGAGGCCTTGTGGTTTCTCATATTCTGGAGGTGTGTGGCCAAAGGAATGGACACAGTTTCCGAGGAGAGAGCAGGCACGGTCCTGTGGAATGGCTCCAGAGGACCCAGCCTAGAGGCTGTGTTTGCCAGGGGTGTGGGGACAGATGTCTGAAAAAGCAAACTTGGCTCAGCTAGGGGCCAATGTAATGGCAGGCCTGATCTCTAGTCCGTGAAGGGAGATCCTCTGGAAATCAAAGTAGGGCAAGTGGGAGGCAGTCACTCAGGATTTTGTCTCTGGGTGTTGCGTTTACAGTGTCCGGTCAGGGTAGGGTTTGTCTCAGAGGCCGAGGAAGAGCCTTCCTCTCGGGGGATTGTCCAAGCTCCCAAGTGTTTGTGTTCATTCTGTGGGAATGAAGAGTACTGTTTTCTGCCACAGGGGACCCCCCAAGAGAGGGACTCTAGAGCACAGCAGTGGGTTCCCTCAACTGGAATACACACCATCTAGTTAGTCCTGGCTGCCTATGGGCATGGCAAGCCACATATGCGGGCACTTGGCCCCGTCACTGAGAGGCGTTACTTGAATAAGGTACTCACGCTGAGGGTCACAATGTGTGTTTGTGCCCAAGGCGGCCCTCACGCTTGGGCGTGGCCTCATGGGCCATGCCGTTTTCTCCTACACTGGAGGTTTGACTCACTGCCAGCAGCAAGGTTTCTTGCCAGGGGGAAGGAAGGGGGTTCTGACTTGTGCATCATGTTCCCCCCTGTGCAGGGATTGGAGATAAGGTCTAGGTTCCGATGACTGAAAACCAAGGTTGGGAATGGATGGTGGCCTAAGGCCGTGGCGGGTCCAATGTGCTGGGTGTGCAGCCAGCTGTGTCGGTGTCTGTTGGAAGGTCTGGGCTCAGGCTATTTGCGACAGAGCATCACTGTTTAAGGTAGCCTATGCAATTGGGGTGTTACCGAGGGCCAAGCAGTTTGATCCTCATTTGGGGTTTCTGGGCAGCGCCATAGACAATGTTTTTCTCCTGGGAGGCAGGCAAAGTGCTTCATTGTGGCCCCAGAATTCCCAGTAGGGAGGGTTTGTGGGCCAGGGGTGTGAGGACGGAAGTCTGAAAACACAAGCTAGTGTGAGGATTGGAGCCAAGGGCAGAGCAGGCCCACTCTGCAGAGGCTGAATCAAAATCTCCTGCATCTGAAGTCAGGCTGAGGATCAGATGTTGGCTGAGGCTGGAGTATTTGTCCATGATGACACCTTCATGAAGTGGGGGCCTCATGAGGCAAAGGAAGTTTTCCCACACTGAGTTTGGAGGTTGCCCCAAACCACAAGGTTTCCTTCTGCGGGACATTCGAGTCCTGTTGCATGGCTCCAGGACATACCATATGGAAGGACTGGAGAGCAGGGTTCGAAGGATGGATCCCTGTACAGCATGCCTCGCATTCCCATTGGCTATTAGCGACAAGATATGTTTGATCTGCTGCCTCTGGAACACGCGACCCAGGGGGCTGAGTTGAAATGGCCTCTCCTGAGGATGCGTCATAATGTGCGTTTGGGTCCATGGAGACCTTGGAATGTGCTGGTTGTTCAGTGGCCCTGCGGAACTCTCCTACCTGAAGTGTTTGATACATCCCAGTAAGAAAGCTGCCCATGTGGAGATGAGAGATGTTTGGTTCGGTGCCTCAGAAAAGCCCCATGTGCTGGTCTACGAAAACAGTCCTCTGAGAACGGAAACATGGAAACCAAAGCTAAGGTTCAGATTAGGGCCTGGGGGCCTGTCCATTTCAACCTTCTGTCTCTGGGGACACTGTCTGAGAGTCTAAGTGGAGATAGTTGCTCCGCTGGTGTCAGAGAGCCCCTCTTAGTCCAGGGTGGCCTATACTATTAATGGCCTCAGGGACCTAGGAGCTTTTCCCTAACCTGTAGGGTTGTGGTCAATGGATTGGGCACACTTTCCTTGGAGAGGGCAGGCACAATCTTTCGCTGTTTGGTCCAGAGGCCCTAGCCTGGATGTTGTGTGGGTCCAGGCTGTGGGCACAGAAGTCTGAATACACCAACTCACCTAATGAGTGGCGCCTAGGGTATGGCAGGCCAGATGTACAGCCCGAGAGGGAGCTCCTGGGCCTCTGAAACAAGGGCGAGTGGGAGGCGTTCCTTCAGGCTTTTGTCTCTGGATGTTGTGTCCGGGATAGCCGTGGATTGGAGCGGTGGCCTCAGGTACTGTGGACGAGTATCCCTCTCTGGGGATTTGTCCCAGCTCCCAAGAGTTTGGGGTCATTTTGTGGGAAGGGTGGAGTCGTGTTGTCTGGCTCATGGGTCTCTCCAAGAAAGGGATTCCAGAGCAGAGCTCCAGGTACGGGCGGGGCGACTGGAAAATTCAAACCGTGGTGAGGATTGGGTGCATAGGGGCTTGGCAAGCCCCATATGTGGGCTCTTGGTCCAGGCCCTGACAGGCCTTTCTTTGACATGGGGCTCATGCTGAGGGTCACAGTGTGAATTTGTGCCCAAGCAGCACTCAAGTTTGGGCGTGGCATCAGGGGCCATGAAGGTTTCTCCCACCCTGAAGGTGTGACTCCATGCCAAGAGCAAGCTGGACAGCCATGGGGAAGGAGGAGTTCTGTTTTGTGCTTGCTATACCCAGCTGTGTGGAGAATTGATATAATGTCTAGGTTCAGGTATCTGAAAACCAAGGTTAGGATGAGGTGACGGCATAAGACCATGGCGAATCCGAAGTGCTGGGTGTGCGGCCAGCTGTCTCCTTGTCTGTCTGGACGTCTGGCTTCAGGCTGTGACAGGCAGAGCATGACTGCCCAGAGCAGCCTATCGAGTTCGGGTACCGTCGAGGCCCGAGCAGGTTGATCCTCATCTGGGTTTTCAGGAGAGCCCCACAGGGAAACGTTTTTCTTCCATTGGGCAGACACAGGGCTGGGTTTTGGTTCCGGAGTTCCTAGTCCGGAGGGCTTGTTTGCCAGGAGTGTGAGGAAGGAAGTCTGAAAACACAAGCTAGCGTGAGGTTTGGGACCGAGGGCACGGCAGGCCCACTCTGCAGAGGCTGAATCGAGATCTCCTGCACTGAGGTCATGTCAACTATGAGACGTGCCTCAGGCTAGAGTTCTTGTCCAGCATGGCCTCTTCCTGAAGGGTGTGCTGGCTCCATGAGGCCAGAAAGTTTTGCCTACGATGGGATTTGTGAACTGCTCCAAAACTGAAGGTTACCTTCTGCACGACAGTCGAGTCCTATTGGATGGTTCCAAGAGGCCCCATATGGAAAGACTCGAGAGCAGGTGTCTAAGCATGGATGCCTGGGAACGCCACCTCATATTCCCACTCTTTAGTCAGGACAAGGCAGGCTCAATCTGTGGGCTCCTGGGTGAGCTACCCAGAGGGGAGAGTTGAAATGGACTCTCCTGAAGATGAGTCCTACTGTGTCTTGGTGGCCTGGGAGACCTTGGAATGTGGAGGTGGCTCAGGGACTCTGCAGGATTCTCCAACATGAGGTGTTTGACACGGCTCCAACAAGGAAACTTCCCATGTGGAGACGAGAGGAGTTCTGTTCCGTGCCTCAGGAAAGCCCCATACCCTGTTCTTCGAACCAAAGCCTCTGAGGAGTGACACCTGGAAACCAAAGCAAGAGTTGAGACTACGGCCTAAAGGCCTGCCCGGCTCAACCTTCTATCTCTGTTGACATCTGTGTGCATGCATTCATGGATGTAGCTGCTCAGCTTGTGTCCGAATGCCCCTGTGAGTCCAGTGAGGCTCCCAGTAGTGGGATGTCCTCGGAGGCCTTGAGGTTTCTCATATTCTGGAGGTGTGTGGCCAAAGGAATGGACACAGTTTCCCAGGAGAGAGCAGGCACGGTCCTGTGGTATGGCTCCAGAGGACCCAGCCTAGAGGCTGTGTTTATCAGGGCTGTGGGGACAGATGTCTGAAAAAGCAAACTTGGCTCAGCTAGGGGCCAATGTAATGGCAGGCCTGATCTCTAGTGCGTGAGGGGAGATCCTCTGGTAATCAAAGTAGGGCAAGTGGGAGGCAGTCACTCAGGATTTTGTCTCTGGGTGTTGCATTTACAGTGTCCGGTCAGTGTAGGGGTTGTCTCAGAGGCCGAGGAAGAGCCTTCCTCTCGGGGGATTGTCCAAGCTCCCAAGTGTTTGTGTTCATTCTGTGGGAATGAAGAGTACTGTTTTCTGCCACAGGGGACACCCCAGGAGAGGGACTCTAGAGCACAGCAGTGGGTTCCCTCAACTGGAATACACACCATCTAGTTAGTCCTGGGTGCCTATGGGCATGGCAAGCCACATATGCGGGCTCTTGGTCCAGTCACTGAGAGGCGTTACTTGAATAATGTACTCACGCTGAGGGTCACAATGTGTGTTTGTGCCCAAGGCGGCCCTCACGCTTGGGCGTGGCCTCATGGGCCATGCCGTTTTCTCCTACACTGAAGGTTTGACTCACTGCCAGCAGCAAGGTTTCTTGCCATGGGGAAGGAGGGGTTCTGACTTGTGCATCAGGTTCCCCCCTGTGCAGGGATTGGAGATAAGGTCTAGGTTCCGATGACTGAAAACCCAGGTTGGGAATGGATGGTGGCCTAAGGCAGTGGCGGGTCCAATGTGCTGGGTGTGCAGCCAGCTGTGTCGGTGTCTGTTGGAAGGTCTGGGCTCAGGCTATTTGCGACAGAGCATTACTGTTTAAGGTAGCCTAGGCAATTGGGGTGTTGCCGAGGGCCAAGCAGTTTGATCCTCATTTGGGGTTTCTGGGCAGCGCCATAGACAATGTTTTTCTCCTGGGAGGCAGGCACAGTGCTTCATTGTGGCCCCAGAATTCCCAGTAGGGAGGGTTTGTGGGCAAGGAGTGTGAGGACGGAAGTCTGAAAACACAAGCTTGTGTGAGGATTGGAGCCAAGGGCAGAGCAGGCCCACTCTGCAGAGGCTGAATCAAAATCTCCTGCATCTGAAGTCAGGCTGAGGATCAGACGTTGGCTGAGGCTGGAGTATGTGTCCATGATGGCACCTTCATGAAGTGGGGGCCTCATGAGGCCAAGGAAGTTTTCCCACGCTGAGTTTGGAGGTTGCCCCAAACCACAAGGTTTCCTTCTGCGGGACATTCGAGTCCTGTTGCATGGCTCCAGGACATACCATATGGAAGGACTGGAGAGCAGGGTTCGAAGGATGGATCCCTGTACAGCATGCCTCGCATTCCCATTGGCTATTAGCGACAAGATATGTTTGATCTGCTGCCTCTGGAACACGAGACCCAGGGGGCTGAGTTGAAATGGCCTCTCCTGAGGATGCGTCATAATGTGCGTTTGGGTCCATGGAGACCTTGGAATGTGCTGGTTGTTCAGTGGCCATGCGGAACTCTCCTACCTGAAGTGTTTGATACATCCCAGTAAGAAAGCTGCCCATGTGGAGATGAGAGATGTTTGGTTTGGTGCCTCAGAAAAGCCCCATGTGCTGGTCTACGAAAACAGTCCTCTGAGAACGGAAACATGGAAACCAAAGCTAAGGTTCAGATTAGGGCCTGGGGGCCTGTCCATTTCAACCTTCTGTCTCTGGGGACACTGTCTGAGAGTCTAAGTGGAGATAGTTGCTCCGCTGGTGTCAGAGAGCCCCTCTTAGTCCAGGGTGGCCTATACTATTGATGGCCTCAGGGACCTTGAGCTTTTCCCTAACCTGTAAAGTTGTGGTCAATGGATTGGGCACACTTTCCTTGGAGAGGGCAGGCACAGTCTTTCACTGTTTGGTCCAGAGGCCCTAGCCTGGAGGTTGTGTGGGTCCAGGCTGTGGGCACAGAAGTCTGAATACACCAACTCAGTTTATGAGTGGCGCCTAGGGTATGGCAGGCCGGATGTACAGCCCGAGAGGTAGCTACTGGGCCTCTGAAACAAGGGCGAGTGGGAGGCGTTCCTTCAGGCTTTTGTCTTTGGATGTTGTGTCCGGGATAGCCGTGGATTGGAGCGGTGGCCTCAGGTACTGTGGACGAGTATCCCTCTCTGGGGATTTGTCCCAGCTCCCAAGAGTTTGGGGTCATTTTGTGGGAAGGGTGGAGTCGTGTTGTCTGGCTCATGGGTCTCTCCAAGAAAGGGATTCCAGAGCATAGCTCCAGGTATGGGCGGGGCGACTGGAAAATTCAAACCGTGGTGAGGATTGGGTGCATAGGGGCTTGGCAAGCCCCATATGTGGGCTCTTGGTCCAGGCCCTGACAGGCCTTTCTTTGACATGGGGCTCATGCTGAGGGTCACAGTGTGAATTTGTGCCCAAGCAGCACTCAAGTTTGGGCGTGGCATCAGGGGCCATGAATGTTTCTCCCACCCTGAAGGTGTGACTCCATGCCAAGAGCAAGCTTGACAGCCATGGGGAAGGAGGAGTTCTGTTTTGTGCTTGCTATACCCAGCTGTGTGGAGAATTGATATAAGGTCTAGGTTCAGATATCTGAAAACCAAGGTTAGGATGAGGTGACGGCATAAGACCATGTCGTGTCCGAAGTGCTGGGTGTGCGGCCAGCTGTCTGCTTGTCTGTCTGGACGTCTGGCTTCAGGCTGTGTCAGGCAGAGCATGAGTGCCCAGAGCAGCCTATCCAGTTCGGGTACCGTCGAGGCCAGAGCAGGTTGATCCTCATCTGGGTTTTCTGGAGAGCCCCACAGGGAAACGTTTTTCTTCCGTTGGGCAGACACTGGGCTGGGTTTTGGTTCCGGAGTTCCTAGTCCGGAGGGCTTGTTTGCCAGGAGTGTGAGGAAGGAAGTCTAAAAACACAAGCTAGCGTGAGGTTTGGGACCCAGGGCACGGCAGGCCCACTCTGCAGAGGCTGAATCGAGATCTCCTGCACTGAGGTCATGTCAACTATGAGACGTGCCTCAGGCTAGAGTTCTTGTCCAGCATGGCCTCTTCCTGAAGGGTGTGGTGACTCCATGAGGCCAGAAAGTTTAGCCTACGATGGGATTTATGAACTGCTCCAAAACTGAAGGTTACCTTCTGCACGACAGTCGAGTCCTATTGGATGGTTCCAAGAGGCCCCATATGGAAAGACTCGAGAGCAGGTGTCTAAGCATGGATGCCGGGGAACGCCACCTCATATTCCCACTCTTTAGTCAGGACAAGGCAGGCTCAATCTGTGGGCTCCTGGGTGAGCTACCCAGAGGGGAGAGTTGAAATGGACTCTCCTGAAGATGAGTCCTACTGTGTCTTGGTGGCCTGGGAGACCTTGGAATGTGGAGGTGGCTCAGGGACTCTGCAGGATTCTCCAACATGAGGTGTTTGACACGGCTCCAACAAGGAAACTTCCCATGTGGAGACGAGAGGAGTTCTGTTCCGTGCCTCAGGAAAGCCCCATACCCTGTTCTTCGAACCAAAGCCTCTGAGGAGTGACACCTGGAAACCAAAGCAAGAGTTGAGACTACGGCCTAAAGGCCTGTCCGGCTCAACCTTCTATCTCTGTTGACATCTGTGTGCATGCATTCATGGATGTAGCTGCTCAGCTTGTGTCAGAATGCCCCTGTGAGTCCAGTGAGGCTCCCAGTAGTGGGATGTCCTCGGAGGCCTTGAGGTTTCTCATATTCTGGAGGTGTGTGGCCAAAGGAATGGACACAGTTTCCCAGGAGAGAGCAGGCACGGTCCTGTGGTATGGCTCTAGAGGACCCAGCCTAGAGGCTGTGTTTGCCAGGGCTGTGGGGACAGATGTCTGAAAAAGCAAGCTTGGCTCAGGTAGGTGCCAATGTAATGGCAGGCCTGATCTCTCGTGCGTGAGGGGAGATCCTCTGGAAATCAAAGTAGGGCAAGTGGGAGGCAGTCACTCAGGATTTTGTCTCTGGGTGTTGCGTTTACAGTGTCCGGTCAGGGTAGGGGTTGTCTCAGAGGCCGAGGAAGAGCCTTCCTCTCGGGGGATTGTCCAAGCTCCCAAGTGTTTGTGTTCATTCTGTGGGAATGAAGAGTACTGTTTTCTGCCACAGGGGACCCCCCAGGAGAGGGACTCTAGAGCACAGCAGTGGGTTCCCTCAACTGGAATACACACCATCTAGTTAGTCCTGGGTGCCTATGGGCATGGCAAGCCACATATGCGGGCTCTTGGTCCAGTCACTGAGAGGCGTTACTTGAATAAGGTACTCACGCTGAGGGTCACAATGTGTGTTTGTGCCCAAGGTGGCCCTCACGCTTGGGCGTGGCCTCATGGGCCATGCCGTTTTCTCCTACACTGAAGGTTTGACTCAGTGCCAGCAGCAAGGTTTCTTGCCATGGGGAAGGAGGGGTTCTGACTTGTGCATCAGGTTCCCCCCTGTGCAGGGATTGGAGATAAGGTCTAGCTTCCGATGACTGAAAACCCAGGTTGGGAATGGATGGTGGCCTAAGGCAGTGGCGGGTCCAATGTGCTGGGTGTGCAGCCAGCTGTGTCGGTGTCTGTTGGAAGGTCTGGGCTCAGGCTATTTGCGACAGAGCATCAGTGTTTAAGGTAGCCTAGGCAATTGGGGTGTTGCCGAGGGCCAAGCAGTTTGATCCTCATTTGGGGGTTCTGGGCAGCGCCATAGACAATGTTTTTCTCCTGGGAGGCAGGCACAGTGCTTCATTGGGGCCCCAGAATTCCCAGTAGGGAGGGTTTGTGGGCCAGGAGTGTGAGGACGGAAGTCTGAAAACACAAGCTAGTGTGAGGATTGGAGCCAAGGGCAGAGCAGGCCCACTCTGCAGAGGCTGAATCAAAATCTCCTGCATCTGAAGTCAGGCTGAGGGTCAGACGTTGGCTGAGCCTGGAGTATGTGTCCATGATGGCACCTTCATGAATGGGGGCCTCATGAGGCCAAGGAAGTTTTCCCACGCTGAGTTTGGAGGTTGCCCCAAACCACAAGGTTTCCTTCTGCGGGACATTCGAGTCCTGTTTATGGCTCCAGGACATACCATATGGAAGGACTGGAGAGCAGGGTTCGAAGGATGGATCCCTGTACAGCATGCCTCGCATTCCCATTGGCTATTAGCGACAAGATATGTTTGATCTGCTGCCTCTGGAACACGAGACCCAGGGGGCTGAGTTGAAATGGCCTCTCCTGAGGATGCGTCATAATGTGCGTTTGGGTCCATGGAGACCTTGGAATGTGCTGGTTGTTCAGTGGCCCTGCAGAACTCTCCTACCTGAAGTGTTTGTTACATACCAGTAAGAAAGCTGCCCATGTGGAGATGAGAGAGGTTTGGTTTGGTGCCTCAGGAAAGCCCCATATGCTGTTCTACGAAAACAGTCCTCTGAGAACGGAAACATGGAAACCAAAGCTAAGGTTCAGATTAGGGCCTGGGGGCCTGTCCATTTCAACCTTCTGTCTCTGGGGACACTGTCTGAGAGTCTAAGTGGAGATCGTTGCTCCACTGGTGTCAGAGAGCCCCTCTTAGTCCAGGGTGGCCTATACTATTGATGGCCTCAGGGACCTTGGAGCTTTTCCCTAACCTGTAGGGTTGTGGTCAATGGATTGGGCACACTTTCCTTGGAGAGGGCAGGCACAATCTTTGGCTGTTTGGTCCAGAGGCCCTAGCCTGGATGTTGTGTTGGTCCAGGCTGTGGGCACAGAAGTCTGAATACACCAACTCAGCTTAGGAGTGGCGCCTAGGGTATGGCAGTCCGGATGTACAGCCCGAGAGGGAGCTCCTGGGCCTCTGAAACAAGGGCGAGTGGGAGGCGTTCCTTCAGGCTTTTGTCTCTGGATGTTGTGTCCGGGATAGCCGTGGATTGGAGCGGTGGCCTCAGGTACTGTGGACGAGTATCCCTCTCTGGGGATTTGTCCCAGCTCCCAAGAGTTTGGGGTCATTTTGTGGGAAGGGTGGAGTCGTGTTGTCTGGCTCATGGGTCTCTCCAAGAAAGGGATTCCAGAGCAGAGCTCCAGGTATGGGCGGGGCGACTGGAAAATTCAAACCGTGGTGAGGATTGGGTGCATAGGGGCTTGGCAAGCCCCATATGTGGGCTCTTGGTCCAGGCCCTGACAGGCCTTTCTTTGACATGGGGCTCATGCTGAGGGTCACAGTGTGAATTTGTGCCCAAGCAGCACTCAAGTTTGGGCGTGGCATCAGGGGCCATGAAGGATTCTCTCACCCTGAAGGTGTGACTCCATGCCAAGAGCAAGCTTGACAGCCATGGGGAAGGAGGAGTTCTGTTTTGTGCTTGCTATACCCAGCTGTGTGGAGAATTGATATAATGTCTAGGTTCAGATATCTGAAAACCAAGGTTAGGATGAGGTGACGGCATAAGACCATGGCGTGTCCGAAGTGCTGGGTGTGCGGCCAGCTGTCTCCTTGTCTGTCTGGACGTCTGGCTTCAGGCTGTGACAGGCAGAGCATGAGTGCCCAGAACAGCCTTCGAGTTCGGGTATCGTCGAGGCCCGAGCAGGTTGATCCTCATCTGGGTTTTCTGGAGAGCCCCACAGGGAAACGTTTTTCTTCCATTGGGCAGACACTGGGCTGGGTTTTGGTTCTGGAGTTCCTAGTCCGGAGGGCTTATTTGCCAGGAGTGTGAGGAAGGAAGTCTGAAAACACAAGCTAGCGTGAGGTTTGGGACCGAGGGCACGGCAGGCCCACTCTGCAGAGGCTGAATCGAGATCTCCTGCACTGAGGTCATGTCAACTATGAGACGTGCCTCAGGCTAGAGTTCTTGTCCAGCATGGCCTCTTCCTGAAGGGTGTGGTGACTCCATGAGGCCAGAAAGTTTAGCCTACGATGGGATTTGTGAACTGCTCCAAAACTGAAGGTTACCTTCTGCACGACAGTCGAGTCCTATTGGATGGTTCCAAGAGGCCCCATATGAAAAGACTCGAGAGCAGGTGTCTAAGCATGGATGCCGGGGAACGCCACCTCATATTCCCACTCTTTAGTCAGGACAAGGCAGGCTCAATCTGTGGGCTCCTGGGTGAGCTACCCAGAGGGGAGAGTTGAAATGGACTCTCCTGAAGATGAGTCCTACTGTGGCTTGGTGGCCTTGGAGACCTTGGAATGTGGAGGTGGCTCAGGGACTCTGCAGGATTCTCCAACATGAGGTGTTTGACACGGCTCCAACAAGGAAACTTCCCATGTGGAGACGAGAGGAGTTCTGTTCCGTGCCTCAGGAAAGCCCCATACCCTGTTCTTCGAACCAAAGCCTCTGAGGAGTGACACCTGGAAACCAAAGCAAGAGTTGAGACTACGGCCTAAAGGCCTGTCCGGCTCAACCTTCTATCTCTGTTGACATCTGTGTGCATGCATTCATGGTTGTAGCTGCTCAGCTTGTGTCCGAATGCCCCTGTGAGTCCAGTGAGGCTCCCAGTAGTGGGATGTCCTCAGAGGCCTTGAGGTTTCTCATATTCTGGAGCTGTGTGGCCAAAGGAATGGACACAGTTTCCCAGGAGAGAGCAGGCACGGTCCTGTGGTATGGCAACAGAGGACCCAGCCTAGAGGCTGTGTTTGCCAGGGCTGTGGGGACAGATGTCTGAAAAAGCAAACTTGGCTCCCCTTGGGGCCAATGTAATGGCAGGCCTGATCTCTAGTGCGTGAGGGGAGATCCTCTGGTAATCAAAGTAGGGAAAGTGGGAGGCAGTCACTCAGGATTTTGTCTCTGGGTGTTGCATTTACAGTGTCCGGTCAGGGTAGGGGTTGTCTCAGAGGCCGAGGAAGAGCCTTCCTCTCGGGGGATTGTCCAAGCTCCCAAGTGTTTGTGTTCATTCTGTGGGAATGAAGAGTACTGTTTTCTGCCACAGGGGACCCCCCAGGAGAGGGACTCTAGAGCACAGCAGTGGGTTCCCTCAACTGGAATACACACCATCTAGTTAGTCCTGGGTGCCTATGGGCATGGCAAGCCACATATGCGGGCTCTTGGTCCAGTCACTGAGAGGCGTTACTTGAATAATATACTCACGCTGAGGGTCACAATGTGTGTTTGTGCCCAAGGCGGCCCTCACGCTTGGGCGTGGCCTCATGGGCCATGCCGTTTTCTCCTACACTGAAGGTTTGAGTCACTGCCAGCAGCAAGGTTTCTTGCCATGGGGAAGGAGGGGTTCTGACTTGTGCATCAGGTTCCCCCCTGTGCAGGGATTGGAGATAAGGTCTAGGTTCCGATGACTGAAAACCCAGGTTGGGAATGGATGGTAGCCTAAGGCAGTGGCGGGTCCAATGTGCTGGGTGTGCAGCCAGCTGTGTCGGTGTCTGTTGGAAGGTCTGGGCTCAAGCTATTTGCGACAGAGCATCACTGTTTAAGGTAGCCTATGCAATTGGGGTGTTACCGAGGGCCAAGCAGTTTGATCCTCATTTGGGGTTTCTGGGCAGCGCCATAGAAATGTTTTTCTCCTGGGAGGCAGGCACAGTGCTTCATTGTGGCCCCAGAATTCCCAGTAGGGAGGGTTTGTGGGCAAGGAGTGTGAGGACGGAAGTCTGAAAACACAAGCTAGTGTGAGGATTGGAGCCAAGGGCAGAGCAGGCCCACTCTACAGAGGCTGAATCAAAATCTCCTGCATCTGAAGTCAGGCTGAGGATCAGACGTTGGCTGAGGCTGGAGTATGTGTCCATGATGGCACCTTCATGAAGTGGGGGCCTCATGAGGCCAAGGAAGTTTTCCCACGCTGAGTTTGGAGGTTGCCCCAAACCACAAGGTTTCATTCTGCGGGACATTCGAGTCCTGTTGCATGGCTCCAGGACATACCATATGGAAGGACTGGAGAGCAGGGTTCGAAGGATGGATCCCTGTACAGCATGCCTCGCATTCCCATTGGCTATTAGCGACAAGATATGTTTGATCTGCTGCCTCTGGAACACGAGACCCAGGGGGCTGAGTTGAAATGGCCTCTCCTGAGGATGTGTCATAATGTGCGTTTGGGTCCATGGAGACCTTGGAATGTGCTGGTTGTTCTTTGGCCCTGCGGAACTCTCCTACCTGAAGTGTTTGATACATCCCAGTAAGAAATCTGCCCATGTGGAGATGAGAGATGTTTGGTTTGGTTCCTCAGAGAAGCCCCATGTGCTGGTCTACGAAAACAGTCCTCTGAGAACGGAAACATGGAAACCAAAGCTAAGGTTCAGATTAGGGCCTGGGGGCCTGTCCATTTCAACCTTCTGTCTCTGGGGACACTGTCTGAGAGTCTAAGTGGAGATAGTTGCTCCGCTGGTGTCAGAAAGCCCCTCTTAGTCCAGGGTGGCCTATACTATTGATGGCCTAGGGACCTTGGAGCTTTTTCCTAACCTGTAAAGTTGTGGTCAATGGTTTGGGCACACTTTCTTTGGAGAGGGCAGGCACAGTCTTTCGCTGTTTGGTCCAGAGGCCCTAGCCTGGAGGTTGTGTGGGTCCAGGCTGTGGGCACAGAAGTCTGAATACACAAACTCAGCTTAGGAGTGGCGCCTAGGGTATGGCAGGCCGGATGTACAGCCCGAGAGGGAGCTCCTGGGCCTCTGAAACAACGGCGAGTGGGAGGCGTTCCTTCAGGCTTTTGTCTCTGGATGTTGTGTCCGGGATAGCCGTGGATTGGAGCGGTGGCCTCAGGTACTGTGGACGAGTATCCCTCTCTGGGGATTTGTCCCAGCTCCCAAGAGTTTGGGGTCATTTTGTGGGAAGGGTGGAGTCGTGTTGTCTGGCTCATGGGTCTCTCCAAGAAAGGGATTCCAGAGCAGAGCTCCAGGTATGGGCGGGGCGACTGGAAAATTCAAACCGTGGTGAGGATTGGGTGCATAGGGGCTTGGCAAGCCCCATATGTGGGCTCTTGGTCCAGGCCCTGACAGGCCTTTCTTTGACATGGGGCTCATGCTGAGGGTCACAGTGTGAATTTGTACCCAAGCAGCACTCAAGTTTGGGCGTGGCATCAGGGGCCATGAATGTTTCTCCCACCCTGAAGGTGTGACTCCATGCCAAGAGCAAGCTGGACAGCCATGGGGAAGGAGGAGTTCTGTTTTGTGCTTGCTATACCCAGCTGTGTGGAGAATTGATATAATGTCTAGGTTCAGATATCTGAAAACCAAGGTTAGGATGAGGTGACGGCATAAGACCATGGCGTGTCCGAAGTGCTGGGTGTGCAGCCAGCTGTCTGCTTGTCTGTCTGGACGTCTGGCTTCAGGCTGTGTCAGGCAGAGCATGAGTGCCCAGAGCAGCCTATCCAGTTCGGGTACCGTCGAGGCCCGAGCAGGTTGATCCTCATCTGGGTTTTCTGGAGAGCCCCACAGGGAAACGTTTTTCTTCCGTTGGGCAGACACTGGGCTGGGTTTTGGTTCCGGAGTTCCTAGTCCGGAGGGCTTGTTTGCCAGGAGTGTGAGGAAGGAAGTCTGAAAACACAAGCTAGCGTGAGGTTTGGGACCGAGGTCACGGCATGCCCACTCTGCAGAGGCTGAATCGGGATCTCCTGCACTGAGGTCATGTCAACTATGAGACGTGCCTCAGGCTAGAGTTCTTGTCCAGCATGGCCTCTTCCTGAAGGGTGTGGGGGCTTCATGAGGCCAGAAAGTTTTGCCTATGATGGGATTTGTGAACTGCTCCAAAACTGAAGGTTACCTTCTGCACGACAGTCGAGTCCTATTGGATGGTTCCAAGAGGCCCCATATGGAAAGACTCAAGAGCAGGTGTCTAAGCATGGATGCCTGGGAACGCCACTCTTTAGTCAGGACAAGGCAGGCTCCATCTGCGGGATCCTGGGTGAGTAACCCAGAGGGGAGAGTTGAAATGGTCTCTCCTGAAGATGAGTCCTACTGTGGCTTGGTGGCCTGGGAGACCTTGGAATGTGGAGGTGGCTCAGGGACTCTGCAGGATTCTCCAACATGAGGTGTTTGACACGGCTCCAACAAGGAAACTTCCCATGTGGAGACGAGAGGAGTTCTGTTCCGTGCCTCAGGAAAGCCCCATACCCTGTTCTTCGAACCAAAGCCTCTGAGGAGTGACACCTGGAAACCAAAGTAAGAGTTGAGACTATGGCCTAAAGGCCTGTCCGGCTCAACCTTCTATCTCTGTTGTCATCTGTGTGCATGCATTCATGGATGTAGCTGCTCAGCTTGTGTCCGAATGCCCCTGTGAGTCCAGTGAGGCTCCCAGTAGTGGGATGTCCTCGGAGGCCTTGAGGTTTCTCATATTCTGGAGGTGTGTGGCCAAAGGAATGGACACAGTTTCCCAGGAGAGAGCAGGCACGGTCCTGTGGTATGGCTCCAGAGGACCCAGCCTAGAGGCTCTGTATGCCAGGGCTGGGGGGACAGATGTCTGAAAAAGCAAACTTGGCTCAGCTAGGGGCCAATGTAATGGCAGGCCTGATCTCTAGTGCGTGAGGGGAGATCCTCTGGAAATCAAAGTAGGGCAAGTGGGAGGCAGTCACTCAGGATTTTGTCTCTGGGTGTTGCGTTTACAGTGTCCGGTCAGGGTGGGGGTTGTCTCAGAGGCCGAGGAAGAGCCTTCCTCTCGGGGGATTGTCCAAGCTCCCAAGTGTTTGTGTTCATTCTGTGGGAATGAAGAGTACTGTTTTCTGCCACAGGGGACCCCCCAGGAGAGGGACTCTAGAGCACAGCAGTGGGTTCCCTCAACTGGAATACACACCATCTAGTTAGTCCTGGGTGCCTATGGGCATGGCAAGCCACATATGCGGGCTCTTGGTCCAGTCACTGAGAGGTGTTACTTGAATAAGGTACTCACGCTGAGGGTCAAATGTGTGTTTGTGCCCAAGGCGGCCCTCACGCTTGGGCGTGGCCTCATGGGCCATGCCGTTTTCTCCTACACTGAAGGTTTGACTCACTGCCAGCAGCAAGGTTTCTTGCCATGGGGAAGGAGGGGTTCTGACTTGTGCATCAGATTTCCCCCTGTGCAGGGATTGGAGATAAGGTCTAGGTTCCGATGACTGAAAACCCAGGTTGGGAATGGATGGTGGCCTAAGGCAGTGGCGGGTCCAATGTGCTGGGTGTGCAGCCAGCTGTGTCGGTGGCTGTTGGAAGGTCTAGGCTCAGGCTATTTGCGACAGAGCATCACTGTTTAAGGTAGCCTATGCAATTGGGGTGTTGCCGAGGGTTAAGCAGTTTGATCCTCATTTGGGGTTTCTGGGCAGCGCCATAGACAATGTTTTTCTCTTGGGAGGCAGGCACAGTGATTCATTGTGGCCCCAGAATTCCCAGTAGGGAGGGCTTGTGGGCCAGGAGTGTGAGGACGGAAGTCTGAAAACACAAGCTAGTGTGAGGATTGGAGCCAAGGGCAGAGCAGGCCCACTCTGCAGAGGCTGAATCAAAATCTCCTGCATCTGAAGTCAGGCTGAGGATCAGACGTTGGCTGAGGCTGGAGTATGTGTCCATGATGGCACCTTCATGAAGTGGGGGCCTCATGAGGCCAAGGAAGTTTTCCCACGCTGAGTTTGGAGGTTGCCCCAAACCACAAGGTTTCCTTCTGCGGGACATTCGAGTCCTGTTGCATGGCTCCAGGACATACCATATGGAAGGACTGGAGAGCAGGGTTCGAAGGATGGATCCCTGTACAGCATGCCTCGCATTCCCATTGGCTATTAGCGACAAGATATGTTTGATCTGCTGCCTCTGGAACACGCGACCCAGGGGGCTGAGTTGAAATGGCCTCTCCTGAGGATGCGTCATAATGTGCGTTTGGGTCCATGGAGACCTTGGAATGTGCTGGTTGTTCAGTGGCCCTGCGGAACGCTCCTACCTGAAGTGTTTGATACATCGCAGTAAGAAAGCTGCCCATGTGGAGAAGAGAGAGGTTTGGTTTGGTGCCTCAGAAAAGCCCCATGTGCTGGTCTACGAAAAAAGTCCTCTGAGAACGGAAACATGGAAACCAAAGCTAAGGTTCAGATTAGGGACTGGGGGCCTGTCCATTTCAACCTTCTGTCTCTGGGGACACTGTCTGAGAGTCTAAGTGGAGATAGTTGCTCCGCTGGTGTCAGAGAGCCCCTCTTAGTCCAGGGTGGCCTATACTATTGATGGCCTCAGGGACCTTGGAGCTTTTCCTTAACCTGTAGGGTTGTGGTCAATGGATTGGGCACACTGTCCTTGGAGAGGGCAGGCACAATCTTTGGCTGTTTGGTCCAGAGGCCCTAGCCTGGATGTTGTGTGGGTCCAGGCTGTGGGCACAGAAGTCTCAATACACCAACTCAGCTCATGAGTGGCGCCTAGGGTATGGCAGGCCGGATGTACAGCCCGAGAGGGAGCTCCTGGGCCTCTGAAACAGGGCGAGTGGGAGGCGTTCCTTCAGGCTTTTTTCTTTGGATGTTGTGTCCGAGGTAGCCGTGGATTGGAGCGGTGGCCTCAGGTACAGTGGACGAGTATCCCTCTCTGGGGATTTGTCCCAGCTCCCAAGAGTTTGGGGTCATTTTGTGGGAAGGGTGGAGTCGTGTTGTCTGGCTCATGGGTCTCTCCAAGAAAGGGATTCCAGAGCAGAGCTCCAGGTACGGGCGGGGCGACTGGAAATTTCAAACCGTGGTGAGGATTGGGTGCATAGGGGCTTGGCAAGCCCCATATGTGGGCTTTTGTTCCAGGCCCTGACAGGCCTTTCTTTGACATGGGTCTCTAGCTGAGGGTCACAGTGTGAATTTGTGCCCAAGCAGCACTCAAGTTTGGGCGTGGCATCAGGGGCCATGAAGGTATCTCCCACCCTGAAGGTGTGACTCCATGCCAAGAGCAAGCTTGACAGCCATGGGAAAAGAGGAGTTCTTTTTTGTGCTTGCTATACCCAGCTGTGTGGAGAATTGATATAATGTCTAGGTTCTAATATCTGAAAACCATTGTTAGGATGAGGTGACGGGATAAGACCATGGCGTGTCCGAAGTGCTGGGTGTGCGGCCAGCTGTCTCCTTGTCTGTCTGGACGTCTGGCTTCAGGCTGTGTCAGGCAGAGCATAAGTGCCCAGAGCAGCCTATCCAGTTCGGGTACCGTCGAGGCCCGAGCAGGTTGATCCTCATCTGGGTTTTCTGGAGAGCCCCACAGGGAAACGTTTTTCTTCCGTTGGGCAGACACTGGGCTGGGTTTTGGTTCCGGAGTTCCTAGTCCGGAGGGCTTGTTTGCCAGGAGGGTGAGGAAGGAATTCTGAAAACAAAGGCTAGCGTGAGGTTTGGGACCGAGGGCACGGCAGGCCCACTCTGCAGAGGCTGAATCGAGATCTCCTGCACTGAGGTCATGTCAACTATGAGACGTGCCTCAGGCTAGAGTTCTTGTCCAGCATGGCCTCTTCCTGAAGGGTGTGGGGGCTTCATGAGTCCAGAACGTTTTGCTTACGATGGGATTTGTGAACTGCTCCAAAACTGAAGGTTACCTTCTGCACGACAGTCGAGTCCTATTGGATGGTTCCAAGAGGCCCCATATGGAAAGACTCGAGAGCAGGTGTCTAAGCATGGATGCCTGGGAACGCCACCTCATATTCCCACTCTTTAGTCAGGACCAGGCAGGCTCAATCTGCGGGCTCCTGGGTGAGATACCCAGAGGGGAGAGTTGAAATGGACTCTCCTGAAGATGAGTCCTACTGTGGCTTGGTGGCCTGGGAGACCTTGGAATGTGGAGGTGTCTCAGGGACTCTGCAGGATTCTCCAACATGAGGTGTTTGACACGGCTCCAACAAGGAAACTTCCCATGTGGAGACGAGAGGAGTTCTGTTCCGTGCCTCAGGAAAGCCCCATACCCTGTTCTTCGAATCAAAGACTCTGAGGAGTGACACCTGGAAACCAAAGCAAGAGTTGAGACTACGGCCTAAAGGCCTGTCCGGCTCAACTTCTATCTCTGTTGACATCTGTGTGCATGCATTCATGGATGTAGCAGCTCAGCTTGTGTCTGAATGCCCCTGTGAGTCCAGTGAGGCTCCCAGTAGTGGGATGTCCTCGGAGGCCTTGAGGTTTCTCATATTCTGGAGGTGTGTGGCCAAAGGAATGGACACAGTTTCCCAGGAGAGAGCAGGCACGGTCCTGTGGTATGGCTCCAGAGGACCCAGTCTAGAGGCTGTGTTTGCCAGGGCTGTGGGGACAGATGTCTGAAAAAGCAAACTTGGCTCGGCTAGGGGCCAATGTAATGGCAGGCCTGATCTCTCGTGCGTGAGGGGAGATACTCTGGAAATCAAAGTAGGGCAAGTGGGAGGCAGTCACTCAGGATTTTGTCTCTGGGTGTTGCGTTTACAGTGTCCGGTCAGGGTAGGGGTTGTCTCAGAGGCCGAGGAAGAGCCTTCATCTCAGGGATTGTCCAAGCTCCCAAGTGTTTGTGTTCATTCTGTGGGAATGAAGAGTACTGTTTTCTGCCACAGGGGACCCCCCAGGAGAGGGACTCTAGAGCACAGCAGTGGGTTCCCTCAACTGGAATACACACCATCTAGTTAGTCCTGGGTGCCTATGGGCATGGCAAGCCACATATGCGGGCTCTTGGTCCAGTCACTGAGAGGCGTTACTTGAATAAGGTACTCACGCTGAGGGTCACAATGTGTGTTTGTGCCCAAGGCGGCCCTCACGCTTGGGCGTGGCCTCATGGGCCATGCCGTTTTCTCCTACACTGAAGGATTGACTCACTGCCAGCAGCAAGGTTTCTTGCCATGGGGAAGGAGGGGTTCTGACTTGTGCATCAGGTTCCCCCCTGTGCAGGGATTGGAGATAAGGTAGGTTCCGATGACTGAAAACCCAGGTTGGGAATGGATGGTGGCCTAAGGCAGTGGCGGGTCCAATGTGCTGGGTGTGCAGCCAGCTGTGTCGGTGTGTTGAAGGTCTGGGCTCAGGCTATTTGCGACAGAGCATCACTGTTTAAGGTAGCCTATGCAATTGGGGTGTTGCCGAGGGCCAAGCAGTTTGATCCTCATTTGTGGTTTCAGGGCAGCGCCATAGACAAAGTTTTTCTCCTGGGAGGCAGGCACAGTGCTTCATTGTGGCCCCAGAATTCCCAGTAGGGAGGGATTGTGGGCCAGGAGTGTGAGGACGGAAGTCTGAAAACACAAGCTAGTGTGAGGATTGGAGTCAAGGGCAGAGCAGGCCCACTCTGCAGAGGCTGAATCAAATCTCCTGCATCTGAAGTCAGGCTGAGGATCAGACGTTGGCTGAGGCTGGAGTGTGTGTCCATGATGGCACCTTCATGAAGTGGGGGCCTCATGAGGCCAAGGAAGTTTTCCCACGCTGAGTTTGGAGGTTGCCCCAAACCACAAGGTTTCCTTCTGCGGGACATTCGAGTCCTGTTGCATGGCTCCAGGACATACCATATGGAAGGACTGGAGAGCAGGGTTCGAAGGATGGATCCCTGTACAGCATGCCTCGCATTCCCATTGGCTATTAGCGACAAGATATGTTTGATCTGCTGCCTCTGGAACACGCGACCCAGGGGGCTGAGTTGAAATGGCCTCTCCTGAGGATGCGTCATAATGTGCGTTTCGGACCATGGAGACCTTGGTATGTGCTGGTTGTTCAGTGGCCCTGCGGAACTCTCCTACCTGAAGTGTTTGATACATCCCAGTAAGAAAGCTGCCCATGTGGAGATGAGAGATGTTTGGTTTGGTGCCTCAGAAAAGCCCCATGTGCTGGTCTACGAAAACAGTCCTCTGAGAACGGAAACATGGAAACCAAAGCTAAGGTTCAGATTAGGGCCTGGGGGCCTGTCCATTTCAACCTTCTGTCTCTGGGGACACTGTCTGAGAGTCTAAGTGGAGATAGTTGCTCCGCTGGTGTCAGAGAGCCCCTCTTAGTCCAGGGTGGCCTATACTATTGATGGCCTCAGGGACCTTGGAGCTTTTCCCTAACCTGTAGGGTTGTGGTCAATGGATTGGGCACACTTTCCTTGGAGAGGGCAGGCACAATCTTTCGCTGTTTGGTCCAGTGGCCCTAGCCTGGATGTTGTGTGGGTCCAGGCTGTGGGCACAGAAGTCTGAATACACCAACTCAGCTTATGAGTGGCGCCTAGGGTATGGCAGGCCGGATGTACAGCTCGAGAGGGAGCTCATGGGCCTCTGAAACAAGGGCGAGTGGGAGGCGTTCCTTCAGGCTTTTGTCTCTGGATGTTGTGTCCCGGATAGCCGTGGATTGGAGCGGTGGCCTCAGGTACTGTGGACGAGTATCCCTCTCTGGGGATTTGTCCCAGCTCCCAAGAGTTTGGGGTCATTTTGTGGGAAGGGTGGAGTCGTGTTGTCTGGCTCATGGGTCTCTCCAAGAAAGGGATTACAGAGCAGAGATCCAGGTACGGGCGTGGCGACTGGAAAATTCAAACCATGGTGAGGATTGGGTGCATAGGGGCTTGGCAAGCCCCATATGTGGGCTCTTGGTCCAGGCCCTGACAGGCCTTTCTTTGACATGGGGCTCATGCTGAGGGTCACAGTGTGAATTTGTGCCCAAGCAGCACTCAAGTTTGGGCGTGGCATCAGGGGCCATGAAGGTTTCTCCCACCCTGAAGGTGTGACTCCATGCCAAGAGCAAGCTTGACAGCCATGGGGAAGGAGGAGTTCTGTTTTGTGCTTGCTATACCCAGCTGTGTGGAGAATTGATATAATGTCTAGGTTTAGATATCTGAAAACCAAGGTTAGGATGAGGTGACGGCATAAAACCATGGCGTGTCCGAAGTGCTGGGTGTGCGGCCAGCTGTCTCCTTGTCTGTCTGGACGTCTGGCTTCAGGCTGTGACACGCAGAGCATGAGTGCCCAGAGCAGCCTATCCAGTTCGGGTACCGTCGAGGCCCGAGCAGGTTGATCCTCATCTGGGTTTTCTGGAGAGCCCCACAGGGAAACGTTTTTCTTCCGTTGGGCAGACACTGGGCTGGGTTTTGGTTCTGGAGTTCCTAGTCCGGAGGGCTTGTTTGCCAGGAGTGTGAGGAAGGAAGTCTGAAAACACAAGCTAGCATAAGGTTTGGGACCGAGGGCACGGCAGGCCCACTCTGCAGAGGCTGAATCGAGATCTCCTGCAATGAGGTCATGTCAACTATGAGACGTGCCTCAGGCTAGAGTTTTTGTCCAGCATGGCCTCTTCCTGAAGGGTGTGGTGGCTTCATGAGGCCAGAAAGTTTTGCCTACGATGGGATTTGTGAACTGCTCCAAAACTGAAGGTTACCTTCTGCACGACAGTCGAGTCCTATTGGATGGTTCCAAGAGGCCCCATATGGAAAAACTCGAGAGCAGGTGTCTAAGCATGGATGCCTGGGAACGCCACCTCATATTCCCACTCTTTAGTCAGGACAAGGCAGGCTCAATCTGCGGGCTCCTGGGTGAGCTACCCAGAGGGGAGAGTTGAAATGGACTCTCCTGAAGATGAGTCCTACTGTGGCTTGGTGGCCTGGGAGAGCTTGGAATGTGGAGGTGTCTCAGGGACTCTGCAGGATTCTCCAACATGAGGTGTTTGACACGGCTCCAACAAGGAAACTTCCCATGTGGAGACGAGAGGAGTTCTGTTCCGTGCCTCAGGAAAGCCCCATACCCTGTTCTTCGAACCAAAGCCTCTGAGGAGTGACACCTGGAAACCAAAGTAAGAGTTGAGACTACGGCCTAAAGGCCTGTCCGGCTCAACCTTCTATCTCTGTTGTCATCTGTGTGCATGCATTCATGGATGTAGCTGCTCAGCTTGTGTCCGAATGCCCCTGTGAGTCCAGTGAGGCTCCCAGTAGTGGGATGTCCTCGGAGGCCTTGAGGTTTCTCATATTCTGGAGGTGTGTGGCCAAAGGAATGGACACAGTTTCCCAGGAGAGAGCAGGCACGGTCCTGTGGTATGGCTCCAGAGGACCCAGCCTAGAGGCTCTGTATGCCAGGGCTGTGGGGGCAGATGTCTGAAAAAGCAAACTTGGCTCAGCTAGGGGCCAATGTAATGGCAGGCCTGATCTCTAGTCCGTGAGGGGAGATCCACTGGAAATCAAAGTAGGGCAAGTGGGAGGCAGTCACTCAGGATTTTGTCTCTGGGTGTTGCGTTTACAGTGTCCGGGCAGGGTAGGGGTTGTCTCAGAGGCCAAGGAAGAGCCTTCATCTCAGGGATTGTCCAAGCTCCCAAGTGTTTGTGTTCATTCTGTGGGAATGAAGAGTACTGTTTTCTGCCACAGGGGACCCCCCAGGAGAGGGACTCTAGAGCACAGCAGTGGGTTCCCTCAACTGGAATACACACCATCTAGTTAGTCCTGGGTGCCTATGGGCATGGCAAGCCACATATGCGGGCTCTTGGTCCAGTCACTGAGAGGCGTTACTTGAATAAGGTACTCACGCTGAGGGTCACAATGTGTGTTTGTGCCCAAGGCGGCCCTCACGCTTGGGCGTGGCCTCATGGGCCATGCCGTTTTCTCCTACACTGAAGGTTTGACTCACTGCCAGCAGCAAGGTTTCTTGCCAGGGGGAAGGAGGGGTTCTGACTTGTGCATCAGGTTCCCCCCTGTGCAGGGATTGGAGATAAGGTAGGTTCCGATGACTGAAAACCCAGGTTGGGAATGGATGGTGGCCTAAGAAAGTGGCGGGTCCAATGTGCTGGGTGTGCAGCCAGCTGTGTCGGTGTCTGTTGGAAGGTCTGGGCTCAGGCTATTTGCGACAGAGCATCACTGTTTAAGGTAGCCTATGCAATTGGGGTGTTGCCGAGGGCCAAGCAGTTTGATCCTCATTTGGGGTTTCAGGGCAGCGCCATAGACAATGTTTTTCTCCTGGGAGGCAGGCACAGTGCTTCATTGTGGCCCCAGAATTCCCAGTAGGGAGGGATTGTGGGCCAGGAGTGTGAGGACGGAAGTCTGAAAACACAAGCTAGTGTGAGGATTGGAGCCAAGGGCAGAGCAGGCCCACTCTGCAGAGGCTGAATCAAAATCTCCTGCATCTGAAGTCAGGCTGAGGATCAGACGTTGGCTGAGGCTGGAGTATGTGTCCATGATGGCACCTTCATGAAGTGGGGGCCTCATGAGGCCAAGGAAGTTTTCCCACGCTGAGTTTGGAGGTTGCCCCAAACCACAAGGTTTCCTTCTGCGGGACATTCGAGTCCTGTTGCATGGCTCCAGGACATACCATATGGAAGGACTGGAGAGCAGGGTTCGAAGGATGGATCCCTGTACAGCATGCCTCGCATTCCCATTGGCTATTAGCGACAAGATATGTTTGATCTGCTGCCTCTGGAACACGCGACCCAGGGGGCTGAGTTGAAATGGCCTCTCCTGAGGATGCGTCATAATGTGCGTTTCGGACCATGGAGACCTTGGAATGTGCTGGTTGTTCAGTGGCCCTGCGGAACTCTCCTACCTGAAGTGTTTGATACATCCCAGTAAGAAAGCTGCCCATGTGGAGATGAGAGATGTTTGGTTTGGTGCCTCAGAAAAGCCCCATGTGCTGGTCTACGAAAACAGTCCTCTGAGAACGGAAACATGGAAACCAAAGCTAAGGTTCAGATTAGGGCCTGGGGGCCTGTCCATTTCATCCTTCTGTCTCTGGGGACACTGTCTGAGAGTCTAAGTGGAGATAGTTGCTCCGCTGGTGACAGAGAGCCCCTCTTAGTCCAGGGTGGCCTATACTATTGATGGCCTCAGGGACCTTGGAGCTTTTCCCTAACCTGTAGGGTTGTGGTCAATGGATTGGGCACACTTTCCTTGGAGAGGGCAGGCACAATCTTTCGCTGTTTGGTCCAGTGGCCCTAGCCTGGATGTTGTGTGGGTCCAGGCTGTGGGCACAGAAGTCTGAATACACCAACTCAGCTTATGAGTGGCGCCTAGGGTATGGCAGGCCGGATGTACAGCCCGATAGGGAGCTCCTGGGCCTCTGAAACAAGGGCGAGTGGGAGGCGTTCCTTCAGGCTTTTGTCTCTGAATGTTGTGTCCGGGATAGCCGTGGATTGGAGCGGTGGCCTCAGGTACTGTGGACGAGTATCCCTCTCTGGGGATTTGTCCCAGCTCCCAAGAGTTTGGGGTCATTTTGTGGGAAGGGTGGAGTCGTGTTGTCTGGCTCATGGGTCTCTCCAAGAAAGGGATTCCAGAGCAGAGCTCCAGGTACAGGCGGGGCGACTGGAAAATTCAAACCATGGTGAGGATTGGGTGCATAGGGGCTTGGCAAGCCCCATATGTGGGCTCTTGGTCCAGGCCCTGATAGGCCTTTCTTTGACATGGGGCTCATGCTGAGGGTCACAGTGTGAATTTGTGCCCAAGCAGCACTCAAGTTTGGGCGTGGCATCAGAAGCCATGAAGGTTTCTCCCACCCTGAAGGTGTGACTCCATGCCAAGAGCAAGCTTGACAGCCATGGGGAAGGAGGAGTTCTGTTTTGTGCTTGCTATACCCAGCTGTGTGGAGAATTGATATAATGTCTAGGTTCAGATATCTGAAAACCAAGGTTAGGATGAGGTGACGGCATAAGACCATGGCGTGTCCGAAGTGCTGGGTGTGCGGCCAGCTGTCTCCTTGTCTGTCTGGACGTCTGGCTTCAGGCTGTGACACGCAGAGCATGAGTGCCCAGAGCAGCCTATCCAGTTCGGGTACCGTCGAGGCCCGAGCAGGTTGATCCTCATCTGGGTTTTTGGAGAGCCCCACAGGGAAACGTTTTTCTTCCGTTGGGCAGACACTGGGCTGGGTTTTGGTTCTGGAGTTCCTAGTCCGGAGGGCTTGTTTGCCAGGAGTGTGAGGAAGGAAGTCTGAAAACACAAGCTAGCGTGAGGTTTGGGACCGAGGTCACGGCATGCCCACTCTGCAGAGGCTGAATCGGGATCTCCTGCACTGAGGTCATGTCAACTATGAGACGTGCCTCAGGCTAGAGTTTTTGTCCAGCATGGCCTCTTCCTGAAGGGTGTGGTGGCTTCATGAGGCCAGAAAGTTTTGCCTACGATGGGATTTGTGAACTGCTCCAAAACGGAAGGTTACCTTCTGCACGACTGTCGAGTCCTATTGGATGGTTCCAAGAGGCCCCATATGGAAAGACTCGAGAGCAGGTGTCTAAGCATGGATGCCTGGGAACGCCACCTCATATTCCCACTCTTTAGTCAGGACAAGGCAGGCTCAATCTGCGGGCTCCTGGGTGAGCTACCCAGAGGGGAGAGTTGAAATGGACTCTCCTGAAGATGAGTCCTACTGTGGCTTGGTGGCCTGGGAGACCTTGGAATGTGGAGGTGGCTCAGGGACTCTGCAGGATTCTCCAACATGAGGTGTTTGACACGGCTCCAACAAGGAAACTTCCTATGTGGAGACGAGAGGAGTTCTGTTCCGTGCCTCAGGAAAGCCCCATACCCTGTTCTTCGAACCAAAGCCTCTGAGGAGTGACACCTGGAAACCAAAGTAAGAGTTGAGACTACGGCCTAAAGGCCTGTCCGGCTCAACCTTCTATCTCTGTTGTCATCTGTGTGCATGCATTCATGGATGTAGCTGCTCAGCTTGTGTCCGAATGCCCCTGTGAGTCCAGTGAGGCTCCCAGTAGTGGGATGTCCTCGGAGGCCTTGAGGTTTCTCATATTCTGGAGGTGTGTGGCCAAAGGAATGGACACAGTTTCCCAGGAGAGAGCAGGCACGGTCCTGTGGTATGGCTCCAGAGGACCCAGCCTAGAGGCTCTGTATGCCAGGGCTGTGGGACAGATGTCTGAAAAAGCAAACTTGGCTCAGCTAGGGGCCAATGTAATGGCAGGCCTGATCTCTAGTCCGTGAGGGGAGATCATCTGGAAATCAAAGTAGGGCAATTGGGAGGCAGTCACTCAGGATTTTGTCTCTGGGTGTTGCGTTTACAGTGTCCGGTCAGGGTAGGGGTTGTCTCAGAGGCCGAGGAAGAGCCTTCCTCTCAGGGGATTGTCCAAGCTCCCAAGTGTTTGTGTTCATTCTGTGGGAATGAAGAGTACTGTTTTCTGCCACAGGGGACCCCCCAGGAGAGGGACTCTAGAGCACAGCAGTGGGTTCCCTCAACTGGAATACACACCATCTAGTTAGTCTTGGGTGCCTATGGGCATGGCAAGCCACATATGCGGGCTCTTGGTCCAGTCACTGAGAGGCGTTACTTGAATAAGGTACTCACGCTGAGGGTCACAATGTGTGTTTGTGCCCAAGGCGGCCCTCACGCTTGGGCGTGGCCTCATGGGCCATGCCGTTTTCTCCTACACTGAAGGTTTGACTCACTGCCAGCAGCAAGGTTTCTTGCCAGGGGGAAGGAGGGGTTCTGACTTGTGCATCAGGTTCCCCCCTGTGCAGGGATTGGAGATAAGGTCTAGGTTCCGATGACTGAAAACCCAGGTTGGGAATGGATGGTGGCCTAAGAAAGTGGCGGGTCCAATGTGCTGGGTGTGCAGCCAGCTGTGTCGGTGTCTGTTGGAAGGTCTGGGCTCAGGCTATTTGCGACAGAGCAACACTGTTTAAGGTAGCCTATGCAATTGGGGTGTTGCCGAGGGCCAAGCAGTTTGATCCTCTTTTGGGGTTTCTGGGCAGCGCCATAGACAATGTTTTTCTCCTGGGAGGCAGGCACAGTGCTTCATTGTGGCCCCAGAATTCCCAGTAGGGAGGGTTTGTGGGCCAGGAGTGTGAGGACGGAAGTCTGAAAACACAAGCTAGTGTGAGGATTGGAACCAAGGGCAGAGCAGGCCCACTCTTCAGAGGCTGAATCAAAATCTCCTGCATCTGAAGTCAGGCTGAGGATCAGACGTTGGCTGAGGCTGGAGTATGTGTCCATGATGGCACCTTCATGAAGTGGGGGCCTCATGAGGCCAAGGAAGTTTTCCCACGCTGAGTTTGGAGGTTGCCCCAAACCACAAGGTTTCCTTCTGCGGGACATTCGAGTCCTGTTGCATGGCTCCAGGACATACCATATGGAAGGACTGGAGAGCAGGGTTCGAAGGATGGATCCCTGTACAGCATGCCTCGCATTCCCATTGGCTATTAGCGACAAGATATGTTTGATCTGCTGCCTCTGGAACACGCGACCCAGGGGGCTGAGTTGAAATGGCCTCTCCTGAGGATGCGTCATAATGTGCGTTTGGGTCCATGGAGACCTTGGAATGTGCTGGTTGTTCAGTGGCCCTGCGGAACTCTCCTACCTGAAGTGTTTGATACATCCCAGTAAGAAAGCTGCCCATGTGGAGATGAGAGAGGTTTGGTTTGGTGCCTCAGAAAAGCCCCATGTGCTGGTCTACGAAAACAGTCCTCTGAGAACGGAAACATGGAAACCAAAGCTAAGGTTCAGATTAGGGCCTGGGGGCCTGTCCATTTCATCCTTCTGTCTCTGGGGACACTGTCTGAGAGTCTAAGTGGAGATAGTTGCTCCGCTGGTGTCAGAGAGGCCCTCTTAGTCCAGGGGGGCCTACACTATTGATGGCCTCAGGGGCCTTGGAGCTTTTCCCTAACCTGTAGTGTTGTGGTCAATGGATTGGGCACACTTTCCTTGGAGAGGGCAGGCACAATCTTTCGCTGTGGCCCTAGAGGCCCTATCCTGGAGGTGTGTGGGTCCAGGCTGTGGGCACAGAAGTCTGAATACACAAACTCAGCTTATGAGTGGCGCCTAGGGTATGGCAGGCCGGATGTACAGCCCGAGAGGGAGCTCCTGGGCCTCTGAAACAAGGGCGAGTGGGAGGCGTTCCTTCAGGCTTTTGTCTCTGGATGTTGTGTCCGGGATAGCCGTGGATTGGAGCGGTGGCCTCAGGTACTGTGGACGAGTATCCCTCTCTGGGGATTTGTCCCAGCTCCCAAGAGTTTGGGGTCATTTTGTGGGAAGGGTGGAGTCGTGTTGTCTGGCTCATGGGTCTCTCCAAGAAAGGGATTCCAGAGCAGGGCTCCAGGTACGGGCGGGGCGACTGGAAAATTCAAACCGTGGTGAGGATTGGGTGCATAGGGGCTTGGAAAGCCCCATATGTGGGCTCTTGGTCCAGGCCCTGACAGGCCTTTCTCTGACATGGGGCTCATGCTGAGGATCACAGTGTGAATTTGTGCCCAAGCAGCACTCAAGTTTGGGCGTGGCATCAGGGGCCATGAAGGTTTCTCCCACCCTGAAGGTGTGACTCTATGCCAAGAGCAAGCTTGACAGCCATGGGGAAGGAGGAGTTCTGTTTTGTGCTTGCTATACCCAGCTGTGTGGAGAATTGATATAATGTCTAGGTTCAGATATCTGAAAACCAAGGTTAGGATGAGGTGACGGCATAAGACCATGGCGTGTCCGAAGTGCTGGGTGTGCGGCCAGCTGTCTCCTTGTCTGTCTGGACGTCTGGCTTCAGGCTGTGTCAGGCAGAGCATGAGTGCCCAGAGCAGCCTATCCAGTTCGGGTACCGTCGAGGCCCGAGCAGGTTGATCCTCATCTGGGTTTTCTGGAGAGCCCCACAGGGAAACGTTTTTCTTCCGTTGGGCAGACACTGGGCTGGGTTTTAGTTCCGGAGTTCCTAGTCCCGAGGGCTTGTTTGCCAGGAGTGTGAGGAAGGAAGTCTGAAAACACAAGCTAGCGTGAGGTTTGGGACCGAGGTCACGGCATGCCCACTCTGCAGAGGCTGAATCGGGATCTCCTGCACTGAGGTCATGTCAACTATGAGACGTGCCTCAGGCTAGAGTTCTTGTCCAGCATGGCCTCTTCCTGAAGGGTGTGGGGGCTTCATGTGGCCAGAAAGTTTTGCCTACGATGGGATTTGTGAACTGCTCCAAAACTGAAGGTTACCTTCTGCACGACAGTCGAGTCCTATTGGATGGTTCCAAGAGGCCCCATATGGAAAGACTCGAGAGCAGGTGTCTAAGCATGGATGCCTGGGAACGCCACCTCATATTCCCACTCTTTAGTCAGGACAAGGCAGGCTCAATCTGCGGGCTCCTGGGTGAGCTACCCAGAGGGGAGAGTTGAAATGGACTCTCCTGAAGATGAATCCTACTGTGGCTTGGTGGCCTGGGAGACATTGGAATGTGGAGGTGGCTCAGGGACTCTGCAGGATTCTCCAACATGAGGTGTTTGACACGGCTCCAACAAGGAAACTTCCCATGTGGAGACGAGAGGAGTTCTGTTCCGTGCCTCAGGAAAGCCCCATACCCTCTTCTTCGAACCAAAGCCTCTGAGGAGTGACACCTGGAAACCAAAGTAAGAGTTGAGACTACGGCCTAAAGGCCTGTCCGGCTCAACCTTCTATCTCTGTTGTCATCTGTGTGCATGCATTCATGGATGTAGCTGCTCAGCTTGTGTCCGAATGCCCCTGTGAGTCCAGTGAGGCTCCCAGTAGTGGGATGTCCTCGGAGGCCTTGAGGTTTCTCATATTCTGGAGGTGTGTGGCCAAAGGAATGGACACAGTTTCCCAGGAGAGAGCAGGCACGGTCCTGTGGTATGGCTCCAGAGGACCCAGCCTAGAGGCTCTGTTTGCCAGGGCTGTGGGGACAGATGTCTGAAAAAGCAAACTTGGCTCAGCTAGGGGCCAATGTAATGGCAGGCCTGATCTCTAGTCCGTGAGGGGAGATCCTCTGGAAATCAAAGTAGGGCAAGTGGGAGGCCGTCACTCAGGATTTTGTCTCTGGGTGTTGCGTTTACAGTGTCCGGTCAGGTTAGGGGTTGTCTCAGAGGCCGAGGAAGAGCCTTCCTCTCAGAGGATTGTCCAAGCTCCCAAGTGTTTGTGTTCATTCTGTGGGAATGAAGAGTACTGTTTTCTGCCACAGGGGACCCCCCAGGAGAGGGACTCTAGAGCACAGCAGTGGGTTCCCTCAACTGGAATACACACCATCTAGTTAGTCCTGGGTGCCTATGGGCATGGCAAGCCACATATGCGGGCTCTTGGTCCAGTCACTGAGAGGCGTTACTTGAATAAGGTACTCACGCTGAGGGTCACAATGTGTATTTGTGCCCAAGGCGGCCCTCACGCTTGGGCGTGGCCTCATGGGCCATGCCGTTTTCTCCTACACTGAAGGTTTGACTCACTGCCAGCAGCAAGGTTTCTTGCCAGGGGGAAGGAGGGGTTCTGACTTGTGCATCAGGTTCCCCCCTGTGCAGGGATTGGAGATAAGGTCTAGGTTCCGATGACTGAAAACCCAGGTTGGGAATGGATGGTGGCCTAAGGCAGTGGCGGGTCCAATGTGCTGGGTGTGCAGCCAGCTGTGTCGGTGTCTGTTGGAAGGTCTGGGCTCAGGCTATTTGCGACAGAGCATCACTGTTTAAGGTAGCCTATGCAATTGGGGTGTTGCCGAGGGCCAAGCAGTTTGATCCTCATTTGGGGTTTCTGGGCAGCGCCATAGACAATGTTTTTCTCTTGGGAGGCAGGACAGTGCTTCATTGTGGCCCCAGAATTCCCAGTAGGGAAGGTTTGTGGGCCAGGAGTGTGAGGACGGAAGTCTGAAAACACAAGCTAGTGTGAGGATTGGAGCCAAGGGCAGAGCAGGCCCACTCTGCAGAGGCTGAATCAAAATCTCCTGCATCTGAAGTCAGGCTGAGGATCAGACGTTGGCTGAGGCTGGAGTATGTGTCCATGATGGCACCTTCATGAAGTGGGGGCCTCATGAGGCCAAGGAAGTTTTCCCACGCTGAGTTTGGAGGTTGCCCCAAACCACAAGGTTTCCTTCTGCGGGACATTCGAGTCCTGTTGCATGGCTCCAGGACATACCATATGGAAGGACTGGAGAGCAGGGTTCAAAGGATGGATCCCTGTACAGCATGCCTCGCATTCCCATTGGCTATAAGCGACAAGATATGTTTGATCTGCTGCCTCTGGAACACGCGACCCAGGGGGCTAAGTTGAAATGGCCTCTCCTGAGGATGCGTCATAATGTGCGTTTGGGTCCATGGAGACCTTGGAATGTGCTGGTTGTTCAGTGGCCCTGCGGAACTCTCCTACCTAAAGTGTTTGATACATCCCAGTAAGAAAGCTGCCCATGTGGAGATGAGAGATGTTTGGTTTGGTGCCTCAGAAAAGCCCCATGTGCTGGTCTACGAAAACAGTCCTCTGAGAACGGAAACATGGAAACCAAAGCTAAGGTTCAGATTAGGGCCTGGGGGCCTGTCCATTTCAACCTTCTGTCTCTGGGGACACTGTCTGAGAGTCTAAGTGGAGATAGTTGCTCCGCTGGTGTCAGAGAGCCCCTCTTAGTCCAGGGGGGCCTACACTATTGATGGCCTCAGGGGCCTTGGAGCTTTTCCCTAACCTGTAGTGTTGTGGTCAATGGATTGGGCACACTTTCCTTGGACAGGGCAGGCACAATCTTTCGCTGTGGCCCTAGAGGCCCTAGCCTGGAGGTGTGTGGGTCCAGGCTGTGGGCACAGAATTCTGAATACACAAACTCAGCTTAGGAGTGGCGCCTAGGGTATGGCAGGCCGGATGTACAGCCCGAGAGGGAGCTCCTGGGCCTCTGAAACAAGGGCGAGTGGGAGGCGTTCCTTCAGGCTTTTGTCTCTGGATGTTGTGTCCGGGATAGCCGTGGATTGGAGCGGTGGCCTCAGGTACTGTGGACGAGTATCCCTCTCTGGGGATTTGTCCCTGCTCCCAAGAGTTTGTGGTCATTTTGTGGGAAGGGTGGAGTCGTGTTGTCTGGCTCATGGGTCTCTCCAAGAAAGGGATTCCAGAGCAGAGCTCCAGGTACGGGCGGGGCGACTGGAAAATTCAAAACGTGGTGAGGATGGGGTGCATAGGGGCTTGGCAAGCCCCATATGTGGGCTCTTGGTCCAGGCCCTGACAGGCCTTTCTTTGACATGGGGCTCATGCTGAGGATCACAGTGTGAATTTGTGCCCAAGCAGCACTCAAGTTTGGGCGTGGCATCAGGGGCCATGAAGGTTTCTCCCACCCTGAAGGTGTGACTCCATGCCAAGAGCAAGCTGGACAGCCATGGGGAAGGAGGAGTTCTGTTTTGTGCTTGCTATACCCAGCTGTGTGGAGAATTGATATAATGTCTAGGTTCAGATATCTGAAAACCAAGGTTAGGATGAGGTGACGGCATAAGACCATGGCGTGTCCGAAGTGCTGGGTGTGCGGCCAGCTGTCTCCTTGTCTGTCTGGACGTCTGGCTTCAGGCTGTGTCAGGCAGAGCATGAGTACCCAGAGCAGCCTATCCAGTTCGGGTACCGTCGAGGCCCGAGCAGGTTGATCCTCATCTGGGTTTTCTGGAGAGCCCCACAGGGAAACGTTTTTCTTCCGTTGGGCAGACACTGGGCTGGGTTTTGGTTCCGGAGTTCCTAGTCCGGAGGGCTTGTTTGCCAGGAGTGTGAGGAAGGAAGTCTGAAAACACAAGCTAGCGTGAGGTTTGGGACCGAGGTCACGGCATGCCCACTCTGCAGAGGCTGAATCGGGATCTCCTGCACTGAGGTCATGTCAACTATGAGACGTGCCTCAGGCTAGAGTTCTTGTCCAGCATGGCCTCTTCCTGAAGGGTGTGGGGGCTTCATGAGGCCAGAAAGTTTTGCCTACGATGGGATTTGTGAACTGCTCCAAAACTGAAGGTTACCTTCTGCACGACAGTCGAGTCCTATTGGATGGTTCCAAGAGGCCCCATATGGAAAGACTCGAGAGCAGGTGTCTAAGCATGGATGCCTGGGAACGCCACCTCATATTCCCACTCTTTAGTCAGGACAAGGCAGGCTCAATCTGTGGGCTCCTGGGTGAGCTACCCAGAGGGGAGAGTTGAAATGGACTCTCCTGAAGATGAGTCCTACTGTGGCTTGGTGGCCTGGGAGACCTTGGATGTGGAGGTGGCTCAGGGACTCTGAAGGATTCTCCAACATGAGGTGTTTGACACGGCTCCAACAAGGAAACTTCCTATGTGGAGACGAGAGGAGTTCTGTTCCGTGCCTCAGGAAAGCCCCATACCCTGTTCTTCGAACCAAAGCCTCTGAGGAGTGACACCTGGAAACCAAAGTAAGAGTTGAGACTACGGCCTAAAGGCCTGTCCGGCTCAACCTTCTAACTCTTTGTCATCTGTGTGCATGCATTCATGGATGTAGCTGCTCAGCTTGTGTCCGAATGCCCCTGTGAGTCCAGTGAGGCTCCCAGTAGTGGGATGTCCTCGGAGGCCTTGAGGTTTCTCATATTCTGGAGGTGTGTGGCCAAAGGAATGGACACAGTTTCCCAGGAGAGAGCAGGCACGGTCCTGTGGTATGGCTCCAGAGGACCCAGCCTAGAGGCTCTGTTTGCCAGGGCTGGGGGGACAGATGTCTGAAAAAGCAAACTTGGCTCAGCTAGGGGCCAATGTAATGGCAGGCCTGATCTCTAGTCCGTGAGGGGAGATCCTCTGGAAATCAAAGTAGGGCAAGTGGGAGGCAGTCACTCAGGATTTTGTCTCTGGGTGTTGCGTTTACAGTGTCCGGTCAGGGTAGGGGTTGTCTCAGAGGCCGAGGAAGAGCCTTCCTCTCAGGGGATTGTCCAAGCTCCCAAGTGTTTGTGTTCATTCTGTGGGAATGAAGAGTACTGTTTTCTGCCACAGGGGACCCCCCAGGAGAGGGACTCTAGAGCACAGCAGTGGGTTCCCTCAACTGGAATACACACCATCTAGTTAGTCCTGGGTGCCTATGGGCATGGCAAGCCACATATGCGGGCTCTTGGTCCAGTCACTGAGAGGCGTTACTTGAATAAGGTACTCACACTGAGGGTCACAATGTGTGTTTGTGCCCAAGGCGGCCCTCACGCTTGGGCGTGGCCTCATGGGCCATGCCGTTTTCTCCTACACTGAAGGTTTGACTCCCTGCCAGCAGCAAGGTTTCTTGCCAGGGGGAAGGAGGGGTTCTGACTTGTGCATCAGGTTCCCCCCTGTGCAGGGATTGGAGATAAGGTCTAGGTTCTGATAACTGAAAACCCAGGTTGGGAATGGATGGTGGCCTAAGGCAGTGGCGGGTCCAATGTGCTGGGTGTGCAGCCAGCTGTGTCGGTGTCTGTTGGAAGGTCTGGGCTCAGGCTATTTGCGACAGAGCATCACTGTTTAAGGTAGCCTATGCAATTGGGGTGTTGCCGAGGGCCAAGCAGTTTGATCCTCATTTGGGGTTTCTGGGCAGCACCATAGACAATGTTTTTCTCTTGGGAGGCAGGCACAGTGCTTCATTGTGGCCCCAGAATTCCCAGTAGGGAGGGTTTGTGGGCCAGGAGTGTGAGGACGGAAGTCTGAAAACACAAGCTAGTGTGAGGATTGGAACCAAGGGCAGAGCAGGCCCACTCTGCAGAGGCTGAATCAAAATCTCCTGCATCTGAAGTCAGGCTGAGGATCAGACGTTGGCTGAGGCTGGAGTATGTGTCCATGATGGCACCTTCATGAAGTGGGGGCCTCATGAGGCCAAGGAAGTTTTCCCACGCTGAGTTTGGAGGTTGCCCCAAACCACAAGGTTTCCTTCTGCGGGACATTCGAGTCCTGTTGCATGGCTCCAGGACATACCATATGGAAGGACTGGAGAGCAGGGTTCGAAGGATGGATCCCTGTACAGCATGCCTCGCATTCCCATTGGCTATTAGCGACAAGATATGTTTGAACTGCTGCCTCTGGAACACGCGACCCAGGGGGCTGAGTTGAAATGGTCTCTCCTGAGGATGCGTCATAATGTGCGTTTGGGTCCATGGAGACCTTGGAATGTGCTGGTTGTTCAGTGGCCCTGCGGAACTCTCCTACCTGAAGTGTTTGATACATCCCAGTAAGAAAGCTGCCCATGTGGAGATGAGAGAGGTTTGGTTTGGTGCCTCAGAAAAGCCCCATGTGCTGGTCTACGAAAACAGTCCTCTGAGAACGGAAACATGGAAACCAAAGCTAAGGTTCAGATTAGGGCCTGGGGGCCTGTCCATTTCAACCTTCTGTCTCTGGGGACACTGTCTGAGAGTCTAAGTGGAGATAGTTGCTCCGCTGGTGTCAGAGAGCCCCTCTTAGTCCAGGGGGGCCTACACTATTGATGGCCTCAGGGTCCTTGGGGCTTTTCCCTATCCTGTAGTGTTTTGGTCAATGGATTGGGCACACTTTCCTTGGAGAGGGCAGGCACAATCTTTCGCTGTGGCCCTAGAGGCCCAAGCCTGGAGGTGTGTGGGTCCAGGCTGTGGGCACAGAAGTCTGAATACACAAACTCAGCTTAGGAGTGGCGCCTAGGGTATGGCAGGCCGGATGTACAGCCCGAGAGGGAGCTCCTGGGCCTCTAAAACAAGGGCGAGTGGGAGGCGTTCCTTCAGGCTTTTGTCTCTGGATGTTGTGTCCGGGATAGCCGTGGATTGGAGCGGTGGCCTCAGGTACTGTGGACGAGTATCCCTCTCTGGGGATTTGTCCCTGCTACCAAGAGTTTGTGGTCATTTTGTGGGAAGGGTGGAGTCGTGTTGTCTGGCTCATGGGTCTCTCCAAGAAAGGGATTCCAGAGCAGAGCTCCAGGTATGGGCGGGGCGACTGGAAAATTCAAACCGTGGTGAGGATTGGGTGCATAGGGGCTTGGCAAGCCCCATATGTGGGCTCTTGGTCCAGGCCCTGACAGGCCTTTCTTTGACATGGGGCTCATGCTGAGGATCACAGTGTGAATTTGTGCCCAAGCAGCACTCAAGTTTGGGCGTGTCATCAGGGACCATGAAGGTTTCTCCCACCCTGAAGGTGTGACTCCATGCCAAGAGCAAGCTTGATAGCCATGGGGAAGGAGGAGTTCTGTTTTGTGCTTGCTATACCCAGCTGTGTGGAGAATTGATATAATGTCTAGGTTCAGATATCTGAAAACCAAGGTTAGGATGAGGTGACGGCATAAGACCATGGCGTGTCCGAAGTGCTGGGTGTGCGGCCAGCTGTCTCCTTGTCTGTCTGGACGTCTGGCTTCAGGCTGTGTCAGGCAGAGCATGAGTGCCCAGAGCAGCCTATCCAGTTCGGGTACCGTCGAGGCCCGAGCAGGTTGATCCTCATCTGGGTTTTCTGGAGAGCCCCACAGGGAAACGTTTTTCTTCCGTTGGGCAGACACTGGGCTGGGTTGTGGTTCTGGAGTTCCTAGTCCGGAGGGCTTGTTTGCCAGGAGTGTGAGGAAGGAAGTCTGAAAACACAAGCTAGCGTGAGTTTTGGGACCGAGGTCACGGCATGCCCACTCTGCAGAGGCTGAATCGGGATCTCCTGCACTGAGGTCATGTCAACTATGAGACGTGCCTCAGGCTAGAGTTCTTGTCCAGCATGGCCTCTTCCTGAAGGGTGTGGGGGCTTCATGAGGCCAGAAAGTTTTGCCTACGATGGGATTTGTGAACTGCTCCAAAACTGAAGGTTACCTTCTGCACGACAGTCGAGTCCTATTGGATGGTTCCAGGAGGCCCCATATGGAAAGACTCGAGAGCAGGTGTCTAAGCATGGATGCCTGGGAACGCCACCTCATATTCCCACTCTTTATTCAGGACAAGGCAGGCTCAATCTGCGGGCTCCCGGGTGAGCTACCCAGAGGGGAGAGTTGAAATGGACTCTCCTGAAGATGAGTCCTACTGTGTCATGGTGGCCTGGGAGACCTTGGAATGTGGAGGTGGCTCAGGGACTCTGCAGGATTCTCCAACATGAGGTGTTTGACACGGCTCCAACAAGGAAACTTCCTATGTGGAGACGAGAGGAGTTCTGTTCCGTGCCTCAGGAAAGCCCCATACCCTGTTCTTCGAACCACAGCCTCTGAGGAGTGACACCTGGAAACCAAAGTAAGAGTTGAGACTACGGCCTAAAGGCCTGTCCGGCTCAACCTTCTATCTCTGTTGTCATCTGTTTGCATGCATTCATGGATGTAGCTGCTCAGCTTGTGTCCGAATGCCCCTGTGAGTCCAGTGAGGCTCCCAGTAGTGGGATGTCCTCGGAGGCCTTGAGGTTTCTCATATTCTGGAGGTGTGTGGCCAAAGGAATGGACACAGTTTCCCAGGAGAGAGCAGGCACGGTCCTGTGGTATGGCTCCAGAGGACCCAGCCTAGAGGCTCTGTTTGCCAGGGCTGGGGGGACAGATGTCTGAAAAAGCAAACTTGGCTCAGCTAGGGGCCATTGTAATGGCAGGCCTGATCTCTAGTCCGTGAGGGGAGATCCTCTGGAAATCAAAGTAGGGCAAGTGGGAGGCAGTCACTCAGGATTTTGTCTCTGGGTGTTGCGTTTACAGTGTCCGGTCAGGGTAGGGGTTGTCTCAGAGGCCGAGGAAGAGCCTTCCTCTCAGGGGATTGTCCAAGCTCCCAAGTGTTTGTGTTCATTCTGTGGGAATGAAGAGTACTGTTTTCTGCCACAGGGGACCCCCCAGGAGAGGGACTCTAGAGCACAGCAGTGGGTTCCCTCAACTGGAATACACACCATCTAGTTAGTCCTGGGTGCCTATGGGCATGGCAAGCCACATATGCGGGCTCTTGGTCCAGTCACTGAGAGGCGTTACTTGAATAAGGTACTCATGCTGAGGGTCACAATGTGTGTTTGTGCCCAAGGCGGCCCTCTCGCTAGGGCGTGGCCTCATGGGCCATGCCGTTTTCTCCTACACTGAAGGTTTGACTCCCTGCCAGCAGCAAGGTTTCTTGCCAGGGGGAAGGAGGGGTTCTGACTTGTGCATCAGGTTCCCCCCTGTGCAGGGATTGGAGATAAGGTCTAGGTTCCGATGACTGAAAACCCAGGTTGGGAATGGATGGTGGCCTAAGGCAGTGGCGGGTCCAAAGTGCTGGGTGTGCAGCCAGCTGTGTCGGTGTCTGTTGGAAGGTCTGGGCTCAGGCTATTTGTGACAGAGCATCACTGTTTAAGGTAGCCTATGCAATTGGGGTGTTGCCGAGGGCCAAGCAGTTTGATCCTCATTTGGGGTTTCTGGGCAGCGCCATAGACAATGTTTTTCTCTTGGGAGGCAGGCACAGTGCTTCATTGTGGCCCCAGAATTCCCAGTAGGGAGGGTTTGTGGGCCAGGAGTGTGAGGACGGAAGTCTGAAAACACAAGCTAGTGTGAGGATTGGAACCAAGGGCAGAGCAGGCCCACTCTGCAGAGGCTGAATCAAAATCTCCTGCATCTGAAGTCAGGCTGAGGATCAGACGTTGGCTGAGGCTGGAGTATGTGTCCATGATGGCACCTTCATGAAGTGGGGGCCTCATGAGGCCAAGGAAGTTTTCCCACGCTGAGTTTGGAGGTTGCCCCAAACCACAAGGTTTCCTTCTGCGGGACATTCGAGTCCTGTTGCATGGCTCCAGGACATACCATATGGAAGGACTGGAGAGCAGGGTTCGAAGGATGGATCCCTGTACAGCATGCCTCGCATTCCCATTGGCTATTAGCGACAAGATATGTTTGAACTGCTGCCTCTGGAACACGCGACCCAGGGGGCTGAGTTGAAATGGTCTCTCCTGAGGATGCGTCATAATGTGCGTTTGGGTCCATGGAGACCTTGGAATGTGCTGGTTGTTCAGTGGCCCTGCGGAACTCTCCTACCTGAAGTGTTTGATACATCCCAGTAAGAAAGCTGCCCATGTGGAGATGAGAGAGGTTTGGTTTGGTGCCTCAGAAAAGCCCCATGTGCTGGTCTACGAAAACAGTCCTCTGAGAACGGAAACATGGAAACCAAAGCTAAGGTTCAGATTAGGGCCTGGGGGCCTGTCCATTTCAACCTTCTGTCTCTGGGGACACTGTCTGAGAGTCTAAGTGGAGATAGTTGCTCCGCTGGTGTCAGAGAGCCCCTCTTAGTCCAGGGGGGCCTACACTATTGATGGCCTCAGGGTCCTTGGGGCTTTTCCCTATCCTGTAGTGTTTTGGTCAATGGATTGGGCACACTTTCCTTGGAGAGGGCAGGCACAATCTTTCGCTGTGGCCCTAGAGGCCCAAGCCTGGAGGTGTGTGGGTCCAGGCTGTGGGCACAGAAGTCTGAATACACAAACTCAGCTTAGGAGTGGCGCCTAGGGTATGGCAGGCCGGATGTACAGCCCGAGAGGGAGCTCCTGGGCCTCTAAAACAAGGGCGAGTGGGAGGCGTTCCTTCAGGCTTTTGTCTCTGGATGTTGTGTCCGGGATAGCCGTGGATTGGAGCGGTGGCCTCAGGTACTGTGGACGAGTATCCCTCTCTGGGGATTTGTCCCTGCTACCAAGAGTTTGTGGTCATTTTGTGGGAAGGGTGGAGTCGTGTTGTCTGGCTCATGGGTCTCTCCAAGAAAGGGATTCCAGAGCAGAGCTCCAGGTATGGGCGGGGCGACTGGAAAATTCAAACCGTGGTGAGGATTGGGTGCATAGGGGCTTGGCAAGCCCCATATGTGGGCTCTTGGTCCAGGCCCTGACAGGCCTTTCTTTGACATGGGGCTCATGCTGAGGATCACAGTGTGAATTTGTGCCCAAGCAGCACTCAAGTTTGGGCGTGTCATCAGGGACCATGAAGGTTTCTCCCACCCTGAAGGTGTGACTCCATGCCAAGAGCAAGCTTGATAGCCATGGGGAAGGAGGAGTTCTGTTTTGTGCTTGCTATACCCAGCTGTGTGGAGAATTGATATAATGTCTAGGTTCAGATATCTGAAAACCAAGGTTAGGATGAGGTGACGGCATAAGACCATGGCGTGTCCGAAGTGCTGGGTGTGCGGCCAGCTGTCTCCTTGTCTGTCTGGACGTCTGGCTTCAGGCTGTGTCAGGCAGAGCATGAGTGCCCAGAGCAGCCTATCCAGTTCGGGTACCGTCGAGGCCCGAGCAGGTTGATCCTCATCTGGGTTTTCTGGAGAGCCCCACAGGGAAACGTTTTTCTTCCGTTGGGCAGACACTGGGCTGGGTTGTGGTTCTGGAGTTCCTAGTCCGGAGGGCTTGTTTGCCAGGAGTGTGAGGAAGGAAGTCTGAAAACACAAGCTAGCGTGAGTTTTGGGACCGAGGTCACGGCATGCCCACTCTGCAGAGGCTGAATCGGGATCTCCTGCACTGAGGTCATGTCAACTATGAGACGTGCCTCAGGCTAGAGTTCTTGTCCAGCATGGCCTCTTCCTGAAGGGTGTGGGGGCTTCATGAGGCCAGAAAGTTTTGCCTACGATGGGATTTGTGAACTGCTCCAAAACTGAAGGTTACCTTCTGCACGACAGTCGAGTCCTATTGGATGGTTCCAGGAGGCCCCATATGGAAAGACTCGAGAGCAGGTGTCTAAGCATGGATGCCTGGGAACGCCACCTCATATTCCCACTCTTTATTCAGGACAAGGCAGGCTCAATCTGCGGGCTCCCGGGTGAGCTACCCAGAGGGGAGAGTTGAAATGGACTCTCCTGAAGATGAGTCCTACTGTGTCATGGTGGCCTGGGAGACCTTGGAATGTGGAGGTGGCTCAGGGACTCTGCAGGATTCTCCAACATGAGGTGTTTGACACGGCTCCAACAAGGAAACTTCCTATGTGGAGACGAGAGGAGTTCTGTTCCGTGCCTCAGGAAAGCCCCATACCCTGTTCTTCGAACCACAGCCTCTGAGGAGTGACACCTGGAAACCAAAGTAAGAGTTGAGACTACGGCCTAAAGGCCTGTCCGGCTCAACCTTCTATCTCTGTTGTCATCTGTTTGCATGCATTCATGGATGTAGCTGCTCAGCTTGTGTCCGAATGCCCCTGTGAGTCCAGTGAGGCTCCCAGTAGTGGGATGTCCTCGGAGGCCTTGAGGTTTCTCATATTCTGGAGGTGTGTGGCCAAAGGAATGGACACAGTTTCCCAGGAGAGAGCAGGCACGGTCCTGTGGTATGGCTCCAGAGGACCCAGCCTAGAGGCTCTGTTTGCCAGGGCTGGGGGGACAGATGTCTGAAAAAGCAAACTTGGCTCAGCTAGGGGCCATTGTAATGGCAGGCCTGATCTCTAGTCCGTGAGGGGAGATCCTCTGGAAATCAAAGTAGGGCAAGTGGGAGGCAGTCACTCAGGATTTTGTCTCTGGGTGTTGCGTTTACAGTGTCCGGTCAGGGTAGGGGTTGTCTCAGAGGCCGAGGAAGAGCCTTCCTCTCAGGGGATTGTCCAAGCTCCCAAGTGTTTGTGTTCATTCTGTGGGAATGAAGAGTACTGTTTTCTGCCACAGGGGACCCCCCAGGAGAGGGACTCTAGAGCACAGCAGTGGGTTCCCTCAACTGGAATACACACCATCTAGTTAGTCCTGGGTGCCTATGGGCATGGCAAGCCACATATGCGGGCTCTTGGTCCAGTCACTGAGAGGCGTTACTTGAATAAGGTACTCATGCTGAGGGTCACAATGTGTGTTTGTGCCCAAGGCGGCCCTCTCGCTAGGGCGTGGCCTCATGGGCCATGCCGTTTTCTCCTACACTGAAGGTTTGACTCCCTGCCAGCAGCAAGGTTTCTTGCCAGGGGGAAGGAGGGGTTCTGACTTGTGCATCAGGTTCCCCCCTGTGCAGGGATTGGAGATAAGGTCTAGGTTCCGATGACTGAAAACCCAGGTTGGGAATGGATGGTGGCCTAAGGCAGTGGCGGGTCCAAAGTGCTGGGTGTGCAGCCAGCTGTGTCGGTGTCTGTTGGAAGGTCTGGGCTCAGGCTATTTGTGACAGAGCATCACTGTTTAAGGTAGCCTATGCAATTGGGGTGTTGCCGAGGGCCAAGCAGTTTGATCCTCATTTGGGGTTTCTGGGCAGCGCCATAGACAATGTTTTTCTCTTGGGAGGCAGGCACAGTGCTTCATTGTGGCCCCAGAATTCCCAGTAGGGAGGGTTTGTGGGCCAGGAGTGTGAGGACGGAAGTCTGAAAACACAAGCTAGTGTGAGGATTGGAACCAAGGTCAGAGCAGGCCCACTCTGCAAAGGCTGAATCAAAATCTCCTGCATCTGAAGTCAGGCTGAGGATCAGACGTTGGCTGAGGCTGGAGTATGTGTCCATGATGGCACCTTCATGAAGTGGGGGCCTCATGAGGCCAAGGAACTTTTCCCACGCTGAGTTTGGAGGTTGCCCCAAACCACAAGGTTTCCTTCTGCGGGACATTCGAGTCCTGTTGCATGGCTCCAGGACATACCATATGGAAGGACTGGAGAGCAGGGTTCGAAGGATGGATCCCTGTACAGCATGCCTCGCATTCCCATTGGCTACTAGCGACAAGATATGTTTGATCTGCTGCCTCTGAAACACGCGAACCAGGGGGCTGAGTTGAAATGGCCTCTCCTGAGGATGCATCATAATGTGCGTTTGGGTCCATGGAGACCTTGGAATGTGCTGGTTGTTCAGTGGCCCTGCGGAACTCTCCTACCTGATGTGTTTGATACATCCCAGTAAGAAAGCTGCCCATGTGGAAATGAGAGAGGTTTGGTTTGGTGCCTCAGAAAAGCCCCATGTGCTGGTCTACGAAAACAGTCCTCTGAGAACGGAAACATGGAAACCAAAGATAAGGTTCAGATTAGGGCCTGGGGGCCTGTCCATTTCAACCTTCTGTCTCTGGGGACACTGTCTGAGAGTCTAAGTGGAGATAGTTGCTCCGCTGGTGTCAGAGAGCCCCTCTTAGTCCAGGGGGGCCTACACTATTGATGGCCTCAGGGGCCTTGGAGCTTTGCCCTAACCTGTAGTGTGGTGGTCAATGGATTGGGCACACTTTCCTTGGACAGGGCAGGCACAATCTTTCGCTGTGGCCCTAGAGGCCCTAGCCTGGAGGTGTGTGGGTCCAGGCTGTGGGCACAGAAGTCTGAATACACAAACTCAGCTTATGAGTGGAGCCTAGGGTATGGCAGGCCGGATGTACAGCCCGAGAGGGAGCTCCTGGGCCTCTGAAACAAGGGCGAGTGGGAGGCGTTCCTTCAGGCTTTTGTCTCTGGATGTTGTGTCCGGGATAGCCGTGGATTGGAGCGGTGGCCTCAGGTACTGTGGACGAGTATCCCTCTCTGGGGATTTGTCCCAGCTCCCAAGAGTTTGTGGTCATTTTGTGGGAAGGGTGGAGTCGTGTTGTCTGGCTCATGGGTCTCTCCAAGAAAGGGATTCCAGAGCAGAGCTCCAGGTACGGGCGGGGCGACTGGAAAATTCAAACCGTGGTGAGGATTGGGTGCATAGGGGCTTGGCAAGCCCCATATGTGGGCTCTTGGTCCAGGCCCTGACAGGCCTTTCTTTGACATGGGGCTCATGCTGAGAATCACAGTGTGAATTTGTGCCCAAGCAGCACTCATGTTTGGGCGTGGCATCAGGGGCCATGAAGGTTTCTCCCACCCTGAAGGTGTGACTCCATGCCAAGAGCAAGCTGGACAGCCATGGGGAAGGAGGAGTTCTGTTTTGTGCTTGCTATACCCAGCTGTGTGGAGAATTGATATAATGTCTAGGTTCAGATATCTGAAAACCAAGGTTAGGATGAGGTGACGGCATAAGACCATGGCGTGTCCGAAGTGCTGGGTGTGCGGCCAGCTGTCTCCTTGTCTGTCTGGACGTCTGGCTTCAGGCTGTGTCAGGCAGAGCATGAGTACCCAGAGCAGCCTATCCAGTTCGGGTACCGTCGAGGCCCGAGCAGGTTGATCCTCATCTGGGTTTTCTGGAGAGCCCCACAGGGAAACGTTTTTCTTCCGTTGGGCAGACACTGGGCTGGGTTTTGGTTCCGGAGTTCCTAGTCCGGAGGGCTTGTTTGCCAGGAGTGTGAGGAAGGAAGTCTGAAAACACAAGCTAGCGTGAGGTTTGGGACCGAGGTCACGGCATGCCCACTCTGCAGAGGCTGAATCGGGATCTCCTGCACTGAGGTCATGTCAACTATGAGACGTGCCTCAGGCTAGAGTTCTTGTCCAGCATGGCCTCTTCCTGAAGGGTGTGGGGGCTTCATGAGGCCAGAAAGTTTTGCCTACGATGGGATTTGTGAACTGCTCCAAAACTGAAGGTTACCTTCTGCACGACAGTCGAGTCCTATTGGATGGTTCCAAGAGGCCCCATATGGAAAGACTCGAGAGCAGGTGTCTAAGCATGGATGCCTGGGAACGCCACCTCCTATTCCCACTCTTTAGTCAGGACAAGGCAGGCTCAATCTGTGGGCTCCTGGGTGAGCTACCCAGAGGGGAGAGTTGAAATGGACTCTCCTGAAGATGAGTCCTACTGTGGCTTGGTGGCCTGGGAGACCTTGGATGTGGAGGTGGCTCAGGGACTCTGAAGGATTCTCCAACATGAGGTGTTTGACACGGCTCCAACAAGGAAACTTCCTATGTGGAGACGAGAGGAGTTCTGTTCCGTGCCTCAGGAAAGCCCCATACCCTGTTCTTCGAACCAAAGCCTCTGAGGAGTGACACCTGGAAACCAAAGTAAGAGTTGAGACTACGGCCTAAAGGCCTGTCCGGCTCAACCTTCTAACTCTGTTGTCATCTGTGTGCATGCATTCATGGATGTAGCTGCTCAGCTTGTGTCCGAATGCCCCTGTGAGTCCAGTGAGGCTCCCAGTAGTGGGATGTCCTCGGAGGCCTTGAGGTTTCTCATATTCTGGAGGTGTGTGGCCAAAGGAATGGACACAGTTTCCCAGGAGAGAGCAGGCACGGTCCTGTGGTATGGCTCCAGAGGACCCAGCCTAGAGGCTCTGTTTGCCAGGGCTGGGGGGACAGATGTCTGAAAAAGCAAACTTGGCTCAGCTAGGGGCCAATGTAATGGCAGGCCTGATCTCTAGTCCGTGAGGGGAGATCCTCTGGAAATCAAAGTAGGGCAAGTGGGAGGCAGTCACTCAGGATTTTGTCTCTGGGTGTTGCGTTTACAGTGTCCGGTCAGGGTAGGGGTTGTCTCAGAGGCCGAGGAAGAGCCTTCCTCTCAGGGGATTGTCCAAGCTCCCAAGTGTTTGTGTTCATTCTGTGGGAATGAAGAGTACTGTTTTCTGCCACAGGGGACCCCCCAGGAGAGGGACTCTAGAGCACAGCAGTGGGTTCCCTCAACTGGAATACACACCATCTAGTTAGTCCTGGGTGCCTATGGGCATGGCAAGCCACATATGCGGGCTCTTGGTCCAGTCACTGAGAGGCGTTACTTGAATAAGGTACTCACGCTGAGGGTCACAATGTGTGTTTGTGCCCAAGGCGGCCCTCACGCTTGGGCGTGGCCTCATGGGCCATGCCGTTTTCTCCTACACTGAAGGTTTGACTCCCTGCCAGCAGCAAGGTTTCTTGCCAGGGGGAAGGAGGGGTTCTGACTTGTGCATCAGGTTCCCCCCTGTGCAGGGATTGGAGATAAGGTCTAGGTTCTGATAACTGAAAACCCAGGTTGGGAATGGATGGTGGCCTAAGGCAGTGGCGGGTCCAATGTGCTGGGTGTGCAGCCAGCTGTGTCGGTGTCTGTTGGAAGGTCTGGGCTCAGGCTATTTGCGACAGAGCATCACTGTTTAAGGTAGCCTATGCAATTGGGGTGTTGCCGAGGGCCAAGCAGTTTGATCCTCATTTGGGGTTTCTGGGCAGCGCCATAGACAATGTTTTTCTCTTGGGAGGCAGGCACAGTGCTTCATTGTGGCCCCAGAATTCCCAGTAGGGAGGGTTTGTGGGCCAGGAGTGTGAGGACGGAAGTCTGAAAACACAAGCTAGTGTGAGGATTGGAACCAAGGGCAGAGCAGGCCCACTCTGCAGAGGCTGAATCAAAATCTCCTGCATCTGAAGTCAGGCTGAGGATCAGACGTTGGCTGAGGCTGGAGTATGTGTCCATGATGGCACCTTCATGAAGTGGGGGCCTCATGAGGCCAAGGAAGTTTTCCCACGCTGAGTTTGGAGGTTGCCCCAAACCACAAGGTTTCCTTCTGCGGGACATTCGAGTCCTGTTGCATGGCTCCAGGACATACCATATGGAAGGACTGGAGAGCAGGGTTCGAAGGATGGATCCCTGTACAGCATGCCTCGCATTCCCATTGGCTATTAGCGACAAGATATGTTTGAACTGCTGCCTCTGGAACACGCGACCCAGGGGGCTGAGTTGAAATGGTCTCTCCTGAGGATGCGTCATAATGTGCGTTTGGGTCCATGGAGACCTTGGAATGTGCTGGTTGTTCAGTGGCCCTGCGGAACTCTCCTACCTGAAGTGTTTGATACATCCCAGTAAGAAAGCTGCCCATGTGGAGATGAGAGAGGTTTGGTTTGGTGCCTCAGAAAAGCCCCATGTGCTGGTCTACGAAAACAGTCCTCTGAGAACGGAAACATGGAAACCAAAGCTAAGGTTCAGATTAGGGCCTGGGGGCCTGTCCATTTCAACCTTCTGTCTCTGGGGACACTGTCTGAGAGTCTAAGTGGAGATAGTTGCTCCGCTGGTGTCAGAGAGCCCCTCTTAGTCCAGGGGGGCCTACACTATTGATGGCCTCAGGGTCCTTGGGGCTTTTCCCTATCCTGTAGTGTTTTGGTCAATGGATTGGGCACACTTTCCTTGGAGAGGGCAGGCACAATCTTTCGCTGTGGCCCTAGAGGCCCAAGCCTGGAGGTGTGTGGGTCCAGGCTGTGGGCACAGAAGTCTGAATACACAAACTCAGCTTAGGAGTGGCGCCTAGGGTATGGCAGGCCGGATGTACAGCCCGAGAGGGAGCTCCTGGGCCTCTAAAACAAGGGCGAGTGGGAGGCGTTCCTTCAGGCTTTTGTCTCTGGATGTTGTGTCCGGGATAGCCGTGGATTGGAGCGGTGGCCTCAGGTACTGTGGACGAGTATCCCTCTCTGGGGATTTGTCCCTGCTACCAAGAGTTTGTGGTCATTTTGTGGGAAGGGTGGAGTCGTGTTGTCTGGCTCATGGGTCTCTCCAAGAAAGGGATTCCAGAGCAGAGCTCCAGGTATGGGCGGGGCGACTGGAAAATTCAAACCGTGGTGAGGATTGGGTGCATAGGGGCTTGGCAAGCCCCATATGTGGGCTCTTGGTCCAGGCCCTGACAGGCCTTTCTTTGACATGGGGCTCATGCTGAGGATCACAGTGTGAATTTGTGCCCAAGCAGCACTCAAGTTTGGGCGTGTCATCAGGGACCATGAAGGTTTCTCCCACCCTGAAGGTGTGACTCCATGCCAAGAGCAAGCTTGATAGCCATGGGGAAGGAGGAGTTCTGTTTTGTGCTTGCTATACCCAGCTGTGTGGAGAATTGATATAATGTCTAGGTTCAGATATCTGAAAACCAAGGTTAGGATGAGGTGACGGCATAAGACCATGGCGTGTCCGAAGTGCTGGGTGTGCGGCCAGCTGTCTCCTTGTCTGTCTGGACGTCTGGCTTCAGGCTGTGTCAGGCAGAGCATGAGTGCCCAGAGCAGCCTATCCAGTTCGGGTACCGTCGAGGCCTGAGCAGGTTGATCCTCATCTGGGTTTTCTGGAGAGCCCCACAGGGAAACGTTTTTCTTCCGTTGGGCAGACACTGGGCTGGGTTGTGGTTCTGGAGTTCCTAGTCCGGAGGGCTTGTTTGCCAGGAGTGTGAGGAAGGAAGTCTGAAAACACAAGCTAGCGTGAGTTTTGGGACCGAGGTCACGGCATGCCCACTCTGCAGAGGCTGAATCGGGATCTCCTGCACTGAGGTCATGTCAACTATGAGACGTGCCTCAGGCTAGAGTTCTTGTCCAGCATGGCCTCTTCCTGAAGGGTGTGGGGGCTTCATGAGGCCAGAAAGTTTTGCCTACGATGGGATTTGTGAACTGCTCCAAAACTGAAGGTTACCTTCTGCACGACAGTCGAGTCCTATTGGATGGTTCCAGGAGGCCCCATATGGAAAGACTCGAGAGCAGGTGTCTAAGCATGGATGCCTGGGAACGCCACCTCATATTCCCACTCTTTATTCAGGACAAGGCAGGCTCAATCTGCGGGCTCCCGGGTGAGCTACCCAGAGGGGAGAGTTGAAATGGACTCTCCTGAAGATGAGTCCTACTGTGTCATGGTGGCCTGGGAGACCTTGGAATGTGGAGGTGGCTCAGGGACTCTGCAGGATTCTCCAACATGAGGTGTTTGACACGGCTCCAACAAGGAAACTTCCTATGTGGAGACGAGAGGAGTTCTGTTCCGTGCCTCAGGAAAGCCCCATACCCTGTTCTTCGAACCACAGCCTCTGAGGAGTGACACCTGGAAACCAAAGTAAGAGTTGAGACTACGGCCTAAAGGCCTGTCCGGCTCAACCTTCTATCTCTGTTGTCATCTGTTTGCATGCATTCATGGATGTAGCTGCTCAGCTTGTGTCCGAATGCCCCTGTGAGTCCAGTGAGGCTCCCAGTAGTGGGATGTCCTCGGAGGCCTTGAGGTTTCTCATATTCTGGAGGTGTGTGGCCAAAGGAATGGACAGAGTTTCCCAGGAGAGAGCAGGCACGGTCCTGTGGTATGGCTCCAGAGGACCCAGCCTAGAGGCTCTGTTTGCCAGGGCTGGGGGGACAGATGTCTGAAAAAGCAAGCTTGGCTCAGGTAGGTGCCAATGTAATGGCAGGCCTGATCTCTCGTGCGTGAGGGGAGATCCTCTGGAAATCAAAGTAGGGCAAGTGGGAGGCAGTCACTCAGGATTTTGTCTCTGGGTGTTGCGTTTACAGTGTCCGGTCAGGGTAGGGGTTGTCTCAGAGGCCGAGGAAGAGCCTTCCTCTCAGGGGATTGTCCAAGCTCCCAAGTGTTTGTGTTCATTCTGTGGGAATGAAGAGTACTGTTTTCTGCCACAGGGGACCCCCCAGGAGAGGGACTCTAGAGCACAGCAGTGGGTTCCCTCAACTGGAATACACACCATCTAGTTAGTCCTGGGTGCCTATGGGCATGGCAAGCCACATATGCGGGCTCTTGGTCCAGTCACTGAGAGGCGTTACTTGAATAAGGTACTCATGCTGAGGGTCACAATGTGTGTTTGTGCCCAAGGCGGCCCTCTCGCTAGGGCGTGGCCTCATGGGCCATGCCGTTTTCTCCTACACTGAAGGTTTGACTCCCTGCCAGCAGCAAGGTTTCTTGCCAGGGGGAAGGAGGGGTTCTGACTTGTGCATCAGGTTCCCCCCTGTGCAGGGATTGGAGATAAGGTCTAGGTTCCGATGACTGAAAACCCAGGTTGGGAATGGATGGTGGCCTAAGGCAGTGGCGGGTCCAAAGTGCTGGGTGTGCAGCCAGCTGTGTCGGTGTCTGTTGGAAGGTCTGGGCTCAGGCTATTTGTGACAGAGCATCACTGTTTAAGGTAGCCTATGCAATTGGGGTGTTGCCGAGGGCCAAGCAGTTTGATCCTCATTTGGGGTTTCTGGGCAGCGCCATAGACAATGTTTTTCTCTTGGGAGGCAGGCACAGTGCTTCATTGTGGCCCCAGAATTCCCAGTAGGGAGGGTTTGTGGGCCAGGAGTGTGAGGACGGAAGTCTGAAAACACAAGCTAGTGTGAGGATTGGAACCAAGGTCAGAGCAGGCCCACTCTGCAAAGGCTGAATCAAAATCTCCTGCATCTGAAGTCAGGCTGAGGATCAGACGTTGGCTGAGGCTGGAGTATGTGTCCATGATGGCACCTTCATGAAGTGGGGGCCTCATGAGGCCAAGGAACTTTTCCCACGCTGAGTTTGGAGGTTGCCCCAAACCACAAGGTTTCCTTCTGCGGGACATTCGAGTCCTGTTGCATGGCTCCAGGACATACCATATGGAAGGACTGGAGAGCAGGGTTCGAAGGATGGATCCCTGTACAGCATGCCTCGCATTCCCATTGGCTACTAGCGACAAGATATGTTTGATCTGCTGCCTCTGAAACACGCGAACCAGGGGGCTGAGTTGAAATGGCCTCTCCTGAGGATGCATCATAATGTGCGTTTGGGTCCATGGAGACCTTGGAATGTGATGGTTGTTCAGTGGCCCTGCGGAACTCTCCTACCTGATGTGTTTGATACATCCCAGTAAGAAAGCTGCCCATGTGGAAATGAGAGAGGTTTGGTTTGGTGCCTCAGAAAAGCCCCATGTGCTGGTCTACGAAAACAGTCCTCTGAGAACGGAAACATGGAAACCAAAGATAAGGTTCAGATTAGGGCCTGGGGGCCTGTCCATTTCAACCTTCTGTCTCTGGGGACACTGTCTGAGAGTCTAAGTGGAGATAGTTGCTCCGCTGGTGTCAGAGAGCCCCTCTTAGTCCAGGGGGGCCTACACTATTGATGGCCTCAGGGGCCTTGGAGCTTTGCCCTAACCTGTAGTGTGGTGGTCAATGGATTGGGCACACTTTCCTTGGACAGGGCAGGCACAATCTTTCGCTGTGGCCCTAGAGGCCCTAGCCTGGAGGTGTGTGGGTCCAGGCTGTGGGCACAGAAGTCTGAATACACAAACTCAGCTTATGAGTGGAGCCTAGGGTATGGCAGGCCGGATGTACAGCCCGAGAGGGAGCTCCTGGGCCTCTGAAACAAGGGCGAGTGGGAGGCGTTCCTTCAGGCTTTTGTCTCTGGATGTTGTGTCCGGGATAGCCGTGGATTGGAGCGGTGGCCTCAGGTACTGTGGACGAGTATCCCTCTCTGGGGATTTGTCCCAGCTCCCAAGAGTTTGTGGTCATTTTGTGGGAAGGGTGGAGTCGTGTTGTCTGGCTCATGGGTCTCTCCAAGAAAGGGATTCCAGAGCAGAGCTCCAGGTACGGGCGGGGCGACTGGAAAATTCAAACCGTGGTGAGGATTGGGTGCATAGGGGCTTCGCAAGCCCCATATGTGGGCTCTTGGTCCAGGCCCTGACAGGCCTTTCTTTGACATGGGGCTCATGCTGAGAATCACAGTGTGAATTTGTGCCCAAGCAGCACTCATGTTTGGGCGTGGCATCAGGGGCCATGAAGGTTTCTCCCACCCTGAAGGTGTGACTCCATGCCAAGAGCAAGCTGGACAGCCATGGGGAAGGAGGAGTTCTGTTTTGTGCTTGCTATACCCAGCTGTGTGGAGAATTGATATAATGTCTAGGTTCAGATATCTGAAAACCAAGGTTAGGATGAGGTGACGGCATAAGACCATGGCGTGTCCGAAGTGCTGGGTGTGCGGCCAGCTGTCTCCTTGTCTGTCTGGACGTCTGGCTTCAGGCTGTGTCAGGCAGAGCATGAGTACCCAGAGCAGCCTCTCCAGTTCGGGTACCGTCGAGGCCCGAGCAGGTTGATCCTCATCTGGGTTTTCTGGAGAGCCCCACAGGGAAACGTTTTTCTTCCGTTGGGCAGACACTGGGCTGGGTTTTGGTTCCGGAGTTCCTAGTCCGGAGGGCTTGTTTGCCAGGAGTGTGAGGAAGGAAGTCTGAAAACACAAGCTAGCGTGAGGTTTGGGACCGAGGTCACGGCATGCCCACTCTGCAGAGGCTGAATCGGGATCTCCTGCACTGAGGTCATGTCAACTATGAGACGTGCCTCAGGCTAGAGTTCTTGTCCAGCATGGCCTCTTCCTGAAGGGTGTGGGGGCTTCATGAGGCCAGAAAGTTTTGCCTACGATGGGATTTGTGAACTGCTCCAAAACTGAAGGTTACCTTCTGCACGACAGTCGAGTCCTATTGGATGGTTCCAAGAGGCCCCATATGGAAAGACTCGAGAGCAGGTGTCTAAGCATGGATGCCTGGGAACGCCACCTCATATTCCCACTCTTTAGTCAGGACAAGGCAGGCTCAATCTGTGGGCTCCTGGGTGAGCTACCCAGAGGGGAGAGTGGAAATGGACTCTCCTGAAGATGAGTCCTACTGTGGCTTGGTGGCCTGGGAGACCTTGGATGTGGAGGTGGCTCAGGGACTCTGAAGGATTCTCCAACATGAGGTGTTTGACACGGCTCCAACAAGGAAACTTCCTATGTGGAGACGAGAGGAGTTCTGTTCCGTGCCTCAGGAAAGCCCCATACCCTGTTCTTCGAACCAAAGCCTCTGAGGAGTGACACCTGGAAACCAAAGTAAGAGTTGAGACTACGGCCTAAAGGCCTGTCCGTCTCAACCTTCTAACTCTGTTGTCATCTGTGTGCATGCATTCATGGATGTAGCTGCTCAGCTTGTGTCCGAATGCCCCTGTGAGTCCAGTGAGGCTCCCAGTAGTGGGATGTCCTCGGAGGCCTTGAGGTTTCTCATATTCTGGAGGTGTGTGGCCAAAGGAATGGACACAGTTTCCCAGGAGAGAGCAGGCACGGTCCTGTGGTATGGCTCCAGAGGACCCAGCCTAGAGGCTCTGTTTGCCAGGGCTGGGGGGACAGATGTCTGAAAAAGCAAACTTGGCTCAGCTAGGGGCCAATGTAATGGCAGGCCTGATCTCTAGTCCGTGAGGGGAGATCCTCTGGAAATCAAAGTAGGGCAAGTGGGAGGCAGTCACTCAGGATTTTGTCTCTGGGTGTTGCGTTTACAGTGTCCGGTCAGGGTAGGGGTTGTCTCAGAGGCCGAGGAAGAGCCTTCCTCTCAGGGGATTGTCCAAGCTCCCAAGTGTTTGTGTTCATTCTGTGGGAATGAAGAGTACTGTTTTCTGCCACAGGGGACCCCCCAGGAGAGGGACTCTAGAGCACAGCAGTGGGTTCCCTCAACTGGAATACACACCATCTAGTTAGTCCTGGGTGCCTATGGGCATGGCAAGCCACATATGCGGGCTCTTGGTCCAGTCACTGAGAGGCGTTACTTGAATAAGGTACTCACGCTGAGGGTCACAATGTGTGTTTGTGCCCAAGGCGGCCCTCACGCTTGGGCGTGGCCTCATGGGCCATGCCGTTTTCTCCTACACTGAAGGTTTGACTCCCTGCCAGCAGCAAGGTTTCTTGCCAGGGGGAAGGAGGGGTTCTGACTTGTGCATCAGGTTCCCCCCTGTGCAGGGATTGGAGATAAGGTCTAGGTTCTGATAACTGAAAACCCAGGTTGGGAATGGATGGTGGCCTAAGGCAGTGGCGGGTCCAATGTGCTGGGTGTGCAGCCAGCTGTGTCGGTGTCTGTTGGAAGGTCTGGGCTCAGGCTATTTGCGACAGAGCATCACTGTTTAAGGTAGCCTATGCAATTGGGGTGTTGCCGAGGGCCAAGCAGTTTGATCCTCATTTGGGGTTTCTGGGCAGCGCCATAGACAATGTTTTTCTCTTGGGAGGCAGGCACAGTGCTTCATTGTGGCCCCAGAATTCCCAGTAGGGAGGGTTTGTGGGCCAGGAGTGTGAGGACGGAAGTCTGAAAACACAAGCTAGTGTGAGGATTGGAACCAAGGGCAGAGCAGGCCCACTCTGCAGAGGCTGAATCAAAATCTCCTGCATCTGAAGTCAGGCTGAGGATCAGACGTTGGCTGAGGCTGGAGTATGTGTCCATGATGGCACCTTCATGAAGTGGGGGCCTCATGAGGCCAAGGAAGTTTTCCCACGCTGAGTTTGGAGGTTGCCCCAAACCACAAGGTTTCCTTCTGCGGGACATTCGAGTCCTGTTGCATGGCTCCAGGACATACCATATGGAAGGACTGGAGAGCAGGGTTCGAAGGATGGATCCCTGTACAGCATGCCTCGCATTCCCATTGGCTATTAGCGACAAGATATGTTTGAACTGCTGCCTCTGGAACACGCGACCCAGGGGGCTGAGTTGAAATGGTCTCTCCTGAGGATGCGTCATAATGTGCGTTTGGGTCCATGGAGACCTTGGAATGTGCTGGTTGTTCAGTGGCCCTGCGGAACTCTCCTACCTGAAGTGTTTGATACATCCCAGTAAGAAAGCTGCCCATGTGGAGATGAGAGAGGTTTGGTTTGGTGCCTCAGAAAAGCCCCATGTGCTGGTCTACGAAAACAGTCCTCTGAGAACGGAAACATGGAAACCAAAGCTAAGGTTCAGATTAGGGCCTGGGGGCCTGTCCATTTCAACCTTCTGTCTCTGGGGACACTGTCTGAGAGTCTAAGTGGAGATAGTTGCTCCGCTGGTGTCAGAGAGCCCCTCTTAGTCCAGGGGGGCCTACACTATTGATGGCCTCAGGGTCCTTGGGGCTTTTCCCTATCCTGTAGTGTTTTGGTCAATGGATTGGGCACACTTTCCTTGGAGAGGGCAGGCACAATCTTTCGCTGTGGCCCTAGAGGCCCAAGCCTGGAGGTGTGTGGGTCCAGGCTGTGGGCACAGAAGTCTGAATACACAAACTCAGCTTAGGAGTGGCGCCTAGGGTATGGCAGGCCGGATGTACAGCCCGAGAGGGAGCTCCTGGGCCTCTAAAACAAGGGCGAGTGGGAGGCGTTCCTTCAGGCTTTTGTCTCTGGATGTTGTGTCCGGGATAGCCGTGGATTGGAGCGGTGGCCTCAGGTACTGTGGACGAGTATCCCTCTCTGGGGATTTGTCCCTGCTACCAAGAGTTTGTGGTCATTTTGTGGGAAGGGTGGAGTCGTGTTGTCTGGCTCATGGGTCTCTCCAAGAAAGGGATTCCAGAGCAGAGCTCCAGGTATGGGCGGGGCGACTGGAAAATTCAAACCGTGGTGAGGATTGGGTGCATAGGGGCTTGGCAAGCCCCATATGTGGGCTCTTGGTCCAGGCCCTGACAGGCCTTTCTTTGACATGGGGCTCATGCTGAGGATCACAGTGTGAATTTGTGCCCAAGCAGCACTCAAGTTTGGGCGTGTCATCAGGGACCATGAAGGTTTCTCCCACCCTGAAGGTGTGACTCCATGCCAAGAGCAAGCTTGATAGCCATGGGGAAGGAGGAGTTCTGTTTTGTGCTTGCTATACCCAGCTGTGTGGAGAATTGATATAATGTCTAGGTTCAGATATCTGAAAACCAAGGTTAGGATGAGGTGACGGCATAAGACCATGGCGTGTCCGAAGTGCTGGGTGTGCGGCCAGCTGTCTCCTTGTCTGTCTGGACGTCTGGCTTCAGGCTGTGTCAGGCAGAGCATGAGTGCCCAGAGCAGCCTATCCAGTTCGGGTACCGTCGAGGCCCGAGCAGGTTGATCCTCATCTGGGTTTTCTGGAGAGCCCCACAGGGAAACGTTTTTCTTCCGTTGGGCAGACACTGGGCTGGGTTGTGGTTCTGGAGTTCCTAGTCCGGAGGGCTTGTTTGCCAGGAGTGTGAGGAAGGAAGTCTGAAAACACAAGCTAGCGTGAGTTTTGGGACCGAGGTCACGGCATGCCCACTCTGCAGAGGCTGAATCGGGATCTCCTGCACTGAGGTCATGTCAACTATGAGACGTGCCTCAGGCTAGAGTTCTTGTCCAGCATGGCCTCTTCCTGAAGGGTGTGGGGGCTTCATGAGGCCAGAAAGTTTTGCCTACGATGGGATTTGTGAACTGCTCCAAAACTGAAGGTTACCTTCTGCACGACAGTCGAGTCCTATTGGATGGTTCCAGGAGGCCCCATATGGAAAGACTCGAGAGCAGGTGTCTAAGCATGGATGCCTGGGAACGCCACCTCATATTCCCACTCTTTATTCAGGACAAGGCAGGCTCAATCTGCGGGCTCCCGGGTGAGCTACCCAGAGGGGAGAGTTGAAATGGACTCTCCTGAAGATGAGTCCTACTGTGTCATGGTGGCCTGGGAGACCTTGGAATGTGGAGGTGGCTCAGGGACTCTGCAGGATTCTCCAACATGAGGTGTTTGACACGGCTCCAACAAGGAAACTTCCTATGTGGAGACGAGAGGAGTTCTGTTCCGTGCCTCAGGAAAGCCCCATACCCTGTTCTTCGAACCACAGCCTCTGAGGAGTGACACCTGGAAACCAAAGTAAGAGTTGAGACTACGGCCTAAAGGCCTGTCCGGCTCAACCTTCTATCTCTGTTGTCATCTGTTTGCATGCATTCATGGATGTAGCTGCTCAGCTTGTGTCCGAATGCCCCTGTGAGTCCAGTGAGGCTCCCAGTAGTGGGATGTCCTCGGAGGCCTTGAGGTTTCTCATATTCTGGAGGTGTGTGGCCAAAGGAATGGACACAGTTTCCCAGGAGAGAGCAGGCACGGTCCTGTGGTATGGCTCCAGAGGACCCAGCCTAGAGGCTCTGTTTGCCAGGGCTGGGGGGACAGATGTCTGAAAAAGCAAACTTGGCTCAGCTAGGGGCCATTGTAATGGCAGGCCTGATCTCTAGTCCGTGAGGGGAGATCCTCTGGAAATCAAAGTAGGGCAAGTGGGAGGCAGTCACTCAGGATTTTGTCTCTGGGTGTTGCGTTTACAGTGTCCGGTCAGGGTAGGGGTTGTCTCAGAGGCCGAGGAAGAGCCTTCCTCTCAGGGGATTGTCCAAGCTCCCAAGTGTTTGTGTTCATTCTGTGGGAATGAAGAGTACTGTTTTCTGCCACAGGGGACCCCCCAGGAGAGGGACTCTAGAGCACAGCAGTGGGTTCCCTCAACTGGAATACACACCATCTAGTTAGTCCTGGGTGCCTATGGGCATGGCAAGCCACATATGCGGGCTCTTGGTCCAGTCACTGAGAGGCGTTACTTGAATAAGGTACTCATGCTGAGGGTCACAATGTGTGTTTGTGCCCAAGGCGGCCCTCTCGCTAGGGCGTGGCCTCATGGGCCATGCCGTTTTCTCCTACACTGAAGGTTTGACTCCCTGCCAGCAGCAAGGTTTCTTGCCAGGGGGAAGGAGGGGTTCTGACTTGTGCATCAGGTTCCCCCCTGTGCAGGGATTGGAGATAAGGTCTAGGTTCCGATGACTGAAAACCCAGGTTGGGAATGGATGGTGGCCTAAGGCAGTGGCGGGTCCAAAGTGCTGGGTGTGCAGCCAGCTGTGTCGGTGTCTGTTGGAAGGTCTGGGCTCAGGCTATTTGTGACAGAGCATCACTGTTTAAGGTGGCCTATGCAATTGGGGTGTTGCCGAGGGCCAAGCAGTTTGATCCTCATTTGGGGTTTCTGGGCAGCGCCATAGACAATGTTTTTCTCTTGGGAGGCAGGCACAGTGCTTCATTGTGGCCCCAGAATTCCCAGTAGGGAGGGTTTGTGGGCCAGGAGTGTGAGGACGGAAGTCTGAAAACACAAGCTAGTGTGAGGATTGGAACCAAGGTCAGAGCAGGCCCACTCTGCAAAGGCTGAATCAAAATCTCCTGCATCTGAAGTCAGGCTGAGGATCAGACGTTGGCTGAGGCTGGAGTATGTGTCCATGATGGCACCTTCATGAAGTGGGGGCCTCATGAGGCCAAGGAACTTTTCCCACGCTGAGTTTGGAGGTTGCCCCAAACCACAAGGTTTCCTTCTGCGGGACATTCGAGTCCTGTTGCATGGCTCCAGGACATACCATATGGAAGGACTGGAGAGCAGGGTTCGAAGGATGGATCCCTGTACAGCATGCCTCGCATTCCCATTGGCTACTAGCGACAAGATATGTTTGATCTGCTGCCTCTGAAACACGCGAACCAGGGGGCTGAGTTGAAATGGCCTCTCCTGAGGATGCATCATAATGTGCGTTTGGGTCCATGGAGACCTTGGAATGTGCTGGTTGTTCAGTGGCCCTGCGGAACTCTCCTACCTGATGTGTTTGATACATCCCAGTAAGAAAGCTGCCCATGTGGAAATGAGAGAGGTTTGGTTTGGTGCCTCAGAAAAGCCCCATGTGCTGGTCTACGAAAACAGTCCTCTGAGAACGGAAACATGGAAACCAAAGATAAGGTTCAGATTAGGGCCTGGGGGCCTGTCCATTTCAACCTTCTGTCTCTGGGGACACTGTCTGAGAGTCTAAGTGGAGATAGTTGCTCCGCTGGTGTCAGAGAGCCCCTCTTAGTCCAGGGGGGCCTACACTATTGATGGCCTCAGGGGCCTTGGAGCTTTGCCCTAACCTGTAGTGTGGTGGTCAATGGATTGGGCACACTTTCCTTGGACAGGGCAGGCACAATCTTTCGCTGTGGCCCTAGAGGCCCTAGCCTGGAGGTGTGTGGGTCCAGGCTGTGGGCACAGAAGTCTGAATACACAAACTCAGCTTATGAGTGGAGCCTAGGGTATGGCAGGCCGGATGTACAGCCCGAGAGGGAGCTCCTGGGCCTCTGAAACAAGGGCGAGTGGGAGGCGTTCCTTCAGGCTTTTGTCTCTGGATGTTGTGTCCGGGATAGCCGTGGATTGGAGCGGTGGCCTCAGGTACTGTGGACGAGTATCCCTCTCTGGGGATTTGTCCCAGCTCCCAAGAGTTTGTGGTCATTTTGTGGGAAGGGTGGAGTCGTGTTGTCTGGCTCATGGGTCTCTCCAAGAAAGGGATTCCAGAGCAGAGCTCCAGGTACGGGCGGGGCGACTGGAAAATTCAAACCGTGGTGAGGATTGGGTGCATAGGGGCTTGGCAAGCCCCATATGTGGGCTCTTGGTCCAGGCCCTGACAGGCCTTTCTTTGACATGGGGCTCATGCTGAGAATCACAGTGTGAATTTGTGCCCAAGCAGCACTCATGTTTGGGCGTGGCATCAGGGGCCATGAAGGTTTCTCCCACCCTGAAGGTGTGACTCCATGCCAAGAGCAAGCTGGACAGCCATGGGGAAGGAGGAGTTCTGTTTTGTGCTTGCTATACCCAGCTGTGTGGAGAATTGATATAATGTCTAGGTTCAGATATCTGAAAACCAAGGTTAGGATGAGGTGACGGCATAAGACCATGGCGTGTCCGAAGTGCTGGGTGTGCGGCCAGCTGTCTCCTTGTCTGTCTGGACGTCTGGCTTCAGGCTGTGTCAGGCAGAGCATGAGTACCCAGAGCAGCCTATCCAGTTCGGGTACCGTCGAGGCCCGAGCAGGTTGATCCTCATCTGGGTTTTCTGGAGAGCCCCACAGGGAAACGTTTTTCTTCCGTTGGGCAGACACTGGGCTGGGTTTTGGTTCCGGAGTTCCTAGTCCGGAGGGCTTGTTTGCCAGGAGTGTGAGGAAGGAAGTCTGAAAACACAAGCTAGCGTGAGGTTTGGGACCGAGGTCACGGCATGCCCACTCTGCAGAGGCTGAATCGGGATCTCCTGCACTGAGGTCATGTCAACTATGAGACGTGCCTCAGGCTAGAGTTCTTGTCCAGCATGGCCTCTTCCTGAAGGGTGTGGGGGCTTCATGAGGCCAGAAAGTTTTGCCTACGATGGGATTTGTGAACTGCTCCAAAACTGAAGGTTACCTTCTGCACGACAGTCGAGTCCTATTGGATGGTTCCAAGAGGCCCCATATGGAAAGACTCGAGAGCAGGTGTCTAAGCATGGATGCCTGGGAACGCCACCTCATATTCCCACTCTTTAGTCAGGACAAGGCAGGCTCAATCTGTGGGCTCCTGGGTGAGCTACCCAGAGGGGAGAGTTGAAATGGACTCTCCTGAAGATGAGTCCTACTGTGGCTTGGTGGCCTGGGAGACCTTGGATGTGGAGGTGGCTCAGGGACTCTGAAGGATTCTCCAACATGAGGTGTTTGACACGGCTCCAACAAGGAAACTTCCTATGTGGAGACGAGAGGAGTTCTGTTCCGTGCCTCAGGAAAGCCCCATACCCTGTTCTTCGAACCAAAGCCTCTGAGGAGTGACACCTGGAAACCAAAGTAAGAGTTGAGACTACGGCCTAAAGGCCTGTCCGGCTCAACCTTCTAACTCTGTTGTCATCTGTGTGCATGCATTCATGGATGTAGCTGCTCAGCTTGTGTCCGAATGCCCCTGTGAGTCCAGTGAGGCTCCCAGTAGTGGGATGTCCTCGGAGGCCTTGAGGTTTCTCATATTCTGGAGGTGTGTGGCCAAAGGAATGGACACAGTTTCCCAGGAGAGAGCAGGCACGGTCCTGTGGTATGGCTCCAGAGGACCCAGCCTAGAGGCTCTGTTTGCCAGGGCTGGGGGGACAGATGTCTGAAAAAGCAAACTTGGCTCAGCTAGGGGCCAATGTAATGGCAGGCCTGATCTCTAGTCCGTGAGGGGAGATCCTCTGGAAATCAAAGTAGGGCAAGTGGGAGGCAGTCACTCAGGATTTTGTCTCTGGGTGTTGCGTTTACAGTGTCCGGTCAGGGTAGGGGTTGTCTCAGAGGCCGAGGAAGAGCCTTCCTCTCAGGGGATTGTCCAAGCTCCCAAGTGTTTGTGTTCATTCTGTGGGAATGAAGAGTACTGTTTTCTGCCACAGGGGACCCCCCAGGAGAGGGACTCTAGAGCACAGCAGTGGGTTCCCTCAACTGGAATACACACCATCTAGTTAGTCCTGGGTGCCTATGGGCATGGCAAGCCACATATGCGGGCTCTTGGTCCAGTCACTGAGAGGCGTTACTTGAATAAGGTACTCACGCTGAGGGTCACAATGTGTGTTTGTGCCCAAGGCGGCCCTCACGCTTGGGCGTGGCCTCATGGGCCATGCCGTTTTCTCCTACACTGAAGGTTTGACTCCCTGCCAGCAGCAAGGTTTCTTGCCAGGGGGAAGGAGGGGTTCTGACTTGTGCATCAGGTTCCCCCCTGTGCAGGGATTGGAGATAAGGTCTAGGTTCTGATAACTGAAAACCCAGGTTGGGAATGGATGGTGGCCTAAGGCAGTGGCGGGTCCAATGTGCTGGGTGTGCAGCCAGCTGTGTCGGTGTCTGTTGGAAGGTCTGGGCTCAGGCTATTTGCGACAGAGCATCACTGTTTAAGGTAGCCTATGCAATTGGGGTGTTGCCGAGGGCCAAGCAGTTTGATCCTCATTTGGGGTTTCTGGGCAGCGCCATAGACAATGTTTTTCTCTTGGGAGGCAGGCACAGTGCTTCATTGTGGCCCCAGAATTCCCAGTAGGGAGGGTTTGTGGGCCAGGAGTGTGAGGACGGAAGTCTGAAAACACAAGCTAGTGTGAGGATTGGAACCAAGGGCAGAGCAGGCCCACTCTGCAGAGGCTGAATCAAAATCTCCTGCATCTGAAGTCAGGCTGAGGATCAGACGTTGGCTGAGGCTGGAGTATGTGTCCATGATGGCACCTTCATGAAGTGGGGGCCTCATGAGGCCAAGGAAGTTTTCCCACGCTGAGTTTGGAGGTTGCCCCAAACCACAAGGTTTCCTTCTGCGGGACATTCGAGTCCTGTTGCATGGCTCCAGGACATACCATATGGAAGGACTGGAGAGCAGGGTTCGAAGGATGGATCCCTGTACAGCATGCCTCGCATTCCCATTGGCTATTAGCGACAAGATATGTTTGAACTGCTGCCTCTGGAACACGCGACCCAGGGGGCTGAGTTGAAATGGTCTCTCCTGAGGATGCGTCATAATGTGCGTTTGGGTCCATGGAGACCTTGGAATGTGCTGGTTGTTCAGTGGCCCTGCGGAACTCTCCTACCTGAAGTGTTTGATACATCCCAGTAAGAAAGCTGCCCATGTGGAGATGAGAGAGGTTTGGTTTGGTGCCTCAGAAAAGCCCCATGTGCTGGTCTACGAAAACAGTCCTCTGAGAACGGAAACATGGAAACCAAAGCTAAGGTTCAGATTAGGGCCTGGGGGCCTGTCCATTTCAACCTTCTGTCTCTGGGGACACTGTCTGAGAGTCTAAGTGGAGATAGTTGCTCCGCTGGTGTCAGAGAGCCCCTCTTAGTCCAGGGGGGCCTACACTATTGATGGCCTCAGGGTCCTTGGGGCTTTTCCCTATCCTGTAGTGTTTTGGTCAATGGATTGGGCACACTTTCCTTGGAGAGGGCAGGCACAATCTTTCGCTGTGGCCCTAGAGGCCCAAGCCTGGAGGTGTGTGGGTCCAGGCTGTGGGCACAGAAGTCTGAATACACAAACTCAGCTTAGGAGTGGCGCCTAGGGTATGGCAGGCCGGATGTACAGCCCGAGAGGGAGCTCCTGGGCCTCTAAAACAAGGGCGAGTGGGAGGCGTTCCTTCAGGCTTTTGTCTCTGGATGTTGTGTCCGGGATAGCCGTGGATTGGAGCGGTGGCCTCAGGTACTGTGGACGAGTATCCCTCTCTGGGGATTTGTCCCTGCTACCAAGAGTTTGTGGTCATTTTGTGGGAAGGGTGGAGTCGTGTTGTCTGGCTCATGGGTCTCTCCAAGAAAGGGATTCCAGAGCAGAGCTCCAGGTATGGGCGGGGCGACTGGAAAATTCAAACCGTGGTGAGGATTGGGTGCATAGGGGCTTGGCAAGCCCCATATGTGGGCTCTTGGTCCAGGCCCTGACAGGCCTTTCTTTGACATGGGGCTCATGCTGAGGATCACAGTGTGAATTTGTGCCCAAGCAGCACTCAAGTTTGGGCGTGTCATCAGGGACCATGAAGGTTTCTCCCACCCTGAAGGTGTGACTCCATGCCAAGAGCAAGCTTGATAGCCATGGGGAAGGAGGAGTTCTGTTTTGTGCTTGCTATACCCAGCTGTGTGGAGAATTGATATAATGTCTAGGTTCAGATATCTGAAAACCAAGGTTAGGATGAGGTGACGGCATAAGACCATGGCGTGTCCGAAGTGCTGGGTGTGCGGCCAGCTGTCTCCTTGTCTGTCTGGACGTCTGGCTTCAGGCTGTGTCAGGCAGAGCATGAGTGCCCAGAGCAGCCTATCCAGTTCGGGTACCGTCGAGGCCCGAGCAGGTTGATCCTCATCTGGGTTTTCTGGAGAGCCCCACAGGGAAACGTTTTTCTTCCGTTGGGCAGACACTGGGCTGGGTTGTGGTTCTGGAGTTCCTAGTCCGGAGGGCTTGTTTGCCAGGAGTGTGAGGAAGGAAGTCTGAAAACACAAGCTAGCGTGAGTTTTGGGACCGAGGTCACGGCATGCCCACTCTGCAGAGGCTGAATCGGGATCTCCTGCACTGAGGTCATGTCAACTATGAGACGTGCCTCAGGCTAGAGTTCTTGTCCAGCATGGCCTCTTCCTGAAGGGTGTGGGGGCTTCATGAGGCCAGAAAGTTTTGCCTACGATGGGATTTGTGAACTGCTCCAAAACTGAAGGTTACCTTCTGCACGACAGTCGAGTCCTATTGGATGGTTCCAGGAGGCCCCATATGGAAAGACTCGAGAGCAGGTGTCTAAGCATGGATGCCTGGGAACGCCACCTCATATTCCCACTCTTTATTCAGGACAAGGCAGGCTCAATCTGCGGACTCCCGGGTGAGCTACCCAGAGGGGAGAGTTGAAATGGACTCTCCTGAAGATGAGTCCTACTGTGTCATGGTGGCCTGGGAGACCTTGGAATGTGGAGGTGGCTCAGGGACTCTGCAGGATTCTCCAACATGAGGTGTTTGACACGGCTCCAACAAGGAAACTTCCTATGTGGAGACGAGAGGAGTTCTGTTCCGTGCCTCAGGAAAGCCCCATACCCTGTTCTTCGAACCACAGCCTCTGAGGAGTGACACCTGGAAACCAAAGTAAGAGTTGAGACTACGGCCTAAAGGCCTGTCCGGCTCAACCTTCTATCTCTGTTGTCATCTGTTTGCATGCATTCATGGATGTAGCTGCTCAGCTTGTGTCCGAATGCCCCTGTGAGTCCAGTGAGGCTCCCAGTAGTGGGATGTCCTCGGAGGCCTTGAGGTTTCTCATATTCTGGAGGTGTGTGGCCAAAGGAATGGACACAGTTTCCCAGGAGAGAGCAGGCACGGTCCTGTGGTATGGCTCCAGAGGACCCAGCCTAGAGGCTCTGTTTGCCAGGGCTGGGGGGACAGATGTCTGAAAAAGCAAACTTGGCTCAGCTAGGGGCCATTGTAATGGCAGGCCTGATCTCTAGTCCGTGAGGGGAGATCCTCTGGAAATCAAAGTAGGGCAAGTGGGAGGCAGTCACTCAGGATTTTGTCTCTGGGTGTTGCGTTTACAGTGTCCGGTCAGGGTAGGGGTTGTCTCAGAGGCCGAGGAAGAGCCTTCCTCTCAGGGGATTGTCCAAGCTCCCAAGTGTTTGTGTTCATTCTGTGGGAATGAAGAGTACTGTTTTCTGCCACAGGGGACCCCCCAGGAGAGGGACTCTAGAGCACAGCAGTGGGTTCCCTCAACTGGAATACACACCATCTAGTTAGTCCTGGGTGCCTATGGGCATGGCAAGCCACATATGCGGGCTCTTGGTCCAGTCACTGAGAGGCGTTACTTGAATAAGGTACTCATGCTGAGGGTCACAATGTGTGTTTGTGCCCAAGGCGGCCCTCTCGCTAGGGCGTGGCCTCATGGGCCATGCCGTTTTCTCCTACACTGAAGGTTTGACTCCCTGCCAGCAGCAAGGTTTCTTGCCAGGGGGAAGGAGGGGTTCTGACTTGTGCATCAGGTTCCCCCCTGTGCAGGGATTGGAGATAAGGTCTAGGTTCCGATGACTGAAAACCCAGGTTGGGAATGGATGGTGGCCTAAGGCAGTGGCGGGTCCAAAGTGCTGGGTGTGCAGCCAGCTGTGTCGGTGTCTGTTGGAAGGTCTGGGCTCAGGCTATTTGTGACAGAGCATCACTGTTTAAGGTAGCCTATGCAATTGGGGTGTTGCCGAGGGCCAAGCAGTTTGATCCTCATTTGGGGTTTCTGGGCAGCGCCATAGACAATGTTTTTCTCTTGGGAGGCAGGCACAGTGCTTCATTGTGGCCCCAGAATTCCCAGTAGGGAGGGTTTGTGGGCCAGGAGTGTGAGGACGGAAGTCTGAAAACACAAGCTAGTGTGAGGATTGGAACCAAGGGCAGAGCAGGCCCACTCTGCAAAGGCTGAATCAAAATCTCCTGCATCTGAAGTCAGGCTGAGGATCAGACGTTGGCTGAGGCTGGAGTATGTGTCCATGATGGCACCTTCATGAAGTGGGGGCCTCATGAGGCCAAGGAACTTTTCCCACGCTGAGTTTGGAGGTTGCCCCAAACCACAAGGTTTCCTTCTGCGGGACATTCGAGTCCTGTTGCATGGCTCCAGGACATACCATATGGAAGGACTGGAGAGCAGGGTTCGAAGGATGGATCCCTGTACAGCATGCCTCGCATTCCCATTGGCTACTAGCGACAAGATATGTTTGATCTGCTGCCTCTGAAACACGCGAACCAGGGGGCTGAGTTGAAATGGCCTCTCCTGAGGATGCATCATAATGTGCGTTTGGGTCCATGGAGACCTTGGAATGTGCTGGTTGTTCAGTGGCCCTGCGGAACTCTCCTACCTGATGTGTTTGATACATCCCAGTAAGAAAGCTGCCCATGTGGAAATGAGAGAGGTTTGGTTTGGTGCCTCAGAAAAGCCCCATGTGCTGGTCTACGAAAACAGTCCTCTGAGAACGGAAACATGGAAACCAAAGATAAGGTTCAGATTAGGGCCTGGGGGCCTGTCCATTTCAACCTTCTGTCTCTGGGGACACTGTCTGAGAGTCTAAGTGGAGATAGTTGCTCCGCTGGTGTCAGAGAGCCCCTCTTAGTCCAGGGGGGCCTACACTATTGATGGCCTCAGGGGCCTTGGAGCTTTGCCCTAACCTGTAGTGTGGTGGTCAATGGATTGGGCACACTTTCCTTGGACAGGGCAGGCACAATCTTTCGCTGTGGCCCTAGAGGCCCTAGCCTGGAGGTGTGTGGGTCCAGGCTGTGGGCACAGAAGTCTGAATACACAAACTCAGCTTATGAGTGGAGCCTAGGGTATGGCAGGCCGGATGTACAGCCCGAGAGGGAGCTCCTGGGCCTCTGAAACAAGGGCGAGTGGGAGGCGTTCCTTCAGGCTTTTGTCTCTGGATGTTGTGTCCGGGATAGCCGTGGATTGGAGCGGTGGCCTCAGGTACTGTGGACGAGTATCCCTCTCTGGGGATTTGTCCCAGCTCCCAAGAGTTTGTGGTCATTTTGTGGGAAGGGTGGAGTCGTGTTGTCTGGCTCATGGGTCTCTCCAAGAAAGGGATTCCAGAGCAGAGCTCCAGGTACGGGCGGGGCGACTGGAAAATTCAAACCGTGGTGAGGATTGGGTGCATAGGGGCTTCGCAAGCCCCATATGTGGGCTCTTGGTCCAGGCCCTGACAGGCCTTTCTTTGACATGGGGCTCATGCTGAGAATCACAGTGTGAATTTGTGCCCAAGCAGCACTCATGTTTGGGCGTGGCATCAGGGGCCATGAAGGTTTCTCCCACCCTGAAGGTGTGACTCCATGCCAAGAGCAAGCTGGACAGCCATGGGGAAGGAGGAGTTCTGTTTTGTGCTTGCTATACCCAGCTGTGTGGAGAATTGATATAATGTCTAGGTTCAGATATCTGAAAACCAAGGTTAGGATGAGGTGACGGCATAAGACCATGGCGTGTCCGAAGTGCTGGGTGTGCGGCCAGCTGTCTCCTTGTCTGTCTGGACGTCTGGCTTCAGGCTGTGTCAGGCAGAGCATGAGTACCCAGAGCAGCCTATCCAGTTCGGGTACCGTCGAGGCCCGAGCAGGTTGATCCTCATCTGGGTTTTCTGGAGAGCCCCACAGGGAAACGTTTTTCTTCCGTTGGGCAGACACTGGGCTGGGTTTTGGTTCCGGAGTTCCTAGTCCGGAGGGCTTGTTTGCCAGGAGTGTGAGGAAGGAAGTCTGAAAACACAAGCTAGCGTGAGGTTTGGGACTGAGGTCACGGCATGCCCACTCTGCAGAGGCTGAATCGGGATCTCCTGCACTGAGGTCAAGTCAACTATGAGACGTGCCTCAGGCTAGAGTTCTTGTCCAGCATGGCCTCTTCCTGAAGGGTGTGGGGGCTTCATGAGGCCAGAAAGTTTTGCCTACGATGGGATTTGTGAACTGCTCCAAAACTGAAGGTTACCTTCTGCACGACAGTCGAGTCCTATTGGATGGTTCCAAGAGGCCCCATATGGAAAGACTCGAGAGCAGGTGTCTAAGCATGGATGCCTGGGAACGCCACCTCATATTCCCACTCTTTAGTCAGGACAAGGCAGGCTCAATCTGTGGGCTCCTGGGTGAGCTACCCAGAGGGGAGAGTTGAAATGGACTCTCCTGAAGATGAGTCCTACTGTGGCTTGGTGGCCTGGGAGACCTTGGATGTGGAGGTGGCTCAGGGACTCTGAAGGATTCTCCAACATGAGGTGTTTGACACGGCTCCAACAAGGAAACTTCCTATGTGGAGACGAGAGGAGTTCTGTTCCGTGCCTCAGGAAAGCCCCATACCCTGTTCTTCGAACCAAAGCCTCTGAGGAGTGACACCTGGAAACCAAAGTAAGAGTTGAGACTACGGCCTAAAGGCCTGTCCGGCTCAACCTTCTAACTCTGTTGTCATCTGTGTGCATGCATTCATGGATGTAGCTGCTCAGCTTGTGTCCGAATGCCCCTGTGAGTCCAGTGAGGCTCCCAGTAGTGGGATGTCCTCGGAGGCCTTGAGGTTTCTCATATTCTGGAGGTGTGTGGCCAAAGGAATGGACACAGTTTCCCAGGAGAGAGCAGGCACGGTCCTGTGGTATGGCTCCAGAGGACCCAGCCTAGAGGCTCTGTTTGCCAGGGCTGGGGGGACAGATGTCTGAAAAAGCAAACTTGGCTCAGCTAGGGGCCAATGTAATGGCAGGCCTGATCTCTAGTCCGTGAGGGGAGATCCTCTGGAAATCAAAGTAGGGCAAGTGGGAGGCAGTCACTCAGGATTTTGTCTCTGGGTGTTGCGTTTACAGTGTCCGGTCAGGGTAGGGGTTGTCTCAGAGGCCGAGGAAGAGCCTTCCTCTCAGGGGATTGTCCAAGCTCCCAAGTGTTTGTGTTCATTCTGTGGGAATGAAGAGTACTGTTTTCTGCCACAGGGGACCCCCCAGGAGAGGGACTCTAGAGCACAGCAGTGGGTTCCCTCAACTGGAATACACACCATCTAGTTAGTCCTGGGTGCCTATGGGCATGGCAAGCCACATATGCGGGCTCTTGGTCCAGTCACTGAGAGGCGTTACTTGAATAAGGTACTCACGCTGAGGGTCACAATGTGTGTTTGTGCCCAAGGCGGCCCTCACGCTTGGGCGTGGCCTCATGGGCCATGCCGTTTTCTCCTACACTGAAGGTTTGACTCCCTGCCAGCAGCAAGGTTTCTTGCCAGGGGGAAGGAGGGGTTCTGACTTGTGCATCAGGTTCCCCCCTGTGCAGGGATTGGAGATAAGGTCTAGGTTCTGATAACTGAAAACCCAGGTTGGGAATGGATGGTGGCCTAAGGCAGTGGCGGGTCCAATGTGCTGGGTGTGCAGCCAGCTGTGTCGGTGTCTGTTGGAAGGTCTGGGCTCAGGCTATTTGCGACAGAGCATCACTGTTTAAGGTAGCCTATGCAATTGGGGTGTTGCCGAGGGCCAAGCAGTTTGATCCTCATTTGGGGTTTCTGGGCAGCGCCATAGACAATGTTTTTCTCTTGGGAGGCAGGCACAGTGCTTCATTGTGGCCCCAGAATTCCCAGTAGGGAGGGTTTGTGGGCCAGGAGTGTGAGGACGGAAGTCTGAAAACACAAGCTAGTGTGAGGATTGGAACCAAGGGCAGAGCAGGCCCACTCTGCAGAGGCTGAATCAAAATCTCCTGCATCTGAAGTCAGGCTGAGGATCAGACGTTGGCTGAGGCTGGAGTATGTGTCCATGATGGCACCTTCATGAAGTGGGGGCCTCATGAGGCCAAGGAAGTTTTCCCACG